>NW_026575125.1:71588851-72788851 GCF_905146905.1 Nyctereutes procyonoides
TGTCTTGATGATCTATCCATTAATATAAGTGGGATGTTAAAGTACCCTACTATTATTGTATTACTATAGACTTCTTCCTTAATGTCTGTTAACAGTTACTTTATGAATTTCGATGCTCCTATATTGCATGCATAAATATTTAAAAGTCTTATATCTTCTGATTGGATTGTTCCCTTTATAATTACTTAGTGTCCTCCTTTGTCTCTTGATACGGTCTGTTTTAAAGTCTATTTTGTCCAATAAAAGTATTGCTACGCCAGCTTTCTTTTCACTTCTATTTGCATGATAAGTACTTTTCCATCCCTTTGTTTTTAATCTGTATGAGTCTTTAGGTCTGAAATGAGGATTTTGTAGGCAACATATAGAAAGGTCTTTTTTTTTCTATAATCCATTATGTGACCCTAGGTTTTTTGATTGGAGCATTTAATCTACTTACATATAAAGTAATTATTGATAGGCACAGACTTATTTTCATTTTGTTATCTGCTTTAAAATAGTTTTTGTACTGTTTCTCTGTTACTTTTTTCTCTTGTCCTCTTCCCTTATGGTTTGATGGCCTTTTTACTGATATGCTTGGAATTAGTTTCCCTTTGTTTGCATATATATTAAAGGTTTTTGATTTGTGGCTACCATTAGGTTGGTATATAATATTCTATGCATATAGCATTCTATATCACATTTATGGTCACTTCAGTTTGAACTCATTCTAAAAGTACCAAATATTTACTCACAAACGAACATTTTAACTACATAATGTTATACTTTGTATTATTTTTAAATTTTTGTATTTTTTATTGGAATTTGATTTGCCAACATATACTAAAACATTGAGTGCTCATCCCATCAAGTACCACCTTCAGTGCCCATCACACAGTCACCCCATCCCCCCATGCACCTCCCCTTCCACACTATTCCTTGTTTGTTTCCCAGAGTTAGGAGTCTCTGATGTTCTGTAACCCTCTCTGATTTTTCCAACTCATTTCCTCTCCTTTCCCCTAAAATTCTTTTGAATATTTTTTATATTCCCTGTATGAGTGAAACCATATGCTGTTTGTCTTTCTCCAATTGACTTACTTGACTCAGCATAATACCCTCCAGTTCCATCCACGTTGAAGCAAATGGTGGGTATTTGTCATTTCTAATGGCTGAGTAATATTCCATTGTATACATAAACCACATCTTCTTTATCCATTCATCTTTTGATGGACACCAAGGCTCCATCCACAGTTTGGCTATTGTGGACATTGCTGCTATAAACATTGGGGAGAAGGTTCTGTTTTTCACCACATCTGTATCTTTGAGGTAAATCTCCAGGAGTGCAATTTCTGGGTCATAGGGTAGCTCTATTTTTAACTCTTGGAGGAACCTCCACACATTTTTCCAGAGTGGAAATATGTACCAGTTCATATTCCCACCAACAGTGCAAGAGGGTTCCCCTTTCTCCACATCCTCTCCAACATTTTTTGTTTCCTGTCTTGTTAATTTTCACCATTATCACTGATGTGAGGTGGTATCTCATTGTGGTTTTGATTTGTATTTCCCTGATGGCAAGTGATGCAGAGCACTTTCTCATGTGCTTGTTAGACATGTGTAAGTCGTTTTTTGGTGACATTTCTGATCATTTCTTTTGACCATTTCATGATTGTATTGATTGTTTCTTGGGTGTTGAGTTTAAGAAGTTCTTTATAGATCTTGGATACTAGCCCTTTATCTGATATGTCATTTGCAAATATCTTCTCCCATTCTATAGGTTGTCTTTTAGTTTCGTTTACAGTTTTTTTTTGCTGTGAAAAGATTCTTATCTCATTAAGTCTCAATAATAATTTTTTAAGATTTTATTTCTTTATTCATGAGAGACACAGAGAGAGAAAAAGCAAGAGAGACAGAGACAGAGAGAGACATAGACACAGGCAGAGGGAAAAGCAGGCTCTATGCAGGGAGCCCAACATGGGACTCGATCCTGGGTCTCCAGGATCACGCCCTGGGCTGAATGCAGTGATAAACCAATTAGCCACCCAGCCTGCCCCTAATAATTCATTTTTGCTTTTGTTTCCCTCCCCTTCATAGATGTGTCTTGAAAGAAGTTTCTGTGGCCAAGTTCAAAAAGGGTGTTCCTCGTGTTCTCCTCTAGGATTCTGATGGATTCTTGCCTCACATTTAGATCTTTCATCCATTTTGAGTTTATCTTCATCTATGGTATAACAGAATAGTCTAGTTTCATTCTTCTGCACGTGGCTGACCAATTTTCCCAGCACCATTTATTGAAGTGACTGTCTTTTTTCCAGGGGATAGTCTTTCCTGCTTTGTGGAATATTAGTTGACCATAGAGCTGAGGGGTTATTTCTGGGTTCTCTATTCTTTTCCATTGACCTCTGTCTGTTTTTGTGCCAGTACCACACTGTATTGATGATCACAGCTTTGTAGTACAACTTGAAATCCGGCATTGTGATGCCCCCAGCTCTGGTTTTCTTTTTCAATATTCCCCTGCAGATTGGGGGTCTTTTCTGATTCCACACAAATTTTAAGATTATTTTTTTCAACTCTGTGAAGAAACTCCATGATATTATCATAAGGACTGCATTGAATCTGTAAATTGCCCTGGGTAGCATTGACATTTTCACAATATTAATTCTTCCAATCCATGAGCATAGAATATTTTTCCATCTCTTTGTGTCTTCCTCAATTTCTTTCAGGGGTGTTCTGTAGTTTTTAGAGTAGAGATCCTTTACATATTTGGTTCAGTTTATTCCTAGGCATCTTGTGGTTTGGGGTGCAATTGTAAATGGGATTGACTCCTTAAATTCTCTTTCTTCAATCTCATTGTTAATGTACAGAAATGCCACTGATGTCTCAGCATTGGTTTTTGTATCCTGCCACATTGCTGAATTGCTGTATGAGTCCTAACAATCTTAGAGTGGAATCTTTTGAGCATTCTAGATATAGTATTATGTCATCTGTGAAGAGAGAAAATTTCACTTCGTTTTTGCCAATTTGAATGCCTTTTATTTCCTTTTGTTGTCTTATTGCTGAGGCTAGGACTTCTAGTACTATATTGAATAGCAGTGGTGAGAGTGGACATCCCTGTAGCGTTCCTGATCTTAGGAGAAAGGCTCTCGGTTTCCCCATTGAGAATGATATTTGCTGTTGGCTTTTCATAGATGGCTTTTAAGACGCTGAGGAATGTACCCTCCATCCCTACACTATGAAGAGTTTTGATCAGGAATGGATGCTGTATTTTGTAAAATGCTTTCTCTGCATCTATTGAGAATATCCTATGGTTCTTGTTTTTTTCTTGCTGATGTGATCTATCACATTGATTGTCTAACCAGTGTTGAACCAACCTTTCATCCCGGGGATAAATACCCTTTGGTCATGGTGACTAATCTTCTTAATGTACTAATAGATCCTATTGGCTAGTTATCTTGTTGATAATTTTTGCATCTATGTTCATCAGGGATATTGGTATATAGTTCTTTTTGGTGGGGTCTTTGCTGGTTTTGGAATTAAGGTGATGCTGGCCTCATAGAATGAGTTTGGAAGTATTCCATCTCTTTCTATCTTTCCGAACAGCTTTAGGAGAATAGGTATGGTTTTTCTTGAAAAGTTTGATAGAATTCCCCTGGGAAGCCTTCTGGCCCTGGACTTTTGTATCTTGGGAGGTTTGTGATGATTGCTTCAATTTCCTTCCTGGTTATTGGCCTGTTCAGGTTTTCTATTTCTTCCTGTTCCAGTTTTGGTAGTTTGTGGTTTTCCAAAAATGTGTCCGTTTCTTCTAGATTGCCTAATTTTTTGGCATATGGCTGCTCATAGTACATTTTTAAAATAGTTTGTATTTCCTTGGTATTGGTTATGATCTCTCCTCTTTCATTCATGATTTTACTAATTTGAGTCTTTTTTTTTAAATAAGGCTGGCTAGTGGCTGATCTATCTTATTAAATCTTTCAAAGGACCAACTCTTGGTTTTGTTGATCTGTTCTACAGTTCTTCTGGTCTCTATTTCATGAGTTTTGCTCGAATCTTTATTATCTCTATTCTTCTGCTTGGTGTATGTTTTATTTGCTGTTCTTTCTCCAGTTCCTTTAGGTGTGAGGTTAGCTTGTGCACTTTAGTTTTTTTCCAATTTTTGAGGGAGGCTTGTATTGCAATGTATTTCTCCCTTAGAACTGCTTTTGCTGTATCCCAAAGATTTTGAATGGTTGCATTTTCATTTTCATCAGTTTCCATGAAACTTTTTAATTCTTCTCTAATTTCCTGGTTGACCCATTCATCTTTTAGCAGGATGCTCTTTAACCTCCATATGTTTGAGTCTCTTCCAAATTTTTCTTGTGTTTGAGTTCTAGTTTCAAAGCATTCTGGTCTGAAAATATGCAGGAGACAATCCCAATCTTATAGTATCAGTTGAGACCTGATTTGTGACCCAGTATGTGGTCTACTCTGAAGAAAGTTCCATGGGCACTGGAGAATAATGTGTATTCCGTTGTGTTTGAATGGAAAGTTCTCTCTATATATCTGTGAAATCCATCTTGTCCACTGTATCATTTAAAGCTCTTGTTTCGGAGATCCCCTGGTGGCTCAGTGGGTGTAGGGTCTGCTTTTGGCCCAGGGTGTGATCCTAGAGATCCGGGATCAAGTCCAGCATCAGGCTCCTTGCAGGGAGCCTGCTTCTCCCTCTGCCTGTGTCTCTACCTTTCTCTCCCTCTCTGTGTCTCTCATGAATAAATAAATAAAATCTTTAAAAAAATAAAGCTCTTCTTTCTTTGGTCGTGTTGTGCCTAGAAGATCTGTCATTTGTGGAAAGTGCCATGTTAAAGTCTCCTACTATTAGTGTATTATTATCTAAGTATGTTTATCTTAGTTATTAATTGATTGATCTACTTGGAAGCTCCCACATTAGGGGCATAAATATTCATAAATGCTAAGTCTTTTGTTGGATATACCCTTTACGTATGATATAATGTCCCTCTTCTTCTCTTATCACAGTCTTTAGGATAAACTTTAATTTGTCTGATATGAGGATTGCTACCTTAGCTTTTTTTTGAGGACCACTTGAATGGCAAATGGTTCTCTGGCCTTTCATTTTCAGGCTGGTGGTGTCCTTAGGTCTAAAGTGAGTCTCTTGTAGACAACAAAGAGATGGGTCTTGCTTTTTCATCCAGTCTGAAACCCTGCGTCTTTTCATGGGATCATCTAGCCCATTTACATTTAGAGTTACTATTGAAAGGTATGAATTTAGTGTCATCATTGCTGGATAAAGTATTATTGGCTGTATGTTCTTCTCATTTAGGACCCTGAATATATTGTGCCGGCCCTTTCTGGCCTGCCACGTCTCTGTGGAGAGGTCTGCTGTTTATCTAATATTTCTCTCCTTATAATTTAGGGATCTCTTGTCTCTCATTGCTTTAAGGATTTTCTCTTTATCCTTGTAATTCGCAAATTTCACTATAAATTGTCAAGATGTTGAAAGATTTTTACTGATTTTTGTTGAGGGAGGACCTATCTTCTGCATCTGAATGCCTGTTTCTCTCCCCAAATTAGGGAAGTTCTCAGCTATGATTTGTTCAAATAATCTTTCTGGCCCTCTGGCCCTCTCAGTCCTCTCTGGATCCCCAATTATACATAGATTCTTCCTTCTGAGGCTATCATTTAATTCCCTTAACCTTTCTTCATGGTCCTTTAATTGCTTTTCTCTTTTTTCCTCAAATTCCTTCCTTGCCATCAACTTGTCTTCTATGTCGCTCACCCTTTCTCATTAACCCTCATCTTTCAGACCTCCAATTTGGGTTGCATCTCACTTAATTGATTTTTAATTTCAGCCTGATTAGATCTCAATTCTACAGTCATGAAGTCTCTTGAAGCCTTTATGCTTTTTTTCCAGAGCCACCAGTAGCTTTATAAATTTGCTTCTGAATTGGCTTTCTGACATCGAATTGTAATCCAAATTCTTTAACTCTGTGGCAGAGAGTACTGTTTCTGCTTCTTTCTTTTGTGGTCAGTTCTTCATTCCAGTCATTTTTCTCTTTGCAGACTGGCTGTACTAGTGGGCTGGTTCTAGAATATCAACGACAGCCTAAGTAAATTTCACCCTAGATGATTCTGACAAGGTCAGAGACCAAAAAATGAAAACAAGGATCAGAACCAAATAAAAGAAAGGACCACTAAAGTGAAAAACAAATTTTAAAACAAAGTAGTAAAAAAATAAAAGGCTAAGAATCCCAAATAGGATTTAAAAAAAGAAAAGCGAAAAATAGAAGAGAAAAAAGCAAAAGAAAAGAGGGGAGGAAAAATGAAAAAAGAAGAAGAGAAAAAAGAAAAAAAGGGGGACCGGGAGATGGTGGTGGTGATGAAGTTGTGGTGGAGGCAGAATGTACTCTACCTCAGGAGTCCTAGATAGTGATCCTCTTGGTTCTGAGTGTATTAAATTCTGTATGTTAGAAGAGGCTCAGTTCGAAATTTATATAAACCAGAAATGCTTATAGAGGGCCCCAACATTGACCACCAAAACATAGATGAGATACACGAGGGGACCAGAATGGGAATGAGGATTCTCACAGAATGAACCAGCATGGTATACCACTTGGTTCTGGGTTCATCCTGGTCATGTTTTAGAAGGTATTAACTTCCAACATTATAGAACAAAATGAGGCAGAGAAAAGAAAAAAAAACACAAAACAAACAAAAAAAAATATATCTCGTGTATATCCCAAAATTAAATTGAGTATGTTGAAGGGATTCTAGAAGTGGAAGATATATCTAATTGTAGAAATATGAAAGCCAAAAAGGAAGAAACAAAAATGAAGAGGTGGTAAAATATTGTAGTTAAGGTGGGAAAAGAGAAAAAAACATTGGAAATTTTTGTCTGACAAGCAAGTTGTACTGGAAAAGGGGAGAAAAAAAGAGGTTGGAGGTCCCTCTATTTCTATATACTGTAAATAACCTTGACTTCCCCGGAGGTTTCTTGTGCTACTTGGTCAAGAACTTGGTCTTTCCTTGTCCTTCTAGCTGGTCTTCTCGGGAGGGGCCTGCTGTGCTGATTCTCAGGTGTCTGTACCTTGGGGAGATGCCCGCCCTCTGCTGGGTGCTAGGCTCCATGGGAGCCATTTACACCTTGAGGCCTGTATTCCCTGGTGGCCCTGTCTCTCCCAAGCACAAGATGAGACAAGGAGGAAAAACAACAATGGCAGTGTCCAGGTCTTCAGCTTTGACATCAGCTCCCCACTAGTAACTAATGCAGTCTCCCAGTCCGCACTGGCCTAGATGCTCCTAGTGCAGGTGCAGGTGCGCTAATCTGCACAGCTTGAGGGCACCCAGAGGCAGGAGAGTCCCTGCTATCCTGTACCCTCCCTGCTTCCACTTGTCCTAGGGGGAATGCAGGATTGTGGGCTTTGTCTGCTCAGGTGCCCTTGGATCAGGGGCCCTGTGCTGCTGGAATCACGCTCCCCGGGGGCCGCAGTTCCTGGTGGCAGCATGGCACAGACATCTCCATCAGGAACCACCCACCTGACCGACTGGCTTCTCCCCAAGGTCCCACCTGGCACATGCTCCAGCCCTTTATCGAGATTAGTCCACAATTTGTGGTGCACTTTCCCTCGGGTGCACTTCCTCTATTAGTGACTCTGGGAAACTGGAGCTTCACTGCCCCTCCTGCAATTCTGCCCAATTTTCCTCTATCCTTTATATTATTTTATTTTGTGTGTCCTTTGATATTTATACATACAGTTGATTTTACTGCTTTTGTACTATAGCCTCTGTACTGGTTTTACAAGTGATTAATCTACCACTTTTATTATGTCTGTATATACCTGTGACATTTTTCTTTTTCTGTTTTTCTTACTCTTAATTATGGCCTTTCCTTTCCACAAAAGAATTCCCCCTTAACATTTCCTGTAAGGCTGGTTTACCGGTAATTAATTTATTTAAACATTGCTTACCCAGGAAATTCTTTCTCTCTCCTTCTATTCTGAATAGTAGCCTTGCTGAATATAATACTCTTTATAGCAGTTTTTTTTCCTTTCATCACTTTGAATGTATCATGCAACTTGTGCCTGACCGATAAAGTTTCTGCTGAGAAAACAGCTGATAGCCTATGGACTTCCCCTTGTGTGTAACTATTTTATTGTGCTGCTTTAAAAAATTCCTTTGGCTGTAACTGCTGTCTTGTGCACCTTTTTGCCATGTCACTTTTATGTTTCTTGGTGCGGACCTCTTTGTGTTGATTTTGTTGGGGGCTCTCTGTGCCTTCCAGATCTGGAAGCTTGTTTCCTTCCTCAGATTTGGGACATTTTTCAGCTATTATTTAGAATATTAATTTTTTCTCAAGTGTAAATGGAATATTTTCTAGTATAGAATATTTGTTAGGCCCCAAGACAAGTTTTAGCACACTCAAGAAGATGGAAATCATAGCAAGTGTCTTCTCTGACCACCATAGCATGAAACTAGAGATCAATAATAAGAAGAAAAATGGAAAAATCATGGACACATGTAAATCAAATATTATCCTGAACAATCAAATAGATCAAATAAACAATTGAAGGGAAAATTTAAAAATTGAGACATAAAAATGAAACAACATACCAGAACTTATGAGGTGCAACAAAAGCAAAGAGACAAAAAACACATTAAGAAGAAAGAAAGATCTCAAGCAAACAATTTAAGAAATGAAAAAAAAAATCTTAGAAACATATAACTTACCAAGACTGAATTAGGAAGAAATAAAAAACAGAACATGAAAACAATAAAAAAGATTAATCAAACTAATAGTTATTTCTTTGAATAGATAAAACTGACAAACCCTTAGCCCGACTAACCAAGAGAAAAAAAGAAGGGATCCATATCAACAAAGTTATAAATGAAAAAGGAAACATTATAACTGATACCACAGAAATTCATAGGATCATAAAAGGCTACTATGGACAGCTATATGGCAACGAATTTGGAAAGCTAGAAGAAGTTAAAAATTCTTAGAAACATACAAATTACCAGGACTGAGTTAGGAAGAAAAAAAAAATCTGAATAGGCCAATTACGAGTAAGGAAATTAAATCAGTAATCAATAATCTCCAATGAAGAAAAGCCCAGGACCAGATGGCTTTGCTGGTAAATTTTATGAAACCTTTCAATTAGAATTAACATCAATCCTCAAACTCTTCCAAAAACTTAAAGAGAAGGAAACACTCAAACTAATTCTACAAAGCCAGCATTATCCTGATTCCAAAATCAGAAAAGGATGCTACTAAAAAAGAAAACCACAAGCCAATATCTCTGATGAATATAGATGGAAAAATTCTCAATTAAATTCTAGCACACTGAATCTCACAGCACATTAAAGGATCATTCCATGATCAGGTGAAGTTTATCTCTGGGATGCAAGGACAGTTGAATATATGCAAATCAATCAGTGTTATATATCACATTAAGATAATGAAATATAAGAGTCATATAACATCTCAATATAGAAAAAAACATCTGACAGAATTCAACATCAATGCTTTATAAAAACTCAAATTAGGCATAGAAGGAACACATCTCAAAATAAAGGTAATATATGACAAACCCAAGCTAACATCATATTCAATGATAAAAGGATAAAAACTTTTCCTCTAGTGTCACGAAGAAGACAAGGGTGCCCACTCTCACGACTACTATTCAACATAGTACTGGAAGTCCTAGAAAGAATAATAAGGCAAGAAAAACGAAAAGGTATCAGAATTAGAAAGGAAGTAGTAAAATTGCCCCTATTTGCAGATGATATGATTTTATAAATAGAAAATCTTAAAGATTCAATATAAAAAACTTATATCTAGTCAAGAAATTCAGTGAAGTTGGAGGGTTCGAAATTAACATAGAAACATCGGTGGCATTTCTATACACAAACAATGAAACATCCAAAATGGAAAGATTGATCCTATTTAAAAAAGCATCAACAGCAATAAAATACTTAGAAATAAACTTAACTAAGAAGGTGAAAGGTCTCTGCTAAAAACTATAAGGTATTGACAAAAGAAGTTGAAGAAAATACAAATAAATGGAAAGATATCTTGTGTTCATGGACTGCAAAAATTAATACTTCTAAGATACCAAAACTACTGAAAGTTATCTATAGAATCAATGCAATTCTTGCCAAAAATCCAATGGCATTTTCTACAGAAGTAGAAAAAAAACACTCCTAAAATTTATGTTGAACCACAAAAGACCCTGAATAGTCAAAGAAATTCTGAGAAAGAAGAATAAAGCAGGAGGTAACACACTTCCTGATTTTAAGCTATACTATAAGGATATATTAATCAAAAGAATATGGTACTGGCATAAAAGAGACAAATACACTAATGGAACAGAATAGAGATCTTAGAAATAAACGCAAGCATATACAATTGACTAATGTTTGACAAGGGAGTCAAGAATACACAATGGAGAAAAGACACTCTTTTCAATGGTGATAGAATAATTGGATATTCGTATGTAAGAAAAAAAGGGACCCATATATTAAACCACGCAAAAATATCAACTCAAGGGAGGTGGGGCAAGATGGCGGAAGAGTAGGGTCCCCAAGTCACCTGTCCCCACCAAATTACCTAGATAACCTTCAAATCATCCTGAAAACCTACGAATTCGGCTTGAGACTTAAAGAGAAAACAGCTGAAATGCTACAGTAAGAAGAGTTCAGGCTTCTATCAAGGTAGGAAGACGGGGGAAAAAGAAATAAAGAAACAAAAGGCATCCAGGGGGAGGAGCCCCGCGAGGAGCCAGGCTAAGACCACGGTGAGTGCCCCCAGGACAGGAAAGCCTGTCCTGGAGAAGCAGGAGCTTCACCAGTCTTCCCGGATGGAAAGGCGCTCACAGGGAGTTGGAGCAGGATCCCAGGAGGGCGGGGATGTCCTCAGGCTCCCAGGGACACTAACAGAGGACCTGCGCCCTGGGGAGAGCGCCCCACATCCTGCAGCCAAGATCCCTAAAGGGCTGCAGCGCGGCCCGGCTCCACACCGGAGCAGGTCGCAGGCGGCTCCCGCAGAGGCTCCATGCAGAGGGAGCTGCGAAGCCAGGAGCGCGATTCCAGCAGCGCAGGCCCAGGAGCCCAAGGCATCGGGGACACAGCCCAGGACCCGGCACTCCCCCCAGGACAGGCAGAGGCCAGGAGGGCACAGGACAGCAAGGACACTCCTGCTCCAGCTGGAGCTGAGCAGATCAGGGCCCCGCCCACAGAGCATCCAGGCCCCTGCAGACTGAGAGCTCTGTACTTACTGCGGAAGCTGACTCTAGGGCTGGAGAGCTTGCCGCTGCCACTGTTGTTGTTACTCCTGCGCCTCACAGGATAAACAACCCCCAATGACCTTCACAGTGGTCTCACAGGATAAAGAGGTTAAACATCTTTCACTGAGCCCTGCACCAGGAAGGGGACTAAGCAGCTTCCCCAAGTGCTAACACCTGAGAATCAGCACAGCAGGCCCCTCCCCCAGAAGACAAGGTAGACCGACAGGGGAAAAACAAATTATTGACCAAGCAGCACTGGAAAGTCCCAGGGGAGGTGGAGGGATGTACAGTATACAGAATCAGAGGAAACTCCCCCTTGTTTTTTGTTTTCTGTTTGCTTCCACCCGCCCGCCCTTTTCTTTCTTTTCTTCTTTTTTTTCCTTCTTCTTTTTTTTCCTTTTGTTTTATTTTTCTTTACTTCTTTCTCTTCTCTCTTTTTCTCCTTTTCCCAATAAAACTTGTTTTTGGCCACTCTGCACTGAGCAAAATGACAAGAAGGAAAAACTCACCTCAAAAGAAACAATCAGAAACAGTCCTCTCTCCCACAGAGTTACAAAATTTGGATTACAATTCAATGTCAGAAAGCCAATTCAGAAGCACTATTATAAAGCTACTGGTGGCTCTAGAAAAAAGCATGAAGGGTTCAAGAGACTTCATGACTGCAAAATTTAGATCTAACCAGGCAGAAATTAAAAATCAATTATGAGAAGCAATCCAAACTAGAGGTCCTAAGGATGAGGGTGACCGAGATAGAAAAACGACTGAGTGACATAGAAGACAAGTTGATGGCAAAGAGGGAAACTGAGGAAAAAAGAGACAAACAATTAAAAGATCATGAGGACAGATTAAGGGAATTAAATGACAACTTCAGAAAGAAAAATCTACATTTAATTGGGGTTCCCGAGGGTGCAGAAAGGGACAGAGGTCCAGAATATGTATTTGAACAAATCATAGCTGAAAACTTTCCTAATATGGGAAGGGAAACAGGCATTCAGATCCAGGAAATAGAGAGATCCCCCCATAAATTCAATAAAAACTGCTCAACACCTTGACATTACATAGTGAAGCTTGCAAATTCCAAAGATAAAGACAAGATCCTTAAAGCAGCAAGAGACAAGAAATGTCTAAATTTTATGGGGAGAAATATTAGATTGACAGCAGATGTCTCCACAGAGACCTGGCAGGCCAGAAAGGGCTGGCAGGATAAATTCAGGATCCTAAATGAGAAGAACCTGTAGCCAAGAATACTTTATCCAGCAAGGCTCTCATTCAGAATAGAAAGAGAGATAAAGAGCTCCCAAGACAGGCAGGAACTGAAAGAATATGTGACCACCAAACCAGCTCTGCAAGAAATTTGAAGGGGGACTCTGTAAAAGAAAGAGGAAGTCCAATGGAACAATCCACGAAAACAGGGACTGAATAGGTATCATGATGACACTAAACTCATATCTTTCAATAGTAACTCTGAATGTGAACGGGCTTAATGACCCCATCACAAGGCGCAGGGTTTCAGACTGGATAAAAAAGCAAGACCCATCAATTTGCTGTTTAGGGGAGACTCATTTTAGACATAAAGACACCTACAGCTTGAAAATAAAAGGTTGGAGGACAATGTACCATTCAAATGGTCCTCAAAAGAAAGCAGGGGTAGCCATGCCTATATCACATAAACTAAACTTTATCCCGAAGACTGTAGTGAGAGATGAAGAGGGACATTATATCATACTTAAAGGATCTATCCAACAAGAGAACTTATCATCAATATATATGCGCCGAATGTGGGAGCTGCCAAGTATATCAATCAATTAATAACCAGAGTTAAGACATAGATAATAATACACTTATACATGGTGACTTCAATGTACCGCTTTCTACAATCGATTGGTTTTCTAAACGCAACATCTCCAAAGAAAAAAAAGCTTTAAATGATACACTGGCCCAGATGGATTTCACAGATATCTACAGAACTTTACATCCAAACTCAACTGAATACACATTCCTCTCAAGTGCACATGGACCTTTCTCCAGAATAGACCACATACTGGGTCACAAATTGGGTCTGAACCGGTAACAAAAGATTGGAATCATCCCCTGCATATTCTCAGACCATAATGCCTTGAAATTAGAACTAAATCACAACAAGAAGTTTGGAAGGACCTCAAACATGTGGAGGTTAAGGACCATCCTGCTAAAAGATGAAAGGGTCAACCAGGAAATTAAGGAAGAATTAAAAAGATTCATGGAAACTAATGAAAATGAAGATACAACCATTCAAAATATTTGGGATGCAGGAAAAGCAGTCCTGGGGGGGAAATACATCGCAATACAAGCATCCATTCAAAAACTGGAAAGAACTCAAATACAAAAGCTAACCTTACAAATAAAGGAGCTAGAGAAAAAACAGCAGATAGATCCTATACCCAGCGAAGAAGAGAGTTAATTAAGATTCGAGCACAACTCAACGAAATTGAGACCAGAAGAACTGTGGAACAGATCAACAGAACCAGGAGCTGGTTCTTTGAGAAAATTAATAAGATAGATAAACCATTAGCCAGCCTTATTAAAAAGAAGAGAGAGAAGATTCAAATTAATAAAATCATGAATGAGAAAGGAGAGATCACTACCAACACCAAGGAAATACAAACGATTTTAAAAACATATTATGAACAGCTCTACGCCAATAAATTAGGCAATCTAGAAGAAATGGACGCATTCCTGGAAAGCCACAAACTACCAAAACTGGAACAGGAAGAAATAGAAACCCTGAACAGGCCAATAACCAGGGAGGAAATTGAAGCAGTCATCAAAAACCTCCCAAGACACAAAAGTCCAGGGCCAGGTGACTTCCCAGGGGAATTCTATCAAACGTTTAAAGAAGAAACCATACCTATTCTACTAAAGCTGTTTGGAAAGATATAAAGAGATGGAATACTTCCAAATTCGTTCTATGAGGCCAGCATCACCTTAATTCCAAAAGCAGAGAAAGACCCCACCAAAACAAAGAATTATAGACCAATATCCCTGATGAACATGGATGCAAAAATTCTCAAAAAGATACTAGCCAATAGCATACAATAATACATTAAGAAGATTATTCACCATGACCAAGTAGGATTTATCCCTGGGATGCAAGGCTGGTTCAACACTCGTAAAACAATCAATGTGATTCATCATATCAGCAAGAGAAAAAAACAAGAACCATAGGATCCTCTCAATAGATGCAGAGAAAACATTTGACAAAATACCGCATCCATTCCTGATTAAAACTCTTTAGAGTGTAGGGATAGGGGGAACATTCCTCAGCATCTTAAAAGCCATCTACAAAAAGCCCACAGCAAATATAATTCTCAATGGGGAAGCACTGGGATCCTTTTCCCCTAAGATTAGGAACAAGACAGGGATGTCCACTCTCACCACTGCGATTCAACATAGTACTAGATGTCCTAGCCTCAGCCATCAGACAACAAAAAGAAATAAAAGGCATTCAAATTGGCAAAGAAGAAGTCAAACTCTCCCTCTTTGCAGATGACATGATACTCTACATAGAAAACCCAAAAGACTCCAGCTCAAGATTCCTAGAACTCATACAGCAATTCAGCAGTGTGGCAGGAAACAAAATCAATGCCCAGAAGTCAGTGGCATTTCTAAACACTAACAATGAGTCTGAAGAAAGAGAAATTAAGGAGTCAATCCCATTTACAATTGCACCCCAAACAGAAGATACTTAGGAATAAACCTAACCAAAAAGGTAAAGGATATATACCCTAAAAACTACAGAACACTTCTTAAAGCAATTGAGGAAGACACAAGGAGATGGAACAATATTCCATGTTCATGGATTGGAAGAATTAATATTGTGAAAATGTCAATGTAATCCTGGCACTTTAAACATATAATGCAATCCGTATCAAAATACCATGGACTTTCTTCAGAGAGTTGGAACAAATTATTTTAAGATTTGTGTGCAATCAGAAAAGACCCCGAATAGCCAGGGGAATATTAAAAAAGAAAAAAAAACATAGCTGGGGGCATCACAATTCCATATTTCAGGTTGTACTACAAAGCTGTGGTCATCAAGACAGTGTGGTACTGGCACGAAAACAAACAGATAGATCAGTGGAACAAAATAGAGAATCCAGAAGTGGACCCTCAACTTTATGGTCAACTAATATTCGACAAAGGAGGAAAGACTATCCATTGGAAAAAAGACAGTCTCTTCAATAAATGGTGCTGGGAAAATTGGACATCCACATGCAGAAGAATGAAACTAGACCATACACAATGTATGCACCATATCTCTTGCACCATACACAATGATAAACTCAAAATGGATGAAGGATCTAAATGTGAGACATGATTCCATCAAAATCCTAGATGAGAACACAGGCAATACCCTTTTTGAACTTGGCCACAGTAACTTCTTGCAAGACACATCCATGAAGGCAAGAGAAACAAAAGCAAAAATGAACTTTTGGGACTTCATTAAGACAAGAAACTTTTGCACAGCAAAGGATACAGTCAACAAAACTCAAAGACAACCTACAGAATGGGAGAAGATATTTGCAAATGACGTATCAGATAAAGGGCTAGTATCCAAAATCTATAAAGAACTTATCAAACTCAACAGCAAAGAAACAAACAATCCAATCATGAAATGGGCAAAAGACATGAACAGAAATTTCACAGAGGAAGACATAGACATGGCCAACAAGCACATGAGAAAATGCTTCACATCACTGGCCATCAGGGAAATACAAATCAAAACCACAATGAGATACCACCTCACACCAGTGAGAATGGGGAAAATTAACAATACAGGAAACAACAAATGTTGGAGAGGATGTGGAGAAAGGGGAACCCTCTTGCACTTTTGGTGGGAATATGGACTGGTGCAGCCACTCTGGAAAACTGTGTGGAGGTTCCTCAAAGAGTTAAAAACAGAGCTACCCTATGACCCAGCAATTGCACTGCTGGGGATTTACCCTAAAGATACAGATGCAATGAAACGCTGGGATACCTGCACCCCGATGTTTATAGCAGCAATGTCCACAATAGCCAAACTGTGGAAGGAGCCTCGGTGTCCATCGAAAGATGAATGGATAAAGAAGATGTGGTTTATGTATACAATCGAATATTACTCAGCCATTAGAAATGACAAATAAATACCCACCATTTGCTTCAACGTGGATGGAACTGGAGGGTATTATGCTGAGTCAAATGAGTCAGTCGGAGAAGAACAAACATTATATGGTCCCATTCATTTGGGGAATATAAAATATAGTGAAATGGAATAAAGGGGAAAGGAGAAAAATGAGTGGGAAATGTCAGAAAGGGAGACAGAACATTAGAGTCTCCTGACTCTGGGAAACGAACTAGGGGTGGTGGACGGGGAGTTGGGCAGGGGGTGGCGGTGACTGGGTGACAGGCACTGAGGGGGGCACTCGATGGGATGAACACTGGGTGTTATTCTATATGTTGGCAAATTGAACACCAAGAAAAAATAAATTTATTCAAAAAAATAAAGATAAAAATAAAAATAAATAAATTTAAAAAATCAACTCAAAATTTATTAAGGACTTAAATTTAAGATCTATACCATAAAGCACCTAAAAATAAAAAAGCTCCTTGGCATGGGTCTTGGTAGTGACATTTTGGATATAGCATCTAAAGTATAAGTACCAAAATTAAAAACAACAGTACTTGAAACTAAAAAGCTTTTACATAGCAAAAGAAAACCATCAACAAAGTGAAAGGCAACCTGTAGAATGGGAAAACATATTTGCAAACAATATATCTGATAAGAAATTACTATCCAAAATATATGTTACTCATACAACTCAACAGCAAAATAAATAGATAGATAGATAGATAGATAGATAGATAGATGATAGATAGATGATAGATAGATGATAGATAGATAATAGATAGATAGATAGATGATAGATAGATGATAGATAGATAGATAGATAGATAGATAGATAGATAGATGATAACCCAATTAAAAAGTGAGCAAAGGAAGTGAATAGACATTTCTCCTAAGAAGATAAGTGAAAGCTTAACAGGTACATGGAAATTAAAATCAGAACCACAAAGAAGCATAACCCCTCATGTCTGTTAGAATGGCCATCATTCAAAAGAAAAGATATAACAAATGCTGGCATGGTTGTGGAAGAAAGGAAACTCTTCTACACTGTTAGTGGTATTGTAAATTGTTATAGCCACTAAGAAAACAGTACTAAGTATCCTAAAAAGATTAAAAATAAAACTACCATAAGATCCAGGAAGTGCACATCTGGCAAGATATCCTAAGGTAACAAAAACAGTAACTTGAAAAAATATCTGCACCCCCATGCTCATAGGCAGCACTATTTACAACAGCCAAGACATGGAAACACTTGTCCATTGGTGGGAAATGGATAAAGAAGTTCTTATCACAAGGAATATACAGTCATAAAAAATGAGGAAATCCTACCATTTGTAACAACATAGATGGACCTTGAGGGCATTATGCTAAATGAAATAGTCAAAGAAAGACATATACTGTATGATCTCACATATATGTTGATTCTAAATTAAACAAAACAAACTATAGAAAAAGAAATCACACTTGTGGTTACCAGAGCAGGAGGGGCAGGGGTGGGGATTGGAGGAAGGAGGTCAAATGGTGCAAACTTTGAGTTATAAGTAAATAAGTACAAGGGTACTAATGTACAACATGATGACTCTAGCTAATGCTACTTTATGATATATAGGGTCGTTTTTTTTAAAAAGAGTAAATCCTAAGAGTTCTTATGATAAATAATTTTTTCCCTTTATTCTTTTCTTCTTTCTTTTATTTTTATTGTCTCTATATGAGAAGATGGATGTTACCTAAACCTATTGTGGTAATCCTTTCACAATATATGTAAATCAAACCATCATGCTGTATGCCTTAAACGTATACAGTATTGTATGTTAGTTTTTTCTCAATAATATTGAAAGAAAAATAAGATGTGAAAATAGTAGGCACAGTACATATATCAGAATGTATTCTCTGCAGTCCAAAAGTGTTGAAACTGTTTTGATAAGAAATAAATTATTTTCCCATTGATTTCAAATCTATTGGTGGTAGTCACTGCAGTGATGCACATTGATACCAGGTCTAGAAACAGCTTGATCTTCATTTTTTTTTTCATTTAATATATGTAGTCAACTGTAGGAGGTGGTTACAAATATCAGCCACTTCAAAAATAGCACATATTCCAAACATATTAAGTTTTACCCTGATTCATCAACTCCAACGTTTTATTGAATTTCCATCATTTGTCTCTTCTGCCCCAGAATCTCTCATAACCATAGTGCTTACTATCTCTAAAACCAGACTGTCCTCCCAATCTCAGGCTCCTCCTACCAACTGCTATAAACCATGAACATAAGGACTCCCCATTTTGGAATAAGTAATCACTGTGGGGGTTGTTGAATCTGGAACCAGTCCTGGTTCTGCTACTTACCGGGTGTCCAACTTGAAAACCATAACCTCTCTAATCTTTTAAAAAACGTTTAGAATAGAAACAAGACTTATTAGATTAAAATAAGATTAAATTCTTTAAGGTTTCACTTTGCTCTCCAGTTAAGACTTGAAAGTATAATAAAATCACCATGATGTAAAAGATCACTGGCTCAGAAATCACCTTTTTAAGACATAAATCTGATCATGTCCCTTGACAATACATTCATCCCCCCTACTCTTCATATCCAATCCACCCTTGACTTGCCAGTTTTACTTCCTAAATATCTTCCAAAAATGTGCACTTCTTTCCTCTAGCCTGGTCCAAACCAACATTATTTTCTGTCATGACAAATACAACTGTTTCCTCAGTAATATATATGTATCTTCCTGCATCCCCTATTATTTTAATACTACAGCCAGGATAGTCTTTTCAGAATGAAAATGTAATCATGCTGTCTCAACTGATCTTCTAGTGCCATTAGGATACAAACTAATTCATTAATGTAGCCAGTCTAAGCCCTTTAATGGGCCAACCTAGAACTTCTTCTCCATTCTAGGATCTCTTATTATTCTACTTCTTCTACCATCTCTTATTCTAGGACCACTTTTTTTCCATCAACATATCCACTCCTCCCTGGCCACCACTAGGCTTGAGCCACACCGATCTTAGTTGGGTAAACTTCATACTTATTATTCTTCCTCCCAACTTAGTATCTTTGCATATACTATTCTGCCTCCATGAAATGTCTGTCTTTACTCTCATATCTAATTAATGCCAACCCAACTTATCAATTAGTCTTAAGCATCACTTGCTCATGGAAGCCTTCTCTAATCACCTAGAAGAGGTCAAATCTATATATTACAGAATCTCATTCACCATATGTCTCTCCTTTATAATACTTTTCACACTTGTAATTTCACATCTATTTCTTACAGTATATGATAAATATATGTCTTATACACTAGTTAATGAGCTTGAAGAGGACAGGTCACTACTACATCCCTAGAACCTAACATAGTTCCTGCCACATAATAGATTTTTGAGTCAGGTTGCCTCGATTATAGTCCTAGCTAGTGTCTATTTTTCTGTGTGATCTTTGATTTTTCAAAGAGTATAATCTCTATATGCTTCAATCTTCACACCTTTAAAATGAAAGTAATAATCTCTTTATCATAGAGTTATTTCTAACAAATAAGATATGATCATACACAAGATGCAATTATTTCTGAAATTTTGATGTATAGTTCATATATGTGAAGTGAAAGAATAAAATTAATAAAACTAGTACTATTACATACTGGGTATATATTGGTATAACCCAGTAACACCTCCAGAAAGGTATAGATGGCAGACATATGAATGACTTCCTATCTCTGGCTAAATCCCCTATTTTTTAAGTTTTTGTGGCTATACTTTCTAAAGAATGGAAATTGACTTGTCAATGACCCTAAAATCCTTTTCTTATAGCCCATATATCTCTGCTCACAGCCTTCATTCCTCTTGTACATGTGACATAACTGTCATTTTCTAGTAGGAACTTTCAGGATTGATGAATTAGTCTTAAAAATTGGTAATTTCAGAGATGGGGTCATATCCAAAAATGGCCTCTGATCAGCTCACACTCTTGTGGGAGAAAGTAAGAGTTATCTGGACCATATTGTTAGAGAACTAGAGTAGGAGGAAGAGAGAAGAGATTTTATGTTTAAAACTTGTCACATTTTTCTTTTACAAAAGATTTACCTTCTACACAAAAAAAGATATTGACTGTAACTATAATTTATACCAAGAAGCTATTATGTCAGGAAAAAAGGATAACTAAAGCAGTAGTTGTATATGTCTTGCCAACTACTGGATCATGGTGTCTAACACAAGACCTAGCATTTAATGGGCTCTCAGTAAGTATTTGTTGTAGGAATAAATTATGTGAATAAATAAAAAAATAAATGAATAAATAGAACAACATTGGCAAATGTAAGTAGAAGAGTTGAATAAACACATTAGTAGCATTGAAGACTACTTATTCTAACTCGGAGGATTAGTTCTTGCTTTTAGTCTCCACTTAATCCTTTACAATGTCCTCAAGGCATAAAGGTGCTTCAATATCAGTTATCTCAAGATCTTCCTGTGTGAGATCAAAAGGTATCTTTAGTAATACATGTAGCTAAGACCAATGAATGTCAGTGAAATTAGTACCAAATTTTAGCCTACAAATTCCACTTCAAAGTGTATTTGCCCTCCTTTCTTCTTTGTTCCCAAGAATGCCATACCATTCACAAATGAGCCATCCATTAAACATTTCTTGACTCTGTTTTAATGATGTAGCACCTGAAAACTGAAGTATAATATAAATCTGGAAGATTCTCATAGGACCTTTAACTTATTTTGATGAGTCCAGAAGAGAAGAAATTTAAAAAAAATATATCCATGATTATAGTGCAGTTGGAGAGAGGGCTAGAAATTTTACTTTACCATAATAATTAAAACCATAATTGCTCAGTACTTTTTTCATTAAACAAAAAATAAAGATCCAGCGTATTTTTAAGAGTACTCCCACCAAATAGTATATATACACACATCTAATTTACATATGTGCATATGTATCAATATATCATGCAAATATATTATATATTTATATATGTTACATATACAGTGCATTATGTATGTATATCATGTAAATGTATACATATATAAACATATATATCATGTAAATATATGATTAGGGTTACTTTTTCACATGGAAAGAAACAGAAGAAAAGATGATATTAACTAAACAGTAATCATAGTTAAGGTGCTTGTTTGATGTTTTGTTTTGATTTAGTTTGGTTTAAAACTCTTGACTAGACTCCATTTGAAAAAAACAACCTGGTTAAATATGCAGTTTGTTTCTTGAGATGGAGAGATGAAGATCTGAAAATCTAACTCTCATGCATTTTGAAATTAGAATAATGAAAAGGAGGGGAAAGTTTGTCAAACAGGAGGATGGCCAAACACAACTACACAGTCTGAGCCTCAAACAGTTCCTGTTTGAAGAGTCAAAGAGCTGTTGAAAAAAAGAGAATACATATTCCTTTTCCATGCTGCACCATGAAGGGCAGAATTCAGCTCTGTTTTTAATGCCAAGCTGTCAAACTATAAAAAGGAGTATTATTCTAGAATCCTTTAAATGACTTATGAAAAGCCTTTCAGAAGATTAAGAGCCTGGTGATGCTTTGCAAATGTCTCACTTGAAACTGAAATTCTTAAAAATAAATGTTTACTTTGATTTTCATTTAGAGAAAAAATTCAATGTCCCCCCCTATATCTAAGTGCTATTTAACCACCTGCTGTATACTTAAAATGGTTTACCTATCCATCTATTATCCGAGCCTGTATGAATGATACAGATACATCTTTGCAATGGAACCATTTTGCTCTTTGTTTCTTTATTGACAGCATTCTTTTTTAAAAGATTTTTATTTATTTATTTATGAGAGACGCACTGAGAGAGAGAGAGAGAGAGAGAGAGAGAGAGAGAGAGAGAGAAGCAGAGACACAGGCAGAGGGAGAAGCCTCGATCCCGGGTCTCCAGGATCACGCCCTGGGGTGCAGGCGGCGCTAAATCGCTGCGCCACCTGGGCTGCCCCTATTGATAGCATTCTTAAATTTTTGTTCTTCCTTATTGCCTATTAAACACAAACTGAGGGCAGCCCGGGTGGCTCAGCGGTTTAGCGCCGCCTTCAGCTCAGGGTGTGATCCTGAGGTCCGAGGATCGAGTCCTATGTCGGGCTCCCTGCATAGAGCCTGCTTCTCCCTCTGCCTGTGTCTCTGCTTCTCTCTCTCTCTCTCTAATAAATAAATAAAATCTTTTTTAAAAACCCACAAACTGAGGGATCTATGCATTTATTGTATATATCATATATCTAGCAACTGATCTAATAAAAACATAGTAAGTTTATATTATATATAACATTATATATAAACATGATATAGTACTCTCTATATTTCTGGCAATGTGGTGGACTATATGTACAGAGAAATGGCTCCTGGTATAGAACACTGAACTTGCCAAGCACGTTACAAACATACAGTCTATAATATATGTTTCTGGCCATAAAGTGAACTAAATGGACAGAAAAATATCTCTTCATACAGAATACCTTAAAGATGTTTTGTGATAAAATAACCAATGGAAGAGCTATAAACAACAAAAAATGTAATAACAGAGGACCACAGGAATAGGCCCCTGGCTATCATGTTTGCACTATGTACGGCTACCCTATCTGAACTGATTTATAGCTCTTTAGGAAGAAGCAGACATGTGAACCAACCTGAGCTGATCAAAGATTCTCCTGGAGATTTAACTAAGATTCAGAAATTGCAAGTCAATCTCTTTATATGGTCATAAATTTGAGAGTTGTAGGGCAATAATATTTTGTCACTTGGGCATAGAAAAAAGTTAGTCTTCTACAAGAGAAAAACGATGTAGAGAAAGAGAATGAAGCAATAGACAGTGCTTCTGAAGTTTATGGCAGCTTGTTATTTCTTGATTCTAGTCCCTTTTTTGAGAATTAGATGCTTTCCTGCCTGAATTACTCTACTAGGGTTGCTATAACAAAGTAAGACAGACTGGGTGGCTTAACAAAATATTTAATTAATACATATTTTTTTAAATTTGAGTGTAGTTGACACACAATGTAACATTAGTTTCAGGTATACACAATAGTGATTTCAACTTATCCATTTGTTATGTTATACTTGTCACAAGTGTAGCTACAATAATCTGTAGTGATGACTAATCTGTCACTACACAATGATATTACAATATAATTGACTATATTCCCTGTGTTGTACCTTTTATTCCCATGATTTATTTATCCCATAATTGGAAGCCTGGATCTCCCACTCTCTATCATCCACTTTGCCTATCCTTCCATCCCTTCCCTCTGGCAACCATCAGTTTATTCTCTATAAGTCTAATTTCAATTTTGCTTGTTTATTCATTTTGTGTTTTAGATTCCACGTATCAGGAAAGTCATGTGGTATTTCTCTTTCTCACTTGACTTATTTCACTTAGCATAATACATGTTGTTGCAAATAGCAAGAGCTCATCCTTTTTATGGCTGTATAATATTTTATTGCATGTGTGTCTCTGTGTATGCAAATTATATATATATATATATCACATCTTCCCTATCCACTTGTCTATTAATGAACATATATGTTGCTTGATATGTTGGCTATTGTAAATACTGTTGCAATAAACATAGTGAAACATATATCTTTCCGTTTTTTTAAAAATATTTTTATCGGAGTTCGATTTGCCAACATATACTGTAACACCCAGAGCTCATCCCATCAAGTGCCCACCTCACAGCGTGACACACAGTCACCTCATCCCCCTGCCTACCTCCCCTTCCACTACCCCTTGTTCGTTTCCCAGAGTTAGGAGTCTCTCATGTTTTGTCACCCTCTCTGATTTTTCCCACTCATTTTCTCTCCTTTCCCCTATAATCCATTTCACTATTTTTTATATTCCCCATATGAGTGAAACTATATAATGTTTGTCCTTCTCTGATTGACTTACTTTATTCAACATAATATCCTCCAGTTCCATCCACATCAAAGCAAATGCTAGGTATTCGTCATTTCTAATGGTTAATATTCCACTGTATATATAGACCACAACTTCCTTATCCATTCATCTTTCAAAGGACACCGAGGCTCCTTCCACAGTTTGGCTATTGTGGACATTCCTGCTATAAACATTGGGGTGCAGGTGTCTTTGTTTTTCACTGCATCTTTATCTTTGGGGTAAATCTCCAGTAGTGCAATTGCTGGGTCATAGGGTAGCTCTATTTTTAACTCTTGGAGGAACCTCAACACAGTTAACCAGAGTGGCTGTACCGGTTCACATTTCCACCAACAGTGCAAGAAGATTCCCTTTTCTCCACATCCTCCCCAAAATTTTTCGTTTCTTGTCTTGTTAATTATCACAATTCTCACCAGTATGAGGTGGTATCTCATTGTGGTTTGGATTTGTATTTCTCTGATGGCAAATGATGCGAAACATTTTCTCATGTGCTTGTTGACCATGTGTAAGTCTTCTTTGGTGACATTTCTGTTCATGTCTTTTGCCCATTTCATGATTGGATTGTTTGTTTCTTGGGTGTTGACTTTCAAAAGTTCTTTATAGATCTTTGATAATAGCCCTTTATGTGATATGTCATTTGCAAATATCTTCTCCAATTCCATAGGTTAAGTTTTAGTTTCAGGGAAGCTCGGGTGTCTCAGCAGTTTAGCATGGCCTTCAGCCCAGGGCCTGATCCTGGGGAACTGGGATTGAGTCCTACGTTGGGCTCCCTGCATGAAGCCAGCTTTTCCCTCTGCCTCTGTCTCTGCTTCTCTGTGTGTGTGTGTGTATCTCTCATGAATAAATTATAAAAAATCTTTTTAAAAAATTTAGTTTTGTTGATTGTTTCTTTTACTGTGCAAAAGCTTTTTACCTGATTAAGTCCCAATAGTTCATTTTTGCTTCTGTTTCCCTTGTCTTCATAGATGTATCTTTTTTTATGATAGTCACACACAGAGAGAGAGAGAGAGAGGCAGAGACACAGGCAGAGGGAGAAGCAGGCTCCACGCACCGGGAGCCCGATGTGGGATTCGATCCCAGGTCTCCAGGATCGTGCCCTGGGCCAAAGGCAGGCGCCAAACTGCTGCGCCACCCAGGGATCCCTTCATAGATGTATCTTGCAAGTTCTGTGACCAACTTCAACAAGGGTGTTGCCTGTGTTCTCCTATAGGATTTTGATGGATTCTTGTCTTGCATTTAGATCTTTCATCCATTTTGAATTTATCTTTGTGTATGGTGTAAGAGAATGGTCTAGCTTCATGCTTCTGAACATGTCTCTCAATTTTCCCTGAACCATTTATTGAAGATACTGTCCTCTGGCCAGTGGACAGTCTTTCTTGATTTGTCAAATATCAGTTGACCATAGAGTTGAGGGCACATTTCTTGGTTCTCTATTCTGTTCCATTGATCTATGTGTCTGTTTTTGTGCCAGTACCACACTGTCTTGATGATCACAGTTTTGCAGTACAACTAGAAATCTGGCATTTTGATGCCCCCAGCTATGGATTTCTTTTTCAATATTCCCCTGGCTATTCAAGGTCTTTTCTGATTCCACATAAATCTTAAGATGATTGTCCCAACTCTCTGAAGAGAGTCCATGGTATTTTGATAGGGATTACATTAAATTTGTAAATTGCCCTGGGTAGCATTGACATTTTCACAATATTAATTCTTCCAATCCATGAGCATGAAATATTTTTCTATCTCTTTGTGTCTTCCTCAGTTTCTTTCACAAGTGTTCTGTAGTTTTTAGGGTATAGATCCTTTTCCTCTTTGGTTAGGTTTATTCTTAGGCATTTTGTGGTTTTGGGTGCAATTGTAAATGGGATTCACTCCTTAATTCCTCTTTCTTCAGTCTCAGTGTATTGAAATGCCACTGATCTCTGTGCATTGATTTTGTATCCTGCCATATTGCTGAATTGCTGTGAGTTCTAGCAATCTTGGAAAGGAGTCTTCTGGGTTTTCTACATATAATATCATGTCATCTGCAATAGGGAAATTTGACTTCTTTACCAATTTGAATGCCTTTTGTTTCTTTTTGTTGTCTGCTGAGACTAGGACTTCTAGTAGTATGTTGAATAGCAGTGGTGAGAGTGGACATCCCCTGTCACCTTCCTGATCAGAGGGGAAAGGCTCCCAGTGTTTCCCCATTGAGAATATTTGCAGTGGGCTTTTCATAGATGGCTTCTAAGATGCTGAGGATTGTTCCCTCCTATCCTTATACTCTGAAGAGTTTTGATCAGGAACGGATGCTGTATTTTGTCAAATGCTTTTTCTGCATCTATTGAGAGGATCATATGGTTCTTGTTTTTTTCTCTTGCTGATGTGATCTAACATGTTGATTGCTTTACCAGTGTTGAACCAACCTTTCATCCCGGGGATAAATCCCACTTGGTCATGGTGACTACTCTTCTTAATGTATTATTAGATTCTTTTTTTTCTTTCTTTTTTTTTAAAATTAATTTTATTGGTGTTCAATTTACCAACATACAGAATAACACCCAGTGCTCATCCCGTCAAGTGTACCCCTCTGTGCCCGTCACCCATTCACCCCCACCCCCCCGCCCTCCTCCCCCTCCACCACCCCTAGTTCATTTCCCAGAGTTAGAAGTCTTTATGTTCTGACTCCCTTTCTGATATTTCTCACACATTTCTTCTCCCTTCCCTTATATTCCCTTTCACTATTATTCATATTCCCCAAATGAATGAGAACATACACTGTTTGTCCTTCTCCGGTTACTGTGGCCAAGTTCAAAAAGGGTGTTGCCTGAGTTCTCCTCTGGGATTTTGATGGGATCTTGTCTCACATTTAGATCTTTCATCTATTTTGAGTTTATCTTTGTGTATGGTGCAAGATAGTGGTCCAGTTTCATTCTTCTGCATGTGGATGTCCAATTTTCTCCGCACCATTTATTGAAGAGACTGTCTTTCTTCCAGTGGATCGTCTTTCCTCCTTTATCGTATATTAGTTGACCATAAAGTTCAGGGTCCACTTCTGGGTTCTCTGTTCTGTTCCATTGATCTATATGTCTGTTTTTGTGCCAGTACCACACTGTCTTGATGAACACAGCTTTGTAGTACAACCTGAAATCTGGCATTGTGATGCCCCCAGATATGATTTTCTTTTTTAAAATTCCCCTGGCTGTTCGGGGTCTTTTCTGATTCCACGCAAATCTTAAAATAATTTGTTCTAAGTCTCTAAAGAAAGTCCATGGTATTTTGATAGGGATTCCATTATACGTGTAAATTGCCCTGGGTAACATTGACATTTTCACAATATTAATTCTGCCAATCCATGAGCATGGAATATTTTTCCATCTCTTTGTGTCTTCCTCAATTTCTTTCAGAAGTGTTCTATAGTTTTTAGGGTATATTTTGAGACCCATTTGAATGGCAAATGGTTCTCCAACCTTTTATTTTCAGGTTGTAGGTGACCTTCTGTCTAAAATGAGTCTCTTGTAGACAGCAAATAGATGGGTCCTGCTTTTTTATCCAGTCTGAAACCCTGCGCCTTTTGATGGGGTCATTAAGCCCATTCACGTTCAGAGTTACTATTGAGAGATAGGAGTTTAGTGTCATCATGATATCTATTTAGTCCTTGTTTTTGTGGATTGTTCCACTGAACTTCTTCTTAAAGGGGAGTTTTAAGAGTCCCCCTTAAAATTTCTTGCAGAGCTGGTTTGGAGGTCACATATTCTTTCAGTTCCTGCCTGTCTTGGAAGCTCTTTATCTCTCCTTCCATTTTGAATGAGAGCCTTGCTGGATAAAGTATTCTTGGTTGCATGTTCTTCTCATTTAGGACCCTGAATATATCCTGCCAGCCCTTTCTGGCCTGCCACGTCTCTGTGAAGAGGTCTGCTGTTACCCTAATATTCCTCCCCATGAAAGTCAGGGACTTTGTCTCTTGCTGCTTTAAGGATCTTCTCTTTATCTTTGGAATTTGCAAGCTTCACTATTAAATGTCGAGGTGTTGAACGGTTTTTATTGATTTTAGGGGGGGATCTCTCTATTTCCTGGATCTGAATGCCTGTTTCCCTTCCCAGATTGGGAAAGTTTTCAGCTAGGATTTGTTCAAATACATATTCTGGCCCTCTGGCCCTTTCGGCGCCCTCGGGAACCCCAATTAAACGTAGGTTTTTCTTCCTTAGACTGTCATTTATTTGCCTTAATCTGTCTTCATGGTCCCTTAATTGATTGTCTCTTTTTTCCTCAGTTTCCCTCTTTGCCATTAACTTGTCTTCTATGTCACTCACTCGTTCTTCCACCTCGTTAACCCTCGTCGTTAGGACTTCTAGTTTGGATTGCATCTCATTCAATTGATTTTTAATTTCTGCCTGATTGGATCTAAATTCTGCAGTCATGAAGTCTCGTGAGTCCTTAATGCTTTTTTCTAGAGCCACCAGTAGCTGTAGAATAGTGCTTCTGAATTGGCTTTCTGACATTGAATTGTAATCCAGATTTTGTAACTCTGTGGGAAAGAGAACTGTTTCTGATTCTTTCTTTTGAGGTGAGGTTTTCCTTCTAGTCATTTTGCTCAGTGCAGAGTGGCCAAAAACAAGTTGTATTGGAACACGGGGGAGTATCACTGGTCTGTCCAGCTGGTCTTCTGGGGGAGGGGCCTGCTGTGCTGATTCTCAGGTGTTAGCACTTGGGGGAGCTGCTCTGCCCCTGCCTGCTGCAGGGCTCAGCGGGGGTTGTTTACCCCGTGGGGCCCCAGGAGGATCAGCCGCAGTTGCTATGGCAACTCTGGAAGCCTGGATTCAGCCTCCGCAGGAACTACGGGGCTCGGGCTCTCGGTTCTCCGTCTGCAGGGCCTGGAGGCTCCGGGGCGGGGCCGCTGATGTGCTCAGCTCGGGGCAGGAGCGTCCTTGCTGTCCTGGGCCCTCCCGGCCTCTGCCTGTCCCGGGGGAGGCCGGATCCTGGGCTGTGTCCCGGTGCCCTGTGCTCCGGGGCCTGCGCTGTTGGATTCACGCTCCCGCCCCGCAGCTCCCTCCCTGGAGTCGCTCCCCGAGCTGCTCCGGTGCGCGCTGCAGCCCTTAGGGAGCTCGGCGCACTCTCCCCGGGGCGCAGGTGTCTGTTAGTGTCCCAGGGAGCCTGAGGGCATCCCCGCTCTCCTGGGTCCTGCTCTAACTCCCTGCGAGCCCCTTTCCGCCCGCCCGGGAAGGTTGGTGCAGCTCCTGCTTCTCCTGGACGGGGCTCTCCTGTCCTGGGGACACTCGCCCCGGCCTCAGCCCGGCTCCTCGCGGGGCCCCTCCCCCTCGGAGGCCTTTTGTTTCTTTATTTCTTTTCCCCCCGTCTTCCTACCTTGATAGAAGCGCGAACTCTTCTCACTGTAGCATTCCAGCTGGTCTCTCTTTACATCTCAGGCCGAATTCGTAAATTTTCAGGATGGTTTGAAGGTTATCTAGGTAATTTGGTGGGGACAGGTGATTTGGGGACCCTGCTCTTCCGCCATCTTGCCCCTCCCCCTCGTATTATTAGATTCTATTTGCTAGTTATGTTGTTGAGAATTTTTGCATCTGTGTTCATCAGGGATATTGGTCCTTAATTCTCCTTTTTGGTGGGGTCTTTGCTAGTTTTGGTATTAAGGTCATGCTGGCACCATAAAAAAAAAAAGCTTGAAAGTATACCATCCCTTTCTATCCTTCGGAACAGCTTTAGTAAAATAGGTATTGTTTCTTCTTGAAATGTTTGATAGAATTCCCCTGGGAAGCCATCTGACCCTAGACTTTGGTATCTTGGGAGGTTTTTGATGACTGCTTCAATTTCCTCCCTGATTATTGGCCTGTTCAGGTTTTCTATTTCTTCCTGTTCCATTTCAGTAGTTTGTGGTTTTTCAGAAATGCATTCATTTCTTCTAGATTGCCTAATTTATTAGCCTATAGCTGCTCATAATATGTTTTAAAATCATTTGTATTTCCTTGGTATTGGTTGTGATCTCTCCTCTTTCATTCATGATTTTATTATTTTGAGTCTTTTTTATTTTTAATAAGGCTGGCTAGGGTTTCTCTATCTTGTTAATTCTTTTAAAGGACAAACTCCTGGTTTTGTTGATCTGTTCTACAGTTCCTCTGGTCTCTATTTCATTGAATTTTGTTTGAATCTTTATTACCTCTATTCTTCTGCTTCATGTAGGTTTTTGTTGCTCTTCTTTCTCCAGTTCCTTTAGGTGTGAGATTAGCTTGTGTATTAGAGTTTTTTTTCCAATTTTTGAGGGATACTTGTATTGCGATGTATTTCCCTCTTAGAACTGCTTTTGCTGTATCCCAAAGATTTTGAACAGTTGCATTTTCATTTTCATCAGTTTCCATAAAACTATTTAATTCTTCTCTAATTTCTTGGTTGACTCATTCATCTTTTAGCAGGATGCTCTTTAACCTCCATATGTTTGAGTCTCTTCCAAATATTTCTTGTGTTTGAGTTCTAGTTTCAAAGCATTCTGGTCTGAAAATATGCAGGAAACAATCCCAATCTTGTGGTACCGGTTGAGACCTGATTTGTGACCCAGTATGTGGTCTATTCTGGAGAAAATTCCATGTGCACTTGAGGAGAATGTGTATTCAGTTGCATTTGGATGGAAAGTTCTGTATATATCTGTGAAAACCATCTTGTCCACTGTATCATTTAAAGCTCTTCTTTCTTTGGTGATGTACTTAGAAGATCTGTCATTTGCAGAAAGTGCCATGTTAAAGTCTCCTACTATTAGTGTATTATTATCTAAGTATGCATTTATTTTGGTTATTAATTGATTAATCTTCCTGGCAGATCACACATTAGGGGCATAAATATTCAAGATTGTTAGGTCTTCTTGTTGGATATACCCTTTAAGTATGATATAATGTCCCTCTTCTTCTCTTACCACAGTCTTGGAGATAAACTTTAATTTATCTGAAATAAGAATTGCTACCCCAGCTTTCTTTTGAGGACCACTTGAATGGTAAATGTTTTTCTGACCTTTCATTTTCAGGCTGGAGGTTTTCTTAGGTGTAAAATGAGTCTCTTGTAGACAACAAAGAGATAGGTCTTGCCTTTTTATCCAGTCTGAAACCCTACATCTTTTGATGAGATCTTTTAGACCATTCATGCTCAGATTTACTATTGACAGATATGAATTTAGTGTCATCGTAATACCTATTCAGTCTCTGTTTTGGTGGATTATTTCTTTTGGCTTCCTATTCCTTTTACAGGGTCCCCCTTAATATTTCTTGCAGAGCTGGTTTGGTGGTCACATATCCTTTCAGTTTCTGCCTATCTTGGAAGCTCTTTTTCTCTCCTTCTATTCTGAATGAGAGCCTTGCTGGATAAAGTATTCTTGGCTGCATGTTCTTCTCATCTAGGACCCTGAATATATCCTGCCAGCCCTTTCTGGCCTACCAGGTCTCTGTGGAGACATCTGCTGTTAATCTAATATTTCTCCCCATATAAGTTAGGTATCTCTTGTCTCTTGCTGCTTTAAGGATTTTCTCTTTATCTTTGGAATTTGCAAGTTTCACTCTTAAAAGTTGAGGTGTTGAATGGTTTTTATTGATTTGGGGGCAACCTCTCTATCTCCTGGATCTGAATGCCTGTTTCTCTCCCCAAATTAGGGAAATTCTCAGCTATGATTTGTTCAAATAATCTTTCTGACCCTCTGGCCCTGTCAGCGCTCTCTGGGCCCCCAATTATACATAGATTCTTCCTTCTTGAGGCTATTATTTATTTTTCTTAACCTTTCCTCCTGGTCTTTTGTTTTTCTCTTTTTTCCTCAGCTTCCTTCCTTGCCATCAATTTGTCTTCTATGTTGCTACCTCTTTCTTCCAATTCATTAACCCTCATCGTTAAGACCTCCAGTTTGGATTACATCTCACTTAATTGATTTTTATTTTCAGCCTGATTAGATCTTAATTCTGCAGTCATGAAGTCTCTAGAATACTTTATGCTTTTTTCCAGAGCCACCAGTCGCTTTATAATTATGCTTCTGAATTGGCTTTCTGACATCGAATTATAATCCAAATTCTTTGTGGCAAAGAGTACTGTTTCTGCTTCTTTCTTTTGCGTTCAGTTCTACCTTCTAGTCATTTTGCTCAGTGCAGAGGGTCTCTATGAGCAGCTGAGTCAAGAATATCAACCACAACTTAAGTAAATTTCACCCTAGATGATTCTGCCAAGGTCAGAGACCAGAAATTGAAAACAAAGATCAGAACAAAATAAAACAGAAGGACCACTAAATTGCAAAACATATTTTAAAACAAACTAGTAAAAAATAAAAGGCCAAGAAACCCAAAAAAGAAGAAAAAAAAGAAAATAGAAAAAAGGAAGAGAAATAAGTAAAAGTAAAGTGGGAAAAAAGGGAGAAAAAAAGGGGAGACTGGGAGTTGGTGACAAATTTGTATTGGAGGGAGAATGTAGTCTACCTGAGTGGACCTAGAGGTTGATCCTCTTGGTTCTGAATATATTAAGTTTTGTATGTTAGAAGATGCTCAATCCCAAACTTATATAAAGAAGAAATACTTGTAGAGAGCTCCACCATTGACCATGAAAACGTATATGAGAAAAAAAAGGGGGTAGAATGGGAATGAAAAGAGAATATAATCTCACAGAATGAATAAGCATGATATACCACTTGGTTCTGGGTGCATGCTAGTCATGTTTTAGAAGGTATTAACTCTTGCCATTGTAGAACAAAATGATGTAGAGAAAACAAAAAAACACAAAACAAACAAACAAAAACACATATCTTATACATCTCCCAAAATTAAATTGAGTATGTTGAAGAGAATCTAGAAGTGGTAAATATACCTAAGACATGTAATTGTAGAAATATGAAAGTCAAAAAGGAAGAAACTGAAAAATGAAGAGGTGGTAAAATATTATAGTTAAGGTGGGAAAAGCAAAAAATATTGGAAATTTTTAGTCTAATATAAAAATGAGTTGTACTGGAAAAGGGAAAAAAATAGTAAGGGTACCCTCTAGTTCTATATACCGTAAATCCCTCGACTTCCCCTGTAGCTTTCCAGCGCTGCTTGGACAAGAACTCACTCTTCCCTGTCCTTCCAGCTGGTCTTCTGGGGAAGGGGCCTGCTGTGCTGATTCTCAGGTGTGTGTACTTGGTGGAGATGCTCCGCCCACACACCCCACCCGTGTGCCAGGCTCAGTGGGTGCTGTTTACCCCTTGAGGCCTCTGTTCCCTGGGTCCCCGCCCCTCCCAGGCACAGAGTGAAACAAGGAGGAAAAATAACAATGGTGGTGGCCAGAATTACAGCCCTGGAAGCAGCTCCCTGCAGTAACTACTGCAGTCTCTCAGTGTGCACTGGCTAGGTGCTCCTGGGATGGCGGGTGCGCTGATCTGCACAGCTTGGGGGTGCCCAGCAGCAGGAGCATCCTCACTGTCCTGTGCCCTCCAGGCCTCCGCCTGTCCCAGGGGAGCGCAGGATCCTGGGCTGCGTCTGCTCGGCGCCCTGGGATCCGCGGCCTATGCTGCTGGAATTGGCTCCTGGGGCTGTGGCTCCCAAAGGCAGCAGGGCGCAGACACCTCCGTCCAGAGCCACCTGCCTGACCTACCGGCTTCTCCCCGAGGCCCCACCGGGTGCGTGCTCCAGCCCTTTACCGGGATCGGTCCAGTCTGTGGCATGCTCTCCCCGGGTGCACTTCCTCTATTAGTGATTCCGGGGAAACTGGAGGTTCCAATGCCCTTCCTGTGGTTCTGCCCAGTTTCCCAGCTAAACGCTTTTCTGTCCGGGAAGAATCCGGTGCGGATTTTTTAAAGTTCCTGCTTCTCGGGGGCTGGGCTTTCCCATCCTGGAGGCTTTCACCGCCTGCCTTTAGCCTGGCTCCTTACGGGGCCCCTCCCCCACTTGATTCTTTTTATTTTTTTTTTCTGCCTTCCTACCTTGTTAGAAGCGAAAACCCTTCTCTCTGTAGCGTTCCAGCTGTTCTCTCTTTAAATCTCAGGTTGAATTCATAGGTTTTCAGGACGATTTGAAAGTTATCTAGGTTAGTTGGTGGGGACAGGTGAGTTGAGGACCCCTCCCTACTCCTCTGCCATCTTGCCCTGCCTCCATATATCTTTTCAAATTAGTGTTTTAGTATTTTCACTTACTTTGCATAAATACCCAGTAGTGGACTTATTGGATCATGTGGTAGTTTTATTTTTAATTTTTTGAGGAACCACAATATTGTTTTTCACAGTGGCTATACCAATTTGCATTCCCACTGTCAGTATACAAGCATTCTTTTTTCTCCACATCCTCACAACACTTGTTGTTTCTTGTCTTTTTTTTTTTATTTGAACAATTCTGATAGGTGTGAAGTGTTAGCTCATTGTGGTTTTGATTTGCATTTACCTGATGAATAGTGGTGTTGAGCATCTTTTTATGTGTATGTTGACCATCTGTATGTCTTCTTTGGAAAATTTTAAACAAAAGAAATTTATTTTCTCACAGTTCTGGAGCCCAGAAGTGTTAACAGGTTGGTTTCTTCTGAGGCCTCTTTCCTCGGCTTATAGATGGCCATTTTCTCCTTTTGTCTTCACATGGTCCTAACTTTGCATATCTGTTTTCTAATTTACTCTTCTTATAAGGACAGCAATCATATTAGATTAGGATCCACATTTATGATGCCACTTGATCTTAATTACCTCTTTAAAATCTCTATCTCCAAATGCAGCCACATTCTGATGTACTGGATGTTAGAACTTCAACATATGAATTTGTGGGGAACACAATTTGGCCCCTACCACCACCTTTGGGTTCCACTAGACAAATATGTTTATATTTTTGCATAACCCATATAAAGTTAAGCCACCATGTTGTTCAATTTCAACCCAACGTTGCATGTAAATAAATGTAAACTCAACATATAATAAATAATTGAAAATATTAAAATACTAACTGAAGTATTGGGAAATGCCACAAAGAGGTTCCAAAGTGTACACATAATTATTTTTAATCTTTCTCATCCAATTATCTCTTCAAAATCCCTATCATTGTAATATGTAGCTAATCTGAACATCTTTCCCTTTTATCTTTTTACTTCTTGATACTACAAGTCATCCAACCCCTGTTAACTCTTGTTCTTTTTTCCCCTATCTTCTCCCATTTTTGATCTATTATTTTCTTGTTTTATAATTACTTTCTTGTACTTCCAATAGAAATCATAAAGCCAGTCTTGGATTTTTTTTCATTTCCACACATCAGCAACTACACAAATTTGTCTCAATTGCAAATACAGCAAAGGCCTATTAACCTATCCCAAGTTATTTTCTGTTACCATAACTGAAAAAAAAATACTGACTATTCTGCAATTAAAGAAAATATTTGTTTCACTCTATTCCCTCTCTACAGCCATTTATTTTTCTTTCTTCCCTATATCTCTTCTAACTGATGTTAAGCCTACCTGTATTTCTCAAATTCTAAGGGAAAGATTTTATATAAGACTTTCTTCTCAGGGGTTGAAATGTTTTTGTGGTAGTGTAGAGCTATGACAATAGCTACCACCCTTCAGAGACCAAAGCAAGATTTCTCTCACTGCTGTATCAAGCTAGTCTAGTGACATCAGTGCACATATTATTGATAGAGATGCCCTAACAGTAAATAATATGTGGAGTAGCCAGACAACTATAAGATATTAGGTGACAGGTGCTGTCTCCCCTATCCAACAACAACAAAAAAAATCTTTCCTCCACTGACACCAATACAATTTCTATAATTTCAAGTGTTTGTCTCTCATTGGCTTTAGTAACTGAAGGGCCCTGATCAAATGTAAGTGTATATCCTGAGAACAAAAAGAAATTAGTACACTTAGCAAAGATAATGCCTTTGAGTGAATGTGACAGTGGACAGCTAAGTTTTAATGGATATATGGGCTTGGGACAGGCAGGAACATTTTAGGGTTTGGGAGGCTACTCAGGATGGTCAAGATAAGTAAGAGGTGGAATAAAGGCAGTGAATGCATGGGAAAGATAATGGGAAAACCCAACGACAGAAAGGTGTTGAACACAAGTATTTCTCACATATGTTCAATTATTTTCCACTGCAGCTGAAAAAAAACATTACTGTAAGTGTTAGTCTTGGTCATGGAGTAAAAGATATGTGCCCTGCCCTTTAGCTCAAATGCCAAGAGAGTCGCTCATAAATAAAACTTTCAAATTCTTAGTCAATGTGACTAAAACCACTGAAATCTCTTTATTTTCCCTCACTTCTACTCCAAGTCTTTCACATGTCACCAATAACTATACTATTAATCAAATAGAGATCCCCGAAGCTATAGCACTTATACCGTATTTGGCATACTATGCTTAAGAATCACAGAAACTTGTATTTCCTTGTGTGTTGAAAATATATCCATTTAGAAAACTCATTTGTGGGCAGCCTGGGTGGCTCAGCAGTTTAGTGCCACCTTCAGCCCAGGGCGTGATCCTGGAGATCTGGAATTGAGTCCCACGTTGGGCTCCCTGCATGGAGCCTGATTTTCCCTCTGCCTGTGTCTCTGCCTCTCTCTGTGTCTCTCATGAATAAATAAATAAAATCTCTAAAAATAAATAAATAAAGTCTTTAGAAAACTCATTTGCATCATTTTGAACTAGAATTCCTTTTTATTTTTCTTTGTGTCTCAGGATGGCCGTCTGCTTGGCTATCAGTTCACTCCCTTGATATTTTTCTCTCACTTTATATACTGCTTTTTAGAACTCAAAATTGTGTTTGTTCTCCTCCAAGGAGATTTCCTGAATTTGTATATGTGATAAACACTGCACTATGCTGGACTGGAGAAGCAGAATCTTGGGGCATCTTTACAGATCTGTTGCAACCAATTATCATGACTTATTTATTTTCTGCATATTTTCATTCTCTGTGATGTCTTTTATCCAAGGAGCTTAGAAAGTTTTTCAAAATATAGCCCTCACAGAACTCCTGGAAGTAAGAAGAGTAGATAAGGGATAGAAAGAAAATCAACCCATACAGCCTCCAAATGAAAAGAAAATTTCCTCTGCTCAATACAGTAGAGGAAGATCAGTCTTGGAAATATTCAGGTTAAAGAAACAAGCCTAAAAAATACAAAAATACATTGCCCCCCCCCACAGAATCAGGAATGAATGTAGGCACTCAAAAGTTATAAATAAATTACTTTTGTATTTCTCTCTTATAGAAAATCTCTGGAGACAAGAGCTATAGCAGGTAGCTTCTCAGAGGTGGTAAGATCGGAGAAGGACAAACAGTGTATGTTCTCACTCATTTGGGGAATATGAATAATAGTGAAGGGGAATATAAGGGAAGGGAGAAGAAATGTGTGGGAGATATCAGAAAGGGACACAGAACATAAAGACTTCTAACTCTGGGAAATGAACTAGGGGTGGTGGAAGGGGAGGAGGGCGGGGGGTGGGGGTGAATGGGTGACGGGCATGGAGGGGGACACTTGACGGGATGAGCACTGGGTGTTATTCTGTATGTTGGTAAATTGAACACCAATAAAAATTAATTTATAAAAAAAAAGATTTTAGAGGTGATAAGATTTTATTTTTATTTTTTATTTTTTTATTTATGATAGTCACAGAGAGAGAGAGAGAGAGAGAGAGAGAGAGAGGCAGAGACACAGGCAGAGGGAGAAGCAGGCTCCATGCACCGGGAGCCTGATGTGGGATTCGATCCCGGGTCTCCAGGATCGCGCCCTGGGCCAAAGGCAGGTGCCAAACCGCTGCGCCACCCAGGGATCCCGAGGTGATAAGATTTTAAATGTTCAGATGTGATTGTCACTGGCAACTTTTCCCTGACAGAGGAAGAGAGAGAAGATGACCTTGAAGCGGAATAGGGTTATGGCAATGGATCTATTTCTGCAATTGGCAAATCTCTACCATTAAGATATCTGAAGATAGTGTCAAGGGTGTGGACATCTGTGTTGGTCACTTCAAAGCAACTAGGGCAAGGTGGTAGGTTTAGAACAAATGAAAAGAAAAGGATTAACTTTATTTATAATGATTACTAAGCCAGTTCTCACTTCCCCTTAAAGACTCAGGCTGAAGGAGGGAGTGGGGAGAACAGTGATGCAAAAGCCTCTACATCATTCAAAAGTACTCATGCTCCTCCTTTCCATACTACCTTTGGGAAAGAGAGAAGGAGAGGGAGAGAGAAAGGAAGAGAGCTGCCTGATTTACAATGGGGATATTAAAATTATAAGTAATGTAAATACCATACTTATAATTAATACTTATTGACTGATTACAAAGTATCAAGCACTGTGAAAAACCTTTACATTCATAATCTCATAATCTTTAATTCTCATAATAACTTTACAAGGTAAGTCCTAATAATATCCTCCTGTAGCAAATGGGGAAGTGAAAATTCAGAAAGCTTAAATTATTTGTCAAGATTACAAGGCTAGTAAGCTGCAGAGCCAAGATGTGAACCCAGGTCTGTCTGACCTCAAAGCCCTTATCATCAGCCCCTCTGCCACCTTGCTTCTCTGTCTGAGAGGCTTTGGCAGCTCTGATTATATACCTGTAAATACATTCCAGTCTGACTGCAAACCTGGTGGGTGGTACTGATGTTACATAGGAAGCTCTAAGAAGAGGAAGAAAATCAAACAAAACACATTTGGCTGATATTAAATAATCCTTTCCTTACCTTCTTAGCCCATTTAGCCATAGAAAAATAGAAAAACATATTAATGATATAAATAAGTTTAGTTGGCAGTGGAGAGTGTCACTGGTCTATGGATATGGTAAATGAGAGTCCTCAAGTAGCTCCAGAAAATATCTGATTACACAATAATCATAAGTAATCTTTCTTTTGTTATCTTTCTTTCTGTATCAAAAATTACTTTGCAGCATAATCACCATCTATAAAACTGCTTAAAATGTAGAAACCTGGGGTGCCTAGGTGGCTCATTTGGTTAAGCATCTGCCTTTGGCTCAGGTCATGATCCTAGGACCCAGGGATCGAGCCCCACACAGGGCTCCCTGCTCAGCGGGGAGCCTGCTTTTCCCTCTACATCTGCCTGCCACTCCCTTCACTTGTACTCAATAATAAATAAATAAATAATTTACATCTTTTAAAAATGTATAAACCTATTTTTTATGTCTTTCCAATCACCATCTACAGTAACTCTCCCCCTTTTGGGGTCCACAAACAAATGTGGTATTTTCTGTTGCTTCCGGTCCTACACTGCCATATTCCATCTGTTTGCTTTTTCTACCAACAATACCTTCCCTAAATTCTGCTTGACTTTCTATAAAACTTATCTGCTTAGTGTTACATTTCCTTATAGCCCAGAAATTATAAGTAAAAACTAACTTTGTGATAAAGTATTGATAATAATTTAAAGGCTTACCATTTTCAGATCATATTGGCATTTGAACTTCAATAAGCTAATGTTAAGATAACAAGCCTTAGGTAGAGCCAGTGAAGTATTCTGGGTGAGGATCATTGGCAGCAAGCCATTTGAATCACATCCTTTAAGAAACTGGAAGCTTTGATGATATATAAAGCCAGCCTGGTGCTACATGGAGGCAGAGGTTAGTACACCATAACAGGTGTCTCATCAGCCCTGGCTGTAGTACAGAAGAAGCTAACCCCAAAGAAATATTGATTAGCAAAATTGCTCCTTAGCACAAAGAAAGAACTCTTCCATGTTGGAGAAAGTATGGCTAGAATAGCTCTATTTACATAAAGGACATCTGTCTAAAATACTTTGTTATTAGAAAACAATAGGTCATATAGATAAGTTGTCTTCCTTTGGTTGGTATGAATTCCAGCTCTGTTGACAGCAAAAAATGAAATCAAAATGAATAAATGAATAAAGGTTAAAAAAGAGAATGTAAATTTAAGTCATAAAGCATTATTCTATATAGATGGACATTCCCTATATACTAATAATGCAATCCAGCTCATTTTACTGTTATTTGAAATAAAAGAAAAAAATTTGTAGACAACATAGCTATTATCTTCTTTTCCTTTCAAATGAATAAAAATCAACAAATATATACTTACCTTCCCCTTTTGTGAGAATCTGAACATGATTGGAGTGTTGACATATTCCAACTTGAACATGTCAAGTGAAAAAAACTCTACTAGAAAGTTCAGGGGGCATAACAAAGTAATTCTTTAAAATAAAGAACATTTTGGAAAAATAAAATCTTTTTTTAAAAAAGGTGAGGGGGCCCTGGCTGCCTCCATTGGTGAAGTATGAGACTCTTGGTCTTGGGATTGTGACTTCAAGCTGCACTTTGTGTGTGGATATTGAAATAAAATCTTAAAAAAATAAACAAAATAAGGAGCATTTTGGCACTTCTGTCGGTGTTGTTTTTTCCTAGCAACCATTTACCCAACTTATTCCAAATTCTGCTCTGTCACTCACACTGCTAAAATCATTCAGTGCCTTTCCATGGATTATGGGTTAAATACAAACTCCTTAATATGATGTCTTAGTTCATTCAGGCTCCTACAACAAAATACCATAGACCAGGTGACTTATAAACAATAGAAATTTATTTCTCACAGTCCTGGAGGCTGGGAAGTCCAAGATAAAGGAACTGGTAGATTTAGTGTCTGATGAGAGCCTGTTTTGTAACTTTTTTTTTATTTTACTTATTTATGATAGTCACAGAGAGAGACAGAGAGAGAGAAGCAGAGACATAGGCAGAGGGAGAGGGAGAAGCAGACTCCATGCAGGGAGCCCGACGTGGGATTCGATCCCAGGTCTCCAGGATCGCGCCCTGGGCCAAAGGCAGGCGCTAAACCGCTGCGCCACCCAGGGATCCCCTGTTTTGTAACTTATAGATGGTATCCTTTTGCTGTATCCTCACATAATGGAAGGAACAAGTGAGATTCCTGGGGTCTTTTTCATAAGGACAAAAATCCCATTCAGAGAGCTCCACCCTCATGATCGAATCACCTTCCAAAGGTTCCACGTCCAAATACATTCACACTGGAAATTTTGGGAAGACACATTCAATCTGTAGCACATAATTTGCATAGTCTTGCATGATCTTATTCCTAAGTACCTCCTGCCCTCTCAATACAACCCATTGGCACTTAGATATTCAGTACTTCTGGGCTACTTTCAGTTCCCCAAATTACATATTTCTTATCCTGACCTCTCAGATGCATCTGCTTCTCACTAGAAAATATTTTAAGACCACATTACTTCTGCCCTAGATTTGGTTGGTGGCCTCCCAGATGACCTTTATCTCTACTTTCCCCCATTCCAATTATTCTCCTTACTATAGCTATAATCACTACCATCTTAATTGGCTTACTGTACCTCTCTTAAGGAATTCAAAACATGCTAATTTGATTATGTCTTAAGTTTATTTAGGAGCTCCCCATTTTTTTCAGGATAAAAATTAAAACTCCTTAGCATCAAATAGGCTATCCATGGCAAAATATCCCACCTGTCTTTCCAGCCACATAGCTCTCTACCATTTCACCTTCAATCCATGATCAATCTGCTGATCCCTCTAAATTCTGCACTCCCTCCCCCAAAAAAACTTCATTTATAGGAAGACTACATGTCACTACTAAGCTGTGATTTCAGATGTTCCAAAAAGACTCTGCCTCAAAATATCTTACACAATGCCCCCCTCATGCTTGTTATATAAGCACCTGAATGTACATCACTGGAGACTTATTTCTCTGGGTTTATAATGCATATGCAACTCATATGACCAATTCATTCATTATTAGTCATGCTTTAGTGTACCTTTATCGATTTCTTTCTTTTATGAAAACTAGCTTTAAGTAATAAATTAAGAAAGCAGAATCTTTATTAATATTAATAAATAATCCATTATATTTGTGTAGAATATAATAGTATAAAATAAACTTTATATTCTTATTTAATTCTTGATTTTATGTGATAGATATTTAAAAGTGGAGGAGCTGAAGCTTTAATAGATTAAATGAAGAGGGAATAATGAGGGAAAGCACTGTAGAAAGAAAAGATGAAAGATTATCAAAGTATCTTCATTTCAAACCAGTGAACTCTTTTTTGGCTTCTTCATTGGCCTCTACATTACACTAAATATTTGGATACTGAAAGCTTGTATAAGATTGGAATTTTGTAAATCATACATGTAACAATTGACTTTTTGATTCTTCAGAATATCCTAGCATTCTGCAGATGTTAATAAAGCAAAACTGCTTCAGAAAAGCAAAACTATTTCTCAAGTCACCCAAGTGACTGAAGTGAGATATAATCAGTACAACTCATACCTACATCAAACCTATTATTAGGGATTTTTGTGTCCAGCAACGAAAAATCAAGACAAGTCACAAGCTTATCACCAGACTCATTTGGCAAGACTCAGTTCCAAGAATAAGTATAAAATACTTTGATTATTTCCTTTAAATGAGGGTATTTTCTGATTCAACAAAAGTAATCTTATTCAGTCTAGGCAAAACAACTCTGAGAAGAACAAGTCTCCCAGATAATGAACTTTTATTAAACATTTTGCTTAAAAGTATTATAGAAACAAATTATGAATGGAAACAATTTTCTAAGTTTGGGGAAGATAAACAAGGCCAAATTTTCATTAGGCATTCCCAGATTAATATTTACATATGACCAACCACAAATGGAATTTCAAGAACACAGAAATTTTAAAAAGTGAGTGGTTGTGCTTTCCTATAAAATATATTAATGTATTAAAACTATATTAAAACTATATTAAATGTATTAAATTTATTATTTAATATAAAATTATATTAAATGTATATTGATGTATTAAATAATGTATTAAATTTATTATTTAATATAAAATTATATTAAATGTATATTAATGTATTAAAACTATATTAAAACTATAATTGAAACAAAACATAGAGGGGCACCTGGGTGGATCAGTCAGTTAAGCAGTTGCCTTCTGCTCAGGTTATGATCTTGGGGTCCTGGAATCTTGCCCCACATTGAGCTCTCCACTCAGCAGGGAGTCTGCTTCTTTCTCTCCCTCTGCCCCTCCCCCCATTTGTGCTCTCTCATGCTTTCTCAAATATATAAATAAAATCTTTTTTAAAAAAGAAACAACTCACAGAAACAAAATCCATAAATATTAACAACTAGATTGAATCTACATAAAAAATCATAAGAATTTGTTCTGAAAGGATGTTTATACTAGTGGAATTTGGTAGCTATGAAGGATTTGAACAAAGAAATACTAAGCACTTTCAACTCAATTTACAAATACCTAATGCCAACCTGCCCACCTTCAACTCATTCATTCAAAAATATTGGTTAAGTCTTTATTACTATGATTCTAGTACAATTCTAGTTGATAGTTCAGACACAAAGGTGAGTAAAATGCAGTCTTTGTGTCCAAGAAACAACTGAATAAGACAAATGACAGCTACACCAATAATTATGTCACAAAATGGAAAGAGAAATAATACAGTCTATTATAGAGAGCACAGAGAAGGGGTATCTTTCTGGAAGGGCTTATGAAAGTCTGAGGCTACTAATAACTGTCAAAAGAAAACATGTTTGGAAGTGTTCCAAACTCATTAACTGCAGTGCTTGGCTCAAATTAAATGAGCATATAAATTTTGCTGCCTTTAAAAGCACTAAATATTTTAAGGTTTTATTTATTTATTTATTTATTTATTTATTTATTTATTTATTTAAGAACTAGATAAACAGCACAAGTGGGGGGAGAGGTAGAGGAAGAAGCAGACCCTCCTGAGCAAAGGAGCCCAAAGGGGGGATCCCAGGGACTCAGGGATCATGACCTGGGCCAAAGGCAGAAGCTTAACCAACTGAGTTACCCAGGTGCCCCTAAGAGTACTAAATTAAAAGGAGTTACATAGTGTAGTTTTGATGGTGGGGTTAGGGAGGGTTAGAGGTTTAGATTACAAGTAATTATAAATGAAATACTCCCCTGGAACCTACTTCACTTCTTTCATTGTCTTGCAATTATCTTACTACCTGTAGCCAAGAAATGCTACCAAAATTGATAATCTAACAACTTTTAAGCACTTTGGCTTCTAGGAGAATCAAAGCATACTAAAAGAGAGATAATACAGCTATATATTTCTGCTCAATGTTTGTAATCTCTTAGTTCAGTCACTAAATTTGCTTTACCCAGTGCCGGTAAGATTTCTATAAAGCTTAAAAAAGATGAATTGTATATTCAGACTAAATTTATTACTTCTTCTCAAAACAATATCTCTATTGGAGTTTGAACCTGAACCTTTGATCACAAATAAGTAGGGTTGTGGGCTCCTGGGTGGATCAGTCAATTAAGTAAGTGACCTTCTGCTAAGGTCCTGATCTCAAGGTCCTGGGACAGAGCCCCGCATTGGGAATCCCTGCTCAGCGGGGAGTCCACCTCTCCCTCTCCCTCAGACCCTATCTCTGCTCATGTGCTCTTTCCATCTCTCAAATAAATAGATAAACAAAACAAAACAAAACAAAAAACCAAGGGGACTTGTGGAAGATAGCGGAGGAGTAGGGGTCCTCAACTCACCCAGCCCCACCAACTAACCTAGATAACTTTCAAACCAGCCTGAAAACCAACAAATTCAACCTGAGATTGAAGAGCTGATAGATAGAACAGCTGGAACACTACAGAGAGAAGGATTTTTGCTTCTAACAAAGAAGGAAGGCGGAAAAAAAAAAGAATCACGAGGGGGAGGGGCCCCACGAGGAGCCAGGCTAAGGCCGAGTGGCGAGAGTACCCAGGGCAGGAAAGCCCAACCCCGGAGAAGCGGGAACTCTAAAAAATCCACACCAGATTCTTCCTGGACAGAAAGACACTTAGCAGGAAAATCAAGCAGAATCACAGGAGAGGCAGTGGAGCCTCCAGTCTCCCGGAGTCAATAATAGGAAGTGTGTGCCTCTGGGAAAAGCGCGCCACAGACTGTGGGCCAATCTCAGTAAAGGACTGGAATGTTCACCCAGCAGGGCATCAGGGAGAAGCCAGTCGGTCAGGTGGGCGGCTCCCGGCGGAGGGGGGTGACCCCTTCCCTCGGGAGCCACAGCCCCAGGAGCGTGCTTCCAGCAGTGCAGGGCCTGGATCCCAGGGTGCCGAGCAGACACAGCACAAGATCCTGCACTCCCTCTGGAGCAGGCTGAGGCGGGGAGGGCTCAGGACAGCGAGGACTCTCCTGCTGCCGTGGGCAGCTCCCTGCTGTGCAGATCAGCGCCCTCCCCCCCTCTGCCCCTTCCCCCCCCACCTCGGGAGCAACTAGGCCAGTGTGGACTGGGAAACTGCATTACTTACTGTGGGGAGCTGACTCCAGAGTTGGAGATCTGGCCGCAGCCAGTGTGGTTGTTCCTCCTTGTGTCGCCGTGTGCCTGGGACGGATCAGGGCTGCCAGGGAACAGAGGCATCACGGGGTAAACAGCTCCCAGTGAGCCCAGCACCCAGCAGGGGGCAGGGCATCTCCCCAGTTGCACACACCTAAGTATCAGCACAACAGACCCTCCCCCAGAAGACCAGCCGGAAGAACAGGAGAGGAGTGAGATCTTGACCAAGCAGCACTGGAAAGCTCCAGGGGAAATTGAGGGACTTATATAGAACTAGAGGATACTCCTCCTTTTCCCCCTTTTTCCAGTAAAACTCATTTTTATATCAGACTGTAAATTTCCAATATTTTTTTCTCCTTTCCCACCTCAACTACAATATTTCACCACTTCTTCATTTTTAAGATTCTTCCTTTTTGACTTTCATATTTCTACAATTACAGGTCCTAGATATATTTTCCACTTCTAGATTCCCTTCAACATACTCAACTTAATTTTGGGAGATATACAAGATGTTACTTTGTTTTGTGTTTTTTGTTTCCTCTGCCTCATTTTGTTCTACAATGGCTGAAGTTAATACCTTCTAAAACATGACTAACATGGACCCAGAACTAAGTGGGATACTGTACTGATTCATTCTCTGAGATTCCTCATTCCCATTCTGCCCCCCTTTGTTATCTCATTTATGTTTTTGTGGTCAATGTTGGGGCCTTCTACAAGTATTTCTGGTTAATATAAATTTGGGACTGAGCATCTTCTAACATAAGAATTTAATATACTCAGAGACAAGTGGATCACCCTCTAGAACCCCTAAGGTAGACTACATTCTACCTCCACTACAACTTCATCACCATCTCCCAGCCCATCTCCCAGCCCCCCCCCCCTCATTTTTTTCCTTCTCCTTTTCAAAAATTTTTTCTTTCTTTTCCTTTCCTCTTCTTCTTTGGGATTCTTGGCCTTTTATTTTTGACTACTTTGTTTTAAAATTTGTTTTGTTGGGACCCCTGGGTGGCGCAGGTTCCCGGTGCATGGAGCCTGCTTCTCCCTCTGCCTATGTCTCTGCCTCTCTCTCTCTCTCGCTGTGTGCCTATCATAAATAAATTAAAAAAATAAAAATAAAATAAAATAAAATTTGTTTTGCAATTTAGTGGTCCTTCTGTTTTATTTTGTTCTGATCTGTGTTTTCAATTTCTGGTCTCTGACATGGCAGAATCATCTAGGGTGAAATTTACTTAGGTCGTGGTTGATATTCTTCACACAACCCACTCATACAGCCACTTTGCACTGAAAAATTACTAGAAAGAGGAACTCACCACAAAAGAAGAATCAGAAACAGTACTAGTACTCTGCCACAGAGTTAGAGAATTTGGATTATAATTCGATGTCAGAAAGCCAATTATAAAGCTACTGGTGGCTCTGGAAAAAAGCATAAAGGACTACAGAGATTTCATAATTATAGAATTTAGATCTAATCAGGCTGAAATTAAAACTCAATTAAGTGAGATGCAATCCAAACTGGAGGTCCTAATGATGAGGGTTAATGAGTTGGAAGAAAGAGGTAGCGACATAGAAGACAAGTTGATGGCAAGGAAGGAAGTTGAGAAAAAAAGAGAAAAACAATTAAAAGACCATGAGTAAAGGTTAAGGAAAATAAATGATAGATTCAGAAGGAAAAATCTAGGTAAAATGGGGTTCTAGAAAGCGCCGAGAAGGACAGAAGGACAGACAGCATATTTGGACAAATCATAGCTGAGAACTTCCCTAATTTGGGGAGAGGAACAGGAATTCAGATCCAGGAGATAGAGAGGTCCCCCCCAAAAATCAATAAAAACCATTCAACACCTCAAAATTTAATTGTGAAACTTGCAAAATGCAAAGACAAACAGAAAATCCTTAAAGCAGCAAGAGACAAGAGATCCCTACATTATATGGGGAGAAATATTAGAAAAACAGCAGACCTGTCCACAAAGACCTGGTAGGCTAGAAAGGGCTAGCAGGATATATTCAGGGTCCTAAATGAGAACAACATGCAGCCAAGAATACTTTATCCAGCAAGGCTCTCATTCAGAATAGAAGGAGAGATAAAGAACTTCCAAGACAGGCAGGAACTAGAAGGATATGTGACCACCAAACCAGCTCTGCAAGAAATATTAAGGGGACCCTGTAAAAGGAAGAGGAAGCCCAAAGAAATAATCCACAAAAACAGGGACTGAATAGGCATTACGATGACACTAAATTCATATTTTTCAATAGTAACTCTGAACGTGATTGGGCTTAATGTTCCCATGAAAAGATGCAGGGTTTCAGACTGGATAAAAAAGCAAGACCCATCTATTTGCTGTCTACAAGAGATTCATTTTAGACATAAGGACACCTACAGCCTGAAAATAAAAGGTTGGAGAACCATTTACCATTCAAACGGTCCTCAAAAGAAAGCAGGGGTAGCAATCCTCATATCAGATAAATTAAAGTTTATCCCAAAGACTGTAGTTTGAGATGAAGAGGGACACTATATCATACTTTAAGGGTCTATTCACAAGTGGAACTAACAATCATGAATATTTACACCCTTAATGTGGAGCTGCCAAGTAGATCAATCAATTAAAAACCAAAGTAAAGACATACTTAAATAATAATAATAAAATAGTAGTAGACTTCAACATGGCATTTTCTGCAAATGACAGATATTCTAAGAGCAACATCTCCAAAGGAACAAGAGCTTTAAATGATACACTGGACCAAATGGATTTCACAGATATTTACAGAACTTTGCAACTGAATACACAGTCTTCTCAAGTGCACATGGAACTTTCTCCAGAATAGACCACATACTGGGTCACAAAATAGGCCTCAGATTATACTAATTGTTTGGGATTGTCTCCTGCATATTTTCAGACCAGAATGCTTTGAAACTAGAACTCTAACACAAGAAGAAATTTGGAAGAAACACAAACACGTGGAGGTTAAAGGTCACCCTGCTAAAAGATGAATGGGCCAACCAGGAAATGAGAGAAGAATTTAAAAAGATTCATGGAAACTCATGAAAATAAAGATACAACTGTTCAAAATCTTTGAGATACAGCAAAAGCAGCCCTAAGAGGAAAATACATCACAATACAAGCATCTCATAAAAATTAGAAAACACTCAAATACACAAGCTAACCTTGCACCTAAAGGAACTGGAGAAAGAAGAGCAACAAAGACCCACACCAAGCAGAAGAATAGAGATAATAAAGATTCGAGCAGAACTGAATGAAATAGAGACCAGAGGAACTATAGAACAGATCAACAAAACCACGAGTTGGTTCCTTGAAACAGTTAATAAGGTAGATGAACCATTAGCCAGCCTTATTAAAAGGAAAAAAAGACTCAAATTAATAATATCATGAATGAAAAAGAAGAGATCACAACCAATACCAAGGAAATACAAACAATTTTAAAAAACATATTATGAGAAGTAATACACCAATAAATTAGGCAATCTAGAAGAAATGGATGCATTTCTGGAAAACCACAAACTACCAAAACTGGAACAGGAAGAGGTAGAAAACCTGAACAGGCCAATAATCTGGGAGGAAATTGAAGAAGTCATCAAAAACCTCCCAAGACACAAAAGAAGGAGAATTATAGACCAATATCCCTGATGAACACAGATGCAAAAATTCCCAACAAAATACTACCCAATAGGGGCAGCCTGGGTGGCTCAGCGGTTAAGAGCCGCCTTCAGCCCAGGGCGTGATCCTGGACACCCGGGATCGAGTCCCACATCAAGCTCCCTTCATGGAGCCTGCTTCTCCCTTTACCTGTTTCCGCCTCTCTCTCTCTCTCTCTCTCTCTCTCTCTCTCTCTCTCTCTCATAAATAAATAAAATCTTTAAAAATAAAAAAAGATACTACCCAATAGGATCCAATAGTACATTTAGAAGATTAGTCATCATGACCAAGTGGGATTTATCCCTGGGATGCAAGGCTGGTTCAACACCTGTAAAGCAATCAACATGATAGATCTTATCAACACGAGAAAAAACAAGAACCATAGGATCCTCTCAATAGACTCAGAGAAAGCATTTGACAAAAGAGAGCATCCATTCCTTAACAAAACTCTTTAGAGTGTAGGGAGAGAGGGAACATTCCTCAGCATCTTAGAAGCCATCTACGAAAAGCCCACAGCAAATATCATTCTCAATGGGGAAACACAGGGAGGTTTTCACTAAGATCAGGAACATGACAGGGGATGTCCACTCTCACCACTGCTATTCAACATAGTACTAGAAGTCCTAGCCTCAGCAATCAGACAAGAAAAAGAAATAAAAAGCATTCAAATTGGCAAAGAAGTCAAACTCTCCCTCTTCGCAGATGACATGATACTGTACCCAGAATACCCAAAAGACTCCACCCCAAGATTGCTAGAACTCTTACATCAATTCAATAGTGTGGCAGGATACAATATCAATTCCCAGAAATCAGTGGCATTTCTATACACTAACAATGAGACTGAAGAAAGAGTAATTAAGGAGTCAATCCCATTTACAATTGCACCCAAAACCACAAAATGTCTAGGAATAAACATAACCAAAGAGGAAAAGGATCTATACCCTAAAAACTATAGAACACTTCTGAAAGAAACTGAGGAAGACACAAAGAGATAGAAAAATATTGCATGCTCATGGATTGGAAGAATTAATATTGTGAAAATGTCAACGATACTCAGGGCAAATTACACATTCAATGCAATCCTTATCAAAATACCATGGACTTTCTTCAGGGATTTGGAACAAATCATCTTAAGATTTGTGTGGAATCAGAAAAGACCCAGAATAGCCACGGGAATATTGAAAAAGAAAGCCAGAGCCGGGGGCATCACAATGCCGGATTTCAAGTTGTACTACAAAGCTGTGATCACGAAGACCGTGTGGTACTGGCACAAAAACAGACACATAGGTCAATAAAACCAAATAGAGAACCCAGAAATGGACCCCAACTCTATGGTCAACTAATTTTGGACTAAGCAGGAAAGATTATCCACTCACAAAAGGACAGTCTCTTCAATAAATGGTGCTGGGAAAATTGGATGGCCACATGCGGAAGCATGAAGCTAGACCATTCTCTTACACCATACACAAAGATAAACTCAAAATGGATGAAAGATCTAAATGGGAGACAAGAATCCATCGAAATCCTAGAGGTGAACACAGGCAACCCCCTTTTTTTAACTTGGCCACAGCTACCTCTTGCAATATCCATTTATGAAGGCAAGGGAAAGAAAAGCAAAATGAACTATTGGGACTTAAGATAAAAAACTTCTGTACAGCAAAAAACTGTCAACAAAACTAAAATAGAACCTATAGAATGGGACAACATATTTGCAAATGACCTATCAGATAAAGGGCTAGTATCCAAGATCTATAAAGAACTTATGAACCTCAACACCCAAGAAACAATCCAAACATGAAATGGGCAAAAGACATGAACAGAAATTTCACCAAAGAAGACATAGATAGACCTGGCCAACAAGCACATGAGAAAATGCTCCATATCACTTGCCATCAGGGAAATAGAAATCAAAACTACAATGAGATACCACCTCAAACCAGTGAGAATGGTGAAAATTAACTAAAATATAAGAAAAAGACAGTCTCATTAGGTCTTAGTATTGTACAATAACAAATAATAACCATGATTTTCAACAGTTTCGTCTTAGATAAGAACTGATTTTTTCTTTCTTTCTTTCTTTCTTTCTTTCTTTCTTTCTTTCTTTCTTTCTTTCTCTTTCTTTCTTTCTTCTTTCTTTCTTTCTTTCTTTCTTTCTTTCTCTTCTTTCTTTCTTTCTCTCTCTCTCTCTCTCTCTTTCTTTCTCTCCTTCTCCTTCTCCTTCTCCTTCTCCTTCTCCTTCTCCTTCTCCTTCTTCTTTCAGAACTGGTTCTTTCTCCCATAGCTCAATCCCACAACTTCTGGTGTACACTCAAACACACATGTATGCATAGGCACTCCCCCTTTTAAGAACTCACTTGTTCATTTCAATTCTCTTCAGAAGAATATCAGAGCAATAAGGTCAGTTTTATTGTCCCAGGTCTATATTTTACAAACTGTGTGACCTTAGACTAATTATTTACTCTTTCTGAATGCCAGCATTTTCAATTCTACAAAGTTAACAGTCATGCCTACATCTCACAGATTTGTGGACAGCTTTAAATGAGATAACCAGTATGAATGCACTTTTAAAACCCTGAGATACTAGACAGAACAGAAGGAACTGTACTATTTTCATGATAACTGTTGTCTGTAGTGTCTGAGACAGGTTTGACTGTGCCCTGCCGTCCAATGGGGGTGAGTTAGGCAGAATGCTTGGTACATATACAACATACTTAAAGACACACACAAACATACACACACAAACATAGTATGGTCCTGAACTTATAATATGTGACAAACTGTTTTTTTCCCTATTGAAGTATTCTTCCCTGGTAATACCATGAAGATACATTAGTTGTTCAGGGCTGAAAAATTTTAATTTAGTATATGATGGCAATAGTAATAGTGCCCGGTAACTCATTAGGGCTCATTTAGTATATGGCAATGACATTGTATTAAATAATATCTCCATAATTGAAGTGTCTTTAAACTTCCCGTGGGACTGTTGGATCTCTTCTCCCAGAGCTACAGATTCAAACAGCTAAAGATTCAAGCCCTTCCCACCTTAACTTTTTTTTTATTGGAGTTCAATTTGCCAACATATAGCATAGCACCCAGTGCTTATCCCATCAAATGCCCCCTTCAGTGCCCCCCACCTCAACTTTTAAACAATGACCAGTTTGTACTTGATAATTTATATGACTTCAAGGTGGGTAAGCTTTCAGATGCTAATTCTCACAAGAATATTCACCCAGCGTGAAGGCATTTCTAGCTCTTTCAAATAACATGCATTTTCACAGTGTCCTTAACACCATACCATTGTTGCTGAAGCCAGAGAAGTAATTCTTCCATATGCTAGTAGAAGAATCCTAAATTGCAGTATAAAGGTAGGCAGCTGTTTAATGACAGGAAACTTTATTTCTGTACCCCTCAGATAAAATCATTTGGAAATTGTGCACTGAACATTCATATTTAGACCTGACAATAAATTGAGTTTATTCAACTTATCATAGATTATCAATATGTGCAATGAATATTAGCCCTCCAAATAAAAACTGAGACTTACTACCCAGCATCAAAATTCAGGATTCAGAGTTAGAAAGACAATCCACTTGAACATAAGGTGAACAATTCACCCTATGTCAACTAGCTTATGTTCTATTTGGCCAACTTATAATAAAAACCACTAAAAGATACGAGAATGTGGTACCTAGGGTTGGGGAAGTATTGATATAATCATTAACAATTATTTGGGCAACCAGATAATCCAAAGTCTACAAATTAATCTTCAATATATATATACACTCTCAGAGCCCTATTTAGGTCATAAATGGATCAGAACCAAGACTTTTAGAAACAATATCCAAATATGAATCCTACCATATTGTGTCATCCGTTGTGCCTATAGCCTTCAATATTATCCAACTATAGTAGTAATTATTGCTGGTTTATCTGTTATTTTCTAATCAGTAGAGTAGCACAAAGGGATAGAGGTGAGGTTCCCATGGGAACCATATGCTGGTAAAAATATCATTAAAGTCGCATCATCAGGACTTAGCTATTCATCTAAGCAAGTGACACCAATGTGATGTGAAAATGACAAAACTGACCCACCAGCAATTGGACATGAACTCTGTGTTCGGTTTTTGTTTTTGTTTTTGAGTTGTAAAGAGAAGATAAATTGATTCATCTCTAGTCTCTCACTCAGGATGCTGTTACCAAGGAAACTATCACTTTTATAAGAAGATTGCATGGTTTAAGGGTAGAAACTGGCATCTTCTGTACATATTATTGCTTAAATATTGTCTTGAAAAACACAAAATAAAACTTTCAAACTAGAGCAATTCTGTATTTACACCCTAGCATTGAAAAAAGACATGCCTATCCAAATTAAATTAGGAAAAGTTTTCAATTAGCAATAATCGCACCTTAGATAAACTTCATTGGCTATGATACTGCCACTGCAAACAAAGGGTAGTGGAAGAGGAGGCGGGTGGGGGAATGGGGGACTGGGTAATGGGCACTGAGGAGGGCACTTGATGGGATGAGCGCTTGGTGTTATACTATATGTTGGCAAAATGAAATTCAATAAAAACAAAAACAAATTAAGAAAGAAACCTAAAGTTTACGGAGAAAACAAACAAACAAAAAAACCCACCAAATAGAAATTGCTTTATGAAATAATGATATCTATGATATTTAGAAAACTTGCACAGTTTATGTTAATCCAAATGGCTGGGCTTTTATTTCTGCCACAGATCTGCTTTATATAACAACACTAACTAATGGCCCCATCTACTGCCCTGCTCAATCCATCACCATGTTTACAGTGAGGTCACTCTTCTCAAGGGCTTGTTCCAACCAAAGATAGCATGGCAGTAGTACAAATAGAGACCCATTACTCAGAGATGCAGGACTCTTCCAATTGGGTAACTTTAACTCAAGAGCTCCTATAGGACTAGCCAAAACTCTTGAACTGTGCTGCAGTCTTTCTACCCAATCCTCTTTATTTTCCTCTCTCCTTCACAAGTAACTGATGTACATCAAGACCTGAAGGCTATCCCTCAAATCTTATCCAGTTCTCTCAAATCTTATCTCTCAAATCTTATCTCAAAACTTCCTCTTGAATCTTCAATGGAATTTATCTCATAAATATATTGCACATCCAATCCCATCTTGACATTTTCTCAGAGGACCATAACACAAATAAATGGTGATAGCAGAGGTACAATAAAATAGGCAGAAATATGGGCTTTTGAAACTGGCTCACTCACTACCTAATGTGGAAAAAAATACTATCTTGAGTGTTATGTAAGTTTCAGATAGTCCCTAGTAGAAAGTGGCATTCCAATTGATAAATTTCACTTATAATGACCTGGGGAAATGTTCCAGTGGAGGAACAATGCTCTACAATGCTCTCGTAGAAACAATAATTTAGGCATTTTAGAAATAGAAACCAAAAGAACAGTAGAACAGATAAATTAAACTAGGATCTGGTTCATTGAAAGAATTAAAAAGATAGATAAATCCCTAGCCAGTCTTATCAAAAAGAAGAGAGAAAGGACCCAAATTAATAAAATCATGAATTAACGAGGAGAGATCATGACCAACACCAAAGAAATACAAATGATTTTAAGAACATATTATGAGCAACTATAAGCCAAAAAATTAGGCAATCTGGAAGAAATGGTTGTGTTCCTGGAAACTTATAAACTACCAAAATGGAAACAGGAAGAAATAGAAAACTTGAACAGACCCATAACCAGCAAGGAAATTGAAGCAGTCATAAAATCCTCTTAAAAAACGAGACTCCAGGGCCAGATGACTTCCCAGGGGGATTCTACAAAATATTTTTTTTATTTTTTTAAAATATTTTATTTATTCATGAGACAGAGAGAGAGAGAGAGAGAGAGAGAGAGAGAAGCAGAGACACAGGCAGAGGGAGAAGCAGGCTCCATGCAGGGAACCTGATATGGGACTTGATTCTGGGTCTCCAGGATCACGCCCTGGGCTGAAGGCAGTGCTAAACTGCTGAGCCACCCGGGCTGCCCACTACAAAATATTTAAAGAAGAAATAATGTGTATTCTACAGAAGCTATTTCAAAGGATACAATTGAAGGGAATATTTCCAAACTCATTCTGAGGCCAGCATTATCTTGATCCCAAAACCAGACAAAGACCCCACCAAAAAGTAGAATTAAAGACCAATAACCCTGATGAACATGGATGCAAAAAGTCACACCAAGACACTAGCCAATAGGATCCAACAGGACGTTAAGAGGATTATTCAGCCTGACCAAGTGGGATTTATCCCTGGGATGCAAGGGTGGTTCAACACTCATAAAACAATTAACGTGATAGATCACATCAATACAGGAAAAGACAAGAACCATACGATCCTCTCCATAGATTCAGAAAAAGCATTTGGCAAAATATAGCATCCTTTCTTGATTAAAATTCTTCACTGTGTGGGGATAAAGGGAACATATCTCAGTATCATAAACTTCATCTATGAAAAGCCCACAGCAAATATTCTTAATGGGGAAAAATTGAGAGGTTTTCCCCCAAGGTCAGGAATATGACAGGGATGCCCACTTTCACCACTGTTGTTTTTACAGAGCTGGAACAAATAATCCTAAAATTTGTGTAGAACCAGAAAAGACCCCAAAGAGCCAGGGGAATATTGAAAAAGAAAACCAAAGCTGGGTGTATCCCAATGCCTGCCTTCAAGCTGTATTACAAAGCTGTGATCATCAAGACAGCATGGTATTGTCACAAAAAAGACCCATAGATTAATGGAACAGAATGGTGAACCCAGAAATGGACTCTCAACTCTACTATGGTCAGCTAATCTTTGACAAAGCAAGAAAAATTATCCAATGGTAAAAAAAAAAGACAGTCTCTTCAATAAATGGTACTGGAAAAATTGAACAGCCATATGCAGAAAAATGAAACTAGACCATACTCTTACACCATAAATAAAGATAAACTCAGAATGGATGAAAGACCTAAATGTGAGAAGGAATCTATCAAAGTCCTAGAGGAGAACAATGGCATCAAACTTTTGACCTGGGCTTCAGGAACTTATTTCAAAACATGTCTCTAAAAGCAAGGGAAACAAAAGCAAAAATGAACTATTGGGACTTAATCAAAATAAAAAGCTTCTGCACGACAAAGGAAACAGCCAACAAAATGAAAAGGCATCCTACAGAATGGGAGAAGATATCTGCAAATGATATATCAGATTAGGGTTATTATTCAAGTCCTATAAAGAACTTATCAAACTAAACACCCAAAAAATAATCCAGTTAGGAAATGGGCAGAAAACATGAACAGATATTTATCAAAAAAAGACAAAATGGCCAAGAGACACATCACTTGACATCAGGGAAATACAAATAAAAACCACAATGAGATACCACCTCAAACCAGTCAGTATGGCTAAAATCAGTAAGACAGGAAACAACAAATGTTGGTGAGGATACAGATAAAAGGGAACCTTCTCACACTGTTGGCAGGAATGCAAGCTGGTACAGCCACTCTGGAAGACACTATGGATGTTCCTCAAGAAGTTAAGAATAGAGCTATCCTACCACCCAGCAATTGCACTACTAGGTATTTACCCCAAAAATACAAATGTAGTGATCTAAAGGGGCACCTGCAAGCTAATATTCATAGCAGCAATGTCCACAATAGTGAAACTGTGGAAAGAGCCAAGATATCCATCAACAGATGAATGGATAGAGAAGATGTGAGATATATATAGGATGAATACTTACCATTTACATCAATGTGGATGTAAATGGAGGGAATTATGCTGAGAGAAATAATCAGAGAAAGACAATTATTATATGGTTTAACTTATATGTGGAATATAAGAAGCAGGGCAGAGGATCATAGGGGAAGGGAGGGAAAACTGTATGGGAAGTCATCAGAAACGGAGAAAGACCTTGAAAGACTCTTAACTCTTGGAAGCAAACTGAGGGTCACTGACAGAGAGGTGGGTGGGGAGATGGGGTAAGTGGGTGATGATCATTAAGGAGGGTTTGTGATGGCATGAGCACTGGGTTATATGCAAATGATGAATTATTGAAAACTACATCTGAAAGTAATGATGTAATATATGTTGGCTAATTGAATTTAAATACAAAAATAATTCAGGCATTTAAAGACATGGGAAGAATATGTCTATAAGAACAATGGAGTAGACTGGCGATTGCTAAGTTGTATGAACAAAAGCGGGTTAATAAGAAACATAGAGGTAAAAAAAAAGAAACTTAGAGGTTAACTAAGTGTTAACAGTTAAAGGGTAAAGTTTAAAATCACAGAACCTCTTTAGTAGATTAATAGAGGCATTTATCTTCTGTAGTAAAAGAACAAACACTGTGAGGAAAAGACACAGGATCTTATAGTCAAAGTCATAGAGCTCTAGAGATATATATATTTCTTAGGATTTTATTTATTTATTTATTTATTTATTTATTTATTTAAGAGACAGTGCACAAGTGGGGGGGGGTTGGTTAGAGGGAGTGGGACAAGCAGACTCCTCACTGAGTGAGAAGCTAGCAGGGTGGGCGGGGTGGCAGTGCTGGAGGCAGGGCTTTATCCTAAGACCCCAATCATGAATGGAGCTAAAATCAGACATTTAACTGACTAAGCCACCCAGGAGCCCCTCTAGAGACACTTAGTCTCAAAGCAAGTATGTTATGCTTAGGTTAGGTCCCTGGATGGAAAAACCTGGAACCTTAAAATGCAAGGAGACATTTGGATTGATTCTCCTGAAAATGTTTTTTCTGCAGACCCCCAAGTCCTCAGAACTTGTAGAGATGTCCCACCTTCCCTATAAGCAGTGTGCTGGAAATGCTGTAGAGACTTCTCCCCTACAAAATTATAGTATCTATTTGTCCATCCTTCCAGCCCTCGGAAGATGTTCCTACCTCCTTTCCTGGATACAAGTTATATAACTAGGGTTAAATCCCCAGATCACCTGTCTGAGGACATGTTCAGTCTGATAAAGGGAAAAAAGAAAATTATACCCTGAAGAAAGTGCAAGAATTAGCTAGCTTGTACCAGCAAGAGTCAGGGAAATACTCCTGGGAGTGGATTTTGAAGGTGTTTGATTAAGTCTTCCAGAATATAAGACTGTATAAACAAGAATGCATTAATTTAGTGGTATTTTCTGGGGACATCGGATTTAATACTCTTGCAAAGACCCCAGAGGATTGAGGCAAACTCACTGCTATTGTGATTCTTAGAAGCCTAGAGAAAGCAATGGCCTATGTTGAATAAAGTGGAAATGTCTGAAGTACCTTAGCATACAGTACTGGAAGAAATATAAAGTCTCAAGGAGGTGGGCCAGCTGGAAAAAATATATTATAGAGTCCAGAAGACCCAACCAAGGATAGTATTCCACAGAAGACCCCAGAGAACATACTTTTCACCAAGGCCAACAGAAATGCACTGACAAAAGGGGCACCAGCATCACTGAGAATTTCAGTGTTGGCTCTCCTCTGCAGACCAAAGATGATAGAAGGAGATTTGGTCACAGAACTGGACTTATTAATATCTATGGAGATAATAAGGCCCTAAAGTAATAGAAGACAAAGGACAAGGTGTAACTGCCCCAGGTCAGGAGGACACAATTACAATAACAACCAGTAATGTAGAAGGACTGTCAAGTAGTTTTCACATATAGGGATTTGTGGAGATGGTTGATAGAATATGGCATTCCTAGGAGCAATATAGATGAACTGCCAACAACATTTATAAGCTGAAAAGACAAGAGTTGATGAGCAAGAGGCTAAGGGAGATTACCTCAATAAAAAGTTGTGATCTTTTCATCAGTTTCCAGACAATTTTTGGAATTTTGCTGTAGTCAAGGCTATTTCTACTTAATCTTCCTTTCTTTCTCCTCTCCTTTACAGATGTCAGATCTGTAATGTGGTCTAAAGGTTCTCCATGACAATTTAGCTCCCTGTTCTTTATACTTAGTAATTTCTCCTAATAAATCTTTGCATGTCTTATCCTGTCTTGGTTTCTGTTTCTGAAGGATTTGAACTAACTTACTTCTCAAAGACAGTACAAAATTGGCTTGTGGCTAAACTGTTGCTACAAAATAGTTTAAATGCCACACTTTTTTGCAGTCCTTCTATTAACAGATGGCATCTGTGTCTTCACACTTTGGATGTGAACTGGCCTTAGGACTTTTTGGTCAATAAGTGTAGTAGAAGTAATGTTATAAGAATTCTGAGCCTGAGATTCAATAGATTTTGCAAATTTCTTCTTCCATTCTAGTTACCCAGCTACTGTTACCATATAAACAAGTCTAAGACCACAGATGTCTTTCCAGTGGCACCTTTTGAGAGAGAATGTTCTAAGGAAAAACACTGGGAGGGATCCCTGGGTGGCGCAACGGTTTGGCGCCTGCCTTTGGCCCAGGGCGCGATCCTGGAGACCCAGGATCGAATCCCACGTCAGGCTCCTGGTGCATGGAGCCTGCTTCTCCCTCTGCCTGTGTCTCTGCCTCTCTCTCTCTCTCTCTCTCTCTGTGTGTGACTATCATAAATAAATAAAAATTAAAGAAAAACACTGGGAAATGTAAAATCCAATCAGATAATGTTGGAAAGTGAAGGCATTTTGCCTTAACCAAATGGGATGTCTCCACAGGGGTGATTTTAGGCACCATGGAAAATATTATGACACCTCTGCCACAGAGAAAATACATTAACAGTAAAACTTAGGGAATTTTTTAACCTAGTGACATGAAAGTGGCTACCTACTCAAAATGCACATAGACTCATTTATTATGCCAGTAAAAATTAAAACTACTATTACGACTAATAATAACAATAACAATATAATTACATTACCAGCTATAAAGTTTAGAGAATTATTTTGCTAATCAATGCATCTGCCAGAAAAAAAAAAAACCTATAAACTACAAAAAAAGGATAAAATAACAAAACAAAAATTGCTTGAAGGTATAGTTGCTGCCCAGTCAACCAGGAACTAAGGTGTTAAGATTGCAGAGATAAAGCTAAGATGAGGCTTCATTCTCTATACACTGCTTCCCTCATAAGGGTATTTGCCAATTTTTCATAAAGGGCAAGAGAGAGTGAAAAGCTATGCAGAAAGCAATGGCTAAGAATCAAAGATGCCAATAAAGAGTTTTGGTTATCTCATGGGCTAAGGAAACAAAAATTGGAATCTGAATTTTCCGGAGAAAATTTTATAAAATGTGAAAGGAGGCCCAGAAGAGAAAGAATGGAAGAAGCAGATGAAGCAATATTTGTTTGAAGTTTTTCTACAGCTAATAAAAGATCCACAGATTCAAGAAGCTCATTAAACCCCAAGTTGTAGGGGAAAAAAAAAGGAAGGCATATCATAGTAAAACTTCTAAAAAGCAGGGACAAATAGAGGAGTAAAAACAGCCAGAGGCAGGGAAAAGGAGGAAGGACATATTACCTTCACAAGAGCAAATTTCGCTCCTGATGGCTGACTTTTCAACAAACATGCTAGACACCAGAATACAATGTCCTTGAGGCAAGAAACACTTGGTACATGAACAGTATAGAAATAGGTCTAGTGCGACTTAAACATAAGAAAGAGTAACTGGAAAGAGAGAAGCATGAAGCTGGAAAAGTGGACAGGAACTAAATCATGCAGATAGGTTTGTGTTTTATTATACCGTACTGCACTGTTGGATTAAGTGAACTATGCAGAGATTAGATGGAGAATGTGACGGGGTGGGAAATGTGGGAAGTAAAAATAGGTAGGACAGTGGAGCAGAACGCCTTGCTAGAAATAAAACCTGTTTTCCTGTTTTCTTCACCATTAAAGCACCTTAGGCTATAGTGAGAGTTTGATCTTGATCTTTATCTAAATGGGATAAGAAGCCATTTAAGAGTTTTTAACATGGTAAATGATTCTTGTTATGTCCAACATTTCCTCTTCTGTCTGATTTCCAAACCCACCTTCAAACTACTCTCCCTCCTCTGAATACAACTTGGTTGATCAATACTCCACATAAAATGTGATACCCAGAACAGAATACTATACTAAAAATATAAGCTGATAAACTCCAGGGTAGAGTGAGACCATGAATTTCTTTTATTTAATGGACATTATATGTCTGTCCACACAGACTAAAATTTGATTTGCTTTGTTCAGCAGCCTCTAAAAATGATTTTTCTTCCATTTCCAGTAGCTTAATTTGAATTAAAAAATACCAAGCAGGATAGAAAGAGCGATAATTTTTCAACTTCCAATATCATATACTTTTTGCATTAGTGCCCTAAATGTCATCCCCCTGGTGTTCTCTACTCCCACCCTTTACCAAAGCCTCTGTTGTTTTCTTGAGGTCAAGTTTTTTTTTTTTTTATTGGAGTTCAATTTGCCAACATATAGCATAACACCCAGTGCTCATCCCGCCAAGTGCCCCCCTCAGTGCCCATCACCCAGTCACCCCATCCCCCCACCCACTTCCCTTTCCAACCCCTTGTTCGTATCCCAGAGTTAGGAGTCTCTCATGTTCTGTCACCCTCACTGATATTTTCACTCATTATCTCTCCTTTCCCCTTCATTCCTTTTCACTTGATTTTAAATTTAGACCTTGGTTAGAAAAACTCCAACAGGCTGGCCTTGATTCATATGCGGATTCTATTCCAAGGTTAGAGTTCTGTAAGCAGGATGGTTGCAAAAGCCTCACTAGAAGAAGAGTTTTAGGCACGTTTAATTTAAAACACTAACTATTTCATCTATAAAATGTGGATGGAAGAGCTCATATCTGAGCTTTTAGCTTCTTTTTCTTTTCCCAATATTTAAGAGTTGGGAATTTTAAGACTTTTAAGAAGCTGGCAGAGAACATGACATGGGAAACTGCTACAATGTTGACCTCTCCCATGGGACTGAAAACTAGTAAGCAAATGCTATTCCAAAGATATTAGTAGAAAGACATCTGTCCATCCCCCTGCTCCACAATCTGGACAAAAATAAACACTTGAGTGTATCAGTCAAGCCTTTTATAAAATTCAGTTTGATGCATATTAGCTGACTAGGGGCTGAGCAGTGTGCTTGGCTCTAGGATTACATGCAAAATGAGTTAGTTAGGGGGCATCGGGGTGGCTCAGTGATTAAGCATCTGCCTTGGGCTCAGGTTGTGATCCCAGGTCCTGGGACCCAGTCTTGAATTGGGCTCCCCGCAGTAAGCCTACTTCTCCCTCTGCTTATATCTGCCTCTCTGTTTCTCTCATGGATAAATAAAATATTTTAAAAAGGAATCAGTTAATAAGATACTCCCCCAGCCCTTGGAGGTCTCTTACATGATCAATATTGACATTTTGATATTTTTTCATTAAAAGTCTCTCTCTCTGTCACACACACACACACGCGCGCGCGCACGCATTTGTTTTATTTTTCTCAACAGCCATAGCCTCACTCAAAGCCCTGCTGAAGATATCAATTTAGTATGAACAGAAAGTCCCATTTAAGTGTCTTCCAAGTATTCCAGCCCCAACAGTATCTTAACACACTAGTGTGAATAATCAACTACATTTGTGTTCTAATAACAACCTTTTAGGGATGGCAGTTTTAGGACTGTTGAGTAAGGTACAATGACAGATTATTAGACACTGCTAGCAATCTCCACTGCTTGTAGTACTTTAATAGATTAGTAGGAGCTTTGATTTCATTTTTCTTTTCTTTATTTTCTTTCTGAAAGACATTTTTGACAAAACAAAAATGCTTCGAGTTTAAAATTAATAATCAGTGAAACACATGATTGAGTTGATGTGCTCAACCTGTAATCACACAATTCTATACAATTCATTTATTTTATACAACACTGCTTCTAGAATTTTAAATTCTGCTTACAACAGGATAGCCAGGTTTATTGTACCCAGCTTTTTACTAGTACTAGTAACAGTAAATTCTAACCAGGTTACTGAGTTCCTCAGTGTGTTTCAGGAGACTGATGCTTTCCAAAGTATTTGAAATTGGTATCTGGATTTCTGTGCCTCATTGCTTTGTTGTTGGTAGGCCCAGGAGATGGGTGTCTCTCTTACTAAGAAACCACAGTACCTCATCCATGATATGCCCATTGGTGCAGATTTTTATCAACTAGGCATGCTGAACACAGGCTTTTCCAATTCTCCAGAAAGGGAAAATGTCTGGTTTCATCTTTCATGTGATAGAATTAATTCTACCATCTATTATTTTATCTAAGGCCAAATTTGAAGGTATAATAATAATAATAATGACAATAATAATACCTAGCAATTAATGAATACCCATTATATCACAGGCACCATTCTAGATCCTCTATATCAGCATTCCCATGTTAATTATCAAAGCAACTCTATGACATAGGCAAAGTCAAAGAGATTAAATTTCTTTTTTAACTTACTTTTGTCAGGGGCTGGGGGTGGGAGGAGTAGGGAGAGATTGGTAAAAGGAAATAAACTTTCAGCTATAAGATGAATAAGGTCTGATGATCTAATGTAAGACATGGTGACTATAGTTGACAACAATGTATTGTATAACTGAAATTTCTAAAAGAATAGAACTTAAATGTACTCCCCACCAAAAAAAAAGTGAGTATGTGAGGAGTGGGAAAAAAAGAGATATTAGAGCCATCAATTGCAAAGGCAAGATTCAAGTTTACAGTCACAGCCCACAGCCTCTATATGGAAAACTAACTAATTCTCCAACATTCCTGATGAAATATAGAAAATTATTAACCCAATAACAACTTGAATGTCAACATTTGTTAAAGTTGTCTACTAACAATGCAAAGTCAGATTTATCCGGAATGGTGAATAACACACTCAATGGCACCTGAGATAACTAAGATTTGAGAAATTTTCCCAAGTTAATTAGAGAAGCCAAGAGTAGCAGATGATTTTTCTCTTTAGGTAAAGGCTTGTTTGGCCTGCTCATCTGAAGTTAGAACCAACTGTACTGAAAGCTTTACAGAGTTCTTGATATTTCATCATATTAGAATAGGAATCTTGGCTTCATTTCCAGGTAAGGCATGCCTATCTTGAAGTAGGTCAGTTTCTGAATATAGACAACAAAAGGTTTGCATATATGTTAACATTTACTTAAATTCAGCTATATAATAATAAGTATCTGGACTGAACCAAGGAATATTGCATTGAACATTGTGTATGAATGATTGTTAGACATTATGATAAAATTTGTAGAAAGAAAAAAATCCATAAATTTTGTTGCCAATATTACCTTTGGGGAGATCATTAATACCATAAGACATCAAGGTCAGCTCTGAGGATGTGTTGATTTTTAGAGTAAATTACCTTCTCAATGATATTCATTCACATGAAACCAAAAACTTCATTTGAGACACCTATTGTATTCCCCAGTACTTGACTGTGTGGCTTGAGGGAACACAGTTGATATAGTTTATAAGTAGTGGGAAGATTTGCTACATTGGTAATCATGCTGTCATCAACCAAAAGTCATTGCTTCTATATGAAATAATGGCAAATGTCTTAAATCTACTTTTAGAATGAGCTAATACTAGTCTCCTTTTTTATCACTAGGTGTCATGGGTCACAAAAGTATCTTGTTAAACGAAAGTCCTTTTTTGAGAGAGAAATTGTTTTCAAAGTTCTAACAGCTCTCACTTTCACAAAACATATTACTTATGTACCTCTCTAGGCATACTGGGTACATGTAGATTTTGCAGTGATGGAAATTAGGTAAATTGGTCAAGCACCTGATTTTGAAATAGATATAAGGATAAAATTCACTTCAAGAGTAAAAACCCAAGTACTAAACTTCTTTTTTTTAAAGATTTTATTTATTTATTTTGAAAGAGTGAGAGAGAGAAGTGAGAATGAGACAGAGGGACAAGGGAGAAGCAGTCTCCTCACTGAGCAGGGACCCTGAAACAGGGCTTGATCCCGGGACCCCAAGATCAATGTCCTGAGTCCAAGGCAGCTTAACTGACTGAGCCATCCAAACTTCTAATCAAAACTGAGTGGTTCTGTCATCAAGTTGGAAAAGATAGACTTACTATTTTAAAGTAAACCAAATTTCTAAATGGCCTCAATATTCTTGTACATTAAATTTTTGGCTTTATTAAAGGAAGAGGAAACAAGAATTCACCATTTGCCAGTATGCTCATTTGTCCTGTTCACACTTCACATGGACAATGGAATATAACCAAAAATTTTTTTCCTTCAAAGTAAAAAAAACTAGTATAACTTAATATTTATTGAGTTGTAATTGTATGTCAGACAGTGCCTCATTTAATCTTTATAACAACCCCATGAATTAGGTACTATTTTACAGAAAAAGAAAATAAGTAAGATAAGGAAAATAGGTAAGGTTAAGTGATGTACCCAAGATCGCAGAGCTGATAAATATCGCAGCCAGAATTTGAACTCAAATCCAAGCATCTCAAACTAAAGAAAAGTATAAATATGTGTAGAATGGGGAAAGCAACTGAATTTAAAACTATTAGGTCAATTTAAAATGGTAAAAAAGAAAAGTGATTTTTTTCATGGAAGTTAGGTTGGCCCAAACAGCATTTATTTATTATTTTTATTATTTTTATTATTTTTTATAAATTAATTTTTATTGGTGTTCAATTTACCAACATACAGAATAACACCCAGTGCTCATCCCGTCAAGTGTCCCCCTCCGTGCCCGTCACCCATTCACCCCCACCCCCCGCCCTCCTACCCTTCCACCACCCCTAGTTCATTTCCCAGAGTTAGAAGTCTTTATGTTCTGTGTCCCTTTCTGATATCTCCCACACATTTCTTCTCCCTTCCCTTATATTCCCCTTCACTATTATTCATATTCCCCAAATGAGTGAGAACATACACTGTTTGTCCTTCTCCGATTGACTTACTTCACTCAGCATAATACCCTCCAGTTCCATCCACGTTGAAGCAAATGGTGGGTATTTGTTGTTTCTAATGGCTGAGTAATATTCCATTGTATACATAAACCACATCTTCTTTATCCATTCATCTTTCGATGGGCACCGAGGCTCCTTCCACAGTTTGGCTATTTATTATTTTTAAAAGATGTTATTTATTTATACATGAGAGACACAGAGAGAGAGGCAGAGACACAGGCAGAGAGAGAAGCAGGCTCCACGCAAGTAGCTTGATGCGAGACTCAATCCTGGGACCCCAGGATCACGCTCCAAGCCAAAGGCAGACGCTCAACCCCTGAGCTAGCCAGGCGTCCCTCAAACAACATTTATTAACCTGGACTGTAAGTCTATTTGTATCCCAGTATCTATCCCAGGGCCTGAAATATAACAAGCACTAAAAAATATTTGTTAAAGAAATGCCTAATTGTGTGAATAAATTAACAAATGCCATAGTGATCCTCAAAAACTGACTTCCAGGCTCTTACAGGGACATACATCAAACTCTTATTCAAAGTTTGGAGCAGAATGCTTGAATTAAAAACACTAACAAGAATTTAGAGGAATCTATAGATAAACTACACAAGTTCTAGAGACCCTTAGTCAAGATGTCAAAGATAAACAGTGAAGACCAACTGTTAAACTCATGGATTTGAAATACAGACCTGGAACCGTTAGATGAGCCTGCAGCCTTCTTTGCCAAATTTCATTTCTGTGGTGGACAGCTGATTCTTGCTTTAGTTTAGAGATGAGCTGACCTTTCTAACTCTATTGATTAAGACATTAAGAACAAACCCTATGTTCAGCTTAGGATAGCATCATTATTTCATAAGCCTTTTCTTCTTTTAGATGTGAGAGGAAAAAAACAGCATAAACTAAACATTTACTGCAGGGAGATTTTCTCCTTATTATTCAAGGATAAAATGTAACTAGGATTATGGGGTCAGCTATTCTCTAGCAACACAAAGCAGTTTCTTTAGGTAGATCAAAATAGGCAGAAGGTATTCTGCAGCCTTTGCTAGGCATGTAGCACATCCTAGTGCATGTTACATCTCTGGCTGAAAAGAGATTGCTTGAGTATATGCAGCAATGCCACAACCCTCATTTCCTTTTGATCAATCAATAAAGGACACAGATAATTCGACAAGGTAAAATCAGTCTCTTTTCAATCCCATACAATATGGGTCCTAAATTAACTGCCATGGATACAAATCTATTGAGAAAAAGAAATTCTTTTCAAACCAGCTGGACCTGAATGTCTGCTTTCTTCCTGGAGGTACTAGATGTCCCCATCCTGGGGGGAAAAAAACCTTACTCCACTGCAACCCCCAACCAGCTAAAATAAAAAGGAAATAAATTTAGCAGGATGTGAATTGTTGGGCTAAGTGTTATCTGAAAGCCTCTGTGCAATTAACACAAGAGCTACCAATTTGAAGGCTAAAGCAGAGCAAACCATTAAACATTCAGAAGGTATGAGAGGCTTTCAATAAACACATCGCCACACACACACATACAGGGCCATTCAAGTCTGATCTCCCTGACCAAAACCATTTCATATTCTGCTTGCTTTTTCCAATTTTGAGGTCTCCTATAAAAGAGAATTCATGCAAACAGGTTTCATTGGGGTATTTAGTTTATTGTTAAAGCCTGAAACATTACACTGAGGCTACTGTTACCTAAAGCAATTTATAGGGGTTACCTTCTCAATAACTCAACACTTTCCAATGCCTAGGAATGGCATCTAGGCTTCTAGATTCTAAGAAAGGTGCTGCATTTCTTAAGTGACTCCATGGAAGGTTTGAAATCCATCCAGCAGGTTTCACTACCATAGTCCAGTCAACAAAAATAAACAACTGTAAAATATTTGTCCTTTTTCACTTTTTTTTAATAAATTAATTTTTACTGGTGTTCAATTTACCAACATACAGAATAACAGAATAACAAATAACAACCAGTGCTCATCCCATCAAGTGTCCCCCTCAGTGCCCGTCACCCATTCACCCCCACCCCCCGCCCTCCTACCCTTCCACCACTCCTAGTTCGTTTCCCAGAGTTAGGAGTCTTTATGTTCTGTCTCCCTTTCTGGTATTTCCCACACATTTCTTCTCCCTTCCCTTATATTCCCTTTCACTATTATTCATATTCCCCAAATGAATGAGAACATGCACTGTTTGTCCTTCTCCGATTGACTTACTTCACTCAGCATAATACCCTCCAGTTCCATCCACGTTGAAGCAAATTGTGGGTATTTGTCGCTTCTAATGGTTGAGTAATAGTCCATTGAATAAATAAACCACATCTTCTTTATCCATTCATCTTTCGATGGACACCGAGGCTCCTTCCACAGTTTGGCTACTGTGGACATTGCTGCTAGAAACATCGGGGTGCAAGTGTCCCGGCGTTTCATTGCATCTGAATCTTTGGGGTAAATCCCCAACAGTGCAATTGCTGGGTCGTAGGGCAGGTCTATTTTTAACTCTTTGAGGAACCTCCACACAGTTTTCCAGAGTGGCTGCACCAGTTCACATTCCTACCAACAGTGTAAGAGGCTTCCCTTTTCTCTGCATCCTCTCCAACATTTGTTGTTTCCTGCCTTGTTATTTTTCCCCATTCTCACTGGTGTGAGGTGGTATCTCATTGTGGTTTTGATTTGTATTTCCCGGGTGGCAAGTGATGCAGAGCATTTTCTCATGTGCATGTTGGTCATGTCTATGTCTTCCTCTGTGAGTATCTATTCATGTCTTTTGCCCATTTCATGATTGGATTGTTTGTTTCTTTGCTGTTGAGTTTAATAAGTTCCTTATAGATTTTGGAAACTAGCCCTTTATCGGATATGTTATTTGCAAATATCTTCTCCCATTCTTTAGGTTGCTTTGAGTTTTGTTGACTGTATCCTTTGCTGTGCAAAAGCTTCTTATCTTGATGAAGTCCCTAAAGTTCATTTTTGCTTTTGTTTCTTTTGCCTTCGTGGATGTAACTTGCAAGAAATTACTGTGGCCGAGTTCAAAAAGGGTGTTGCCTGTGTTCTCCTCTAGGATTTTGATGGAATCTTGTCTCACATTTAGATCTTTCACCAATTTTGAGTTTATCTTTGTGTATGGTGCAAGAGAGTGGTCTAGTTTCATTCTTCTGCATGTGGATGTCCAATTTTCCCAGCACCATTTATTGAAGAGACTGTCTTTCTTCCAGTGGATAGTCTTTCCTCCTTTACCGAATATTAGTTGACCATAAAGTTCAGGGTCCACTTCTGGGTTCTCTATTCTGTTCCATTGATCTATGTGTCTGTTTTTGTGCCAGTACCACACTGTCTTGATGACCACAGCTTTGTAGTACAACCTGAAATCTGGCATTGTGATGCCCCCAGATATGGTTTTCTTTTTTAAAATTCCCCTGGCTATTCGGGGTCTTTTCTGATTCCACACAAATCTTAAAATAATTTGTTCTAACTCTCTGAAGAAAGTCCATGGTGTTTTGATAGGGATTGTATTAAACGTGTAAATTGCCCTGGGTAGCATTGACATTTTCACAATATTAATTCTGCCAATCCATGAGCATGGAATATTTTTCCATCTCTTTGTGTCTTCCTCAATTTCTTTCAGAAGTGTTCTATAGTTTTTAGGGTATAGATCCTTTACCTCTTTGGTTAGGTTAATTCCTAGGTATCTTATGCTTTTGGGTGCAATTGTAAATGGGATCGACTCCTTAATTACTCTTTCTTCAGTCTCATTGTTAGTGTATAGAAATGCCACTGACTTCTGGGCATTGATTTTGTATCCTGCCACGCTACCAAATTTCTGTATGAGTTCTAGCAATCTTGGGGTGGAGGCTTTTGGGTTTTCAATGTAGAGTATCATGTCATCGGCAAAGAGGGAGAGTTTGACTTCTTCTTTGCCAATTTGAATGCCTTTAATGTCTTTTTGTTGTCTGATTGCTGAGGCTAGGACTTCTAGTACTATGTTGAATAGCAGTGGTGAGAGTGGACATCCCTGTCTTGTTCCTGATCTTAGGGGAAAGGATCCCAGTGCTTCCCCATTGAGAATGATATTTGCTGTGGGCTTTTCTTGGATGGCTTTTAAGATGTCGAGGAAAGTTCCCTCTATCCCTACCTTCTGAAGAGTTTTGATCAGGAATGGATGCTGTATTTTGTCAAATGCTTTCTCCGCATCTAATGAGAGGATCATATGGTTCTTGGTTTTTCTCTTGCTGATATGATGGATCACATTGATTGTTTTACGAGTGTTGAACCAGCCTTGTGTCCCAGGGATAAATCCTACTTGGTCATGGTGAATAATTTTCTTAATGTGTTGTTGGATCCTATTGGCTAGTATCTTGTTGAGAATTTTTGCATCCATGTTCATCAGGGATATTGGTCTGTAATTCTCCTTTTTGGTGGGGTCTTTGTCTGGTTTTGGAATTAAGGTGATGCTGGCCTCATAGAATGAATTTGGAAGTACTCCATCTCTTTCTATCTTTCCAAACAGCTTTAGTAGAATAGGTATGATTTCTTCTTTAAACGTTTGATAGAATTCCCCTGGGAAGCCATCTGGCCCTGGACTCTTGTGTCTTGGGAGGTTTTTGATGACTGCTTCAATTTCCTCCCTGGTTATTGGCCTGTTCAGGTTTTCTATTTCTTCCTGCTCCAGTTTTGGTAGTTTGTGGCTTTCCAGGAATGCGTCCATTTCTTCTAGATTGCCTAATTTATTGGCGTAGAGCTGTTCATAATATGTTTTTGAAATCGTTTGTATTTCCTTGGTGTTGGTAGTGATCTCTCCTTTCTCATTCATGATTTTATTAATTTGAGTCTTCTCTCTCTTCTTTTTAATAAGGCTGGCTAATGGTTTATCTATCTTATTAATTCTTTCAAAGAACCAACTCCTGGTTCTATTGATCTGTTCCACAGTTCTTCTGGTCTCAATTTCGTTGAGTTCTGCTCAAATTTTAATTAACTCTCTTCTTCTGATGGGTGTCGGGTCCATTTGCTGTTTTTTCTCTAGCTCCTTTATGTGTAAGGTTAGCTTTTCTAATTGAGTTCTTTCTAGTTTTTGAATGGATGCTTGTATTGCGATGTATTTCCCCCTCAGGACTGCTTTTGCTGCATCCCAAAGATTTTGAATGGTTGTATCTTCATTCTCATTAGTTTCCATGAATCTTTTCAATTCTTCCTTAATTTCCTGTTTGACCCCTTTATCTTTTAGCAGGATGGTCCTTAACCTCCACGTGTTTGATGTCCTTCCAAACTTCTCGTTGTGATTTAGTTCTAATTTCAAGGCATTATGGTCTGAGAATATGCAGGGGACGATCCCAATCTTTTGGTATCTGTGAAGACCTGATTTGTGACCCAGTATGTGGTCTATCCTGGAGAAAGTTCCATGTGCACTTGAGAAGAATGTGTATTCAGTTGAGTTTGGATGTAAAGTTCTGTAGATATCTGTGAAATCTATCTGGTCCAGTGTATCATTTAAACCAGGTATTATGCTGAGTGAAGTAAGTCAATCGGAGAAGGACAAACAGTGTATGTTCTCATTCATTTGGGGAATATGAATAATAGTGAAGGGGAATATAAGGAAAGGTAGAAGAAATGTGTGGGAGATATCAGAAAGGGAGACAGAACATAAAGACTTTTAACTCTGGGAAATGAACTAGGGGTGGTGGAAGGGGAGGAGGGTGGGGGGTGGGGGTGAATGGGTGACGGGCACGGAGGGGGACACTTGACGGGATGAGCACTGGGTGTTATTCTGTATGTTGGTAAATTGAACACCAATAAAAATTAATTTATTTTAAAAAAAATAAAGCTCTCGTTTCTTTGGAGATGTGGTGCTTAGAAGACCTATCAAGGGTAGAAAGAGCTAGATTGAATTCGCCAAGTATAAGTGTATTATTATCTAAATATTTCTTCACTTTGGCTACTAATTGGTTTAAGTATTTGGCAGCTCCCACATTCGGGGCATATATATTGAGGATTGTTAAGTCCTCTTGTTGGATAGATCCTTTAAGTATGATATAGTGTCCCTCTTCATCTCTCACTACAGTCTTTGGGGTAAATTTTAGTTTATCTGATATAAGGATGGCTACCCCTGCTTTCTTTTGAGAACCATTTGAATGGTAAATGGTTCTCCAACCTTTTATTTTCAGGTTGTAGGTGTCCTTGTGTCTAAAATGTGTCTCTTGTAGACAGCAAATAGATGGGTCCCACTTTTTTATCCAGTCTGTCACCCTGTGCCTTTTGATGGGGTCATTGAGCCCGTTCACGTTCAGAGTTACTATTGACAGATACGAGTTTAGTGTCATCATGATATCTATTTAGTCCTTGTATTTGTGGATTATTCCACTGAACTTCTTCTTAAAGGGGAATTTTAAGAGTCCCCCTTAAAATTTCTTGTATACCTGGTTTGGAGGTCACATATTCTTTCTGTTCCTGCCTGTCTTGGAAGCTCTTTATCTGTCCTTCCATTTTGAATGAGAGCCTTGCTGGATAAAGTATTCTTGGTTGCATGTTCTTCTCATTTAGGACCCTGAATATATCCTGCCAGCCCTTTCTGGCCTGCCACGTCTCTGTGGAGAGGTCTGCTGTTACCCTAATATTCCTCTCCATAAATTCAGGGACTTCTTGTCTCTTGCTGCTTTAAGGATCTTCTCTTTATCTTTGGAATTTGCAAGCTTCACTATTAAATGTCGAGGTGTTGAACGGTTTTTATTGATTTTAGTGGGGCATCTCTCTATCGCCTGGATCTGAATGCCTGTTTCCCTTCCCAGATTGGGAAAGTTTTCAGCTAGGATTTGTTCAAATACATATTCTGGCCCTCTGGCCCTTTTGGCGCTCTCGGGAACCCCAATTAAATGTAGATTTTTCTTCCTTAGGCTGTCATTTATTTCCCTTAATCTGTCTTCATGGTCTTTTAATTGTCTGTCTCTTTTTTCCTCAGTTTCCCTCTTTGCCATTAACTGTCTTCTATGTCACTCACTCGTTCTTCCACCTCGTTAACCCTCCTCGTTAGGACTTCTAGTTTGGATTGCATCTCATTCAATTGATTTTTAATATCTGCCTGATTGGATCTAAATTCTGCAGTCATGAAGTCTCATGAGTCCTTAATGCTTTTTTCTAGAGCCACCAGTAGCTGTATAATAGTGCTTCTGAATTGGCTTTCTGACATTGAATTGTAATCCAGATTTTGTAACTCTGTGGGAGAGAGGACTGTTTCTTTGTTTTGAGGTGAGGTTTTCCTTCTAGTAATTTTGCTCAGTGCAGAGTGGCCAAAAACAAGTTGTATTGGGAAAAGGAGAAAAAGAGAGAGAAGGAAAGAAAAGAGAAAAAGAAAAAAGAAAAGGAAAAAAGAGAAGAGAAAGAGAAAGGAAAAGAAAGGTGAAAAAAGGGGTGGTGGTGAAACAATCAGAAATCAAAAAGAAAAAAAAGAAAAAAAAAACAAAAAACACGGGGGAGTATCTTCTGATTCTGTATACTTTAAGTCCCTTTACTTCCTCTGGAACTGGTCCGTCTAGCTGGTCTTCTGGGGGAGGGGCCTGCTGTGCTGATTTTCAGGTGTTAGCACTTGGGGGAGCTGCTCTGCCCCCTGCCTGCTGCAGGGCTCAGTGGGGGTTGTTTATCCCATGAGGCCCCAGGAGGAACAGCCACAGTGGCTATGGCAGCTCTGGAAACCTGGATTCAACTCCCACAGTAACTACGGGGCTCTCCATCCGTCCGCAGGGCCTGGAGGCTCCGGGGCGGGGCCGCTGATCTGCTCAGCTCAGGGCAGGATTTCCTTGCTGTCCTGGGCCCTCCCGGCCTCTGCCTGTCCTGGGGGAGGCCGGATCCTGGGCTGCGTCCCGGCGCCCTGTGCTCTGGGGCCTGCGCTGTTGGATTCGTGCTCCCGCCCTGCAGCCCCCTCCGCAGAGCCGCGCCCGAGCCCCTCCGAGCTGCTCCGGGTCCCACCGAGCGCGCTGCAGCCCTTAGGGAGCTCGGCGCACTCTCCCGGGGCGCAGGTGTCTGTTAGTGTCCCCGGGAGCCCGAGGGCATCCCCGCCCTCCTGGGTCCTGCTCTAACTCCCTGCGGGCGCCTTTCCGCCAGGGAAGATTGGTGAAGCTCCTGCTTCTCCGGGACGGGGCTCTCCTGTCCTGGGACACTCGCCCCGGCCTCAGCCCGGCTCCTCGTGGGGCCCCTCCCCCTTGGAGGCCTTTTGTTTCTTTATTTCTTTTTCCCCGTCTTCCTACCTTGATTAGAAGCGCGAACTCTTCTCACTGTAGCATTCCAGCTGTTCTCTCTTTAAATCTCAGTCCGAATTCGTAGATTTTCAGGATGACTTGAAGGTTATCTAGGTAATTTGGTGGGGACAGGTGATTTGGGGACCCTGCTCTTCCGCCATCTTGCCCCTGCCTCCTTTTTCACTTTTATCTGCTTTTCTAGCTCTGGTGGACATACTATCATTGCAGTTTTCTTTAACCCAGAGTATGCACACTGAGCTTGTAATTATTCTAAATGCCTAAATTTCTCTTAAAATGCAGATTTTCCCAAAATGGAAAAATTGACTAAGAGGAAAAAGTTGATGTTTTATTTTTGTTAAGGCTGACATGTGGATGGATTCCTCAATTATGAATTAAAGTAGAGAGTTCCCATAAGATTAACATGGATCACTAATGCCCCAAAGACTCAATCTGACCATATATATATATATATATATATATATATATATATATATATATATACACACACACACATAAACACGAACAGGTATGAACAACACATCACAAGTCAGCTTAGTCTCTTAGTACATTAGAAGCTCAAACATACCCTTATTGTCCAAAATCATCTCCCCTCATCTTATTTTCCCCATCAACTCAGTCTTGAAACCTGTAAGTCATCTTTTATTTCTCCTTTTCTTCCTTCTATAACCATTCTTCATGTTGTAGCAATTCTTTCATTGTGATATTTCCTGGCCATGGCTTCCTTTCCAAATCAGCCCCTACTCCAAAACTGACCTCTTTAACCTCCTATGTAATATAGTAACAGTCATTCTGTCTCCAGTTTCTCTCCTCTCCAAACCATTTTCTAGACTATTAAAAGGTTAATTGTCCTAAAATTGCACAGTGCACATGCTATTCTCTTCTTCATAAACTTTCAGTGGTTTCCCATGCCTAAAGGATAAAATTGGTAATCTAAGTTAGGCCCAACACAACTTACCTCTCCCTATTCTTCTACTTCTACCTCTATTCCAGTTAAAACAACCAAAAAAAGGAACTGCCATTAAATTAGTGTCTACATCTACCAGATATTATATGAGGCATTTTATTTATAGTTTATGTAACTCTCACACCAACTCTATGAATTGAACACTTTTATCAGTATTCTTATGGAAGATATTAAGACTCAGATAAGTGAAGGTAAAAAAGCTCCTACATGGCTGATTAGGATTTTAACCAACATCTATCTCCCTGATTCTAATTATCAGTTCTCTTTCCATGGCACCTGCTATCTACTCTTTTCATATTTTTTTTTCAAAATAGGCCATGAATATTTCACCTCTGCCCTTTTATCCATACTGATTTCCCAGTCAGGTGTACTCTTTATTTATTTATTTATTTATTTTTTTATTTATGATAGTCACAGAGAGAGAGAGAGAGAGGCAGAGACACAGGCAGAGGGAGAAGCAGGCTCCATGCACCGGGAGCCCGACGTGGGATTCGATCCTGGGTCTCCAGGATCGCGCCCTGGGCCAAAGGCAGGCGCCAAACCGCTGTGCCACCCAGGGATCCCAGGTGTACTCTTCACATCTCATCCCAACCCTCAGTTTAAACACACTCTTAACCCAATGTGTATTTGATTATTCATTTGAAGTCTAGCATTTACAAAATTATACTTCTTCATCTAAATTTGTTCCTCCTACAGGTGTCTTGGTGGCTCAGTTGGTTAAGTGTCTGACCCTTGAATTCAACTCAGGTTATGATCACAGGGTCATAAGATTGAGCACTGCATCATGCTCTATGCTGGGTGTGGAGCCTGCCTAAGTTTCTCTCTCCTTTCTCCCTCTGCCCCTCCCCCTGTCTAAAATAATAAATAAATACATTTAAATACAAATAAATTTAATACAAATAAATGTATGTGTTCCTATCATATGCCAGTTGTCATTATTATTTATTCTTTTATGAATGTATTATTCTTTTCAATAGATCATAAGCTTCTTACGGTCACAAATTTTTCTCACTCATGCCCCTAACACATATTAAACACTTAATTTTTTTAGTTATTGGTTATGATAATGGTAATGATTATGTCTTATCTAATTTCCTTCATTCAGGTTTCCTGATGTGATCCTAATTGAATTTTGGTCACCTTACCAATATATAACATCAAAATCCAAAGCTATTTCTCATAATGAAAAAGACCCTCATCAGAGTTTAGCAAGTACTAGTATGCTTCCAAGAGTTTCTAGCACACGAGTAGGAATATAGAAGATATGCATCAAAAGTTTTATCAGTGGGGGTACCCGGGTGACTCAGTCAGTTTAGTATCTGCCTTAGGCTCAGGTCATTATCTTTAGGGTCCTGGGGTGGAGCCCTGCATTGGGTTCCCTGCTCAACAAGGAGTCTGCTTCTCTCTCTGCCTCTGTCCCTCTCCCTGCTTGTACTCTTTCTATCTCTCAAATAAATAAATAAAATATTTTTTAAAAATTTCTGAATGATTATGTCAAAAATCCAAGGAAAAATTACTAGAGCACAGCACAATGGGGATTTAAATTCTAGAGTATGTCTAAAAGCTAAGGCTTTGTTGTCTCAGTAAAACTGAAAAAAACATTAAACAGCAGAAATAATCAAGCTGGAAAGTCACAAAGTTTAAAATTGAGATGTAGTCTAGCCATATATCACAATCATTATGCCACTTAAAGGAATGAAGTAGAAGGGATGATGAGATTAATTAGAATTTGACATTATTCTTTAGCGAAGAAGAAGTTTGTTAGCATGTTAAGATGTTTCCTTATAAACAAAGTAAATATTCTATTTGTACATATTCTGTACTTTGTATCTTCAATTGTAAATTCATGTGGTAAGACATATGAAGACAAAGTACTTTTAACATTTGAACTCAATGTGATTACTTCTACATGAGTATCTATAATCTAACAAGAGAGACCTTTCACCAATTTGTTGTAACGGGAAGAGCACTAAAATGAAGAGTCAGTTATCTGAATTCTAAGGCCAACTCCAGCAATGTGATTTGAGACAAATCATTTCAACATTTTAGAAATTAATTTTGTATCTACTTAACACAAAAAGGTCTCTGAGATAATTTCCAGTTTTAATATTCTAAAATTCTGTATCATGGTATCAAGATTCTCTTATAGCATTAAGGAAAGCACAAAATGAGGGAAGATACGAGACTTCAAATAGTCAAAATCATACACACATACACACATACCATACATATATATATGTGTGTATATATGGCTACAAAGAGATAGATACATATATATATGTATATACAGAGAGACAAATAAAGGTTTTCTAGTTATACAAATTATTATACTCTGAACTATGTCTCCATGAATGGAGTATGCTATCTGATCATATTACTTGCTTCTCTAAATCAAAACTCTACTCAAGACTCATTTTCTTGGGGTGCCTGGGTGGCTCAGTTGGTTAAGCATCTGCTTTCTGCTCAGGTCATGATACCAGGGTCCTGGGATCTAGCACTGCATCAGGCTCTCTATTCAGTGAGGAGCCTGTTTCCCCCTCTCCCTCTGCCTGCAGTTCCCCCTGCTTGTGCTCTCTCTCACTATTTCTCTCTCTCTCTCTCTCTCTCTCTCTCTCTCTCTCTCTCTCTAAAATAAATAAATAAAACATTTTTTGAAAGACTGATTTCTTCTACAACACCAACCTAGACTAGCACTCCCTGGCATCAGTTACTTTAATCACTTCAGCAATTTTTCAGCATTTCAGCATAAGGAGCTAGTAATACCGGTTTCTAGTAACATCAAAGAGTTAAATATCAAGTGATACATAAAAATACTATAATAAAATATAAGCCAATATGTATTTGACCTGAAAATAGGGAAGCACTGTCTAGGCATTAAAGCTGTGAAAAATAGTAAAGAAAAAGATGAATTGAATTGACATTGTAAGAAATTTAGAAGGCAAAAAGGGTAAGATTATTTAAAGAAGAAAAATAATATTATTATTTATCAAACTTACAAATAATTTTTTATAGCTAATAATGGGAAGGAGATAAATCAGACATAATAATGGGAAGGTAAATTAGTAAAAATCTTTCTGAAAGTTAACCATATGGTGTTAAAGCCTTACAACTGTTTGGATCCATTATCCTGGTAATTTTGTTCTTAGAAAAATATCCTATAAAATAGAGACATCAGAATAGAGAGTCCAGAAATAAACCCATGTTTACATAGCTAATTAATCTATGACAACAGTGGCAAGAATATACAATGAAGAAAGGACAGAATCTTCAATAAATAATGTTGAGAAAACTGAACAGCTACATTCAAAAGAATAAAATTGGAGCACTTTTTACACCATACAAAAAAATAAATTCCAAATAGATTACAGACTTAAATATAAGACCTTAAAACATTGAAGTCGCAAGAGAAGACATAGGCAATAAAATCCAGAACATCAGACTGAGCAATATTTTCTTGGATCTGTTTCCTCAGGAAAGGGAAAGAAAAGCAAAAATAAACAACTGAGACTATTTGAACTAAAATTATTTTGCACAGTGAAGGAAACCATCAACAAGACAAAAGGCAACCAACTAAATGGGAGAAGATATTTGCAAATGGCATGTCTGATAATGGTTTACTATGCAAAATATATAAAAGAACTCACAAAACTCAACACCAAAAATACAATCTGATTTTTAAAATGGGCAGAATACCTGAATAGACATTTTTCTAAGGACATAAAAATAGCCAGCAGACACAAGAAAATATGTTCAACATCACTAATCACGAGGGAAATGCAAATCAAAACTACAATGAGGAGTCAATGATCTGAAGATGGTGGAAGAGTAGGGTCCCCAAGTCACCTGTCCCCACCAAATTACCTAGATAACCTTCAAATCATCCTGAAAATCTATGAATTCGGCCTGAGATTTAAAGAGAGAACAGCTGGAATGCTACAATGAGAAGAGTTCGGGCTTCTATCAAGGTAGGAAGACGGGGAAAAAAAGAAATAAAGAAACAAAAGGCATCCAAGGGGGAGGGGCCCCGCGAGGAGCCAGGCTAAGGCAGGGGCGAGTGCCCCCAGGACAGGAGAGCCCCATCCCGGAGAAGCAGGAGCTTCACCAATCTTCCCGGGCAGAAAGGCGCTCGGAGGGAGTTGGAGCAGGACCCCAGGAGGGCGGGGATGCCCTCAGGCTCCCTGGGACACTAACAGACACCTGCACCCCGGGAGAGTGCGCCGAGCTCCCTAAGGGCTACAGCGCGCCCATGGCTTGACCCAGGAGCAGCTCAGAGGGGCTCGGGCAGACGCTCCGCGCGGAGGGTGCTGCGCGGCCAGGAGCGCGAATCCAACAGCACAGGCCCGGGAGCACAGGGCACCGGGGACACAGCCTAGGATCCGGTGCTCCCCCCGGGACAAGCAGAGGCCAGGAGGGCAAAGGACAGCAAGGAAACTCCGACCGCAAACTGAGCAGACCACGGGCACCACCCCCGGAGCATCCAGGCCCCTGCAGACTGAGAGCTCTGTAGTTACTGCAGGAGCTGAATCCAGGCTCTAGAGCTGGCCTCTGCCACTGTGGTTGTTCCTCCTGGAGCCTCACAGGGTAAACAACCCCTACTGAGCCTCATAGTGGCCTCACCAGATAAGCAGCTTAAACATCACTCACTGAGCCCTGCACCAGGCAGGGGCTGAACAGCTCCCCGAAGTGCTCACACCTGAGATATAAGCACAGCAGGCCCCTCCCCTAGAAGACCAGCTAGATGGACAGTGGAAAAACAAAGTATTGACCAAGCAGCACTGGAAAGTTCCAGAGGAAGTCATGGGACTTACAGTATACAGAATCAGAGGATATTCCCCCTTGGTTTTTTTGTTTTCTTTTCTTTTTTTATTTGCCTTTTGATTTCTGTTTGCTTGCCCCACCCCTTTTTTCCTATCTTTCTTTTTGTTTCTCTTTTACTTCTCTCTCTTTTTCTTTTGGTCTTCCTTTTTACTTTTTTCTTTTTCTCTTTTCTTTCCTTCTTTCTCTCCTCTCTTTCTCTCCTTTTCCCAATACAACCTGTTTTTGGCCACTCTGCACTGAGCAAAATGACTAGAAGGAAAACCTCACCTCAAAAGAAAGAATCAGAAACAGTCCTCGCTCCCACAGAGTTACAAAATTTGGATTACAACTCAATGTCAGAAAGCCAATTCAGAAGCACTATTATACAGCTACTGGTGGCTCTAGAAAAAAAGCATAAAGGACTCAAAAGACTTCATGACTGCAGAATTTAGATCAAATCAGGCAGAAATTAAAAATCAATTGAATGAGATGCAATCCAAACTAGAGGTCCTAAGGATGCGGGTTAACAAGGTGGAAGAACGAGTGAGTGACATAGAAGACAGGTTGATGGCAAAGAGGGAAATTGAGGAAAAACGAGACAATTAAAAGATCATGAGGCTAGATTAAGGGAAATAAGTGACAGACTGAGGAAGAAAAACCTACGTTTAATTGGGATTCCCGAGGGAGCCTAAAGGGACAGAGGTCCAGATTATGTATTTGAACAAATCTTAGCTGAAAACTTTCCCAATCTGGGAAGGGAAAAAGGCAGTCAGATCCAGGAAATAAAGAGATCCCCCCCTAAATTCAATAAAAACCGCTCAACACCTTGACATTTCATAGTGAAGCTTGCAAATTCCAAAGATAAAGAGAAGATCCTTAAAGCAGCAAGAGACAAGAAATCTCCAACTTTTATGGGGAGGAGTATTAGATTAACAGAAGACCTCTCCACAGACACCTGGCAGGCCAGAAAGGGCTGGCAGGATATATTCAGGGTCCTAAAGGAGAGAAACATGCAACCAAGAATACTTTATCCAGCAAGGCTCTCATTCAGAATGGAAGGAGAGATAAAGAGCTTCCAAGACAGGCAAGAACTGAAAGAATATGTGACCTCCAAACCAACTCTGCAAGAAATTGTTAAGGGGGACTCATAAAATTCCCCTTTAAGAAGAAGTCCAGTCGAAAAATCCACAAAAACAGGGACTGAATAGACATCATGATGACACTAAACTCATATCTTTCAATAGTAACTCTGAACGTGAATGGGCTTAATGACCCCATCAAAAGGCGCAGGGTGACAGACTGGATAAAAAAGCGGGACCCATCTATTTGCTGTCTACAAGAGACTCATTTTAGACAGAAGGACACCTACTGCCTGAAGATAAAATTTTGGAGAACCATTTACCATTCAAATGGTCCTCAAAAGAAAGTAAGGATAGCCATCCTTATATCAGATAAACTAAAATTTACCCCGAAGACTGTAGTGAGAGATGAAGAGGGACACTATATCATACTTAAAGGATCTATCCAACAAGGCGACTTAATAATTATCAATATATATGCCCCGAATGTGGGAGCTGACAAATATATCAATCAATTCATAACCAATGTTAAGACATGCTTAGATAATAATACACTTATGCGTGGAGACTTCAGTCTACAACTTTCTACACTCGATAGGGCTTTTAAACACAACATCTCCAAAGAAACAAGAGCTTTAAATGATACACTGGACCAGATGGATTTCACAGATATCCACAGAAATTTACATCCAAATGAAACTGAATACACATTCTTTTCAAGTGCACATGGAACTTTCTCCAGAATAGACCACATACTGGTCACAAATCAGGTCTGAACCGATACCAAAAGATTGGGATCGTTTCCTACGTATTCTCAGACCATAATGCCTTGAAATTAGAACTAAATCACAACAGGAAGTTTGGAAGGCCTTCGAACACGTGGAGGTTAAGGACCATTTTGCTAAAAGATGAAAGGGTAAACCAGGAAATCAAGGAAGAATTAAAAAGATTCATGGAAACTAATGAGAACAAAGATAAAAAACGTTCAAAATCTTTGGGATACAACAAAAGCAGTCCTGAGGGGGAAATACATCGCAATACAAGCATCCATCCAAAATCTGGAAAGAACTCAATTAGAAAAGCTAACCTTACACATAAAGGAGCTAGAGAAGTAACAGCAATTAGATTCTACACCCAGTAGAAGAAGAGAGTTAATAAAGATTCAAGGAGAACTCAACAAAATTGAAACCAGAAGAACTGTGGAACAGATCAACAAAACTAGGAGTAGGTTCTTTGAAAGAATTAATAAGATAGATAAGCCATTAGCCAGCCTTATTAAAAAGAAGAGAGAAAAGACTCAAATTAATAAAATCAGGAATGAGAAAGGAGAGATCACTACCAACACCAAGGAAATGCAAACGATTTTAAAAAAATATTATGAACAGCTCTACGCCAATAAATTAGGCAATCTAGAAGAAATGGATGCATTTCTGGAAAGCCACAAACTACCAAAACTGTAACTGGAAGAAATAGAAAACCTGAACAGGCCAATAACCAGGGAGGAAATTGAAGCACTCATCAAAAACCTCCCAAGACACAAAAGTCCAGGGCCAGATGGCTTCCCTGGAAAATTCTATCAAACGTTTAAAAAAGAAACCATACCTATTCTACTAAAGCTGTTTGGAAAGATAGAAAGAGATGGAGTACTTCCAAATTCATTCTATGAGGCCAGCATCACCTTAATTCCAAAACCAGACAAAGACCCCACCAAAAAGGAGAATTATAGACCGATACCCTGATGAACAGGGAAGCAAATATCCTTAACAAGATACTAGCCAATAGATACAATAGATACAATACAATACAATACAACAACACAATACATGCAATAGATACAATACAATACAATACAATACAATACAATACAATAGATACAACAGTACATTAAGAAAATTACTCACCATGAACAAGTAAGATTTATTCCTGGGACACAAGACTGGTTCAACACTCATAAAACAATCAATGTGATCCATCATATCAGCAAGAGAAAAACCAAGAACCATAGGATCCTCTCATTAGATGCGGAGAAAGCATTTGACAAAATACAGCATCCTTTCCTGATCAAAACTCTTCAGAGTGTAGGGATAGAGGGAACATTCCTCAACATCTTAAAAACCATCTACGAAAAACCACAGCAAATATCATTCTCAATGGGGAAGCACTGGGAGCATTTCCCCTAAGATCAGGAACAAGACAGGGATGTCCACTCTCACCACTGCTATACAACATAGTACTAGAAGTCCTAGCCTCAGCAATCAGACAACAAAAAGACATTAAAGGCATTCGAATTGGCAAAGAGGAAGTCAAACTCTCCCTCTTTGCCAGTGACATGAGTCTCTACATAGAAAACCCAAAAGATTCCACCCCAAGATTCCTAGAACTCATAAAGCAATTTGGCAGTGTGGCAGGATACAAAATCAATGCCCAGAAGTCAGTGGCATTTCTGTACACTAACAATGAGACTAAAGAAAGAGAAATGAAGGAGTCAATCCCACTTAGAATTGCACCCAAAAGCATAAGATACCTAGGAATAAACCTGACCAAAGAGGTAAAGGATCTATACCCTAAAAAGTATAGAACACTTCTGAAAGAAATTGAGGAAGACACAAAGAGATGGAAAAATATTCCATGCTCATGGATTGGAAGAATTAATATTGTGAAAATGTCAATGCTACCCAGGGCAATTTACACGTTTAATGCAATCCTTATCAAAATACCATGGACTTTCTTCAGAGAGTTGGACAAATTATTTTAAAATTTGTTAATCTTAAAATTGGAATCAGAAAAGACCCCGAATAGCCAGGGGAATTTTAAAAAAGAAAACCATATCTGGGGGCATCACAATGCCAGATTTCAGATTGTACTACAAAGCTGTGGTCATCAAGACAGTGTGGTACTGGCACAAAAACAGACACATAGATCAATGGAAAAGAATAGAGAACCCAGAAGTGGACCCTCAACTTTATGGTCAACTAATATTAGACAAAGCAGGAAAGACTATCCACTGGAAAAAAGACAGTCTCTTCAGTAAATGGTGCTGGGAAAATTGGACATCCACATGCAGAAGAATGAAACTAGTCCACTCTCTTTCACCATACACAAAGATAAACTCAAAATGGATGAAAGATCTAAATGTGAGACAAGATTCCATCAAAATCCTAGAGGGAATACAGGCAACACCCTTTTTGAACTCGGCCACAGTAACTTCTTGCAAGATACATCCACGAAGGCAAAAGAAACAAAAGCAAAAATGAACTATTGGGACTTCATCAAGATAAGAAGCTTTTGCACAGCAAAGGATACAGTCAACAAAACTAAAAGACAACCTACAGAATGGGAGAAGATATTTGCAAATGACCTATCAGATAAAGGGCTAGTTTCCAAGATCTATAAGGAACTTATTAAACTCACCACCAAAGAAACAAACAATCCAATCATGAAATGGGCAAAAGACATGAATAGAAATCTCACAGTGGAAGACATAGACATAGCCAACAAGCACATGAGAAAATGCTCCACATCACTGGCCATCAGGGAAATACAAATCAAAACCACAATGAGAGACCACCTCACATCAGTGAGAATGGGGAAAATTAACAAGGCAGGAAACAATAAATGTTGGAGAGGATGCAGAGAAAAGGGAACCCTCTTACACTGTTGGTGGGAATGTGAACTGGTGCAGCCACTCTGGAAAACTGTGTGGAGGTTCCTCAAAGAGTTAAAAATAGACCTTCCCTACAACCCAGCAATTGCACTGCTGGGTATTTACTCCAAAGATTCAGATGCAATGAAACGCCAGGACACCTTCACCCCGATGTTTATAGCAGTGATGTCCACAATAGCCAAACTGTGGAAGGAGCCTCTGTGTCCATCGAAAGATGAATGAATAAACAAGATGTGGTTTGTATTCAATGGAATATTACTCAGCCATTAGAAATGACAAATACCCACCATTTGATTCGACGTGGATGGAACTGGATGGTATTATGCTGAGTGAAGTAAGTCAGTCGGAGAAGGACAAACATTGTATGGTCTCATTCATTTGGGGAATATAAATAATAGTGAAATGGAGTAGAAGGGAAGGGAGAAGAAATGGTGGGAAATATCAGAGAGGGGACAGTAACATCGAAGACTCCTAACTCTGGGAAACGAACTAGGTGTTTGTGGAAGAGGGGGAGGGCGCGGGTGTGGGGCAACTGAGTGGCTGGCACTGAGGGGGGCACTTGACGGGATGAGCTCTGGGTGTTATTCTGTATGTTGGCAAATTGAACACCAATAAATAATAGATTTATTATTAAAAAACAAAACAAAACTACAATGAGATATCAACTCACACAGGTCAGAATGACTGGTATCAAAATGTCAAGAACTTGCGTCGCCTGAATGGCTCAGCAGTTAAGCATCTGCCTTCGGCCCAGGGAGTGATCCTAGTGTACCCTGATCAAGTCCTACATTGGGTTCCCTGCATGGACCTTGCTTCTATTTCTTCCTATGTCTCTGCTTTTCTCTTTCTCTGTCTCTCATGAATGAATGAATGAATGAATGAATGAATGAATGAATAAATAAATAAATAAATATTTTTTGAAAAGGCCCAAAATATCAAGTGTTAGTGAGGATGTGGAGGATACTCTTTGTCATCTCCAGCATTCTCTATCGTTTCCTCAACACCAAATCCAATGTGCTCATGTGCATTTACCTACCTGGTCTCTTGTATTTATAACACCCTAATTTAATTAATCAACCTAAAAACAATCAAGGAGGAAAAATTCTTCCCTCTTTACTCAGATATTGAAGTGAAATCTTAGGTTAAAGATTACTATTTATTGTCTTATCAGATAAAGGGTTAGTATCCAGAATCCATAAAGAACTTATCAAACTCAACACCCAAAGAAACAAATAATCCAGTCAAGAAATGGGCAGAAGATGTGAACAGACATTTCTCCAAAGAAGACACATAAATGGCCAACAGATACATGAAACAAATGCTCCACATCACTCAGCATCAGGGAAATACAAATCAAAACCACAATGAGATATGACCTCACACCAATTAACAACTCAGGAAACAATAGATGTTGATGAAATTGAGGAGAAACAAGAACCCTATCACACTGTTGGTAGGAATGCAAATTGGTGCAGCCACTCGGAGACAGTATGGAGGTTCCTCAAGAAGCTAAGAATAGAGCCACTCTATGACCCAGCAAATTGCACTACTAGGTATTTATTGAAAGGATACAAACATACTGATTCAAAGGAGCACCTGCCCACCAATGTCATAGCAGCAATGTCACAATAGCCAAAATATTGAAAGATCCCAGATGTCCATAAATATTATATATATATATATATTATATATATAACACAGTATATACACAAACTGAAGTTTGTTGGAGGAGATTTAGGTGGGGGAAAGTATTAACTGGGTGATGAGAATTAAGGATGGCACCTGATGGAATGAGCACTGGGTGTTATTTTTTTAAATTTTTATTTATTTATGATAGTCACAGAGAGAGAGAGAGAGAGAGAGAGAGAGAGAGAGGCAGAGACACAGGCAGAGGGAGAAGCAGGCTCCATGCACCGGGAGCCTGACGTGGGATTCGATCCCGGGTCTCCAGGATCGTGCCCTGGGCCAAAGGCAGGTGCCAAACCGCTGCACCACCCAGGGATCTCAGCACTGGGTGTTATATGCAACTAATGAATGCATTAAATGAATCACTAAATCCTACCTCTGAAATAAATAAATAAATAAATAAATAAATAAATAAATAAATAAATACAAAATAAAACCAGAAAAAGAAATGTGTTCATTTTTTGCTTTATTACAAATCAAACAGAAATATGTTAAAATATTTAAAATTACTTAAGTCAATAAAAACACCACAATATTAGCTGAATTATCTTCCCTATCTGGAGGCTATAATGTTTTCCAATAACTAAAAAATAGTTTCTAATATTTGTTAAGATAAAGCTCTTGAAGTTTTACTAACAAAAAAGTTGAGTTTTCCCTCTTATGAGGTCTTGACGTTACTTAATATTAGAATTAGAATAATAGCATCCACTATCCCACATTTGGCGTTAGTGAGGGATTAAATCAATGTTGACCATGGTACAAATGGTTTAACCCAGAGAGTTTCATTGGAGAGAGAGAGGGAGGAAAAGGGAGATATGGGGGAAGGGAGGGAGGGAGAGATAGAGTGAGAAGATGGAGGGGAAGGAAGGAAGGAAGGAAGGAAGGAAGGAAGGAAGGAAGGAAGGAAGGAAGGAGAAAGAAAAAAAACGAAAGAAAGAAAAAAAGGAAAGAAAGAAAGAAAGAAAGAAAGGAAGGAAGGAAGGAAGGAAGGAAGGAAGGAAGGAAGGAAGAGAATAGACAGTGTCAGGGAGAGGAAATAAAAACAGAGGGAAGGAAGGAATACAAGAAAAAGGGGAAAATATCTTGAGCCCTGAAGGATATAAAAAGAGACAGGAACAGAACATGATGGGGAGTCAGTGGCTGACACAGATATGGCTTATCCAACCCTACTTATTTCTATAGATTTTATTTGTTGGCCTAGAAATATATCGACTCTACAACATACTACTAATTGGAAAAGGAAGGCTACGACAACATATATAACATGATATCGTTTAAGTAAAATTCTCTATTGACATCTATACATATATTTGCACAGAAGATGTCTAGAAGGGTGTTCCCTGAATACTGGTGGTTATATAAGGAGTTGAGATTTGGGGTTATTTGGGCTTTCTTATTTTTACTACACTATTTGATTATTATAGTAAACATTTATGCATTTTCATAAATCTATTTAATTTTTAAGGACAGCAAGGCAACTGTCCAATTGTCTAATTGGTACCATCCCTGGACTCACTGTGTTAGACAGTAAAGGTGAAAAAACGAACTCTTGTCTTTGAGTGAGTAGACTGCTGCTTTGGGAACTTTAAGATTGCATAAGATCTTCATTGTTCTTCAAGTTATTAGACATTCGTTTTAGTTCTAGCAACAATTTCTCAGAAAATCAGAAATTGGAAAATTTAGTTTTCCAAATTTCCTTCAGCTCCTCTTAGTTTGTTTATTTATTAGCATTTTAGCAAAATTTGGGCAAGTATCTTAACTTTTGCTAAGCCAGGTTGGAAGACACTGGTGGAGTAGGAAGACCCTAGGTGTGCCTTATCCCATCAACACAACTGGATAACTATCAAATAATCCTAAATATTGCAGAAATTAACCTGAAGACTTGCAGAACAAACTCTACAACTAAAAGCAGAGAAGAGGAAGAGACTACATCAAAGAAAGTAGGAAGTGGGGAGACATTTGGTAAGGAAATGGCTTGTGGTCACTGCAGTGGGGAAAGAGCTGTGATCCCTGAGAAGGGCAAGAAAAAGATTATCATACAGGGGAGCACCTGGGGAAAATGAATTCCCATAGCAATTGGATTGGAAAGCAAATAGCAATGACTTCCAGCAACCAGTGGGTCTTAAACTTTAGAGTTTTTAAAGGTCAGCAGGCAAGGTTGGGGTAGAGCCCAGAAGATATTGCTCTGCTCTTGGAGAGAAAGAATGCAAAAAACCCATGGACATACAACCTGGAAATAGCCATCTGAAGAGCACCTGGGGCACATAGTAGAAAGGTTATTTGCTCATCTCAGAGCAGCATTCATGGAAAGAACCCTCTGGGAATAAAGGAACCGTGCAGCACCATTTCCCTCCCCAACCCATCTTCATAAGCACAGACCCACCTGCAGGAACCAGTACCAACCCAGCACCAACTCTCTACCTAACTTACTTACACCAACCACTGCCCACCCATGATCTAGTGGAACCACCCTTCCCAGTTACACTTGCTTCAGTCCTCGCCTGGTGGTTCCCCTAGGGAATGGGGATACTACATGGCAGAGCACTACAGGACCTCTTCATAAGGCTATTACCCTCAAGAAGAGGAGATGTGGCTGACTCTCCTAACACAGAGAAATAGGCACAGAGGGTATTATGCTGAGTGAAGTAAGTCAATAGGAGAATGACAAACATTATATGGTTTCACTCATACAGGGAATATAAAAAATAGTGAAAGGGATTATAGGGGAAAGGAGAGAAAATGAGTGGAGAAAAATCAGAGAGGGTGACAAAACATGAGACTCCTAACTCTGGGAAATGAACAGGGGGTAGTGGAATGGGAGTTGGGCAGGGGGATGGGGTGACTGGGTGATGGGCACTGAGGGGAGCACTTGATGGGAGGAGCACTGGGTGTTATACTGTTGGCAAATCAAACTCCAATAAAAAATATACGAAAAAAAATCCAGAAAAACTCCACCAAATTAGAACTGATACACAAATTCAGTAAAGTGGCAGGTTACAAAATCAATGTACAGGAATCTCTTACATTTCTATACACTAATACTGAATTAGCAGACAGAAAATTTAAGAAAACAATCCCATTTACAATTGCACCAAAAATAATAAGATACCTAGGAGTAAATTTAACCAAAGAGGTAAAAAACCTGTACTCTGAAAACTATAAAAAGGTGACACAAGGAAATGGAAAGACACTCTGTGCTCATAGATTGGAAGAACAAATTTTGTCTATACTACTCAGAGCCACCTACAGATTTAATGTAATCCCCATCAAAATACCAACAGCATTTTTCACAGAACTAGAACAAACAGTCCTAAAATCTGTATGAAACCACAAGAGATCCTGAATAGCCAAAGCAATCTTTAAAGAGAAAAGCAAAGCTGGACTTTAAGTTATATTACAAAGCTATAGTAATCAAAAAAGGATGGTACTAGATTAAAAAATAGGCACATAATTCAATAGTATAAAACCCAAAAATATAACCATAACTATATGGCCAATTAATCTTCAACAAAGCAGAAAAGAATATCTAATGGGAAAATGATAGTCTCTTCAACAAATGACTTTGGGAAAACTGGACAGCAACATGCCAAAGAAAGAAACTGGACCACTTTATTATATCATACACAGAAATAAATTCAAAATGGATTAAAATGTGAGACCTGAAACCATAAAAATCCTAGAAGAGAACACAGGCAGTAATCTCTTTGACACCATCCAAGGCAACTTTTTTTCTAGATATGTCTCTTGAGGCAAGGAAACAAAAGCAGAATTAAACTACCCAGACTACATCAGAATAAACAGCTTCTGCACAGCAAAGGGAACAATCAATAAAACTAAGACAGCCCACAGAATGGAAGAACATATTTGCTAATGACATAACCAATAAAGGGTTAGTATCCAAAATATATAAATATCTTATAACAGTCATTACTCAAAAAACAAATAATCCAATTAAAAATGGGCACAAAACATGATCTGACATTTCTCAGAAGACATCTAGATGGTCAACAGCCCTTCAACCTGGCTTATTATAACAGGGTCTGAAATCTTGCACCTAGACATAATTAGGCCAGATCAAGATGAAATCATTCGGGGCAAGGGAAAACCAATAAAAAAAAAACCAGGACAATATTATTCTAAGGGCATTATTATTCATTTTCAAGTCAATGATGAGAAATAAAGAAAGGATTAAATTTCTTTGAAATGGAAAAAAAAGTTAACAAAGAAGTACTCTAAAATGATTTGTAATATTGGTTCATTATATGCTTGTGGTTTAATGAAATTTGAAGAACTCACTAATTTTATTTTTCACTTAGAACTGAGACCATTTCAGTATACTTTTAAAAGATATGTGACTCAAGATGAATTTATGAGTACAAAAGAGTTGTTTATCACGAATATTAAAACAATGTTTTTATCCTGTACCATGCACCCTGTAAGCTGTATTTCTGAAAATGAAGTTATTTTTGTTGCATGCTATTTGCGGAGGGGAAGTAAATAAACTGTTTTGGCTTAACCAAAATATTTATTAAGACTATTATATTAAATATTATAAACACACAACACTAATATTAAAGCAGTACACAAGACAAGGTTTAACTTCATTGAAAAAAATAAAAACCAAAATTCAGGAAAACAGTGATACTTTTGAAACACAATTACAGCTACCATAATTGTTTCAGAGCAAGATGCCTTTTGGGATTGTAACCAAATTCTGTGGGCTTCAATAATTTGTCCTGAAAGTATAGGATGCTACAGAGAGCAAACCGAAAGTCCTAGGATCCAACAGAGAGAAAACAGAAATAGGCCTGCATCCAAGACTATCTAGATAAAGATCTTTATCCAGGGCTTTTGTCACAGTAGAAGCCATGTATAAAAAGTGTTTAGTTTTTGAAAATGAATTTTATCTGCATTTTCTTTTTTTTTAAAATTTTATAAATTAATTTTTATTGAGTTCAATTTACCAACATACAGAATAACACCCAGTGCTCATCCAGTCAAGTGTACCCCTCAGTACCCATCACCCATTCACCCCCACCCCCCGCCCTCCTCCCCCTCCACCACCCCTAGTTCATTTCCCAGAGTTAGAAGTCTTTATGTTCTGTCTCCCTTTCTGATATTTCTCACACATTTCTTCTCCCTTCCCTTATATTCCCTTTCGCTATTATTCATATTCCCCAAATGAATGAGAACATACACTGTTTGTCCTTCTCCGGTTACTGTGGCCAAGTTCAAAAAGGGTGTTGCCTGAGTTCTCCTCTGGGATTTTGATGGAATCTTGTCTCACATTTAGATCTTTCATCTATTTTGAGTTTATCTTTGTGTATGGTGCAAGAGAGTGGTCCAGTTTCATTCTTCTGCATGTGGATGTCCAATTTTCCCAGCACCATTTATTGAAGAGAGTGTCTTTCTTCCAGTGGATCGTCTTTCCTCCTTTATCGTATATTAGCTGACCATAAAGTTCAGGGTCCACTTCTGGGTTCTCTGTTCTGTTCCATTGATCTATATGTCTGTTTTTGTGCCAGTACCACACTGTCTTGATGAACACAGCTTTGTAGTACAACCTGAAATCTGGCATTGTGATGCCCCCAGCTATGGTTTTCTTTTATAAAATTCCCCTGGCTGTTTGGGGTCTTTTCTGATTCCACACAAATCTTAAAATAATTTGTTCTAAGTCTCTGAAGAAAGTCCATGGTATTTTGATAAGGATTGCATTAAACGTGTAAATTGCCCTGGGTAGCATTGACATTTTCACAATATTAATTCTGCCAATCCATGAGCATGGAATATTTTTCCATCTCTTTGTGTCTTCCTCAATTTCTTTCAGAAGTGTTCTATAGTTTTTAGGGTATATTTTGAGAACCATTTGAATGGTAAATGGTTCTCCAACCTTTTATTTTCAGGTTGTAGGTGTCCTTCTGTCTAAAATGAGTCTCTTGTAGACAGCAAATAGATGGGTCCTGCTTTTTTATCCAGTCTGAAACCCTGCGCCTTTTGATGGGGTCATTAAGCCCATTCACGTTCAGAGTTACTATTGACAGATATGAGTTTAGTGTCATCATGATATCTATTTAGTCCTTGTTTTTGTGGATTGTTCCACTGAACTTCTTCTTAAAGGGGAGTTTTAAGAGTCCCCCTTAAAATTTCTTGCAGAGCTGGTTTGGAGGTCACATATTCTTTCAGTTCCTGTCTGTCTTGGAAGCTCTTTATCTCTCCTTCCATTTTGAATGAGAGCCTTGCTGGATAGAGTATTCTTGGTTGCATGTTCTTCTCATTTAGGACCCTGAATATATCCTGCCAGCCCTTTCTGGCCTGCCACGTCTCTGTGGAGAGGTCTGCTGTTACCCTAATATTCCTCCCCATGAAAGTCAGGGACTTCTTGTCTCTTGCTGCTTTAAGGATCTTCTCTTTATCTTTGGAATTTGCAAGCTTCACTATTAAATGTCGAGGTGTTGAACGGTTTTTATTGATTTTAGGGGGGGATCTCTCTATTTCCTGGATCTGAATGCCTGTTTCCCTTCCCAGATTGGGAAAGTTTTCAGCTAGGATTTGTTCAAATACATATTCTGGCCCTCTGGCCCTTTCGGCGCCCTCGGGAACCCCAATTAAACGTAGGTTTTTCTTCCTTAGACTGTCATTTATTTGCCTTAATCTGTCTTCATGGTCCCTTAATTGATTGTCTCTTTTTTCCTCAGTTTCCCTCTTTGCCATTAACTTGTCTTCTATGTCACTCACTCGTTCTTCCACCTCGTTAACCCTCGTCGTTAGGACTTCTAGTTTGGATTGCATCTCATTCAATTGATTTTTAATTTCTGCCTGATTGGATCTAAATTCTGCAGTCATGAAGTCTCGTGAGTCCTTAATGCTTTTTTCTAGAGCCACCAGTAGCTGTAGAATAGTGCTTCTGAATTGGCTTTCTGACATTGAAGTGTAATCCAGATTTTGTAACTCTGTGGGAAAGAGGGCTGTTTCTGATTCTTTCTTTTGAGGTGAGGTTTTCCTTCTAGTCATTTTGCTCAGTGCAGAGTGGCCAGAAACAAGTTGTATTGGAACACGGGGGAGTATCACTGGTCCGTCCAGCTGGTCTTCTGGGGGAGGGGCCTGCTGTGCTGATTCTCAGGTGTTAGCACTTGGGGGAGCTGCTCTGCCCCTGCCTGCTGCAGGGCTCAGCGGGGGTTGTTTACCCCGTTGGGCCCCAGGAGGATCAGCCGCAGTTGCTATGGCAACTCTGGAAGCCTGGATTCAGCCTCCGCAGGAACTACGGGGGCTCGGGGCTCTGGGCTCTCGGCCCACAGGGTCTGGAGGCTCCGGGGCGGGGCCGCTGATCTGCTCAGCTCGGGGCAGGAGCGTCCTTGCTGTCCTGGGCCCTCCCGGCCTCTGCCTGTCCCGGGGGAGGCCGGATCCTGGGCTGTGTCCCAGCGCCCTGTGCTCCGGGGCCTGCACTGTTGGATTCGCGCTCCCGCCTGCAGCCCCCTCCGCGGAGCCGCCCCGAGCCCCTCCGAGCTGCTCCGGTCGGTCCCGCCGTGCGCGCTGCAGCCCTTAGGGAGCTCGGCGCACTCTCCGGGGGCGCAGGTGTCTGTTAGTGTCCCCGGGAGCCCGAGGGCATCCCCGCCCTCCGGGGTCCTGCTCCACCTCCCTGCGGGCCCCTTTCCGCCCGGGAAGGTTGGTGCAGCTCCTGCTCCTCCGGGACGGGGCTCTCCTGTCCTGGGGACACTCGCCCCGGCCCTAGCCCAGCTCCTCGCGGGGCCCCTCCCCCTCGGAGGCCTTTTGTTTCTTTATTTCTTTTTCCCCGTCTTCCTACCTTGATAGAAGCGCGGACTCTTCTCACTGTAGCATTCCAGCTGGTCTCTCTTTACATCTCAGGCCGAATTCGTAGATTTTCAGGATGGTTTGAAGGTTATCTAGGTAATTTGGTTGGGACAGGCGATTTGGGGACCCTGCTCTTCCGCCATCTTGCCCCTCCCCCCTCTGTTGTCTGCATTTTCTGAACAGTCTCTTGATACATCTCTTTTAAGTGAAATTCACACACACACACAAAATGTCACCCTAGTTGTAGTTTAATGAAATAATTGGGAAAACCCTGGAACCCCCAACCACTGTGAATCATGAAAAAAGTAGTCAACTTGGCTTCATTCATGGTAACATGGAAACAGAAAGAATCAATTTGAAATGCTTCTCCTTCTAATCTAACAAGCTAGTGAATTATGAGTTGATTTTAGACCCTCTGAGATAAATATTAATGGTAATCAAAATAACAAAAATGAATAAATTCTGGTCACATAAACCACAATTTAATGTGGCAGAAGGAAAGTGTGTGTGTGTGTGTGTGTGTGTGTGTGTGTGTGTGTAAAACACTGACATTAAACAAAGAATGTCTTGTGGGTGATTTCAAATGGTGGTTTCTCAGCAAGTCCATGTAGGAGGCAGTAGGACAATATCCATTTGTACCTGGCCCTCAATATCCTCTATAATAACAGATATGTACTGCAAACACCAAGCCCATTTAACTTATACTTGTAAACTGGAAGTATACACTGTGAGATGCCAGAATCTGAGGAATAAACAAAGGCATTATTATCATTCTTCCTTACAACTTAATTCCCAGTAATATTTGTGATTCAGTACACCTTATGTCAATGTGATGCTCTTAGTGACTCACAGCCTATGAAGAATCCTGTTCCTTTTAGTACCATCTATCACATTACACTTGAAATTCAATAAACCTGCCCATACAACACACAATTTTCCTCCTAACAGTTCACACTTCATTAGCATGTCCCCCCATCAAGAAAGAAATTGATTCTGAGACCAATGTTATTTGCCATTTAAATCTCTGACTTGGGCAATAGAATACACATTGAGTTGTGCTTCCTGTTCACTCAAATCTGTATAGGCAAAACATATCTATCACTTTTGACCTGTAAATGACCTCAGGTACCTTGAGACTTGATCACAGATCTGAATTTTAAAAACAATTTAAAAAACTAAATGTTTTAAAAACTCACCAGGGATAAGTTCTCAGAGTGTTTTGTCAAAAGAAAAAGTATTGCCCACACATCCTTCTTCCTTTTCCTTTGATCATCCATTAATCCTTCAGATTTTCCATTCTTGTTTGCTTGCCTACTTTCCCCATTTTCAATTTCATCTTAGATGTGTAATGTTCATTAAGCCATGTGTTTAAGTTCTCTGTATAGTGCCTTAAGCTTTTAGAGAGGAAAACACCATATAAATCTAACAATAAATAAATAATAAATAAGAGAAATAACTGACCATGTGTGAGTGGGACTAAAAAGGATCTATGGGGCATGGTGATAAATAGAGGCTGAAAATAAGTCAGCAATGTAGTATCACTGTCAGTAAAACCAACACAGTTCTTCAAGGCACAAACAAAAACGGAGTTCTAATGCAACAACCACACCCTAAAGGCATCTTGCAAATGAGCTAATGGGGTGGTAACCACTGCCTGAACATCTTAGTAGCATTTTTACATATTTCTTGTACCAAAGTAAAATGGACAAGTCCAACATGGGGGATAACAACTTACTGAGGTTGAAATCACTGAGTTAAAGTTAAACAAAAAGGTGAGTGGCAAATTTAACATGCGTTGAATAATTTTTATGTACCAAAAGCTTTATATCCACTATTTCATTTAAGTCTCATAACTATCATCATCCTCAATGAATAAATAAGAAAACTGAGATGCAGGGAGGATAAGTCATTTGCCTAAGATGACACAACAACCAAATAACTGAGCTTCATTGAATTCAATGTACAGTGTGTGTAATATCAAAGTCTGTGATTTTTTTCACCCAATTATGATACTTTAAGAATATTTTATTTGAATTCTAGGAACACAAGTTGCCCTTACTGAAGAAACACTTCGGGGATAATGAAGTAAAATCTGAAAATTGGCTTTTCTATGAAAGCACCAGAACACTGGCAAAAATGGTTAATTTTTTCAGCACAATGTAAATTAACCAAAAGTTTGCAACAATTCAAGAAAACTGGCTGAATGTTAGTAAGAACAGTGAGTTTTATGACATTTCAACTTGTTCTATTCCCATTCTCTCCAGCTCTGCAGTAACCTTGAAAACTGACAGTCTTACAATAACTGAAGCTGTGAAAACCAACAGCCTAGCAGACAATGGAGGAGGATAGATGGAGTTGGATTTCCTAAAAGCCCTTTACTGAAGTGTTTGCCACAATATGACCTGTCTGGAGACTCCTGAATAGCTCCTTTCTCAAAGCTTGTCTTTATTTGCTCTGACTCAGAGCTCATTCTGCAAATAGGCCTACCCCTTAGGGCATTTGCCCCAAAAGCCCAGCAACAAATGTTTAATATTGCAGCTGCCTGAGGTAGCAATATCAGTGGGGGTAACAAAAGTATGACAAAAAACTATAAAAGAAAAACCAGGAATGAAACATTACTGAGAATTTTGATAAACCTCAAATATACTCATATGAATCTAGAAAACCAAATGCATGCTCAGGGTTGTGTGCAATGTATAGAAAGATATGAGAATGGCCCAATCTCTCCTATCTATCTGACACTGATGTCCTGTGTTATCAGGAAGCATACTCCAAAACACAAACAGAGCCCTTTGACAAAGGCAAGGAAATATATTCATTCAAGGCACTTAAGGAAATCTCTTTACAGGTATTACCTGAAAACTAAGACAGTGAAGGAGAGACTTTAATGGTCATAAATAGCAAAGAATACTCACTTTAAATAATTAATTCAGAAAAGTAACTAAGCTAACAACAATAATAACAAAGAGCAACAAAATCAACAACAAAAACCCTGGAGTGAGGGTTAATCAGATTCCTAGAGTTGTCACATAATATATGTCTTTTTTAATTAAATTCAATTAGCCAACATATAGTACATCATTTGTTTCAGATACAGTGTTCAATAATTCATCTGTTGCATTTATCACCCACTGCTCATCACATAACATGTCTCTTTAATGCCTATAACCTTATCCCCCAACCCTATCCCCTATAACCTATCCCCCAACCAAACTCCTTCCAGGAACCCTCAGTTGGTTTCCTATAATTAAGAGTCTCATGGATTCTCTCCCTCTCTGATGACTTCCCATTCAGTTTTCCTTTCCTTCCCCTATGATCCTCTGCCTTGTTTCTTATATTCCACATATGAGTGAAGCCATATTATAATTGGTTTTTTTCTGACTGACTTGTTTAACTCAGCATAATACCCTGCAGTTTCATCCATTTCAATGTAAATGGTAAGCATTCATCCTTTCTGGTGGCTGAGTAATATTCTATTCTACATATATATCACCTATTCTTTATTCATTCACCTGTCAATGGACATCTCAGCTCTTTCAACAGCTATTGTGGACATTGCTGTTATAAACATTGGTGTGCAGATGCTCCCTAATTTCACTACATTTGTAACTTTGGGGTAAATACTTAGTATTGCAATTGCTGGGTCATGGGATGCTCTATTTTTAACTTCTTGAGGAACCTTCATGCTGTTTTCCAGACTGGCTATACCAGCATGCATTCCTACCAACAGTGTAAGAGGATTCCTCTTTCTCCACATCCTCACCAACATTTCTTGTTTTCTGTCTTGTTAATTTTAGCCATTCTGACTGGTGTGAGGTGGTATTTCATTGTGGTTTTGATTTGTATTTCCCTGATGGCAAGTGATGTGGACCAATTTTTGGTGTGAGGTGGCATTTCATTGTGGTTTTGTTTTGTATTTCCCTGATGGCAAGTGATGTGGACCACTTTTTCATGTGTTTGTTGGCCATTTGTGTGTCTTCATTGGAGAAATGTCTGTTCAGGTCTCCTGTCCATTCCTTGACTGGATTATATACTTTGAGGGGGTTGAGTCTGATAAGTCCTTTATAGATTTGTGAATACTAAACCTTTATCTGATATGTCATCTGCAAACATCTTGTCTGATTCTGTAGGCGGCCTTTTAGTTTTGTTGACTGTTTCCTATATATAGTTTTTAAAGATTTTACTTATTTATTTACTTACATATTTATTTATTTATTTGTTGATCAGGAGAGAGAGAGAGAGAGACTGCAATCAGTGAGGAGGAAGGGAGAAGGAGAAGCAGAATCTGCACTGAGCATGGAGTCTGATGTAGGGCTCAATCTCAGGACCCTGAGATCATGACCTGAGCTGAAGTCAAGAGTTGGGCACTTAATCAACTGCACCACCCAGGTGCCCCAACATTTACATATTTAAATGCCTACTTTTCAAGAAAATTTTATGAAACATGAAAGTATGGTTAGAACTGTTCCTGAGAAGTTGGGATACCTGGGTGGCTCAGAGGTCGAGCAACTGTCTTTGGCTCAGGGCATGATCCCAGAGTCCTGAGATCAACTGCCACATCTGGCTTCCTGCATGGAGCCTGTTTCTCCCTCTGCCTCTTTGTCTCTCTCTCTGTATCTCTCATGAATAAATAAATAAAATCTTTAAAAAAAGAACTGTTCCTGGGAAATCAACACATGGGAATTACTAGACAAGGACTTTATTTTTTAAAAGATTTTTATTTATTTATTCATGAGAGACACACACACACAGAGAGAGAGAGGCAGATACACAGGCAGAGGGAGAAGCAGGCTCCATGCAGGGAGTCTGATGTGGGACTCGATCCCGGGTCTCCAGGATCATGCTCTTGGCTGAAGTCCGTGCCAAACTGCTGAGCCACTAGGGCTGCCCTAGATAATGACTTTAATCAAATGTCTTAAGTAATCTCAAGGAGCTAAAGAAACCATAAACAAAACATTAAGAATAATATGAGAACAATGTTTCACCAAATAAAGAATATATATATATATATATGATAGAAATTATATAGATTATATATATGATAGAAATTATAATAAAAAATGAAATAAAAATTTTAGAAATGGAAAGTACAAAATCTAAAATGAAAAATTAACTTAGCTCAACAGCAGATTTAAAGTCAATAGAACACTCCACCCAATAGTAGAAGAATACATTTTATTTTCAAGTGTACACTTAACATTCTCCAAAATAAAACATATATAAGGCCATAAAACAGTTCTTAATAAATTGAACAGAACTGAAATCATAAAATTATATACTTAGATTACAACAGAATAAAATTGTAAATCAACAGAAAAAAATGGAGAAATTTACAAATGTGAGAAAGTTAAAAAACATAGTACTAACTAGATAACAGAAGAAAACACAGGATACTTAGAAAATACGTTGAGATAAATGGAAACAAAATACAACATAAGAAAACCTATGGGATAAAGATAAGTTGTGCTTAGAAGAAATTTATATCTAAAAATCCTGTATTTAGAAAGAAACTATTAAGTAAATAACTTTTCACCTTAAGAAACTGGAAAAGAAGAGAAAACTAATATCAATCTTCACAGAAAGAAGTAAATAATAAAGATTAGAAAATAAATTAATGGGGGAATGGGCAAGATGGTGGAAAAGTAGGGGTCCTAAACAAATCTGATCCCATAAACCTATCAAGATAACTTTAAAAACATCCTGAACACCTATGAATTCAACCTGAAATGTAAAGAGAGAATGACTGGAATAGTACAGAGACAAATGATTTTGCTTCTAACAAGGGTGTATTTTAGTTAGGTTGTGGTTGATATTTTGGACTCATCTCATACAGCCAATCTGCACTGGACAAAATGACTAGCAGGAAGAATTCAACACAAAAGAAAGAACTGGAAGCAGTACACTCTGCCAAAGAGTTACTGAATGTGGATTTAAATACGATGACAGAAATTCAATTCAGAAGTACAATTACCGTACTGTTCAGAAGTACAAAGTTACTGGTGGCTCAGGAAAAAAAATAAAGGACTCTAGAAACTCTGTTACTATAGAACTGAGATCTAGTCAAGCAGCCAAAATTAAACATACTTTAACTGAGATGCAGTCCTAACTTGATGCTATAACTTCTAGGATTAATGAGATGGAAAGAGAGTGAATGACATAGAGGACAAGTTGATGGTATAGAAGGAAGCTGAGGGAAAAAAAAGCGAAAAACAATTAAGAGCCCACAAGAAAAGGCTTAGGGAAATAAATGATAGTTGAAAAAGGAAGAATATATGTATAATTGGGCTTCCTGAAGAGACTGAGAGAGAGGACCACAAAGTATATTGGAACAAATCATAGCTAAGAACTTCCCAAATCTGGGGAAGGAAACAGACATTCAGATCCAAGAGATAGAGAGGACCTTTCAAAAAATCAATAAAAACTATTCAACACCTTGACTTTTAATAGTGAAACTTGCAAATTTTAAAGATAAAGAGAAAATCCTTAAAGCAGTAGGAGACAACAGATTCTTAACTTATATGAGGAGAACTATCAGATTAACAGCAGACTTCTCCACGGAGACCTGGCAGGCCAGAAAGGGCTGGCATAGCATATACAGGGTACTAAATGAGAAAAACATGCAGTCAAGAATACTTTATTGAGAAGGGCTGTCATTCAGAACAGAAGAAGAGATAAAGAGCTTCCAGGATAGACAGAAACTGAAAGAATATGTGACCACAAAACCACCTCGGCAAGAAATATTAAGGGGGACACTGTAAAAGAAAGAGGAAGCCCAAAGAAACAATCCACAGAATCACAGACTGTATAGGTAATCTGATGACACTAAATTCGTATATTTCAAGAGTTACTCTGAGCATAAATGTGCTAAATGATCCCATCAGCAGACTCAGGGTATCAGACTGGATAAAAAAGAAAAACCAATCTATATGCTGTCTACATGAGACTCATTTTAGACCTATGGAAACCTCCAGCCTGAAAATGAAGGGGTGGAGAATCATTTACCATTTGAATGGTCCTCAATATAAAGCTGGGATAGCAATCCTCCTATCAGATAAATTAAAGTTTATCCAAAATACTGTAGTAAAAGATGAAGAGGGACACTATATCATACTTAAAGGGTCTATCCAACAAGAATAACTAACAATCATGAATATGTATGCCCCTAGTGTGAAAGCTGCCAAGTACACCAATCAATTAATAACCAAAATGATACTTAGGTAATAATACACTAATTGTTGGAGACTTCAACAAGGCACATTCAGCAAAAGACTGATCTTCTAAGCAGAACATCACCAAAGAAACAAGAGCCTTGAAATACCAAGGATATTTCACAGATATATACAGAACAGCCCATATGAATGCAACTGAATGCATATTCTTCTCAAGTGCACATGGAACTTTCTGCAAAATAGACCACATACTGGGTCACAAATCAGGTCTCAACCAATACCAAAAGACTGGGATTGTACCCTGCATATTTTCAGACCACAATGCCTCGAAAATAGAACTCAATCACAAGAAGAAATTCGGAAGACACTCAAACACATGTAGGTTAAAGAGCATCCTACTAAAAAAGATGAGTGGGTCAACCAGTAAATTAGAGAAGAATTAAAAAGATTCATGGAAACTTCTGAAAATGAAGATAAACGGCTAAAAATCTTTGGGAAACAGCAAAAGTGGCCCTAAGAAGGAAATACATTGCAATACAAGACTCCCTCAAAAATTGGAAAAGACTCAAATACACAAGCTAACCTTGCACCTAAAGGATTTGGAGAAAGAACAACAAATAAAGCATAAATCAAGCAGAAGGAGAGATAATACAGTTTAGCAGAACTCAATGAAATAGAGACGAAAAGAATTGTAGAACAGATCAATGAAATCAGAAGTTGGTTCTTTGAAAGAATAAGATAGATAAACCCTTAGACTTATTTATTTTAAAAAAGATTTTATTTATTTATTCATGAGATACACACACACACACACACACAGAGAGAGAGAGAGAGAGAGAGAGAGAGAGAGAGAGAGGCAGAGACACAGACAGAGAGAGAGAGGCAGAGACACAGAGGGAGAAGCAGGCTCCATGCAGAGCCTGATGTGGGACTTGATCCCAGGACTCCAAGATCACGCCCTGGGACCAAAGGCATGGGCTAAACCACTGAGCCACCCAGGAATCCCCAGTCAGACTTATTAAAAAGAAAATAGAAAAGACTCAAATGAATAAACTCATGAACGAAAGAGGAGAGATCACAACCAATACCAAAGAAATACCAGCGATTTTAAAAACGTATTATAAGTAACTATATGCCAACAAATTAGGCAATCTAGAAATAGACGCATTTCTGGAATTCCACAAATTAACAAAACTGGAACAGGCCAAAAACCAGGAAGGAAATTGAAACATCCATCAGGAATCTCCGAAGACACAAATGTCAAAGGTCTGATGGCTTTCCAGGGGAATTCTACCAAATGTTTAAGGCAGAAATAATACTTATTCTTCAAAAGCTGTTTTGAAGGATAGAAAGGGAGGGAATACTTCCAAAATCATTTTATAAGGCCAGCATTACCTTGATCCCACAACCAGATAAAGATCCCACTAAAAAGGGGGAATTAAAGATGAATATTCCTGATGAAGATGAATGTGAAAATTCTCATGAAGATACTAGCCACTAGGATCCAACAGTACATAAGGAGGAATATTCAGCATGACCAAGTGGGGTTTATCCCTGGGATGCAAGGGTGGTTCAACACTCGTAAAACAATCAATGTGATAGACCACATCAATGAAAAAAAAAACGAATCATATGATCCTCTCATTAGATGCAGAAAATCATTTGAAAAAATACAGCATCTATTCCTGACTAAAACTTTTCTAATTGTGGGATAGAGGGAACATTACTCAATATGATAAAAAGCCATTTATGAAAAGCCCACAGCAAATATAATTCTCAATAGGGAAAAACTGAGAGCCTTTCCCCTCAGATCAGGAACACGACACGGATGTCCATTCTCACGACTGTATTCAACATACTACTACAAGTCCTAGCCTCAGTAATCAGAAAACAAAAGGAAATAGAAGGCATTCATGTTGGCAAAGAAGAAGTCAAGCTTTCCCTCTTCACAGATGACATGATCCTGTATATAGAAAGCACAAAATAATCCACCCCAAGATTGCTAGGACTCATACAGCAATTCAGCAATTTTCAGGATACAAAATCAATGCACAGAAATCACTGCCATTTCTGCACGCTAACAATGAGACTGAAGAAGAGAAATTAAGGAGTCAATCTCATTTACAATTTTACCCCAAATCATAAGATACCTAGGAATAACCCTAACCAAAGAGGAAAATGATTTATTCTCTAAAAAGTACAGAACACTTATTTAAAAAATTGAGTAAGTGGGATCCCTGGGTGGCGCAGCTGTTTGGCGCCTGCCTTTGGCCCAGGGCACGATCCTGGAGACCCGGGATCAAATCCCACGTCGGGCTCCCTGCATGGAGCCTGCTTCTCCCTCTGCCTGTGTCTCTGCCTCTCTCTCTCTCTGTGTGTGTGTGACTATCATGAATAAATAAAATAAAATCTTTAAAAAAAATTGAGTAAGACATAAATAGATGGAAAAAAATTCCATGTTCTTGGATTGGAAGTATAAATATTATGAAAAATGGCCAGAGGAATATTGAAAAAGAAAACCAATGTCGACAGCATCACAATACCTGATTTCAAGCTGTATTACAAAGCTGTGATCATCAAGATAGTATGGTACTGGCACTATAACAGACACATTGATCAATGGAACAGAATAGAGAACCTAGAAATGGACTTTTAACTCTATGGTCAACTAATATTTGACAAAGCATGAAAGAATATACACTGGTAAAAGGACAGACTCTTCAATAAATGGTTTGGGAAAATTGGACAGCCACATGTAAAAGAATGAAACCAGATCATTTTCTTGCACCATACACAAAGATAAACTCAAAATGTTTGAAATATCTAAATGTGGGACCAGAATCCATCAAAATCCTAGAGGAGAACATAGGCAATAACCTTTTTGAACTTGGCCACATCGACTTCTTCCAAGATACATCTATGAAGGCAAGGGAAACAAAAGCAAAACTGAACTATCAGCACTTAATCAAGATAAAAAGCTTCTGCATAGCAAAAGAAACAGTAAACAAAACTCAAAGACAACCTACAGAATGGGAGAAGATATTTGTAAATGACATATCAGATAAAGGGCTAGTATCCAAGATGTATAAAGAACTTATGAAACTCAACAGCAAAGAAACAAACAATCCAATCATGAAATGGGCAAAAGACATAAAAAGAAATTTCACCAAAGAAGACATACACATGGCCAACAAGCACATGAGAAAATGCTCCACATCACTTGCCATCAAGGAAATACAAATCAAAACCACAAAGAGATACCACCTCACACCAGTCAGAATGGTGAAAATTCACAAGACAGGAAACAATAAATGTTGGAGAGGATGCCGAGAAGGGGAAACCCTCTTGCACAGTTGGTGGGAATGCAAACTGGTATATCTACTATGGAAAACAGTGTGGAGGTTCCTCAAAAAGTTAAAAATAGAGTACCATATGACCCTGCAATTGTACTACAGGGTATTTACCGTAAAGATACAGTTGTAGTGAAATGCTGGGACACCTGCACCCCAATATTCATAGTAGCAATATCCACAATAACCAAACTGTGGAAGGAGCCCCAATGTGCTTCGACAGATGAATGGATAAAGAAGATATGGTATATACATACAATAGAATATTACTTAGCCATCAGAAATGATGAATACCCACCATTTGCTGCAATGTGGATGGAATTGGAGGGTATTATGTCGAGTGAAATAAGTTAATCAGAGAAGGACAATCATCATATGGTTTCACTCATACGTGGAATATAAGAAATACTGAAAGGGATTATAAGGTAAAGAAGGGGAACTGAGAAGGGGAAAAATTAGAGAGGGAGACAAAGCATGAGAGACTCTTAACTCTGGGAAACAAACAAAGGGTTGCAGAAGGGGAGATGGGCAGGGGGATGGGATAGCTGAGGGTATTGATGCGATTAGCACTGGGTATTATACTATATGGTGGCAAATTGAATTTAAATAAAATAAAAATTAAAAAAAACAAATAATAAAATCCTACCATCATGTAAAAAGCATTATATTCCATATTCAAATGAGATTTATCCCTAGAATGCAAAATTGATTTACCACATGAAAATCAATGTGCTACACAATATTAACTGAATAAAGGATGATAGCCATGTGATTACCTTAACAGATATAGAAAAATAAAATAATTTGACAAAACCCAATATACTTTCATGATATAAAACACTCAGCAAAATAGGAATGCAAGAGAATTTCTGCAATTTGATTAAAAACATCTACAACGATCTCATAGCTAAGACCATATATAATGGCAAATTATGGAATTATTTTCCCCTAAGATTAGGAGCAATACAAAGATATTTACTCTTGCCAGCTCTAGTCAATATTGTAGTGGAGGTTCTTGCCAGGACAATTAGACAAGACAAAGAAATGTAAAGCATCCCTAATGAAAGGAAGATGTAAAAAAAAAACACCTCAATTTGCAGAAAGATATTGAAGTTCTAAATAAATGAAAATTCATCTCATGAACATGGATTGGAAACCTTAATATTGTTAAAATGTCGGTATTCCCAAAATTTATGCACAGAGTCATCAAAATCTTAGGTGGGTTTTTACAGAAATATACAAGCTGATCCTAAAATTAGTATGATAATGCAAAGGAGCTGAAATAGTCCAAACAATCTTGAAAAAGAACAATGTTGGAGAAATAACACTTCTGAATTTCAATACTTACCAAGTCAAAATAGTATTGAAGACAGCATGGTACTCTAGTAAGATAGGAATATGGATAAATAGAATTGAATTGAGAGTCTAAAAATAAACTCTGTCATATTTTTCAATTGTTTTGGACGGGGTAAAAAATAACTCAATAAAGGAAAGAAAAATCTTTTCAACATAAGTGCTTTTCAACAAAAACCAGGACATTCACATTCAAAAGAATGAAAGTGGAACCCTACTTCATACCATATATAAAAATTAGCCCAAAATGGATCCAAGACCTAAATAAATATAAGACCTAAAACTATAATACTCTTCAAAGAAAACAAAAGTAAATTTCCATAAACTTAGGCAATGGTTTCTTAGCTTAACACCACAATATAAACAACAAAAGAAAAAAAAAGTTAAAATGAATTTTTTTAAAGATTTTATTTATTTATTCATGAGAGACAGAGAGAGAGAGAGACAGGTAGAGACACAGGCAGAGGGAGAAGCAGGCTCCATGCAGGGAGCCCAATGTGGGACTCGATCCCAAGTCTCCAGAATCATACCCTGGGCGGAAAGCAGCGCCAAACCACTGAGCCACCTGGGCTGCCCAGTTAAAATGAATTTAATAAAAATTTTAGAATTTTGTGCTTGAAAGGATGCTATGGCAAAAATGAAAGAACAATCAACATAATAGGAGAAAATACTTGTAAATAATATATTTGATAACAGACTAGTATCCAGAATATATTAACATCAATTAAAATTCAAAGAAAGTAATTCAATTGAAAAATGGGCAGAGAATATAAACAAATCTTTACTCAAAGAAGATACACAAATGTTCTATAACCATATGAAAAGAAGTTCACCATTATTAGCCACCAGAGAACTGCAAGTTCAAACCAAAATGAGATACAGCTTTAAAACTGCTACTATAGGGATCCCTGGGTGGCGCAGCGGTTTGGCGCCTGCCTTTGGCCCAGGGCGCGATCCTGGAGATCCGGGATCGAATCCCACGTCGGGCTCCCGGTGCATGGAGCCTGCTTCTCCCTCTGCCTGTGTCTCTGCCTCTCTCTCTCTCTCTCTCTCTCTCTCTCTCTCTCTCTCTCTGTGACTATCATAAATAAATAAATAAAAATTAAAAAAAAACTGCTACTATAGCAATAATCAAGACAGGCAATTACAAGTGTTGGAGAGGATGTGGAAAAATTAAGCCCTTATAAATTGCTGATAGAAAATGTAAAGATATTAATCTACTGTGGAAAATAACTTAGTAATTTTTCCAATAGGTAAACATAGAATTACCATATGATCCAAGAATTCTACCACTAGGTATATACCCAAGAAAGTTGAAAACATGTCCACATAAATATATATACACGCAAATGTTCATAGCAGCATTATTAAGAATAGCCAAAAGGTGAAAACAATGCAAATGTCCATCAACTGATGAATGGATAAACAAAAACAAAATGTACAGCTATACAATGGAATATTATTTGATTACTAAAATAAATAAGTAAAAACTCAGAAGCTGAAAGAAGTAGAGAAGATTTATTCCTTTAAATCCAATTCTACTACCAAGGTTCTGTGAAATTGAAATGAATCTTAGGAAAGAAAATGATCCTATAGTTTTTAGGGGTTTGTGATAGCCAAAGAAATGGTGGCTAAATAACAAAGTACATATGACTCCATAATCAGAGAGCCTAAGAGAGAATATGTCTCAGTGATTTCTTCTATCAGAGAAGAAATCAACAGTACATTGAAAAAAAGGATAAGACACAAAGAAAACTGTTAATTGCCTAATATGTATGTATGTATGTATGTATGTATGGCTTACTACATTTTAAAGGATGTATACAAAAAGAAAAGGAGAAAAAACACTCAGAACAATTCCTTGTTTGTGTACAGTATTTATTTTTTTAAATCTTTATTATTTATTTATTTATTTATTTATTTATTTTTTATAAATTAATTTTTATTGGTGTTCAATTTACCAACATACAGAATAACACCCAGTGCTCATCCCGTCAAGTGTCCCCCTCCGTGCCCGTCACCCATTCACCCCCACCCCCCGCCCTCCTCCCCTTCCACCACCCCTAGTTCATTTCCCAGAGTTAGAAGTCTTTATGTTCTGTGACCCTTTCTGATATCTCCCACACATTTCTTCTCCCTTCCCTTATATTCCCCTTCACTATTATTCATATTTCCCAAATGAATGAGAACATATATTTATTATTTATTTATTATTTATTTACGATAGTCAGAGAGAGAGAGAGAGAGAGAGAGGCAGAGACACAGGCAGAGGGAGAAGCAGGCTCCATGCACCGGGAGCCCGACGTGGGATTCGATCCCAGGTCTCCAGGATCGTGCCCTGAGCCAAAGGCAGGCACCAAACCGCTGTGCCACCCAGGGATCCCTGTGTACAGTATTTAATAGCTGGTTTTGTTCTTCATTAATTGATTGATTCATTGGTTGTTTCAGCAAACATTTATATGCAAGAAACACTGGGCCAGAATTACAAAAAAAAAAAAGAAATGAATCCAATTTTTCTCAAGGAACTCAAAGCCTAGGAGTGGAGTTGGAGTTTGGAGAGGGATAACAGATAACAGGCATCAAGAGAAACAATGATAATACAATGAAATAATGTCATTGATAACTTTTATTTATGTAAGTAATCAAAATATGTACCAAGTAATAACAGCACAGAGGAAAAGAAATAACTGCTCCTTGAGGTAAGGTAGGGGATGAAACACATGCAGATGCTTGCCAAAATTTCAAAGAGATGGCATTTTCTTGAATGATAAATCAAAAACAATGAGACTGACATGAAGGACTAGTTCAATGAAACGTTTGAAAATCATTTCACCGAGAGGCTACTCCATGCTCTAACATAAAACTTACAAAACATTTGCACATATATTATCCCATTTGATCATTTTCATAAGCATAAGGAATAAGTAAGCAATAATTATGAATGACATTTTACAGCAAAGAAAACACAGGCTCAGGTTAGGAGAGAAAGCAACTTCCATACAAATGGCAAAATTAATTCTCAGCCCAGGTCTTCTTTCTACTTCAATAGAAAAAAAGTTATTTGAATGTATAAAAGTACAGTCAGAAAGATAAAGATGAGAGTAAATTTAGGCTGAGAAAAAAGAGGGTTTTCTTTTCATTTTTCTTTTTTAAAGATTTTAGTTATGTATTTGAGAGAGAAAAAGATAGTGAGAGAGAGCATAACGGGCGGAGAGGGAGAAGCAAGCTCTCCACTGAGCAGGGATCATGATGTGGGGCTCATCCCAAGACTCTAGGATTATGACCTGAGCCAAAGGCAGAAGCTTAACCATCCAGGTGGCCTGTTTTGTTTTGTTTTTCTTGTTTTGAACAAGATGAATAAATAAGATAGACTCTCTGCCTGGATTATATTAGTAAGAACTGTACCACTCTGTCTTACCCATCAAAGACAATTATTTTTTAAAGATTTAATCATTTATTCAAGAAAGATTGTGCATGTGCACAGTGGGGAGTAGCAGAAGGAAAGGGAGAGAGAATCTCAGGCAGACTCCTCATTGAGCACAGAGCCCTACATGGGGGACCCTGAGATCATGACCTGAGACAATATCAAGAGTCAGATACTAAAAAAAAAAGTCAGATACTTAACTGACTGAGCCACCCAGGTACCCAAAAGATAATGATTTTCTAACAGAAATAGGTAAAATGAAACTTTTTAAGAGAAAATTGAAGTCCATAGTAAGTGAGAAAATAAAAAACTTACTTACTGTAAAGGAATTTAAATCTCCTGGCCCAAGACAGTTCTATCTGAGGGTCCTAAGCAACCATGCAACTTCTAAATAATTAGAAAATTACTGCTGTTAATTTTGAGAAATCATGGCAACCTGGATATGTGCTGGAAGTCTGGAGACAGACTACTCTAACTTTCAGGACATACAAGAAAGCATATGTCAAACATGACAAATGCTTAATGTTTATTCCTGGCAAGACTCTAAAGTGGGTTATTAGATAAACATATTGTGAGCATCTGGAAAAGGAAGCTGTGATTATTTGGAGTCAACATGAATTCAGAAAGAACATGTTATGGCAACTCAACACATCTTTTCCTTCATATAAGCTTTTTCAGACTATAAAAACAGTACTCATATGCAGTTCATGAAAAACAAAATTACAAATAAGAATAATAAAGTGACTAACAGTTTACTCTTACCCACAACTAAAGATAACTATTAATATTTTGGTGTACTCGATGTACTTAAGACTTTTAAATTTTTTTTTCATATTGTTGATACATTATAAATTTGCATTCAGAATCTTGCCTTTCTAGGGGTGCCTGGGTGACTCAGTTGGTTAAGTGTCTGACTCTTATTTTAGGCTCAGGTCATGATCTCAGCGTTATGAGATTTGCACTCAGCATGGAGTCTGCTTGTCCCTCTCCCTTTGCTCCTCCCCCCACTTGTTCTCTCTTGTTCACTCTCTCTTTATGAAATAAATAAATCTAAAAGAATGCTGCCTTTATATTTAACTTTATTTCACTCAGTATACATGTGATGAAAATAGTATTTGATTCCTATTAAGTTCATGGTAATGTGCTCACTCTGAACACAAAATGATTAATTATAAGCTACTCCTCCAATTAATGAAAAATTAATCAAAATCAGAAATTAATAACATATATTGTTATATGTGTCATTATCCAAGTCTTCGTTTATTGACTATTTTTTTAAAAAATCAACTAGATATTGAGCAGCCTGGGTGGCTCAGCGGTTTAGCACCGCCTTCAGCCCAGGGCCTGATCCTGGAGACCCAAGATCGAGTCCCACATCAGGCTCCCTGCATGGAGCCTGCTTCTCCCTCTGCCTGTGTTTGCCTCTCTCTCTCGAATAAATAAATAAAATCTTTTAAAAATAAATAAATAAATAAAACTAGATATCATTTACACCTAAGTAAATAAACCAGAGAGGGATCCAAAAACTGGTAGAACAAACTCTATGACTAAATTTTGAGAAGAAGCTGTAGCTGAAAGTTAGGAGCATCAGAAACATAAAGGGGGGCTATCCTCAGGAGAGAGATAGCTGTGTGCTCAGAGAAAGTAAGGAAATGGGCCCTCACACCAGGGAGCTCATGCAGGGAAGACTAATATCCATAACACTTGGCTTTAATACCAGAGGTCTGAATTCCATGGGTTTGTGAAACCAGTGGGATTTGGAGCCTAGAATTTTAAAAGTCCACTGATTCAGCACTAGGTGAGCCAGGAATGCCATTGATAGCTGGAACAATGACCTTAGACAGTATCCTGCATGGAAACACAACATAAAAATGGCAGTTTAAACAATGCTAGGGGGATCCCTGGGTGGCGCAGCGGTTTGGCGCCTGCCTTTGGCCCAGGGCGCGATCCTGCAGACCCGGGATCGAATCCCACGTCGGGCTCCCGGTGCATGGAGCCTGCTTCTCCCTCTGCCTGTGTCTCTGCCTCTCTCTCTCTGTGTGTGTGACTATCATAAATAAATAAAAATTAAAAAAAAACAATGCTAGGGACAAATGGGAGACAGATCTTGTTTATTGTAATTTAAAACTTTGTGTTGAGTGACTTACTAAAAACTGAGGGATCTGGAAGGTACTATGTTCCTTCCCATCCCCTCAGCATAAACATGGGGCCATCTGTGGGAGGAAGGGCTGCACAGACACTTGCAATCTAATCCTCTAGCACTGTACCATGCATGCAAGTTCTCCTGAGGATTTTTCTTGCTCTAAGTCTCTGAGGCTTAGCCCTGGACTCAGGGCAAATTTTGTTAAGAGCTTATATGTATCACATTTAGCTACCAAGTGCATAGCAGCCACCACACACCATGCACTCTAGCACCCCAAACACCCTAATGCATAGCTGCCAGCCACTGAAGCACATTGGGATATTGTCATAAGACTAGTGGCCCAGCACAAATTTTGCTAACACCACTGTCCCAATCCCAAGTTCCCTACCAGGCACACCCTCTCATAGCTGAACTGCCTGGGTACCAATAATACCACAGACAGCAAGCACAGCCCACAACAGGCAGAAATACATTGCAGATGACTGTACTGAAACAAAACGTGACTCAAACAGCACTAGGCATAAACAACACAAATAGGATGCTCTCCTGAATTGCCAGGTTCTAGTTAACAGAGGACACTGCACTACACAGCACTCAAGGAACTCTTCTTCATAAAGTTACTATAGTCACAAGCAGAAGACATAGCTGACTCTCTTAAAAACAGATACAGAGAGGAACAAAAAATAAGACAGAAATATATCCCAAATGAAAGACCAGTACAAGGCCATGGACAGAGATGGAAGTGAAACAGATATAAGTAACATGCTTGATAGAGAATTTAAAGCAATGATCAAAAAGACACTAACTAGACTTTAGGAAAGAGTGGGAGACATGATTGAGACCCTTAACACAAAGATAAGGAAAAACATAGCAGGGATAAAGTATTAAATACATTAAATTAGTAACATGCTTGATGGAATGAATGGAAACAGGGAAGAAGTAGAAGAATGAACTAGAGACCTAGCAGACAGTAACAGAAACCAATCAAGGTAAACAAAAGAGAGAAAAAATATCTATCCAAAATCTTAATGGATTTGGGGAACGCAGTGACTACCAAATGTAATATCATTCATATTATAAGAGTTCCACAAGAAGAAGAGAGAAAGTGGATGGAAAATTTATTTGAAGAAATAATAGTTGAAAATTTCCCTGATCTGGGGAAGGAAATAGATATTCAGAACCAGGAGGGACAGAGAACTCCCATCAAAATCAACAAAAGGAAACCCACACTAAGACATATTATAATTAAAATGGCAAAATAGTGATAAAGAAAAAAAAACTTTAAGTGGCAAGACAGAGGAAGAAGTAACTTAAGTGAAAACTCATAAGGCTAGCAGGAGATTTTTCAATAGAAACATGCCAAGACAGAAGGGAGTAACATCATATATTCAAAGTGCTGGATTGGGAAAAATCTGCAGCCAAGAATACTCTACCCAGCAAGATTATTATTCAGAATAAAAAGAGAGATAAATAGTTTTCCAGATGAACAAAACAAAAGGAGTTCAGTTTAGTTCCAAACTAAACTAGCATTACAAAAAAATATTAAAGTTAACTCTTTGCATGGAAAGCAGAGAACAAAAGTGACAGTATAAAGGTAAGAAACATAAAAGCAGCAAAAATATATTTTTCTATATAAAGTCAGTCAAGGAACTCACAATAAAAGCATAGAAAATATAACAACATATACCCAAAACATGGGGATAAGAGGAGGAAAAACGTTTTCAAACTTAAACCATCAATTTAATATACACTGATATATGGTGAAAAGGTTATAGACAAATTTAGTTGTAACCATATATAGAAACCACTAATAAATATGCAAATAAAGAGAAAGGAAACCAAATATATCACTAAAGAAAATCAGCAAAACATAAAATAGAGAAGGACAAGAAAGGATCAGAGAAAATCTTCAGAGACAACCACAAAACAAATAAAAAATAACAATAAATATATATCTATCAATAATTACTCTGAATATAAATGGACTAAATGTTCCAGTCAAAAGCCATATGGTGACATAGAAGATGAGAAAATTAGACTTATCTATGTGCTGCTTACAAGAGACTCATTTCAGACCTAAAGATACCCGCAGATTGAAAGTAAAGGGATGGAGAAACATTATTAAGCAAGTAGTTGTCAAAAGAAAGGCAGAGTATTGAGACATATCAGACAAACTAGACCTAAAAACAAATACTATGAAAAGAGACAAAGAGGGGAATTATACAATAATAAAGGGGGGAAAATCCAAAAGAAGATATAACAATTGTGTCCTGAAGCAGACATCCTACCTCTTACATTTTCCCATGAAGGGTAAGTTGAGCAAAATAAGGTAGTTATTGAAAGTTAACAGTCCATTCCTAGCAGTGCAAGAAAGAAAGGGAACTCAAAGTTTTTTCCCTCACCAACTGAGCAGTTGGCTAAATGAAGACACATCTTGACCTTATGGATTCAGTCAGTTTGAGGCTTTATGCCAATTAAGGGGATTGGAGGCAAGATGGTGGAAGACTAGGGGTTCACGTTTCATCTGGTCGCCCAAACTTACCTAGATAACTTTCAAACAATCTTGAACACATAGGAATTCAATCTGAGATGTAAAGGGAGACAGTTGGAATGATACACAGAGAAAAGTGATTACTTCTGACAAGCCATTCTGCACTGTACAAAAGACTAGAGGGAAGAATACACCACAAAAGAAAGAACCAGAAGTAATATTCTCTGCCACAACCTACTGGATATGTATTTAACTACCAAGTAAGAGATACAATTCAGAGGTACAATTATAAAATTACTGGTGGCTCTTTAAAAAATCATAAAGAACTCCACCGATTCTCTTACTGCAGAATTGCGATCTAATCGGGATGAAATAAAAAATACGTTAACAGACATGCAGTTTAAACTGGGTGCTCTAACTGCTAGCTAGGGTTAATGAGGTAAAAGAGAGTGACTGACATAGAATACAAGTTGATGGAAAGTAAGGAAGCTAGGAAAAAAGAACAATTAAGAACCCATGAGGAGAGACTTAAGGAAATAAATGATAGTTTGAGAAGGAATAATATTCATCTTATTGGGATTCCAGAAGAAGAAGAAAGAGAGAGTACCACAAAGTATATTTGAAAAATCATAACTGAGAACTTTCATAATCTGGGGAAGGAAACAGGCATTCAGAACTAAGATATAGAGAGGACTACCCCCCAAATCAACAAAAACCAATTAACACCACAACATATAATAGTGAAGCTTGAAAATTTCAAAGATAAAGAGAAAATTTTAAGAGCAGCTTGAGACAAGAAATTCCTAAATTATATGGGGGGAAATATCAGATTAATAGCAGCCCTTTCCACAGAGACCTGGCAGGCCAGAAAGGGCTGCCAAGATATATACAGGGTACTAAATGAGAAAAAAACATGCAGCCAAGAATACTTTATCCAGAACAGAAGAAGAGAAAAAGAGCTTCCAGGATAGACAGAAACTGAAAGAATGCAGCCAAGAATACTTTATCCAGAACAGAAGAAGAGAAAAAGAGCTTCCAGGATAGACAGAAACTGAAAGAATATGTGACCACAAAACCACCTCTGCAAGAAATATTAAGGGGGACACCGTAGGAGCCCAAAGAAACAACCCTCAAAACAGGAACTGAATAAATAATATGATGACGCTAAATTCATATCTTTCAATAGTTACTCTGAACATAAATGAGCTAAATGATCCCATGAAAAGACACAGGGTATCAAACTTGATAAAAAAGCAAGATCCATCTATATGCTATCTACAAGAGACTCATTTCAGACCTGAGGACACCTCCAGCCTGAAAATGAGGGGATAGAGAACAATTTACCATTCAAATGGTCCTCAAAATAAACCTGGGGTAGCAATCCTCATGTTAGATAAATTAAATTTTATCCCAAAGACTGTAGTAAGAGATGAAGAGGGATGCTATATCATACTTAAAGGGTCTATCCAAAAAGAAGACCTAACAAGCATGAATATGTATGCCTCTAATGTGGAGGCTGCCAAGTATACCAATTAATAACCAAAGTGATACTTCAATAATAATACACTAATTGTCAGAGACTTCAACAAGGCACTTTCAGGAAAAGACATATTCTTCTATGCAGAACATCACCAAAGAAACAAAAGCCTTGAAATACCAAGAATATTTCACAGATATATACAGAACATTCTATCCAAATGCAACTGAATGCACATTCTTCTCAAGTGCACATGGAACTTTCTCCAGAATAGACCACGTACCAGGTCACAAATCAGGTCTCAACTGATATCAAAAGATTGTAATTATCCCCTGCATATTTCAGATCACAATGCCTTGAAACTAGAACTCAGTAACAAGAAATTTAGAAGAAACTCAAACACTTGGAAGTTAAAGAACATCCTACTAAAAGATAAATGGGTCAACCAGGAAATTATAGAAGAATTAAAAAGAATTAAAAAGATTCATGGAAACTAATGAAAATGAAAGTACAACCATTCAAAATCTTTTGGATACAGCAATAGCCATTCTAAGAGGGAAATACATCACAATACAAACCTCCCTCAAAAAAATTGGAAAAATCTAAAATACACAAGCTAACCTTACACCTGAAGGAACTGGAGAATGAACAATGAATAAAGCCTAAACCAAGCAGCAGAAGAAAGATAATAAAGTTTAGCAGAGCTCAATAGAGACCAGAGGAACTGCAGATCAACAAAACCAGAAGCTGGTTCTTTGAAAGAATTAATAAGATAGATAAACCCCTAGCCAGACTTATTAAAAATAAAAAAGACTCAAATTAATAGAATCATGAATGAAAGAGGAGAAATCACAACCAACACCAAAGAAATACAAACGATTTTAAAAACATATTATGAGCAGTTATATGCCAACAAATTAAGCCATCTGGAAGAAATGGATGCATTCCTGGAAACCTACAAATTACCAAAAGTGAAAGAAGAAGAAATAGGAAACCTTAACAGACCTATAACCAGCAAGGAAATTGAAGAAGTCATCAGAAACCTCCCAAGAGTGGCAGGCACTGAGGTGGGCACTTGACGGGATGAGCACTGGGTGTTATTCTGTATGTTGACAAATTGAACACCAATAAAAAATAAATTTATTAAAAAAAAGAAACCTCCCAAGACACAAAAGTCCAGGGCCAGATGGCTTCCCAGGGAAACTCTACCAAAAATTTAAAGAAGAAATAATACCACTTCTATGGAAGCTATTGCAAAGGACAGAAATGGAGGAAATACTTCCAAACTCATTCTATGAGGTCAGCATTTCATCGGTTCCAAAACCAGACAAAGAACCCATGAAAAAGAAGAATTAGAGACCAATGACCCTGATGAACATGGAAGCAAAAATCCACACCAAGGTATTAGCTAATAGGATCCAACAGTACATTAAGAAGATTATTCACCACAACCAATTGGGATTTATCCCTGAGATGCAAGTGTGATTCAACATTCATAAAGCAATCAATGTGATAGATCACATCAATAAAAGAAAAGACAAGAACCATATGATCCTCTCAATAGATGCAGAGAAAGCATTTGACAAAACACAGCATCCATTCCCAATTAAAATTCTTGAAATTGTAGGAATATAGGGAACACTTCTCAAAATCATAAAAGCCATTTATGAAAAGCCCACAGCGAATATCATCCTCAATGGGGAAAAACTGAGAGCTTTTCTCCTAAGACCAGGAACATGACAAGGATCACCACTCTCACCACTGCTATTCAACATAGTATTAGAAGTCCTAGCCTCAGCAATCAGACAACAAAAAGAAATAAAGGCTTTCATATTGGCAAAGTCAAGCTTTCCCTCTTCACAGATGACATGATCCTGCATATAGAAAACCCAAAAGACTCCACCCCAAGATTACTAGAACTCATAAAGCAATTCAGCAATGTGTCAGGATACAAAATCAATGCACAGAAACCACTTCCATTTCTGCACACTAGCAATGAGACTGAAGAAAGAGAAATTAAGGAGTCAATCCCATTTACAATTGCACCCAAAGCATAAGGTCCCTAGGAATAACCCTAATCATAGAGGTAAAGGATCTATACCCTCAAAACTACATTACACTTTGAAAGAATTTGAGGAAGACACAAAGAGATGGAGAAAATGTTCCATGCTCATGGATGGGAAGAACTAATATTGTGAAAATATCTATGCTACCCAGAGCAATTTACACATTCAATGCAATCCTTATCAAAATATCATGGACTTTCTTCACAGAGTTGGAACAAATAATCTTAATATTTCTATGGAACCAGAAAAGACCCCAAATAGCCAGGGGAATATTGAAAAAGAAAACCAAAGCTGAGGGCATCGCAATGACTGACTTCAAGCTGTAGTACAAAGCTGTGATCATCAAGACAGTGTGGTATTGGCACAAAAACAGACACATAGATCAGTGGAATAGAATACAGAACCCAGAAATGTGCCCTCAACTCTATGGTCAACCAGTATTCAACAAAGCAGGAAAAACTATCTACTGGAAAAAGGACAATATCCTCAATAAATGGTACTAGGAAAATTGGACAGCCATGTGCAGAAGAATAAACTCAAAATGGTTGAAAGATCTAAATGTGAGACAAGAATCCATCAAAATTCTAGAGGACAACACAGGCAACATCCTTTTTGAACTTGGCCACAGCAACTTCTTACAAGACACATCTATGAAGGCAAGGGGGAGAAAAGTAGAAATGAACTATTAGGAAGACAAACCATGAGGAACTCCTAACTCTGGGAGAGAAACAAAGGGTTGCAGAAGGGGTGGAGAATGAGCAAATGGGATGACTGGGAGATGGGATGGGCACTTAGGAGGGCGCATGATGGGACGAGCACTGGGTGTTATAGTATATGTTGTTAAACTTAATTTAAATAAAATAAAAAAGTAAGATATAACATTTGTAATTCTTAAGCCACCCAATAAAAGAGCACTCAAATATATAAATCCCAATGGAAAACAAAAAAGTAATTAATTATTAATACATAATAGTAGGGGACTTTAACACTCTACTTACATCAGTGAACAGATAATCAAACCAGACAATCAACATTAAATCGATGTCTTTGAATGACACACTGGAACACATAGATTTGATGATATATTCAGAATATTTCATCCTAAAATTGCAAGATACAAAGTCTTTTCAAGTGCATAAGGAACATTCTCCAGAATAGATCATATATTAGGCCACAAAAGAAGCCTCAACATATTCAAGAACGTTGAAGTCATACCATGAATCTTTTCTGACCACAACACTATGAAACTAGAAGTCAACAACAAGAAAAAAATCTGGAAAGATCATAAACAAATGGCAGTTAAATACCATTCTACAAAACAATGAATGAGCCAACCAGGAAATAAGAAAAAAAATAAAAATAAATGGAAAAAATTAAAATGAAAACACAATGGTCTAAAACTTTTGGGATACAAAACAAGCTGTACTGAGACAGAAGTTTAGAGCAAGACAGGCCTACCTCAAGAAACTGAAAAATCTCAAATAAACAACCTTACACTAAAAAGCTATAAAGAGAACAAAAAAAACTAAAACCAACAGAAGGAAGTAAATAATAAATATTAGGACAAAAATAAATAAATAGAAACTAAAAAAATAATAGAATAGATCAATGAAATCAGGAGATGGTTCTTTAACCTGATAAAAATTTCAATACAGTTGATAAACCTTTCAAGAAAGAAAAAGAAAGTCTCAAGTAATTATAATCACAAAATAGAGAAGGGAAGTAACAGATGACCACAACAGAAATACAAACAACTATAAGAGAATGTTATGAAAGACTATATGCAAATAAATTAGAAAACTGAGAAAGAATGGATAAATTCCTAGAAACATATAAACCTCCAAAACTGAAATGGAAAGAAATAAAAAATTTGAACATACTCATAGCAAGCAAAGAAATTGAATCCGTAACAAAATTTCCCAACAAACAAAAATCCAGGACTAGACAGCTTCACAGATGAATTCTTTCAAACATTTAAAGAGGAATTAATAACTATTCATTTCAACGTATTCCAAAAAAATAAGAGGAAGGAAAACTTCCAAATTCATTCCATGAGACCAACATTACCCTAATAACAAGATTAAAGACACCACTGAAACAGATAACTGCAGGCCAATATTCCTGATAAATATAACTATAAAATCCTCAACAAAACACCAACAAATTGGATTCAATATTACATTAAAAAATTATTCACCACTATTAAGTGGGATTTATTCCTGGATTGCAATATTTGCAGTATGTCTGGATTCAAGATTTGTAAATCAATCACATGATACATCAAATCAATAGGAGAAATAAAAGAACCATATGACCATTTTGACAGTCGCAGAAAAAGCATTTGACCAAATACAACATCCATCAGGATAAAAATCCTAAACAAAGTAGGTTTAGAAGGATCATACCTCAACATAATAAAGGACATACATGAGTAACCCACAGCTAACATCATATTCAAAGGGGGAAAACTGAGAGCTTTTCCCCTAAGGTCAGGAACAAGACACGGATATCCACTCATCACTTTCATTCAATGTATTACTGAAAGTAATAGCCACAACAATTAGAAAACAAAAAGAAATAAAAGCATCTGAATTGATAAGGAAGAAATAAACTTTTGCTATTTGCAGATGGCATGACATTATATAGAGAAAACTCAAGACTCCACCTTCTAGAACAGATGAACAAATTCACTAAACTTGCAGGAACAATATCAATGTGGAAGAATTTATTGCATTGCTACACTAATAATAAAGCAGCAGAAAGAGAAATTAAGAAAGCAATCTCATTTACAATTGTGTCAAAAATAATAGGACACCTAGAAGTAAATTTAAACAAGGAGGTGAAAGACCTCTACTCTGAAAACTATAAAACACTGATGAAATAAATTGAAGTTGACAGAAATAAATGGAAAAATATATGCTATGGATTAGAAGAACAAATACTGTTAAAATGTCTATACTATCTAAAGCAATTAATGCTTTGAATGCAATCCCAAACAAAATACCACCAGAATTTTTCACAGAGCTAAAACATTCAATCCTAATTAGTATGAGATCACAAAATACCCCAAAAAGCCAAAGCAATCTTGAAAACTAAAGAAACTCAAAGCTAGAAGTATCACAATTTTCGACTTCAAGTTATATTACAAAGCATTAGTTAAGTAATCAAAACTGTATGGTACTGGCACCAAAAAAAGACACACATGGTTCAATAGAACAGAGAAGAAAACGCAGTTATAAACCTACAACTATATGATCAATTAATCTTCAGCAAAGCAGTAACGAATATCCAATGGGAAAATGACAGTCTCTACAAGTGGTGCTGGAAAAACTGGAAAACAACCTGCAAAAACTGGACCACTTTCTTACACCATACACAAACATAAATTCATAATTTATGAAAGACCTAAATGTAAGAGCTTAAACCATAAAAATCCTAGAAGAGAGTACAGATAATCTTTTTGACATGAGTGGTAGCAACTTTTTTCTAAACATATATCCTGAAACAAGGGAAACAAGCAGAAATAAACTATTGGGTCTTCATCAAAATAAAAAGCTTCTGTACAGCTAAGAAAACAAACTAAAAGGCAACCTCGGAATGGGAGAAGATATTTGCAAATGACATATACAATAAAAGATTAGTATCAAAAATATATAAAGAACTTATACAATCAACACAGAAAAAGACAACTAATTCAATTATAAAAATTGGCAGAAGAGGGATCCCTGGGTGGCGCAGCGGTTTGGCGCCTGCCTTTGGCCCAGGGCGCGATCCTGGAGACCCGGGATCGAATCCCACATCGGACTCCTGGTGCATGGAGCCTGCTTCTCTCTCTGCCTGTGTCTCTGCCCCTCTCTCTCTCTCTTTCTCTCTCTCTCTCTCTCTCTCTCTCTCTCTCTCTCTGACTATCATAAATAAATAAAAATTTAAAAAAATTGGCAGAAGACATGAAAAGACATTTCTCCAAAGAAAACATGCAGATGGTCAACAGACACATGAAAATGTGTTCATCATCACTTACCATCAGGGAAATACAAATCAAATTTCAATATCATATCAGCTCACACCTGTCAGAATGGCTAAAATCAACACAAGAAACAACAGGCATTTGTGAGGATGTGAAGAAAGGGAACCCTCTTACGCTGTTGGTGGGAATGCAAACTGGTGCAGCCACTGTGGAAAACTGTATGGAGATTGCTCAGAAAATTAAAAATAGAACTACCCTACCATCCAATAATCTTATTCCTGGGTATTTACCTAAAATATAGAAAAATATTAATTCAAATGATACATGCACCTCAATGTTTATAGCAGCATTATTGACATAGCCAAATTATGGAAGCAGCCTAATTGTCCATTGATAGAGGAATGCATAAATAAGATGCAATATATACATATATATATATATATATTCAGCCATAAAAAATAATGAAATCTTGCCATTAGCAATGAAATGGATGGAGCTAGAGAGTACAATGCTAAGTGAGATAAGTCAGTCAGAGAAAAACAATGATTCACTCATATGTGGAATTTAAGAAACAAAACAAACAAGCAAAGAGGAAAAAGAGAGAGAGAAACAAACAAACCAAGCAACAGACTCTTAATTATAACAAACTGGTAGTTACCAGCAGGTAGCTAGGTACCATGGGGAGATGGTTTAAAAAGTGATGTAGTTTAAGAATTGCACTTGTCATTATGAGCGCCAGGCAATGTATGGAATTGTTGTATCACTGTATTGTACATCTGAAACTAATATAACACTGTAAGTTAACTACACTGGAATTAAAAGAAAAGCATTAAAAAATAAATTTAAAAAATAAAGACAGAAACATTAAAAGAAATTGAACTGATGATATATACTACTTGAATAATCCCAAAAACATTACTGTAAATGAAAGCAGCCAGATACAAAGGACTAAATATTATATGATTCCACTTATATGAAATTTCCAGAAAAGACAACTATATATAGGAAATCAGTGTTTGCCTGAGATTGGAGAGGGACTGGAGATTGACTGAAAATTGGTATGAGGGAACTTTTGGGGATGATGGAAACACTCAAAAACTGAATGATGATGGTTGTACAACTTTAAATGTATCATTGAATTGTACCCTTTCAGTAAATTTTATGGCACAGAAGTTATACCTCAGTAACTTTATTAAAGAATTATGTACATTTAAAAAAGAAAACTACAGGGGATCCCTAGGTGGCTCAGCGGTTTAGTGCCTGCCTTCAGCCCAGGGCGTGATCCTGGAGTCCTAGAATTGAGTCCCGTATCGGGCTCCCTTCATGGGACCTGCTTCTCCCTCTGCCTGTGTCTCTGCCTCTCTCTGTCTCTCTGTCTCTCTCTCTCTCTGTGTCTCTCATGAATGAATAAATAAAATCTTTAAAAAAGAAAACTACAACGTATTATTTTTTAAGATCTTTATTTATTCATGAGAGACACACAGGGAGAGGCAGAGACATAGTCAGAGGGAGAAGCAGGCTTCCCTCAGGGAGACTGATACAGGACTCAGTCCCACGACCCGGTGATCACGACCTGAGCCAAAGGAAGACAGTCAAACACTGAGCCACACAGGTGCCCTTAGAGATTTAAATGTTCTTTCAATGTTGTTTAAATAATTTTAAAATGAAAATATTAAAAAACAGATATATATTGAAATTAAGCAAAACAACAAAACTAAAAGAGCATAGCTTAATTCTAGCTAAAGTATAAATAAGAAAAAGCTAAAATCTGTCCACTACTTGAAAAAATCTGAAATTTTTTGTATACCACATATTTTGGGTAAAGTGTTATATCTGTGTGTTGTCCATCTGAAAAAGCATTTCTTTGTGTCCTCACCTTTTCCTCACTCACACTTTAAAGGCATTCCATAAGTTCACAAATTTTATCTCACTTTTCTACCTTATTTAAATTTGTCATCTCCCCTCTTAGACTTTGACATTTCAGGAAGAGTGTTTTATAAAGCTTTTGTGACAGCTTGCTTTTGTCTTCTTCCACTATTTGACTTTAGATGTTCAGTTTGCCAAACAAAACCCTCCACACTATCTTTTTCACAACTTATGATACAAGTTTCAAATGTAGTGTACTAAGAGAATCTTGTTTAATTAGTTGTTTCTTCAATCTTCCATTTTAATCCTCTAGGGCAAAGTGCACAATTATTTTAATCATTCCAGAACACTTTAGCATTAACTTTCACCTACAAATCTAATACCTTTCTACAGTCTAGCTAACAAGAACCATGGGATCATTTCACTATTAAAAATCATATTCCTGTGGTCAACTAATTTTTGACAAAGCAGGAAAGAATATCCGATGGGAAAAAAGACAGTCTCTTCAATAAATGGTGTTGGGAAAATTGCACAGCCAAACGTAGAAGAATGATATTGACCACTTTCTTACACCATACATAAAACAAACCCAAAATGGATGAAATACCTAACCTATGAGACAGGAATCCATCAAAATCCTAGAGGAGAACACAGGCAGCAACCTCTTTGACCTTGGCTGCAGGAACTTCTTCCTAGACATGTCTTCAAAAGCAAGGGAAACAAAAACAGAAATATTGTGACTACATCAAAGTAAAAAGCTTCTGCACTGTAAAGGAAACAAAAAAAAAAACCTAAAAGGCAACCTATAGAATAGAAGAAGATATTTCCAAGTGACATATCTGATAAAGGGTAGTATACAAAAATCTATAAAGAACTTATCAAACTCAACACCCGTAAGACAAATAATCAATCAAGAAATGAATAGAAGACATGAACAGATATTTCTCCAAAGAAGACATCCAAAGGGCAAACTGACACATGAAAAAATGCTCCACATCACTTGGCATCAGGGAAATGCAAATCAAAACCACAATGAGATGCCACCTAAACACTAGTCAGAATGGCTAAAATTAACAAGACAGAAAACAACAAATGTTGGTGAGGATGCAGAGAAAGGGGAATCCTCTTATGCTGTTAGTTGGAATGAAAGCTGGTGCTGCCACTCTGGAAAACAGTATGGATGTTTCTCAAGAAATTAAAAATAGAGCTACCCTACGACTTAGCAATCGCACTCCTAGGTATTTATCCAAAGGATACAAACCAAGTGATTTGAAAGAGTACATGCACCCCAATGTTTATGATAGCAATATCAACAATAGCCAAAATATGGTAAGAACCCAGATGTCCATTGACAGATGAATGAATAAAGAATAGGTCATATATATGTATATCTATATATGTATGTGTGTATATATATGTATATGTATATATGGTGGAATATTACTCGGCCATCAAAAAGAATGAAATCTTGCCATTTGCAATAATGTGGATGGAACTAGAGGGTATTATGCTAAGTGAAATAAGCTAGTCAGAGAAAGATAATTATCATATTATTTCACTCATGTGTGGAATTTAAGAAACAAAACAGATGAACATAGGGGAAGGGAGAGAAAAATAAAATGAAATCAAAGAGGGAGACAAACCAAAGAGATTGTTAACTCTAGGGAACAAATTGAGGATTACTGGAAGGGAGGTGGGTGGGGGATGGGGTAGCCTTTATACTAGTGTTTAATTGCTTCCCTTTTCCATCCAGATTGAAAAGCTGAGGCAGGTGATTATTTTCCTATTTAAAAAAACAGGGATGCCTGGGTGGCTCAGCGGTTGAGCATCAGGGTGTGATCCCAGGGTTCTGGGATCGAGTCCCACATCAGGCTCCCTGCATGGAGCCTGTTTCTCTCTCTGCCTATGTCTCTGCCTCTCTCTCTCTCTCATGAATAAATAAATAAAATCTTAAATATAGATATAAGATAGATAGATAGATGATAGATAGATAGATAGATAGATAGATAGATAGATAGATAGCAATTTGTCTACATATCTGGTTCTTGATTCCTGGGTCACCAGTTCTACTGTGCTTGAATTATAACATACAACTACAATCTTGGCTCTACTGCTCCATACTTGGCTCCTATCTTTCTTCTAGGAACTCTAATGAATTTTGGAGGCAGGTACAGTGACATTATGGAGGTTAGTAAGAATCTAGTGGGTCCATGATCTTCTTTCAGGTCTCAACTCAAATATTTCTTCTTCTGTGAAGCTTCCCTTGCCTCTCTGACAGGCCAGGTGCCACCTGCCACATACTCTTATAATACCCTATACCTTCCCTTTACACTATTTTAATTTTACATATATTTGTGTGATTCATTGTTTTAATGTCTACTTCCTCCACTAAATTTACATTTCTATGACGGAAAGTCTCATATATGTTTTTGTATGCTACTGAATACCAGCACTTAAACATAGTACCTAGAACATAGTATGTGCTTAATAAACATTTTTAAAAACATTTTATTTATTTATTTATTTATTCATGACACACACACACACACACACACACAGAGGCAGAGACACAGGCAGAGGGAGAAGCAGGCTCCATGCAGGGGGACCCATGTGGGATTCCATCCCAGGTCTCTGGGATCATGCCCTGAGCCAAAGGCAGATGCTCAACCACTGAGCCACCTAGGTGTCCCATTGATAAATATTTTTGAATAAATGGCAAATACATCAGTGAATAAATAACCTTATACTTCTTATATAAAAGATTCAGAGAAACAGAATATTGGTTCTTCATAAATGCTCTTCATCTCCAGAATGGCATCTGATCACAGCAGCAGGCTTACCTCAAAATTTGCTAAGACTGGAAACCAAGCTAAAGCTATGAAGTAGCTGTATTATCCAAGGCAGCATGCTACAAGAAGCATAGTGCCATATACATTGTTTAGAGTTTTAAAATCTTTGTTGAATCACCAACTTGGCAGACAGTAAAGAGTTATTTGAATATTGTCCAAAATAATATAAATTAAGAAAATATGTAGTACAAATTCTTCTTTTCTGAAGGAGTTTAAAAAACTGGAAAGAAAAAATAGCCTATATCCAGACTTGAAATTGAGGAGTACTAAAGCATGAACTGGTATTGGCAGAAACTATTTTCTTCTCCATATAATTGGATTTCAGCAGTTTGGGGCTGGTCTAGATGGTAAAATACTTTGGGGATTGAGATTTTGAGATGGAATTCCTTCCCACCCACACCATCTCAGGGTACTGTGTCCAAAGTTGGAATACACATTTATTTATTTATTTATTTTTACACTTTCAGGGATCATTTCTATAGTTTGTTACTAGAATACACATTTAAAAGAGATATAAAAAATTTTAATAGCATCTGAAAAAGTGACATATGTGACTAAAATATAGTGAAATAAGGCATACATAAGAGTTTAAATTCTTCTAGACCAGACGAGATAGGGCTAAGGTGATTTCATAATTGTTTTCAGGGTTTTTATTTTATTTTTCCCAGAAAAGTAACAATTGCCCATATTTACTATGGCAGATTAAAAGGACCTGCTCTAACCAGAAACATGAAAACCCTGTTCATCATAAAGATAAATTCTCTGACAATAAGGATTACTAGTTACAGAAATGAGTAAATTATGGGATTCAAGAATCTTCTTTACCAAGGATCTTTTAAAAAACAGATCAGGGAATCCTGGGTGGCACAGCGGTTTAGCGCCTGCCTTTGTCCCAGGGCGCGATCCTGGAGACCCGGGATCAAGTCCCACGTTGGGCTCCCGGTGCATGGAGCCTGCTTCTCCCTCTGCCTGTGTCTCTGCCTCTCTCTCTCTCTGTGTGTGTGTGTGACTATCATAAATAAATAAAAATTAAAAAAAAAACAGATCAGCTCCTCATAAGTTGAGAGTCTTTGTGGTGCTACTTAAAAGCAGGGATAGGGCTGATGTGGTTGCTAGGTAGACTGTATGACCTATCGAGTCCTTTCTAGCTCTGGATATCTTTAAATAATGAAAAGTTAACCAAAGAACATAGCAGATTAAAATGCCTAACAGATACTGCCCTCCATACAAAAACATCATGCTGGTTTTATGAAATGCTCAGATATTGCCTCTCAGCAGCAGTCAATAGCAAATACTTATTGCATCCTGATAAGAGATAGAAGTCATATTTCACTATACATTGCTATAAAATAGGGAGGTATTGTAGTCAAGCCTTAAAGAAATTGTATAGAACATGAACTCAACAGGTTGAACCTAAGATGTATGGCCCATTTTCACAACCTGGTCACAGTGCAAACATGAAAGAGAATATGTGATATTACATTTGCCAAATATATTACATTCAATCAGATGAGGTAACTGGATTGATACATTTCTAAAAAAAAGTAAATAGCCATAGGACTACTGTACAACAGTGAGATTCAGCCCAGACTCAGTGGCTGCTTACACAAACCATCACCAAAAAAAAGAAAATAATTTTCAAATGATCTCTTTAATGTATCATCAATAGGTTTTTATTTTTATATAAAGATTTTATTTATTTATTCATGAGAGACACAGGAAGAAGCAGAGACATAGGCAGAGGGAGAAGTAGGCTCCCTGCAGGGAGCCTAATATGGAACTCGATCCCAGGACATCAGCATCATTACCTGAGCCAAAGGCAGATGCTCAACCACTGAGCCACCCAGGTGCCCCTAATAGGTTTTTCATGTTACCCTCAATTCACACTCATAACTTGTTTCAGTGTACACTAAGTTTCTGCCCATGTGGGCTGTATATACCATATAATCCTTATTATTCATAGCAAGGATGTCACATTGTATTAAGTGCACTATATAAAAACCTACAGTTCTGAGTTAAATTTCCAAAGAAAATTTATTTCAGGGGATCCCTGGGTGGCTCAGCAGTTTAGCGCCTGCCTTCGGCCCAGGGCATAATCCTGGAGTCCTGGGATCAAGTCCCACATCAGGCTCTCTGCATGGAGCCTGCTTCTCCCTCTGCCTGTGTCTCTGCCTCTCTCTCTCTCTCTCTCTCTCTCTCTCTCTCTCTGTCTTTCATGAATAAATAAATAAAATCTTAAAAAAAGAAAATTTATTTCAGTACATAAAGGATATATGTGTATACATTTATATATATGTATATATAAGTAATCATTTACTCATAATTTTACACACAGTAAATGATTAATATGTATAATAAAATAAAGAAAAATATGAAATGGACAATCTTAGGGGACTCATATAAGATTGCCAAACTAAAAATATCAGCTCAGGGGAACCATATAGCTAGTCAGCTCTAATTTTAGGGTATTTTGCCAGTCATATCGTTATTTGGAAAGCCTCCTAAAAACCTCTGCAATACTGTGTTTGAAAAATTTCCATGTGTTTATCTTCGGCCATTTGACTCTAAAACATCTCATTTTGATGAGGCCAAAGAGATCAAACAGACTAGTGAGTGAAAATGAAAAAAAGTTTTCAAAAGCTCTAAATCTTATTTTAAGCTCCACTAGCAATTCACCAGATCCATCTGTAATACAGAATTCCCTCTAAAAGACAGTAATATTCAGGAACATGTTGTTGTATCTTACTGGCTAATTATTTCCAGATATCTGGTTCTGAAAGATAAATTTCAATGAGGGTGATCTATGAGTGAAAATTATATAGGGGAGTTTAGGGGTTAAGTGTACATTTTCTAGATTTAACTTTTACTTTAACAGAAAAACGCATTCCCCCGCCCCCTTGACTTCTTAATCTGGTGATTTATTATTTAACAGGAACTTCCATAACTGTATTAGGAATTTGTATCTGCGGTTCCAATGACCTGGATCCCTTACAAATTCTAACTGTAGCCAATTAGACCCAAGTCAAAGAGGTATCAAACAGTGGGAGTACATCTGTGACCACTTCTCACCAGAATAATCCTAAGACAGGTCCATGGTATTCTAAAACACTGGGGCCTTCTCCAGGAATAAGAAGCAGCCCTATGAAGTCCTTATCTTAGTGTATAGTTTCCTGAAGGCTCAAAGGAACTAATGCTGCTTCCAACATCATTTATCTTCCACACATTGAGTAATTAATACATTTGGAGAAACCATCAGCAATATGAAAGCAAGCAATGCAAATCTATGGAACTGCTTCATCTATACTTTTGGATAAATCTTTTTAAACAAGGAGAGACATAAAGATTGGTTTAATTTAAAGACTGCAGTATTCAGTCTCTGCCATCCTTTGTTGGCAGGAGAGAAACTCAAATTTAACCAAGTTTTCTCTAAAATCCCTGCATTATAGAAGAGACACATGCACACAATTATCACAAAGACAACTTTAGCTCATCATAATCTGGAAATGTAGCTCAGTATATCAAAGACAAATTGCTCTAGTAAACTAATGTTGTAGATCAAAATATATGAAAGAGAAGGAAGTAGAGGGAAGAATGTCAGGGTACTAAACGTATAGCTCAGTGATATTTTCCCAATTCTCTAGATGTTCTAAGTTAGTATCGAATGTACCTGGAAGCTCTGATTGCCCTTCTACTGATTGTGTTTAGCTGTCTTCCAATATTTTAACACTAAGGTCTTGGTCTCATGCTGTGCCAGCCTCCCACATATTCTGTATACCAAGAGTAATTTATGAATCTATCTATAAAGGCAATCACAGTGCATGCAAGAAAGTTTTATGTAAATCTCTAAGACTGCAAGAAGTAGCTTCAATAAACTCAGTGCATGGGGATGCTGGGTAGACTGTATGACCTATAACTATTATATTTGAGCTGATTTACAAATCTCACAGATCTTTGTCTGGTAATCCATAACCTTTGTGAAGTTGGAAGACAGAACAAAAAGTTTATTGGAGTAATCTCTACATAAATTTCTGCTGCTTCAGAAAGCTGCTGCAATTCCTTTACCTACTGCCTCATATTCATTAAACAGCCTTAGAGGGTGAGAATCTGAAACAGCAGTAAAAAAGAAGGCCACTATGGAATTAAGCCAGTGCCAACCAGGTGAAGCATAAGATGAAACCTCCAAAATGCCTTTGCTATTTTTCTCAATTTTACATCTGAAGAATTTACCTCAAAATATCCTAAAGTCCCATTCAAAAAAAATGGTTACAATTTTAAGAAGTGTTCCTGAAATGGCTCAGAATGCCCTTTTAGGACTGTTACCAGTTTTTTGTTACCTGGGCCTTTTCTCATTAAGTTCCATCTTCATCCTCTTGCCATCAATGGCAGCTCAGCTCTTTCCTCCAATATGTGATCCTGCTTTTAACAGAGAAAGATTTCACCTCGAGTTACTTTGGCTCTCTCTTTTGTCTGTTCGCATCTTGTATTTAATTTTCTCTTCCATTCCTACTTTAAACTCTTTCTATTATCACCACTTACAAGTCTCTTAATGCATAGCCTGCTGCTCATGCTCTGAATACACTCCAGCAATGCACTATAGGAAAGTCCCTGTGTTTACTCTGATTTTAAAACTTTCAATACCAAAAACCTGGGAACTATTTCCACATGGGTAAATTGCCATCAATTAATACATACTGTGAACAAGTGCAGTACCTTGACTGGGAATTTGGTCTGAAAAACCTTCATGAGGTTAAAGAGCATGATGCAAAAAGATGAATGGGTCAACCAGGAAATTAGAGAAGAATTGAAAAGATTCATGGAAACTAATGAGAAGGAAGATACAACCATTGAAAATCTTTGGGATACAGCAAAAACAGTCCTAAGAGGAAATAAATCACAATACAAGCATCCCTCAAAAAATTGGAAAAAAACTCAAATACACAGCTAAACTCACACCTAAAGAAATGGGAGAAAGAACAGCAAATAAAACATACACCAAGCAGAAGAAGAGAGTTAACAAAGATTTGATCAGAACTCAATGAAATAGAAACCAGAAGAACAGTAGAAGAGATCAACAAAACCAGGAGTTGGTTCTTTGAAAGAATTAATAAGATAGATAAACCAGTATTCAGGCTTATTAAAAAGAAAGGAGAAAAGGCTCAAATTAATAAAATCACAAATGAAAAAGGAGAGATCACAACCAATACCAAGGAAATAAAGACGATTTTAAAAATGTATAATGAGCAGCTTTACGCCAATAAATTAGGCAACCTAGAAGAAATGGACACATTTCTGGAAAACCAGAAACTACAAAACTGGAACAAGGAGGAAATAGAAAACCTGAACAAGCCAATGACCAGGGAGGAAATTGAAGCAGTCATCAAAAACTGCCCAAGACACGAAAGTCCAGGGCCAGATGGCTTCCCAGGGGATTTCTATCAAACATTTAAAGAACAAATAATGCCTATTCTACTAAAGCTGTTTCAAAGGATAGAAAGGGATGGAATACTTCCAAACTCGTTCTATGAGGCCAGCATCACATTAATCCCAAAAACATACAAAGACCCCACCAATAAGGAGAATTATAGACCAATATCCCTGATGAACACAGATGCAAACATTCTTGACAAGATACTAGCCAATAGGATCCAACAATACATTAAGAAGATTATTCATCATGACCTAGTGGGATTTATCCCTGGGATGCAGGGCCGCTTCAACACTCACAAAGCAATAAATGTGATTGATCAACAAGAGAAAAAACAAGAACCATATGATCCTCTCAATAGATTCAGAGAAAGCATTTGACAAAATACAGCATCCATTCCTGATCAAAACTCTTCAGAGTGCAGGGAGAGAGGGAACATTCCTCAGCATCTTAAAAGCCATCTACGAAAAGCCCACAGCAAATATCATTCTCAATGGAGAAACATTGAGGGCCTTTCCCCTAAGATCAGGAACACGACAGAGATGTCCACTGTCACCACTGCTATTCAACATAGTACTAGAAGTCCTAGCCTCAGCAATCAGACAACAAAAAGAAATAAAAGCCACTCAAATGGGCAAAGAAGAAGTCAAATTCTCCCTCTTCACAGAGGACATGATACTGTATCTAGAAAACCCAAAAAACTCCACCCCAAGATTCATAGAACTCATACAGTAATTCAGCAATGTGGCAGGATACACAATCAATGCACAGAAACCACTTCCATTTCTGCACACTAACAATGAGACTGAAGAAAGAGAAATTAAGGAATCAATCCATTTACAATTGCACCCAAAAGCAGAAGATACCTAGGAATAAACCTAACCAAAGAGGTAAAGGACAAATCCAAACCACAATGAGATACCACCTCACACCAGTGAGAATGGGGAAAATTAACAAGACAGGAGACAACAAATGTTGGAGAGGATGTGGAGAAAGGGGAACCCTCTTGCACTTTTGGTGAGAATGTGAACTGGTGCAGCCACTCTGGAATACTGTGTGGAGCTTCCTCCAATAGTTAAAAATAGAGCCACCCTATGACCCAGCAATTGCACTACTGGGGATGTACCCCAAAGATACAGATACAGTGAAAGCCTGAGACACATGCACCCCAATGTTTATAGCAGCAATGTCTACAATGGCCAAACTGTGGAAGGAGCCTCAGTGTCCATCTAAAGATGGATAAAGACAATGTGGTCAATATATACAATGGAATATTACTCAGCCATCAGAAGAGACGAATACCCACCATTTGCTTCAATGTAGATGGAACTGGAGGGTATTATGCTTAGTGATGTAAGTGAATCGGAGAAGGACAATAATTATATGGTTTCTTTCATATGGGGAATATAAAAAATAGTGAAAGGGAGTTTAGGGGAAAGGAGAGAAAATGAGTGGGGAATATCATTGAGGGTGACAGAACATGAGAGACACATAACTCTGGGAAACAAACAAGGGGTAGTGGAAGCAGAGGTGGGTGGGTTGTGGTGACTGGGTGACAGGCACTGAGGGGGGCACTTGATGGGATGAGCACTGGGTGTTATGCTACATGTTGGCAAATCAAACTCCAAGAAAAAGTATACCAAGAAAATGAAAAACCTCCATGGGTGAATTAAGGATGATATAATAGGCTTATGTTACTCAATTGACTTTTTTTCAAAAGAAAAAATAGAGCTGTTCATACAATCAGCTTAGCACAGAAATAAACTGCTTTTAAAATACTCTTTACAAAATGACAGACGGGGCAGCCTGGGTGGCTCAGCGGTTTAGTGCCACCTTCAGCCCAGGGCCTGATCCTGGGGACCCAGGATCGAGTCCCACTTCAGGCTCCCTGCATGAAGCCTGCTTTTCCCTCTGCCTGTCTCTGTGCCCCCCCACCTCTGTCTCTCATAAATAAATAAATTTCTTTTTTAAAAAAAGGATGATAGACAATTCAGGGCAAGTTACTGAACTCACCAATCTATTTTGTCATGGCATAATTATTGAGAAATATCACATTGTTTGTATGGAGTTAGTTCTACTTTGGATTTAACCATGGTTGTAGTAGCAATGTAGCATCAAAAGTTGAGGCAGAATCCTCTCTTATTTTATCAATTTTAGGTAAAACATGTTGTTTCAGCAGACATTATTCTGCTACCCACGACCTTTTTGATACCTTTCTGTGCTACTAGAGAATTTTGTGTACTTAAGGCTATTCTTTTTGTCAAAGGTCATACAAAGTGTTACCCCGCATTCTTCTCCTATTCCCCATATTCGAAAGCTGGCTTATAAGCAGGCTTTTTATTCTTTTTATTCATGCTTAAACACATAATATTGTCCATAATTTTCATAATCTCAACTTCAAGAGAGAAGTCTGACTCCCCTGACGTCTACTCTCTCTTTTACTTTTACTCCCTAATCCAAATGCTCTGCCAGTATCTTATATATAGCACCATTTCAATCACAGGTTTCCTTACACTCTTTCACTGTTAAACAAAGCCAAGAGACCTATATAGAGATTTTACTAAAATGATGTTCCAACAATTTTGATTTTCCCTCTTAAATCACAACAGATCTAAATTTCTAAATTTTCGGGAGGAGGGGCAAGATGGCGGAAGAGTAGGGTCCCCAAATCACCTGTCCCCAACAAATTACCTAGATAACCTTCAAATCATCCTGAAAATCTACGAATTCGGCCTGAGATTTAAAGAGAGAACAGCCGGAACGCTACAGTGAGAAGAGTTCGCGCTTCTCTCAAGGTAGGAAGACGGGGAAAAAGAAATAAAGAAACAAAAGGCCTCCGAGGGGGAGGGGCCCCGCGAGGAGCCCGGCTAAGGCCGGGGCGAGTGTCCCCAGGACAGGAGAGCCCCGTCCCGGAGAAGCAGGAGCTGAACCAACCTTCCCGGCGGAAAGGGGCCCGCAGGGAGTTGGAGCAGGACCCGGGAGGGCGGGGATGTCCTCGGGCTCCCGGGGACACTAACAGACACCTGCGCCCCGGGAGAATGCGCCGAGCTCCCTAAGGGCTGCAGCGCGCACGGCGGGACCCGGAGCAGCTCGGAGGGGCTCGGGAGCGGCTCCAGGGAGGGAGCTGCAGGGCGGGAGCCCGAATCCAACAGCGCAGGCCCCAGAGCACAGGGCGCCGGGACACAGCCCAGGATCCGGCCTCCCCTGGGACAGGCAGAGGCCGGGAGAGCCCAGGACAGCAAGGACACTCCTGCCCCGAGCTGAGCACATCAGCGGCCCTGCCCCGGGGAGCCTCCAGGCCCTGCAGACTGAGAGCCCCATAGTTCCTGCGGAGGCTGAATCCTGGCTTCCAGAGTTGCCATAGCAACTGCGGCTGTTCCTCCTGGGGCCTCACGGTGTAAACAACCCTGCTGAGCCCTGCAGCAGGCATGGGCAGAGCAGCTCCCCCAAGTGCTAACACCTGAAAATCAGCACAGCAGGCCCCTCCCCCAGAAGACCAGCTAGACGGACCAGTTCCAGGGGAAGTCAAGGGACTTAAAGTCTACAGATTCAGTAGATACTCCCCCATGTTTTTTGTTTTTTTTTTCTTTTTTCTTTTCTTTTTGATTTCTGATTGCTTCCTCCCCCCTTTTTTTTCACCTTTCTTTCTTTTTCTTCTCTTTTTTTCCTTTTTCTTTTCTTTTTCTCTTTCTCTTTCCTTTTCTTCTCTCTCTATCTCTCCTTTTCCCAATACAACTTGTTTTTGGCCACTCTGCACTGAGCAAAATGACTAGAAGGAAAACCTCACCTCAAAAGAAAGAATCAGAAACAGCCCTCTCTCCCACAGAGTTACAAAATCTGAATTAAAATTCAATGTCAGAAAGCCAATTCAGAAGCACTATTATACAGCTACTGGTGGCTCTAGAAAAAAGCATTAAGGACTCACGAGACTTCATGACTTCAGAATTTAGATCCAATCAGGCAGAAATTAAAAATCAATTGAATGAGATGCAATCCAAACTAGAAGTCCTAACGACGAGGGTTAACGAGGTGGAAGAACGAGTGAGTGACATAGAAGACAAGTTAATGGCAAAGAGGGAAACTGAGGAAAAAAGAGACAGACAATTAAAGGACCATGAAGACAGATTAAGGGAAATAAATGACAGCCTAAGGAAGAAAAACCTACGTTTAATTGGGGTTCCCGAGGGCGCCGAAAAGGGACAGAGGGCCAGAATATGTATTTTAACAAATCATACCTGAAAACTTTCCCAATCTGGGAAGGGAAACAGGCATTCAGATCCAGGAAATAGAGAGATCCCCCCCTAAAATCAATAAAAACCGTTCAACACCTCGACATTTAATACTGAAACTTGCAAATTCCAAAGATAAAGAGAAGATCCGTAAAGCAGCAAGAGACAAGAAGTCCCTGACTTTCATGGGGAGGAATATTAGGGTAACAGCAGACCTCTCCACAGAGACGTGGCAGGCCAGAAAGGGCTGGCAGGATATATTCAGGGTCCTAAATGAGAAGAACATGCAACCAAGAATACTTTATCCAGCAAGGCTCTCATTCAAAATGGAAGGAGAGATAAAGAGCTTCCAAGACAGGCAGGAACTGAAAGAATATGTGACCTCCAAACCAGCTCTGCAAGAAATTTTAAGGGGGACTCTTAAAATTCCCCTTTAAGAAGAAGTTCAGTGGAACAATCCACAAAAACAAGGACTAAATAGATATCATGATGACACTAAACTCATATCTGTCAATAGTAAGTCTGAACGTGAACGGGCTTAATGACCCCATCAAAAGGCGCAGGGTTTCAGACTGGATAAAAAAGCAGGAACCATCTATTTGCTGTCTACAAGAGACTCATTTTAGACAGAAGGACACCTACAGCCTGAAAATAAAAGGTTGGAGGACCATTTACCATTCAAATGGTTCTCAAAAGAAAGCAGGGGAAGCCATCCTTATATCAGATAAACTAAACTTTACCCCGAAGACAGTAGTGAGAGACGAAGAGGGACACTAGATCATACTTAAAGGATCTATCCAGCAAGAGGACTTAACAATCCTCAATATATATGCCCCGAATGTGGGAGCTGCCAAATACTTAAACGAATTATTAATCAAAGTGAAGAAATACTTAGATAATAATACACTTATACTTGGTGACTTCAATCTAGCTCTCTCTACCCTTGATAGGTCTTCTAAGCACAACATCTCCAAAGAAACGAGAGCTTTAAATGATACACTGGACCAGATAGATTTCACAGATATCTACAGAACTTTACATCCAAACTCAACTGTATACACATTCTTCTCAAGTGCACATGGAACTTTCTCCAGGATAGACCACATACTGGGTCACAAATCAGGTTTTCACAGATACCAAAAGATTGGGATCGTCCCCTGCATATTCTCAGACCATAACGCCTTGAAATTAGAACTCAATCACAAGAAGAAGTTTGGAAGGACCTCAAACACGTGCAGGTTAAGGACCATCCTGCTAAAAGATAAAAGGGTCAACCAGGAAATTAAGGAAGAATTAAAAAGATTCATGGAAACTAATGAGAATGAAGATACAACTGTTCAAAATCTTTGGGATGCAGCAAAAGCAGTCCTGAGGGGGAAATACATCGCAATACAAGCATCCATTCAAAAACTGGAAAGAACTCAAATACAAAAGCTAACCTTACACATAAAGGAGCTAGAGAAAAAACAACAAATAGATCCTACACCCAGCAGAAGAAGAGAGTTAATTAAGATTCGAGCAGAACTCAACGAAATCGAGACCAGAAGAACTGTGGAACAGATCAATAGAACCAGGAGTTGGTTCTTTGAAAGAATTAATAAGATAGATAAACCATTAGCGAACCTTATTAAAAAGAAGAGAAAGAAGACTCAAATTATTAAAATCATGAATGAGAAAGGAGAGATCCCTACCAACACCAAGGAAATACAAACGATTTTAAAAACATACTATGAACAGCTCTACGCCAATAAATTAGGCAATCTAGAAGAAATGGACGCATTCCTGGAAAGCCACAAACTACCAAAACTGGAGCAGGAAGATATAGAAACCCTGAACAGGCCAATAACCAGGGAGGAAATTCAAGCTGTCATCAAAAACCTCCCAAGACACAAGAGTCCAGGGCCAGATGGCTTCCCAGGGGAATTCTATCAAACGTTTAAAGAAGAAATCATACCGATTCTACTAAAGCTGTTTGGAAAGATAGAAAGAGATGGAGTACTTCCAAATTCATTCTATGAGGCCAGCATCACCTTAATTCCAAAACCAGACAAAGACCCCACCAAAAAGGAGAATTACAGACCAATATCCCTGATGAACATGGATGCAAAAATTCTCAACAAGATACTAGCCAATAGGATCCAACAACACATTAATAAAATTATTCACCATGACCAAGTAGGATTTATTCCCGGGACACAAGGCTGGTTCAACACTCGTAAAACAATCAATGTGATCCATCATATCAGCAAGAGAAAAACCAAGAACCATATGATCCTCTCATTAGATGCAGAGAAAGCATTTGACAAAATACAGCATCCATTCCTGATCAAAACTCTTCAGAGTGTAGGGATAGAGGGAACTTTCCTCGACATCTTAAAAGCCATCTACTAAAAGCCCACAGCAAATATCATTCTCAATGGGGAAGCACTGGGAGCCTTTCCCCTAAGATCAGGAACAAGACAGGGATGTCCACTCTCACCACTGCTATTCAACATAGTATTGGAAGTCCTAGCCTCAGCAATCAGACAACAAAAAGACATTAAAGGCATTCAAATTGGCAAAGAAGAAGTCAAACTCTCCCTCTTTGCCGATGACATGATACTCTACATAGAAAACCCAAAGCCTCCACCCCAAGATTGCTAGAACTCATACAGCAATTTGGTAGCGTGGCAGGATACAAAATCAATGCCCAGAAATCAATGGCATTCCTATACACTAACAATGAGATTGAAGAAAGAGAAATTAAGGAGTAAATCCCATTTACAATTGCACCCAAAAGCCTAAGATACCTAGGAATAAACCTAACCAAAGAGGTAAAGGATCTATACCCTAAAAACTATAGAACACTTCTGAAAGAAATTGAGGAAGACACAAAGAGATGGAAAAATATTCCATGCTCATGGATTGGCAGAATTAATATTGTGAAAATGTCAATGTTAACCAGGGCAATTTACACGTTCAATGCAATCCCTATCAAAATACCATGGACTTTCTCCAGAGACTTAGAACAAATTATTTTAAGATTTGTGTGGAATCAGAAAAGACCTCGAATAGCCAGGGGAATTTTAAAAAAGAAAACCATAGCTGGGGGCATCACAATGCCAGATTTCAGGTTGTACTACAAAGCTGTGGTCATCAAGACAGTGTGGTACTGGCACAAAAACAGACACATAGATCAATGGAACAGAATAGAGAACCCAGAAGTGGACCCTGAACTTTATGATCAACTAATATTCGACAAAGGAGGAAAGACGATCCACTGGAAGAAAGACAGTCTCTTCAATAAATGGTGTTGGGAAAATTGGACATCCACATGCAGAAGATGAAACTAGACCACTCTCTTGCACCATACACAAAGATAAACTCAAAATGGATGAAAGATCTAAATGTGAGACAAGATTCCATCAAAATCCTAGAGGAGAACACAGGCAACACCCTTTTTGAACTTGGCCACAGTAACTTCTTGCAAGATACATCCACGAAAGCAAAAGAAACAAAAGCAAAAATGAACTATTGGGACTTCATCAAGATAAGAAGCTTTTGCACAGCAAAGGATACAGTCAACAAAACTCAAAGACATCCTACAGAATGGGAGAAGATATTTGCAAATGACATATCAGATAAAGGGCTAGTTTCCAAAATCTATAAAGAACTTATTAAACTCAACACCAAAGAAACAAACAATCCAATTATGAAATGGGCAAAAGACATGAATAGAAATCTCACAGAGGAAAACATAGACATGGCCAACATGCACATGAGAAAATGCTCACATCACTTGCCATCAGGGAAATACAAATCAAAACCACAATGAGATACCACCTCACACCAGTGAGAATGGGGAAAATTAACAAGGCAGGAAACAACAAATATTGGAGAGGATGCGGAGAAAAGGGAACACTCTTACACTCTTGGTGGGAATGTGAACTGGTGCAGCCACTCTGGAAAACTGTGTGGAGGTTCCTCAAAGAATTAAAAATAGACCTGCCCTACGACCCAGCAATTGCACTGTTAGGGATTTACCCCAAAGATTCAGATGCAATGAAACGCCGGGACACCTGCACCCCGATGTTTCTAGCAGCCATGTCCACAATAGCCAAACTGTGGAAGGAGCCTCGGTGCCCATCGAAAGATGAATGGATAAAGAAGATGTGGTTTATGTATACAATGGAATATTACTCAGCCATTAGAAATGACAAATACCCCCTATTTGCTTCAACGTGGATGGAACTGGAGGGTATTATGCTGAGTGAAGTAAGTCAATCGGAGAAGGACAAACAGTGTATGTTCTCATTCATTTGGGGAATATGAATAATAGTGAAAGGGAATATAAGGGAAGGGAGAGGAAATGTGTGGGAAATATCAGAAAGGGAGATAGAACATAAAGACTCCTAACTCTGAGAAATGAAATAGGGGTGGTGGAGGGGGAGGAGGGCGGGGGGTGGGGGTGAATGGGTGACGGGCACTGAGGGGGACACTTGTCGGGATGAGCACTGGGTATTATTCTGTATGTTGGTAAATTGAACACCAATAAAAATTAATTTATTAAAATAAATAAATAAATAAATTTCTAAATTTTCATTAATCTTCTCCAGATCTGGGAATAACACCACAAAGGTGAAATGCCATTTTTATCTTATTATATGTAAAGTATATATATATAACATACACACACACACACACACACACATTAAGATCATTCACAAGATGTCAGTCATTTCCAGTCTTGCTAAATATGTAATCATTTGTCTAAAACTCTGACATAGCACTCTTTAGTTAATTGGCTTTTTACTGTAGCTTAATTGGACAATCATCCCCTTCCTTCAGTCTGGAACGAAATTAAACTATCAGTTCTCCTTTTCTCCCAAATCTCACCTGCATAAGTGCCTTTTTAAATTGTGTTCCCTTTCCCAACCTCCTCTCTGTAACTATTGGCCCTGACTCTAGCTTTTTCTGTCTTCTATTTATTACAAACATATCACAGTGCCAATATTATTCCAAAAGGAGACCATTTTCATTATCTCTCACTCCCTTCCTTCTTACCTCTTTCTACCCCTATTTCTCCCCTTCTCCTTTCTCTCCTTCTCTCCCTCTGTCTCCAACAGATCTTATCCTTGAATTTAAGTCTATCGTCATCTAGTTTATCCAGGGCCTCATTCCATTTGAGACTCTTTTTTTCCTTCCACATACTACAAGTTCTAGAAATGCTCACCATCTCAACAACATCAATTAACTAGAAATTTCATCATCCTCTCTAGGTATTTGCTTAACAGTATTTACCATTAATCAATATTCTATTACATTTTTAAAAAAACTCAAAATTGGCTCAAAATAACAACTATGACATGTATAAAATTTATGCCTATCCTGTATTCGTTTTGGAAGACCTCATTACCAGTTACTTTTTTAAACAAATTTTTTTTGGAATAATCTTAGATTTATAGAAAAGTTGCAAAATAGTGCAGATAAGTACCATTTACTCTTTACTCAGTTTCCTCTGTTGTCAGTGTCTTATATAACCATGCTTGATTTGTCACAATTAAGAAAATCACATTGGTACATTACTACTAACCAAATTTGAGACCTTATTGAGATTTTACTAGTTTTTCAATAATGTTCTTTTTCCATTTGAGTATCCCATATAACATTTAGTAATCATGTCTTTAGTTTCAATTGGTCAATGACAGTTTTTACTCTTTGCTTGCTTTTCTTCATGATCTTGACAGTTTTGAAGAATACGTGTCTAGTATTTTGCAGTATGACCATCAATTTGCATTTATCTAACTTTTTTTTTCATGGTTATTTGTTTGGGGAATAACACCACAAAGGTGAAATGCCATTTTTATCTTATTATATGAAAAGTATATATGATCAAATATCTGGCTTAAGTAGTAATGTGTGCCATATTTCTCCATTACATACCTTTTAACCCTTTTTTCCATATACTACATTTTGGAAGTGAGTAATTAAGCTAAGCCTTCACTCAAGGAGGTGGAATTAAGTTTTACTTTCTGGAAGGAAAGCTATCTCCATAAATTATCCAGGGGAGATTTGTCTATTATTTATTGATTCATCAGTGTTTTTATTTATTCAATAATTTATTTATGTCCATTTGTACTCATGTATACTTATTCTATGCTTCATTTTTAATTCAACACTACACTATTTTGTTGAACAGAGTACTCTGGCTTCGGCCACTGGGAACCCTTTTAAGTTGGTTCGTGTGTTCCTTTCACATAGCTCTATTTTTTGAGCACTTCCTTAATTTATGGCATTACAAATTTGTACTGGGATCACCTTATATATCCTATGCCTCAGCCCTAAACTTTGCCATTTCTCCAAGAAACCATATCTATTTTTATTAAAGAACAGCATTGAAAACCAAGATCTTGCCTACCATTATTTTTTTCATTTCCTCCAATAAGCCCTGTCCTAGACCTATTCAATCTTCATAAGCCCAGTACCTTCATGTTCCTTCCATCTTATCCCCATGTCCGTCAGCTCCATTGAAAAGGTGTGCTACTCCCAGTCATAGCCTTAACATAACCAACTGGAGCACTACTTTGCCTGAAGGTAGTAAGAAAAGACCTTGAAGGGAAAGCAAGAAACACAAAATAACACATTTTTGTCCTAAAGCACAATTATAAGCAAAGAAAAGGATCAGAGGTAAATTAAACAAAAATCCCTTATGGGAGAATTTTGATTACTTCATAAAACATCATCTCTCACAAGACAAATGCAACATAAACAAGTTTAACCCAAGCAGGCAACTAACACAGACTCAAATCAGCTGAAGTATTCAAATGATAAATAAGTGTGAAAACTGATAAGCAGAAGAATCTTAGATTTTCACATATCGATAGCAATATTTTCAGAATGTCTTTGCCAAACTTTTTTTTTAATCTCGTGAAAGTACAGACATTGTTGAAAGACCAGATGATCAGTAATTTGTAGTTTTTAAAAAAGGCATAGCTTAGGTTTTACTGCCATTAACATAAAGTCATGGATTACTAGTTATCCTGACTTTCTTCAAGAGGTATGCCTATTGAACAAGCCTATCAAAGTATAATCACGATAGATTAATAGAAGAGAACCAAAACTCATCAGGATACTTTCTTAAAAATAGCTTTCTTTGCCAGTTCAGGTACCTCAGCGGCTTAGAGCCGCCTTCAGCCCAGGGCGTGATCCTGGAGACCCGGGATCTAGTCCTACTTTGGCTCCCTGCATGGAGCCTGCTTCTCCCTCTGCCTGTGTCTCTGCCTCTCTCTCTCTCTCTCTCTCTCTCTGTCTCTCATGAATAAATAAAATCTTTAAAAAAATAGCTTTCTTTAAAAAAGACTTTCTTACTGTGAAAATTCCATCTCTTTATGGAAATTTCAAGCTTTCTTTGTTCAATTTAACATCCATGGTTATGAAACAAAGGAAGATTTTATTTGGGGGGGGAGATAATGTTCTTCATTTTAAAAATACTCCTCTTAGAAAATTACCATATGGGTGTTAACAAATATTTACTAATTCCACGTTGTATAAAAGCCAAAATGAGCTTTGATTTATGCCACGTATCTTGATCAATCCTATAAATCTAATTTTACTTGTCTTAATCATAAAAAGTAAAAACAAAAAGGAAGTCAAACCTGTTATTATTATTTTTTAATAATAAATTTATTTTTTATTGGTGTTCAATTTGCCAACATACAGAATAACACCCAGTGCTCATCCCGTCAAGTGACCCCTCAGTGCCCGTCACCCATTCACCCCCACCCCCCGCCCTCCTCCCCTTCCACCACCCCTAGTTCGTTTCCCAGAGTTAGGAGTCTTTATGTTCTGTCTCCCTTTCTGATGTTTCCTACCCATTTCTTCTCCCTTCCCTTATATTCCCTTTCACTATTATTGATATTCCCCAAATGAATGAGGGATAGAGGGAACATTCCTCAACATCTTAAAAGCCATCTAAGAAAAACCCACCGCAAATATCATTCTCAATGGGGAAGCACTGGGAGCCTTTCTCCTAAGATCAGAAACACGACAGGAATGTCCACTCTCACCACTGCTATTCACCATAGTACTAGAAGTCCTAGCCTCAGCAATCAGACTACAAAAAGAAATCAAAGGCATTCAAATTGGCAAAGAAGAAGTCAAACTCTCCCTCTTCACCGATGACATGATACTCTACATAGAAAACCCAAAAGCCTCCACCCCAAGATTCTAGAACTCATACAGCAATTTGGCAGGGTGGCAGGACACAAAATCAATGCCCAGAATTCAGCGGCATTTCTATACACTAACAGTAAGACTGAAAAAAGAGAAATTAAGGAGTCAATGCCATTTACAATTGCACCCAAAATAACTTTGGTTATTAACTGGTTGATATATTTGGCAGCTCCTACATTCGGGGCATATATATTGAGGATTTTTTAAGTCATCTTGTTGGATAGATCCTTTAAGTATGATATAATGTCCCTCTTCATCTCTCACTACAGTCTTCGGGGTAAATTTTAGTTTATCTGATATAAGGAAGGCTACCCCTGCTTTCTTTTGAAGACCACTTGAATGGTAAATGGTCCTCCAACCTTTTATTTTCAGGCTGTAGGTGTCCTTATGTCTAAAATTAGTCTCTTGTAGACAGCAAATAGCTTGGTTCTGCTTTTTTATCCAGTCTGAAACCCTGCGCCTTTTGATGGGGTCATTAAGCCCGTTCACGTTCAGAGTTACTATTGACAGATATGAGTTTAGTGTCATCATGATATCTATTCAGTCCCTGTTTTTGTGGATTGTTCCACTGGACTTCTTCTTAAAGGGGAATTTTAAGAGTCCCCCTTAACATTTCTTGCAGAGCTGGTTTGGAGGTCACATATTCTTTCAGTTCCTGCTTGTTTTGGAAGCTCTTTATCTCTCCTTCCATTCTGAATGAGAGCCTTGCTGGATAAAGTATTCTTGGTTGCATGTTCTTCTCATTTAGGACCCTGAATATATCCTGCCAGCCCTTTCTGGCCTGCCAGGTCTCTGTGGAGAGGTCTGCTGTTACCCTAATACGCCTCCCCATAAAAGTCAGGGATTTCTTGTCTCTTGCTGCTTTAAGGATCTTCCCTTTATCTTTGGAATTTGCAAGCTTTACTATTAAATGTCGAGGTGTTGAAGAGTTTTTATTGATTTTAGGGGGGAATCTCTCTATCTCCTGGATCTGAATGCCTGTTTCCCTTCCCAGATCGGGAAAGCTTTCAGCTATGATTTGTTCAAATACATATTCTGGACCTCTGTCCCTTTCGGCGCCCTCGGGAACCCCAATTAAACATAGGTTTTTCTTCCTCAGGCTGTCACTTATTTCCTTTAATCTATCCTCATGATCTTTTAATTGTTTGTCTCTTTTTTCCTCAGTTTCCCTCTTTGCCATCAACTTGTCTTCTATGTCACTCACTTGTTCTTCCACCTCATTCACCCTCATCGTTAGGACTTCTAGTTTGGAATGCATCTCATTCAATTGATTTTTAATTTCTGCCTGATTAGATCTAAATTCTGCAGTCACGAAGTCTCTTGAGTCCTTTATGCTTTTTTCTAGAGCCACCAGTAGCTTTATAATAGTGCTTCTGAATTGCTTTCTGACATTGAATTGTAATCCAGATTTTGTAACTCTGTGGGAGAGAGGACTGTTTCTGATTCTTTCTTTTGAGGTGAGGTGTTCCTTCTAGTCATTTTGCTCAGTGCAGAGTGGCCAAAAACAAGTTGTATTGGGAAAAGGAGAAAAAGAGAGGAGAGAAAGAAGGAAAGAAAAGAGAAAAAGAAAAAGGAAAAAAGGAAGAAAAGAGGAAAAAAGAGAAGAAAAAGAGAAAGAAAAAGAAAGAAAGGAAAAAAGGGGTGGGGGAAGCAAACAGAAATCAAAAATCAAAAAGAAAAAAAAAGAAAAAAAAAACCACAGGGGGTAGTATCTTCTGATTCTGTATACTTTAAGTCCCTTGACTTCCCCTGGAACTTGTCGGTCTAGCTGGTCTTCTGGGGGAGGGGCCTGCTGTGCTGATTTTCAGGTGTTAGCACTTGGGGGAGCTGCTCTGCCCCCTGCCTGGTGCAGGGCTCAGTGGCGGTTGTTCACACTGTGAGGCCCCAGGAGGAACAACCACAGTGTCCACGGCCAACTCTGGAGCCGTGGATTCAGCTCCCGCAGTAACTCCGGAGCTCTCTGTCTGCAGGGGCCTGGAGGCTCCGGGGCGGGGCCGCTGATCTGCTCAGCTCCGGGCAGGAGCCTCCTTGCTGTCCTGGGCCCTCCTGGCCTCTGCCTGTCCCAGGGGGAGGCCAGATCCTGGGCTGTGTCCCGGTGCCCAGTGCTCCCGGGCCTGTGCTGTTGGATTTGCGTTCCCGGCCGCGCAGCCCCCTCTCCGTGCAGCCGCCACCAGAGCCCCTCCGAGCTGCTCCCGGGTCCCGCCGTGCGCGCTGCAGCCCTTTAGGGAGCTCGGCGCACTCTCCCCGGCCGCAGGTGTCTGTTAGTGCCCCTGGGGGCCTGAGGGCATCCCCGCCCTCCTGGGTCCTGCTCTAACTCCCTGCGAGCGCCTTTCCTCCCGGGAAGGTTGGTGCAGCTCCTGCTTCTCCGGGACGGGGCTCTCCTGTCCTGCGGACACTCGCCCCGGCCTCAGCCCGGCTCCTCGCGGGGCCCCTCCCCCTTGGATGCTTTTTGTTTCTTTATTTCTTTTTCCCCGTCTTCCTACCTTGATAGAAGCGCGAACTCTTCTCACTGTAGCATTCCAGCTGTTCTCTCTTTAAATCTCAGGCCGAATTCGTATATTTTCAGGATGATTTGAAAGTTATCTAGGTAATCTGGTGGGAACAGGTGACTTGGGGACCCTACTCTTCCGCCATCTTGCCCCTCCTCTCTCAAACCTGTTATTAATTCAGTTTCAGATTGACTCAATTAATATTTCTGGTTAAAGAAGCCATGAAGGCACATTTTATCTTATTTTATTTTTTATTTTTTAAAATATTTTATTTATTTATTTATTCATGAGAGACACACAGAGAGAGGCAGAGACACAGGCAGAGGGAGAAGTAGGCTCCATTCAGGGAGCCTGATGTGGGACTCCATCCTGGGACTCCAGAATCATACCCTGGGATGAAGGCAGGCACTAAACCGCTGAGCCATCCAGATATCCCACGAAGGCACATTTTAAAGTTATTTAAAAGAAAATAGATTTGTCCCCCTTCAGTCTTCCTGTAGATAAAACAGATGAGTCAGTAAGGGATTTTTACTTGACACCTTGTGTTCTAGGCTAAGAAATAAAGCTTCCAAGGTATTCCCCTGCTAAGAACCATTGAAAAAATCTAGAGACTTTTATAAGGACAAAGGGAAGGAAACTTCTGAAAAATTGTATCTGTCTTTTTTAATATGCTTTCCTTAAACTAAAAATGGTCAAGTTCAAGATGAGTTTCCCATTTCCTCTTTGAAACTACATGATGACAAGAGATGCATAAAACACAGCATGAGTTTCAGATGGCATGCTGTAAACTAATCCAAGCCAGAAAGATTAAGATGAAAAGAATAATCATGCTTTCATTGAAACCTTCTTTCTGGAAGACTGACCAAAATTATGAATAGAAAAAAAAATTATGGATAGTTTTGTCTTAAGGAAAAAAATGATTTTCATGCTTAGATACTAATAGTGACAACTGAAATTGCAAAGGAGGGTGTAAGATGAAGAAAATAGCTATATTGGAGGGAAAAGAATTGAACCTACTGAGGCAAGAAAGCAAACAAAAAGAGTAACAGGGCAGCCCTGGTGACGCAGCGGTTTAGCGCTGCCTGCAGCCCAGGGTGTGATCCTGGAGACCCTGGATCGAGTCCCGCATCAGGCTCTCTGCATGGAGCCTGCTTCTCCCTCTGCCTGTGTCTCTGCCTCTCTCTGTGTGTGTGTCTCTATGAACAAATAAATAAAATCTTAAAAAAAAAAAGAGAGAGTAACAAACTCATCCTCAGGGAAGATATCTTCTGCCAAAAGATGAAGGATTAATCCAAAAAATAATGGTTTTAGGAATAAGAGAAATGACAGTGAAAAGCAAAGATACTTGCAACTAAGTTTACATTGACAGATAACCTGGGGAGAGGATCCAAGTAATAGGAATAAGGCTTATCCTTAATTTTAGTAGCTGGACATCTTTGTTATGGATATAAAACCTAAAAAGAAAAACCTCTGACAATTTCAAGGACAAAATTAATCTCTATACATAACTGCTCACATTATTCATATCAAGATAAATATACAATAATGTGTTGCATATTATAAATTCCACTGGTATTGATATTCCAATTGTACACTTATATTTTTTTAAATATGTCTCTCAATTTAAATTAAACATCTAAAATTTTTTGTCTACCTCATATGGACATGTAAATCCAATTAGAAAGACTTAGTTTGGAATAGTTATTTTTAGATGGGTATGTGTCTACAACTGAACACATTTTTGTAATTGGACATAATGTGTATGATTTGTCTATTCAAAAATAATAATTTGGGGCATCCTGGGTAGCTCAGCGGTTTAGTGCCACCTTCAGCCCAGGGCATGAACCTGGAGACCTGGGATCAAGTCCCACACCGGGATCCCTGCAAGGAGCCTGCTTCTCCCTCTGCCTATGTCTCTGCCTCTCTCTGTGTGTGTGTCTCTCTCATGAATAAATAAATAAATTTAAAAAACAATAATAATTTGGAGAAAGACCTTTTGTATTCAATGAGTAAAGAAAAAAAGTCCTAAACATTTATGGTATGTGTAAGGGAAGGAATTGGGTAAAGCAATAGAAGAAGATTAAGACATTTGTGGAGGTGCTCCTGAAATGAATAAACATTGCCCATGATGAAATTTCTGAATATAATGTCTTATTTAACTTAGTTTTCCTATTCTTTTCAGGAGGTCTTAGAATATTTGAACTGTGTGGATGTTAATCCTGGGGAAGTGACATGTTCTTTCTATATTTATTATTTTCCTCAAAGGCTTATTTTTTTAAGAAGCACTTTTTAGGGATCCCTGGGTGGCGCAGCGGTTTGGCGCCTGCCTTTGGCCCAGGGCGCGATCCTGGAGACCCGGTATCGAGTCCCACGTCCGGCTCCCGGTGCATGGAGCCTGCTTCTCCCTCTGTCTGTGTCTCTGTCTCTCTCTGTGATGACTATCATGAATAAATAAATAAAATTTAAAAAAAACAAAGAAGCATTTTTAAAGCTATATTAAGAATTCTAAATGACACCAACAAAATTAATCATAAAACTTCAAATGTTCTACAATGTTTATAAATTTATCTATGTAATGAACATGCAACAACATGTACTTTATTATAGCCAATGTTCAACAATTGATTAATGGTTAATGTTACCCAGATACTGGTTAATATTCATTGTAATCTGTAACCCATTTAATAAATATTTCCCTTTGATGTAAAAATTTATTGGATCAATCATGAAAAGGATACTCATAAAAATACTCTAGGTAGGGATTTTCTCCCCATTGGTTCAGTTTCTATTAAATGTAAGAGAGCCATCCAGCTATTTTTAACATTTAACCTCAGCTAAATATTTCCTATGATGTTTTCCATATAGAATTGTGTATTTGTATGTATATGTGCATATCTTTTGATACACAGTCACATACACACAGACACAGACACACAAAGACACCTTAAAAGTAGGGTGATATAGAAGGCTTGGAAGATGGCAGAGTAAAAAGACCCTGAAGCTCATCTTGCTCCATGTTTACAACTAGATATCACTCACATCCCAGTAAATAAACTAGAGAACAATCTGTAGACTGGCAGAACAAACTCCATAACTAAGTGTAGAAAAGAAGCCACATCTGAGAGACTAGAAAAGGCAGAAACAGTATTCAGGAGCTTCCTACAAGAGGAAGGGAGCTACCTACAACAATGGTAATGGAGAGGGGAAAACACCAGGGTGCCCACATGAGGAAAACAAATCCCCATAACATCTAGCCTTGAAAATGAGAGTGGCTAAATTCCATGAGTTTGTTTAACTAGAAGGACATAGAGCCTAGAGTTTTAAAATACAGGTGACTCAGCACTGGGCAGGCTGGGAGGGCAAGCGAGAGCCCGGTCCCCACTTTTAAAGAGACAATAGCCTGAAAAGAAGCATCAGAAGCAACAGCTTGTCCAACAGGAGGTAAATCTGTTATTACTGACTTTGGAACATGTTGGGAGACTTCTTCAGGAACAAAGGAGCTGGCAATCATCATCTTCCTCCCCTAACCCTAACGATAAACAAAGAGCCACCAGCAGGAAGCGGCTCCACACAGATACTTACTACCTAACTTGCTAGCAATGTACCCCACCCATGAGTTCCCCTGAGGACACACCCACTCCAAGCCCACTGGCCTCTGCACGGTCTCAACAAAACTTTTGTGAATGCCCCATATATTCTGCCCAGCTGCTGTCCTACATACCCTGTCCCTCAGTGTCTACCACACTTTGGGGAATCAGGCCTAGAACTAGTGGCTCAGTGCAAATTTTGATAAAACCACACACACACACACACACACACACACACACACACACACTGCCCAGTCACCATACACACAAATGCTATGCACCCCCAGATGCTACCACCACAGCCTCATGCCCACCATTTGAGACCACTGGGCTATGGGAAATCTTGCCTAGGACTAGCAGCTTAGTGCAAATTTTGCTAATACTACCACCCCATGCCTGAGCCCTTCTGTGGTCTTGCCCCTTCAGAGCCATCCTGCTGGGTTTCACTAACATCATAGAGAGGAAGCACTGCCAAAAACAGGCAAAGAATTAGTGCAGACATCTGGAATGGAAGGAAAAGTGACTCAGACAAAATAGCAGGACACAAGCAACACACATAGGATCCCCCAGAGCCAACACTTTTAAAAGCAACAGATGTCCAAATACACAGAAACAAACATAGAGAGGTAGACAAAATGAGGAGACACAGAAATATGTCTCAAATGAAAGAACAGGAAAAAAATCACAACCAGGAAACAAAAGCAAAAGAAAAATGAATAACACAACCAATACAGAATTGATTTAAACTCATGATCATAGGGATCCCTGGGTGGCGCAGCGGTTTGGCGCCTGCCTTTGACCCAGGGCGCGATCCTGGAGACCCGGGATCGAATCCGACGTCGGGCTCCCGGTGTATGGAGCCTGCTTCTCCCTCTGCCTGTGTCTCTGTCTCTCTCTCTCTCTGACTATCATAAATAAAAAAAAAAGAAACTTTAAAAACTCTTGATCATAAAGATACTCAGTAGACTTCAGAAAGGGGTGGAGGACATTAGTGAGACTTTTGACAAAGAGATAAAAAATAACATACAAGAGATGAAGAACTCAAAAAAATGAAATGAAAAATAAAATAAGTGGGAAAAATACAGGAAGCAGAGGAATGTATCACTGACCTGGAATATAGAATAATATAAAACAATCAAGCTGAAAAGGTGAGAAACAAATAAATACTGTATAATGAGAATAGATGTAGAGAATTCAGTGATTTTGTTAAACATGATAACATTCACATTATAGGGATTCAGGAAGGAGAAGAGAGAGGAAAGAGGGTAGAAAATATATTTGAAGAACAATAGCAAAAACTTTCAAAATCTTGAAGGAAAACAGAGATCTGTATTCAGAAGGTACAAGGATCCCTCAACAAATTCAAACCAAAGAGGTCCATAACAAGAATCATAGTAATTAAAAAATGGCAAAAAATAGTCATAAAGAATTTTAAAGATTGCAAGAGAAAAGAAGAGCATTACATACAAAGGAAACCCCATAAGGTTATCAGCTGATTCTCAGCAGAAACTTTGTAGGCCAGAAGAGAGTGGCATGATGTGATCAAAGCACTAAAAGGGAAGAATATGGAGCCAAGAATACTTTATCCAGCAAGTCAATCATTCAGAATAGAAGGAGAGATAAAGAGTTCCCCAGATAAGCAAAAGTTAAAAGAGTTTGTGGCCATTAAACCAGCCTTACAATAAATGCTAATAGGGACTCATGGAAAACAAAATCATAAGTGAAAGTAAGAAAAATAAGCACAAAAGCAAAAAATAAATATATCTGTAAAATCAGTCACAAAAAGTACAAAATAAAAGGATGCGAAATATGATACCAAATATCTGAAATATGGAGGGGAGAAAAGTAAAGAATGAGTTCAAAATTAAGCAATCATCATCTTAATATAGATTGCTATATGTAGAAAATGTTATATATGACTGAATGGTAACCACAAATAAAAAAAAGTAATAAATATGCAAAAAATAAGAATAGAGAATTCCAGTATATGACTAAAGAAAACCAGTGAAACATGAAAAAAAGAAGAAAGGATCAGAGAAAATTACAAAAATCACCATGAAACAAAGTAACAAAATGACAAAAAATACATATCTATCAATAATTGTCTTGAATGTAAATGAACTAAATGCTACAATCAAAAGACATAGGGTGACAGAGGGGATTAAAAAAAAAAAAGCCTAGATCCATCTGTATGCTGCTTAACAAGAGATTCAATTCAGACCTAAAGACACCTGTAGATTGAAACGGGAAAGAGGAATATTTATAATGCAAATGAATGTCAAAAGAAATTTGAAGTAGAAATACTTCTATTAGACAAAATAGACTTCCAAACAAAGTATCTAAAAAAGAGATAAAGGGGGCAGCCTGGGTGGCTCAGCGGTTTAGCTCCACCTTCAGCCCAGGGCCTGATCCAGAAGACCCGGGATCAAGTCCCACATTGGGCTCCCTGCATGAAGCCTGCTTCTCCCTCTGCCTGTGTCTCTGCCTCTCTCTCTGTGTCTCTCATGAATAAATAAATAAAATCTTTAAAAAAGAGAGATAAAGAAGTTACCGTATAATAATAAAGGACGAAATTCAACAAGTAGATATAACAATTGCAAATGTATATGCACCCAACATGGGAAAACCCAAATAAGTAAAGCTGTTAATAACAAACATATAGGAACTAATTGATAGTATACAACTGTCGTACAAACAAAATCAACAAGAAAACAGTGACTGTGAATGACACACGGGAACAGATGTATTCAGAACATTCCATTCTAAAACAGCAATATATATACTCTTTTCAAGTGCACATGGAACATTCTCTAAAATAGATCACATAGTAGACCAGAAAACAAGTCTGAAAAAATTAAAGAAGATCAAAGTCATACCATGCATCTTTTCTGACAACAATGCTATGAAATTAGACATCAACCACAAGAAAAAATATCTAGGAAGACCACAAATACATGGAGGTTAATAACATGCTATTAAATAATGAATGGGTCAACCAAGAATTTAAAGAAGAAATAAAAAATTATGTGAAAAGCAAATGAAAACAAAACACAATAGTCCAAATCCAAACTGCAAAAGCACTTCTAAGAAGGAAGTTTAAGGCAATACAAGTCTACTTCAAGAAGCAAGAACATTTCAAATAAACAACCTAACCCTGCATCTAAAGGAGGCAGAAAAATAACAAACATTAAAACATAAAGAATAATAAAGATAAGGGTAGAAATAAGTTATGTAGATATATTTTTAAAAAGATCAATGAAACCAGGAGCTCCTTCTTTGAAAAGATCAACAAAATTGATGAGCCTAATAAGTCTGATGAACCAGACTTATTAGAGAGACACACACACACACACACACAAAGAGAGAGAGAGAGAGGAATCAAATAAACAAAATCACCAATTAAAGGGGAGAAATAATAACCAAGACTATAAAAATACAATTAGAAAAGAATATTATGAAAAACTATATGTGAACAAATTAGAACTTAGAAGAAATGGATAAATTCCTAGAAACATGTAATATCAAAACTAAAGCAAGAATAAATAGAGAATTTGAACAGACCAATTAACACCAAGGAGATTGGATCAGTAATAGTAATTTTTAAAAAAAAGCCGCAAAAAAACAAAAATCTAGGACCAGGTGGCTTCAACAGTAAACTCTACAAAATAGCTAAAGAAGAGTTAATACCTATCCCACTTGAAGTATTTAAAAAAAAGATAGAAAAGGAAGGGAAAGTTTCAAATTCATTGTATGAGATATCACCCTGATAACAAAACCAGATAAAAAGAGCACAAAAACAAGAAATACAGGGGGATCCCTGGGTGGCGCAGCGGTTTGGCGCCTGCCTTTGGCCCAGGGCGCGATCCTGGAGACTCGGGATCGAATCCCACGTCAGGCTCCCGGTGGATGGAGCCTGCTTCTCCCTCTGCCTGTGTCTCTGCCTCTCTCTCTCTCTCTCTCTCTCTCTCTCTCTCTCTCTCTGTGACTATCATAAATAAATAAAGAAAAAAATATTTAAAAAAAAAACAAGAAATACAGACCAATACCTCTGATAAACATAGATGCAATAATCCTCAACAAAATACTAGTAAACTGAATCCAACAATACATTTAAAAAGTCATTTACCACAATCAAGTGGGATTTATTCCTGTGAGGCAAGTGTGGTTCAATAATCTGAAATCAATGTGATATAGCACATCAATAAGAGAAAGGATTGGGACTCCTGGGTGGCTCAGCAGTTGAGTGTCCGCCTTTGGCTCAGGGAATGATCCTGGTCCCGGGATCAAGTCCCACTTTGGGATCCCTGAGAGGAGCCTGCCTCTCCCTCTGTCTATGTCTCTGCCTCTCTCTGTGTGTCTCTCATGAATAAATAAATAAAATCTTTAAAAAAGGAGATAGGATAAAAACTGCATGATCCTCTCAATAGATGGAGAAAAACATTGACAAAATCCAGATCAATTCATGATAAAAACCCTCAACAAAATACGTTTAAAGGCAATATACCTCAATGTAATAAGAGCCATATACGAAAACCTCACAGCTAACATACTACTAAATAGGTAAAAATTAAAAGCTTTTCCCCCAAGGTCAGGAACAAGACAAGTATGTCCATTCTCACCACTTGTATTCAACATACTCCTGGAATTCTTGGCCATATTCATCAGACAACAGAAAGAAATAAAAAGGATCCAAATTGGTAAGGAAGAAGTAAAAGTTTCACTACTTGAAGGTGACATGATACTACATGTAGAAAACCCTAAAGACTCCACCAAAATACTAGTATAACTAATAAATAAATTTGTGAAACTTACAGGATACAAAATCAATGTGAAGAGTTCTGTTGCATTTCTATATACTATTAATGAAGCAGCAGAAAAAAATTAGGATAACAATCATATTTACAATTGTACAAAAAATAATAGATACATAGGGATAAACTTAACCAAAGAGGCGAAAGACCTCCACTCTGAAAACTATAAAACAATGATGAAAGAAATTGAAGATGACATAAAGAAATGGAAAAACATTCCATGTTCATGGATTGGAAGAAAAATATTATTAAAATGTCTATACTACCCAAAGTAATCTACATATGTAATGCAATCCCAATGAAGATTTCAACAGCATTTTTCACAGTACTAGAAGAAAGAACTTTAAAACTTATATGGAACCACAAATGGCTCTGAATACCAAAAGCAATCCTGAAAAAGAAACTCAAAGCTGGAGGAATCAACAATTCTGAAATTCAAGTTATATTGCAAAGCTATAGCAATCAAAACAGTATGTTACTGGAAGAAAAATAGACACATAGATCAATAAAAAAGATTAAAACACCCAGGAAAAAATGCTCAACTATATGCTCAATTAATGTTTGACAAAGCAGGAAAGAATATCCACTGTGAAAAAGAATAGTCTCTTCAACAAATGGTGCTGGGAAAACTGGACATTAACATGCAAAAGAATGAAACTGGACCACTTTCTTACACCATACATAAACATCAATTCAAAATGGATTTAATGACATAAAGGTGAGACCTGAATAAAAATAAATGTGAGACCTGAAACCATAAAAATCCTAGAATAGAGCACAGAAAGTTGTGTATTTAACAGGAACAGTAGCAACTTCTTTTTAAATATGTCTCCTGAGGCTGGGGAAATAAAACAGAAATAAACAGTTCAGACTGTATCAGAATAAAAAGCTTCTACACAACAAAGGAAACAATGAAACTAAAAGCCCACCTCAAAAATGGGAAAAGATATTTGCAAATGACAAATCCAATAAAGGGCTAGTATCCAAAATATATAAGGAGCTTATACAACTCAACGTTCAAAGAACAAATAATTCCATTTTTAAAATGGGCATAACTCATGAACAGACATTGCTTGAAAGAAAATATGGTGATGGCAAACAAACATGTTAAAATATGTTCATCATCACCTACCATCAGAGAAATGCAAATCAAATTTCAATGAAACTGTTTCTTTTGCTGTGCAGAAGCTTTTTATCTTGATTAAGTCCCAATAGTTCATTTTGGCTTTTGTTTCCCTTGCCTTCATAGATGTATCTTGCAAGAAGTTACTGTGGCCAAGTTCAAAAAAAGGTGTTCCCTGTGTTCTCCTCTAGGATATTGATGTGGATATCTAGGATATTGATCTCCTCTAGGATATGGTATCACATTTATATCTTTCAACCATTTTGAGTTTATCTTTGTGTATGGTGTAAGAGAATTGTCTAGTTTCATTCTTCTGGACGTGGATGTCCAATTTTCCCAGCACCATTTTTTGAAGAGACTGTCTTTTTTCCAGTGTATAGTCTTTCCTACTTTGTCGAATATTAGTTGACCATAGAGTTGAGGGCCCATTTCTGTATTCTCTATTCTGTTCCATTGATCTATGTGTCTGTTTTTGTGCCAGGACCACACTGTATTGATGATCACAGCTTTGTAATACAGCTTGAAATCCAGCATTGTGATGACTCCAGCTTTGGTTTTCCTTTTCAATGTTCCCCTGGCTATTCGGAGTCTTTTCTGATTCTACACAAATTTTAAGATTATTTGTTCCAACTGTGTGAAGAAAGTCTGTGGTATTTTGATAGGGATTGCATTAAACGTGTAAATTGCCCTGGGTAACATTGACATTTTCACAATATTAATTCTTCCAGTCACAGAGAATGAGATGTTTTTCCATCTCTTTATGTCTTCCTCAATTTCTCTCAGAAGTGTTCTATAGTTTTTAGGGTATAGACCTTTACCTCTTTGGTCAGGTTTATTCCTAGGTATCTTATGATTTTGGTCCATTGTAAATGAGATTGATTCTTTAATTTCTCATTCTTCAGTCTCATTGTTAGTGTATAGAAATGCCACATATTTCTGGGCATTGATTTTGTATCCTGCCACACTGCCGAATTGCTGTATGAGTTCTAGCAATCTTGGGGTGGAGGCTTTTGGGTTTTCTATATACAGTATCATGTCATCTGTGAAGAGAGAGAGTTTGACTACTTCTTTGCCAATTTGAAAGGCTTTTATTTTCTTTGTTTTCTGATTGCTGAGGCTAGGACTTCTAGTACTATGTTGAATAGCAGTGGTGAGAGTGGACATCCCTGTCTTGTTCCTGATCAGAGGTGAAAGGCTATCAGTTCTTCCCTATTGAGAATGATGTTTGCTGTGGGTTCTTCATAAATGGCTTTTAAAATGCTGAGGACTGTTCCCTCTATCCCTACACTCTGAAGAGTTTTGATCAGGAATAGATGCTGTATTTTGTCAAATGCTTTCTCTGCATCTATTGAGAGGATCATACAGTTCTTGTTTATTCTCTTGATGTGATCTATCACGGTGTTTTATGACTATTGAACCACCCTTGCATCCTAGGGATAAATCCCACTTAGTCATGGTGACTAATCTTCTTAATTTACTGTTGGATCCCATGGGGTAGTATCTTGAGAATTTTTGCATCCATGTTCATCCTTTTTGGTGGGGTGTTTGTCTGATTTTTGAGTCAAGGTAATGTTGGCCTCACAGTCACCCCTTTCTATCCTTTGGAACCGCTTTAGTAGAATAGGTATTATTTCTTCTTTAAATGTTTGATAGAATTTCCCTGGGAAGCCATCTGGCCCTGAACTTTATTGTCTTGGGAGGATTTTGCTGATTGCTTCAATTTCCTCTCTGATTATCCAGCTGTTCAGATTTTTTTTTATAAATTAATTTTTATTGGTGTTCAATTTACCAACATACAGAATAACACCCAGTGCTCATCCCGTCAAGTGTCCCCCTCCGTGCCCGTCACCCATTCACCCCCACCCCCGCCCTCCTCCCCTTCCACCACCCCTAGTTCATTTCCCAGAGTTAGAAGTCTTTATGTTCTGTGTCCCTTTCTGATATCTCCCACACATTTCTTCTCCCTTCCCTTATATTCCCCTTCACTATTATTCATATTCCCCAAATGAGTGAGAACATACACTGTTTGTCCTTCTCCGATTGACTTACTTCACTCAGCATAATACCCTCCAGTTCCATCCACGTTGAAGCAAATGGTGGGTATTTGTTGTTTCTAATGGCTGAGTAATATTCCATTGTATACATAAACCACATCTTCTTTATCCATTCATCTTTCGATGGGCACCGAGGCTCCTTCCACAGTTTGGCTATTGTGGACATGGCTGCTAGAAACATCGGGGTGCAGGTGCCCCGGCGTTTCATTGCATCTGAATCTTTGGGGTAAATCCCTAACAGTGCAATTGCTGGGTCGTAGGGCAGGTCTATTTTTAATTCTTTGAGGAACCTCCACACAGTTTTCCAGAGTGGCTGCACCAGTTCACATTCCCACCAACAGTGTAAGAGGGTTCCCTTTTCTCCGCATCCTCTCCAACATTTGTTGGTTCCTGCCTTGTTAATTTTCCCCATTCTCACTGGTGTGAGGTGGTATCTCATTGTGGTTTTGATTTGTATTTCCCTGATGGCAAGTGATGCAGAGCATTTTCTCATGTGCATGTTGGCCATGTCTATGTCTTCCTCTGTGAGATTTCTCTTCATGTCTTTTGCCCATTTCATGATTGGATTGTTTGTTTCTTTGGTGTTGAGTTTAATAAGTTCTTTATAGATTTTGGAAACTAGCCCTTTATCTGATATATTATTTGCAAATATATTCTCCCATTCTGTAGGTTGTCTTTGAGTTTTGTTGACTGTATCCTTTGCTGTGCAAAAGCTTCTTATCTTGATGAAGTCCCAATAGTTCATTTTTGCTTTTGTTTCTTTTGCCTTCGTGGATGTATCTTGCAAGAAGTTACTGTTGCCGAGTTCAAAAAGGGTGTTGCCTGTGTTCTCCTCTAGGATTTTGATGGAGTCTTGTCTCACATTTAAATCTTTCATCCATTTTGAGTTTATCTTTGTGTATGGTGCAAGAGAGTGGTCTAGTTTCATTCTTCTGCATGTGGATGACCAATTTTCCCAGCACCATTTATTGAAGAGACTGTCTTTCTTCCAGTGGATCGTCTTTCCTCCTTTGTCGAATATTAGTTGACCATAAAGTTCAGGGTCCATTTCTGGATTCTCTACTCTGTTCCATTGGTCTATGTGTCTGTTTTTGTGCCAGTACCACACTGTCTTGATGACCACAGCTTTGTAGTACAACCTGAAATCTGGCATTGTGATGCCCCCAGCTATGGTTTTCTTTTTTAAAATTCCCCTGGCTATTCGGGTCTTTTCTGATTCCACACAAATCTTAAAATAATTTGTTCTAAGTCTCTGAAAAAAGTCCATGGTATTTTGATAGGGATTGCATTGAACGTGTAAATTGCCCTGGTTAACATTGACATTTTCACAATATTAATTCTGCCAATCCATGAGCATGGAATATTTTTCCATCTCTTTGTGTCTTCCTCAATTTCTTTCAGAAGTGTTCTATAGTTTTTAGGGTATAGATCCTTTACCTCTTTGGTTAGGTTTATTCCTAGGTATCTTATGCTTTTGGGTGCAATTGTAAATGGGATTGACTCCTTAATTTCTCTTTCTTCACTCTCATTGTTAGTGTATAGAATGCCATTGACTTCTGGGCATTGATTTTGTATCCTGCCACACTGCCAAATTGCTGTATGAGTTCTAGCAATCTTGGGGTGGAGTCTTTTGGGTTTTCTATGTAGAGTATTGGCCAGTTCAGGTTTTATATTTCTTCCAGTTCCAGTTTTGGTAGTTTGTAGTTTTCCAGAAATGCGTCCATTTCTTCTAGATTGCCTAATTTATTGGCGTATAGCTGTTCATAATATGTTTTTAAAATCGTTTGCATTTCCTTGGTGTTGGTAGTGATGTCTCCTTTCTCATTCATGATTTTACTAATTTGAGTCTTCTCTCTCTTCTTTTAATAAGGTTGGCTAATGGTTTATCTATCTTATGAATTCTTTCAAAGAACCAACTCCTAGTTTTGTTGATCTGTTCCACCGTTCTTCTGGTCTCGATTTCATTGAGTTCTGCTCGAATCTTTATTAACTCTCTTCTTCTGCTGGGTGTAGGATCTATTTGCTGTTTTTTTCTGTAGCTCCTTTAAGTGTAAGGTTACGTTTTGTATTTGACTTCTTTCCAATTTTTCGATGGATGTTTGTATTGCGATGTATTTCCCCCTCAGGACTGCTTTTGCTGCATCCCAAAGATTTTGAACGGTTGTATCTTCATTCTCATTAGTTTCCATGAAACTTTTTAATTCTTCCTTAATTTCCTGGTTGACCCTTTCATCTTTTGCAGGATTGTCCTTAACCTCCACGTGTTTGAAGTCCTTCCAAACTTCTTGTTGTGATTCAGTTCTAATTTCAAGGCATTATGGTCTGAGAATATGCAGGGGACGATCCCAATCTTTTGGTATCAGTTCAGACCCGATTTGTGACCCAGTATGTGGTCTATTCTGGAGAAAGTTCCATGTGCACTTGAGAAGAATGTGTATTCAGGTGTGTTTGGACGTAAAGTTCTGTAGATATCTGTGAAATCGGTCTGGTCCAGTGTATCATTTAAAGCTCTCATTTCCTTGGAGATGTTGTGTTTAGAAGACCTATCGCGTGTAGAAAGCACTAGATTGAAGTCACCAAGTATAAGTGTATTATTATCTAAGAATGTCTTGACTTTGGTTATTAATTGTTTGATATATTTGGCAGCTCCCACATTCGGGGCTTATATACTGAGGATTGTTAAGTCCTCTTGTTGGATAGGCCCTTTAAGTATGATATGGTGTCCCTCTTCATCTCTCACTACAGTCTTTGGCGTAAGTTTTAGTTTATCTGATATAAGGATGGCTACCCCTGATTTCTTTTGAAGACCATTTGAATGGTAAATGGTTCTCCAACCTTTTATTTTTAGGCCGTAGGTGTCCTTCTGTCTAAAATGAGTCTCTTGTAGACAGCAAATAGATTGGTCCTGTTTTTTTATCCATTCTGACACCCTGGGCCTTTTGATGGGGTCATTAAGCCCGTTCACGTTCAGAGTTACTATTGAAAGATATGAGTTTAGTGTCATCATGGTACCTATTGAGTCCCTGTTTTTGTGGATTGTTCCATTGGACTTGTTCTTAAAGGGGAATTTTAAGAGTCCCCCTTAAAATTTCTTGCACAGCTGGTTTGGAGGTCACATATTCTTTCAGTTCCTGCCTGTTTTGGAAGCTCTTTATCTCTCCTTCCATTCTGAATGAGAGCCTTGATGGATAGAGTATTCTTAGCTGCATGTTTTTCTCATTTAGGACCCTGAATATATCCTGCCAGCCCTTTCTGGCCTGCCACGTCTCTGTGGAGAGGTCTCCTGTTACCCTAATACTCCTCCCCATAAAACTCAGGGATTTCTCGTCTCTTGCTGCTTTAAGGATCTTCTCTTTATCTTTGGAATTTGCAAGCTTAACTATTAAATGTCGAGGTGTTCAACGGTTTTTATTGATTTTAGTGGGGGATCTCTCTATCGCCTGGATCTGAATGCCTGTTTCCCTTCCCAGATTAGGAAAGGTTTCAGCTATGATTTTTTCAAATACATATTCGAGACCTCTGTCCCTTTTGGCGCCCTCGGGAACCCCAATTAAACATAGGTTTTTCTTCCTTAGGCTGTCGTTTATTTCCCTTAATCTATCCTCACTGTCTTTTAATTGTTTGTCTCTTTTTTCCTCAGTTTCCGTCTTTGCCATCAACTTGTCTTCTATGTCACTCACTTGTTCTTCCACCTCGTTAACCCTCGTCGGTAGCACTTCTAGTTTGGATTACATCTCATTCGATTGATTTTTAATTTCTGCCTGATTAGATCTGAACTCTGCAGTCCTGAAGTCTTTTGAGTCCTTTATGCTTTTTTCTAGAGCCACTAGTAGCTGTATAATAGTGCTTCTGAATTGGCTTTCTGACATTGAATTGTAATCCAAATTTTGTATCTCTGTGAGAGAGAAGACTGTTTCTGATTTTTTTTTTTTGAGGTGATTTTTTCCTTCTAGTCATTTTGGTCAGTGCAGAGTGGCCAAAACCAGAGTGGGAAAAGGAGAAAAAGAGAAAAGAGAAAGAAGGAAAGAAAAATGAAAAAAGAAAAAAGAAAAAAAAGGAAGAAAAAAAGGAAAAAAAAGAAAAAAGGGGGGAGCAACAAATCAAAAAACAAGGGGGAGTATCCTCTGATTCTGTATACTGTAAGTCCCTCGACTTCCCCCTATACTTTCCAGTTCTGCTTGGTCAATAATTTGTTTTTCTCCTGTCCGTCTAGCTGGTCTTCTGGGGGAGGGGCCTGCTGTGCTGATTTTCAGGTGTTAGCACTTGGGGGAGCTGCTCAGCCCCCTGCCTGGTGCAGGGCTCAGTGAGTGATGCTTAAACTGCTTATCTGGTGAGGTCACTGTGAGTCTCAGTGGGGTTGTTTATCCTTTGAGGCCCCAGTAGAAACAGCCACAGTGGTGGCAGCCAGCTCTGGAGCCCTGGATTCAGCTCCTGCAGTAACTAAGGAGCTTTCTGTCTGTAGGGGCCTGGATGCTCCAGGGCGGGGCGCTGATCTGCTCAGCCTGGGGCAGGAGTGTCCTTGCTGCCCTGTGCCCTCCTGGCTTCTGCTTATCCCGGGGCAAGGTCAGATCTTGGGCTGTGTCCCTGGCGCCCTGTGCTCCCGGGCCTCTGCTGCTGGATTCCCGCTCCCGGCCATGCAGCCGCTTCCCCGAGGAGCCTCTGCCAGGGCAGCCACCGAGCTGCTCGCGGGGCGCGCAGCTCCCTCTCCACCGAGCCGCCGCTCGATCCCCTCCGAGCTGCTCCTGGGTCCAGCCGTGAGGCCGCAGCCCTTTAAGGAGCTCGGCGCACTCTCCCCGTGGCGCAGGTGTCTGTTAGTGTCCCAGGGAGCCTGAGGGCATCCCCGCCCTCCTGGGGTCCTGCTCTAACTCCCTGCGAGCCCCTTTCTGTCCGGGAAGATTGGTGCAGCTCCTGCTTCTCCGGGACGGGTCTCTCCTGTCCTGGGGACACTCGCCCCGGCCTCAGCCCGGCTCCTCACGGGGCCCCTCCCCCTTGGAGGCCTTTTGTTTCTTTATTTCTTTTTTCTGTCGTCTTCCTACCTTAATAGAAGGGTGAACTCTTCTCACTGTATCGTTCCAGCTGTTCTCTCTTTAAATCCCAGGCCGAATTCGTAGATTTTCAGGATGATTTGAAGGTTATCTAGGTACTTTGGTGGGGACAGGTGACTTGGGGACCCTACTCTTCCGCCATCTTGCCTTGCCTCTGGACCCTCTAGTTCTATATACTATTTTCCCTCTGTCTTGGAGCTTTCCAGTGCTGCTTGGTCAAGAACTTGCTCTTCCCCTGTTCTTCCAGCTGGCCTCAGGGAAGGGCCTGCTGTCTGATTCTCACGCGTCTGTGCCTGGGTGGAGTTGCCCCACCCCTTGCCTGGTGCCTGGCTCAGTGTAAGCTGTTTATTCTGTGAGGTCTTTGTTTCCCAGCGGCCCCACCTCTCCCAGGCACAAAGTTGAGCAAAGAGGAAAAACAACAATGGTGGCGGCCAGATTTCTAGCTCTGGAGTCAAGCTCCCTATGAGTAACTAACTGCAGTCTTCCAGTCCGCACTGCCCTAGATGCTCCTTGGGGAGGCACAGGTGCACTGATCTGCACAGCTTGCAGGGTGCCCAATGGCAGGAGAATTCTTGCTTTCCTGTGCCCTCCCTGCTTCCGCCTATTGCAGGGGTAATACGTGATCACCGTTTTGTTCGCTTGAGTACCCTGGGATCTGAGGCCTGTGCCACTGGACCTGTTCTCTCAGTGACTACCTCTCCTAAAGGGAAGGAGGTACAGCCACCTCCATCTGAAGTTGGCCCGCCTATCCAACTGGCTTCTCCCAAATGCCCTAGAGGGCTGGGGTGTTCCAGCCGTTTACTGAGATCCGACCGCAGACTGTGGTAAGCTTTCCCCTGGGTGCACTTCCTCTAATAGTGACTGGTAAACTGGAGTCTTCACTGGATTCTGCCCGATTTACCTGCTACCTATTTTTTTGTCCTGGGAAAATCTGGTGCGGATTCTTAAAGTTCCTGCTTCTACAGGCCTGGGCTTTCCTGTCCCGGAGGCTCTTGCTGCTCCTCTTTAGCCCAGTTTCTCATGGTGCCCCTTCCCTACTTTATTCTTTTTATATTTTATTTTATTTTATTATTTTATTATTTTATTTTTTCTGCCTTCCTACCTTGCTAGAAGCAAAAACTTTTCTCTCTGTAGCATTCCAGCTGTTGTCTCTTTAAATCTCAGGTTGAGGGGATCCCTGAGTGGCGCAGCGGTTTGGTGCCTGCCTTTGGCCCAGGGCACAATCCTGGAGACCCGGGATCGAGTCCCACGTCGGGCTCCCTGCATGGAGCCTGCTTCTCCCTCTGCCTGTGTCGCTGCCTCTCTCTCTCTCTCTATCATGAATAAATAAATAAAATCTTTAAAATAAATAAATAAATCTCAGATTGAATTCGTAGGCATTCAGGGTGTTTTGAAAGTTATCTAGGTAAATTGGTGGGACCAGGTGAGTTGAGGACACCCACTCTTCTGCCATCTTGCCCCACTCCTTCACCATATAGTTTTGGCTGGAATTATGATGGCTCCAGCTCTGTTTTTCTTTCTCAAGATTGCTTTAGCTATTCAGGGTCTTTGTGGTTCTAAAGAAATTTTAGGATTATCTTTTCTAGTTCTGTGAAAAATTCTGTTGGTATTTTGATAGGGATTATATCGACTTTGTAGATTGTTTTGGGTAATATGGACATTTTAACAATATTAATTCTTCCAATCCATAAGCATAGTATACTTTTCAATTTGATTGTGTCATTTTCAATTTCTTTCATCAAGGTTTATAGTTTTGAGAGTACAGGTCTTTCACCTCTTTAGTTTAATTTATTCATTAGTACTTTATTATTTTTGGTAAAATTATAAATAATATTATTTTTTAAAGAATTTATTTATTTATTCATGAGAGACACAGAGTCAAAGGCAGAGGCACAGGTAGAGGGAGAGGCAGGCTCTCTGTAGTTATCCCATTCAGGACTCCATCCCAAGATCCCTGGATCATGAACTGAGCCAAAGGCAGACACTCAACCATTGAGCCAACCAGGTGCCCCAGTGTTACTTTTTCTTAATTTCCCTTTCTGCTACTTTGTTATTAGTGTATAAAAATGCTACTGACTCTTGGGTATTAATTTTGTATTTTACAACTATGCTGAATTCATTTATTACTTCTAGTAATTTTCTGGTCAGGTCTTCAGGATTTTCTATGTGTAACTATCATGTCATCTGTAAATAGTGATAGTTTAACTTCTTCTTTACCAATATGGATGCCTCTTATTTCTTTTTCTTGCCTAATTATTGTAGCTAGGACTTCCAATTCTATGTTGAATACAAGTCATGAGAGTGAACATCCTTGTCTTGTTCCTGATCTTCGGGGAAAAGCTCTCAGGTTTTCATCATTTCACCATGATGTTATCTGTGGGTTTTTCACAAATGGCCTTTATTATTTTGAAGTATGTTCCCTCTACCCCACTTCTTTTTATGTCATACTTAATAGAATTCTCCACAGAGTGATAAAGGGAGGTCAGTGAGGGAATAGGTTATATAGTGGATGCAGATTGAGGAGTGCACTTGTGATAAGCATCAGGTGTTGTATGAAAGTGATGAATCTGTATATTGTACGCTTGAAATTAATATTGCACTGTATGCTAACTAACTAGAATCTCAATAAAAATGTAAAAATAATTAATTGATTTACAATTAAAAGAATGGAAAAAGGAATGGTGGAGAAATCATTTATAATATTACAATATATGCATCAAAACATTCTGAGTTAAGCACACCAAAGCATATAAATTTGTTGAATAACTATGGTGTATACCCGAAACTAATGAAGCTGTGTATCAACTATACTTCAAGGAAAAAATATAGACAAAAGTTTCTGAGGTTCTGAGAAAGAATAGAGAAGAATTGGAAAACAGGAACAGATAATAGGGTCAATCTGGACATTGGATGCATGACTTATAGGAATTTATAATGGAAAAAAGTCATTAAAAAAGAAAGAAATGAAATGCTTTTAATTTGTCTGAAAGAATGAACCAAAGTGAGGTTAAGAAATAGGAACAAGTCTTTGTTTGCTACTCATAAAACTTTTCTTTACAAAGACTTTACCCTCTAACCCGAGATGTGTAAGTTTTTTATCATATCATATCTACACCTCTGCTCCTCACTCATATTCATAGTATCTGCTCCTTTGTTCTACCAGAAAATAATAATTCAGGGTACATTCCTTAACAGAGTCTTAGTTGCTTTCTTCTGCTATTATAAATCTTTTAAATGTGACACTATCTTTGCAAAGTATTTGGCAACCATTAATTAAATTTCATAATGCTCTTGTACTTAGCTTTCTAATAAAAAGAAATATTCATAGCGGCCTGGCCCCAGGCAAAATTTAAAAATGGACAAAGATTGTGCCCCTCGTCTGCTAGGCACAAATAGCCTATAAGCTACTCCAATATAAACCAGGAATTCCTACCACAGATCCTCTTCTTAGACCTAGAAGGTAACCATCCTTTGTTCTCAAATATCTTCTCCTCACATATCAAAATCTAACCACTGAGGGGTTAGATTAGTGGTATTCATTTACAAAAATAAACAAATTTTGTCTAACTTGTTGCCAGATGCTACAGAATCTTAAGCCTAAGCTGTTACAGTAAATGACAGGAGATTTCTCATGCACTGTGATAGAAAAGTGAACAAAATCTTTTTCGGGAAAGAAGTTTGTTTCATTTTATTTTTTCCCAAGTCCATAGTATTGGTGATGAGTCTTGGGTATACAGTCTTCAAACATATAGCATAGTTATAATAGTCAATAATTCAAATGCAGGGCTCTGAACAATATGGATAACGCTATCCAGATTAAGCAGTTTGACTATAAATTCCTAACTAGAAAAGAGCTGGAAAACTGACCCATGTGTGCCCACCAACCACGGCTATCCTGAATTATCCATCCTTTGGACAGGAAGGGAAAAGCTAGTGTCTTATTGCCTCACTCCCCAAACCTACACCTTCTCCTATAATTTTTATCTTAATAGCACTGTCATTCATACAGATGCCTAAACCAGAAACCTGGGATTTTTCTCAGGCTCTTCCTTTTTCTTATACTTCGTACACAAAAAAAACAAAAAACAAAAACAAAAATAAATCCTACCAAATTTTACTGATTCTATCTATAAAATTGAAAATTAAAATTGTCAACTCTCCTTTGTTTCCTTTTCATTGTCTTAGTTTATACTATTATCACCTCTTTCCTGAAACACTGAAATGGTCCATAGGTCTTTGCCTCTACCAATTGCTCCTCTGTTGTCAGAGTAATTTTAAAACTCGAATCGGCAAGTTACTAATAACTTTTTATAACAGTTCAGACTTCACTTCCCTTATGAAATTAATCCCAATTCTTCAGGCAATTAGCCTTCTTCTTCTATGCCCATTTCTTCATTTTAGCAATTAACATATCACACTGTTACACATCTACTTATATATCTGTTTCTTTTTGCTTTGAACATTTATTTGAGTATAGTTGACACATAATGTTATGTTAGTTTTAGGTGTAAAACATAGTGATTCAATATCTCTATACATTATGTTATAAGTGTATCTCTGTCACCATATAACACTATTACAATATCATGAGCTATATTACCTAGTCTGTACTTTTTATTTCTTGATTTATTCATTCCATAATTGAAAGCCTGTATCTCCCACTCCCTTTCACCCATTTTGCAACCCCCCACACACACTTACCCTCCCTCTGGCAACTATCATTTTATTCTCTGTATTTATAGGTCTGATTCTGTTCTTTGTTTGTATATTCATTTATTTTGTTTTTTAGATTTCACATGAGTAAAATCATATGATACTTGCTTTCCCAGTCTGACTTATTTCACTTAGCATAATACCCTCTAGATCCATCAATGTTATTGAAAATATCATCCTTTTTATGGCTGCATAATATTAATATATGAATTCATATTCATATTTATATCATATCTTCTTTATCCACTTATCTATCAATGGACAGTTAGGTTGCTCCTATATCTTGGTTATTGTACATAATGATGTAAGAGAATTGGGGTTCATATATCTTTTTGAATTAACATCTTTTTCCAAAACTGAATCAGGATAAAATAGAATAACTAAACAGACCAATTACTAGAACAAAATTGAATCTGTAATTTTAAAAAAGCAAAAAATAAAAGTCCAAGAACAGATGGATTCACAAGTGAACTCTACCAAACATTTAAAGAAGAGTTGATGCCTATTCTCCTAAAACTATTCCAAAAAAATCGAAGAGGATGGAAAGGTTCCAAATACACTCTATGAAGCCAACATTACCGTAATACCAAAACCAGACAGACTTTACAAAAAAAAGAAACTACTGGCCAGTATTCCTGATAAACATACATATAAAAATCTTCAACAAAATATTAGCAATCCATAGTCAGCAATACATTTAAAAGACTATTCACCATGTTCAAATGAGATTTATTCTGGAGATGCAAGAATGGTTCAATATTCAGAAGCCAAACAATGTGATATGCTATATCTCTTCATTATACTTGGAGTGTAGGGACCATGTCTTTTGCATCTCTTTATATCCAGAGTTTTGGCAAAACTCAGAAATTTACTACACATTTGTTGAATATTTGCCATTACGATCATTCCTTAAGGTTAAGGCTTGGAAGATCTCCTTTAATTTTCTTTTAATTTTTATTTATTTATGATAGTCACACACACACACAGAAACAGAGAGAAAGAGAAAGAGGCAGAGACACAGGCAGAGGGAGAAGCAGGCTCCATGCACCGGGAGCCCGACATGGGATTCGATCCAGGGTCTCCAGGATCGCGCCCTGGGCCAAAGGCAGGCACTAAACCGCTGCACCACCCAGGGATCCCGGAAGATCTCCTTTAATTTCAAATATTACTTAAGTAATCAGCTGTAATTTGGTCAAAGCATCCCAGTAGCCCCATCACAGAACAGGACTCCAAAAAGTTGAATCCTGGGGCATGTAGGTAATAAAAAGTGATCTGGAAATATCTAGCTCATTGAATTGATGTGTGCTAGAGAAAGTCAGTACACATAACTTTCAAGGAACCAGAATCCTTCGCAAGGACAGACACAAAAGAAATAGAAAAATATGGAAATACTGCATAAAAATAGTCAAAGAGGATTCAAGTCAAACGGTACCACCTTTCCTATCATGCTCAGGGCTTGTCTCTAATACAGCTAGGTGCTACTTTTCTTTCCCCCAAAAGGATCTAATTGCCAGATTCTTTATCCTCTTTAATGCTAAATAGCCCCACATTCTGTGCTATACTATCTCTCTGGCACTGGATAAAAGTTTTATCATTACCATAATCTATTAATTCATTTGTTCATCCATTCATTATTTCACTTCTAAGGTCACTTATTTCTAGAAAAAAAAAAAAAGACCAGTGAAACTCCCTCTAGCCACTCAAACAACCAGAACTAGGCTTGTGAAATTAGAGGAATTAAAACTTTCTTATTGGGACACCTGGGTAGCTCAGTGGTTGAGTATCTTCCTTCAGCTCAGGGTGTGATCCTGATCCAGGGACTGAATCCTGCATCGGGCTCTGTGCGAGGAGCCTGCTTCTTCCTTTGTCTTTGTCTCTGCCTGTTTGTGTATTTCATAAATAGATAAAATCTTTTTAAAAAATAAAACTTTCTTATTTATACCATACCTTATAGCTATTCCCTAATCTGTTCTCAAATTGCTCCAAGCTATGGTTTGATAAAACACCAAAAGCACAATGCTGAGTGGGTTGTATATACCCAATGGGTTGTATATACCCCTGGGCATATAAAATTCACAAATTTATGAGGGCACTAAGGAGGCACTTGATGGGATGAGGACTGGGTGTTATATTATATGTTGGCAAATTGAATTTAAATAAAAATTTTAAAAATAAAGATATATGATTTAATTAAGATACATTTATCTTTCATTTTTTACATCTTGAGGATATACATGAATTCCCAGGGACAGCATCAAATGTTGGTAGCTGGAATCCACACCAAAAATTAAAACTGCACCAAGAAGTTTAATTAAGTGGCTAATAGTTATTCTTGGAATCATGCATTACTTTTAAACTATAGAGGACAAACTTGCTTAATCGGTGATCTGACCCCCAATTGATATGCTTTTGGCTATAAACTGAATACATCAACCCCTTTCTGATTTTCCTACAGAGAACCCTAAGAACCCTCTGGAAATGAAGCAACTTCTGTGACCTCTATAGAGGTCTATAGAGGTAAGATCCTTAGGTTCATGATGAAGGATGCCCAAACCAGAACCTCAGATTATATATATATATATATATATATATATATATATATATATATGATCAGCATTAAAAGAAGCATGAGCCACACAGTTCTTTCTTGCAATTATCAGAACTCAAAAAGCAAATGATGTTTAAAAAAATGGACTAGGTGAGGAAGGAAATAGAAAAGCATAGGCAGTAGTGGCACAGGCAAAAAGTTCTGCCCAGAGACAATGGCCCCACATTATTAATACTTACCAACTTTTCAGGCATGTAAACTTTCATATAAAAATACATACAAAAATACTCAAGCATAAGTTCTTAAATATTTTGCTTAGCTAATAGTATAGAAAATCACCCTGTTGCATTAGTTTTCTTTCCAGTTCATGGTATGAATAAACAAGACTGTCAATTATGTGGAGAAAAACAATGTATGGAGGCTTTTTTGACTAACTATATTTGCTTCTGATGGTGATATAAAGTTTACATACTAAAGATTGAAAAGGCAGCTCTAATGCTTATATATTTACTTTATTAAGAAGCAATATGTCACACAGACAGTTTTCTGTTGTGGGTTTACCTTTAAATGTGCTTCCCAAACAAATTCATTATCTTCTTCCTCTTATGCAAGATATTCAAAAGTATAATTGATCAACATTTTCTAAAATGAACATTAAGGTTATATTAACCAGAATGACAGTGCTCAACTAAAAAAAAATGGATCCTCAATATTTATTAAATTAAATGTCTGGCTATCTCAGGGGAATTTTAAAAAAGAAAACCATAGCTGGGGGCATCCCAATGCCAGATTTCAGGTTGTACTACAAAGCTGTGGTCATCAAGACAGTGTCGTACTGGCATAAAAACAGACACATAGATCAATGGAACAGAGTAGAGAACCCAGAAGTGGACCCTGAACTTTATGGTCAACTAATATTCGATAAAGGAGGAAAGACGATCCACTGGAAGAAAGACAGTCTCTTCAATAAATGGTGCTGGGAAAATTGGACATCCACATGCAGAAGAATGAAACTAGACCACTCTCTTGCACTATACACAAAGGTAAACTCAAAATGGATGAAAGATCTAAATGTGAGACAAGATTCCATCAAAATCCTAGAGGAGAACACAGGCAACACCCTTTTTGAACTCGGCCACAGTAACTTCTTGCAAGATACATCCACAAAGGCAAAAGAAACAAAAGCACAAATGAACTATTGGGACTTCATCAAGATAAGAAGCTTTTGCACAGCAAAGGATACAGTCAACAAAACTAAAAGACAACCTACAGAATGGGAGAAGATATTTGCAAATGACATATCAGATAAAGGGCTAGTTTCCAAGATCTATAAAGAACTTCTTAAACTCAACACCAAAGAAACAAACAATCCAATCATGAAATGGGCAAAAGACATGAAGAGAAATCTCAGAGGAAGACATAGACCTGGCCAAGATGCACATGAGAAAATGCTCTGCATCACTTGCCATCAGGGAAATACAAATCAAAACCACGATGAGATACCACCTCACACCAGTGAGAATGGGGAAAATTAACAAGGCAGGAAACCACAAATGTTGGAGAGGATGTGGAGAAAAGGGAACCTTCTTACACTGTTGGTGGGAATGTGAACTGGTGCAGCCACTCTGGAAAACTGTGTGGAGGTTCCTCAAAGAGTTAAAAATAGACCTGCCCTACGACCCAGCAATTGCACTGTTGAGGATTTACCCGAAAGATTCAGATGCAATGAAACGCTGGGACACCTGCACCCCGATGTTTCTAGCAGCGATGTCCACAATAACCAAACTGTGGAAGGAGCCTCGGTGTCCATTGAAAGATGAATGGATAAAGAAGATGTGGTTTATGTATACAATGGAATATTACTCAGCCATTAGAAACGACAAATACCCCCCATTTGCTTCGACGTGGATGGAACTGGAGGGTATTATAGTGAGGGAAATGAGTCAATCTGAGATGAACAAACATTATATGGTCTCATCCATTTGGGGAATATAAATAATAGTGAAAGGGAATAGAAGGGAAGGGAGAAGAAATGGGTAGGAAATATCACCAATAAAAAATAAATTCATTATTTAAGAAAAGAGAGAATATTATGGAAAACTATATGCCAACAAATTGCACAACCTAGGAAAAATGGATAAATTCCTAGAAACATAAACTACCAAAACTGAGACAGGAATAAGTAGAAAATTTGAATAGACCAATAACCAGCAAAAATTGAATCAGTATTCAAAAAACTCCAAACAAACAACAGTCCATTACCAGATGGCTTCACAGGCAAATTTTACCATTTAAAACGAGTTAATACCTAGTCTTCCCAAACGGCTCCAAAAAAATAGAAAAGGAAAGAAAACATCTGAATTCACTCAATAAAACCAGCATTATCCTGATACCAGAACCAAAGAAGACATTACTAAAAGCACAAGCACAGGCCAATATTCTGATGAACATAGATTGAAAAATCCTCAACAAAATACTAGCAAAACAAATTCAACAAACTTAAAAAAATCATTCACCATGATCAAGTGGGATTTATTCCTGGGTTGCAATGATGGTTTAATATTCTCAAATCTATCAATGTGATACATCACATCAATAGGAGAAAGAATAAGAACCATATGATCATTTCAATAGATGCAGATAAAGCATTTGACAAAGTACAACTTCCATTCATGATAAAAACCCTCAACAGAGTAGGTTAGAGGGAGCATACCTCAACATAATAAAGGCCATATATGAAAAACCCACAGCTAACATCATCCTTAATGGGGAAACACAGAAAGCACTTCTCCTAATGTCAGGAAAAAGGAAAGGATGTCCACCCTTGACTTTTATTCAACATATTACTAACCACAGCAATCAGACAACAAAAAGAAGTAAAAGTCATTCAAATTGGCAAGTAAGTAAAACACACTATTTGGAGAAGACATGATACCGTATATAGAAAACCCCAAAAGACTCCACACAAAAAAACTGCTAGAACTGATAAATTCAATAAAGCCACAGGATACATAATCAATGTATATAAATCTGTTGCATTTCTAATAAGGAGGCAACAGAGAGAAATTAAGAAAACAATCCCATTTACAATTGCACCAAAACAATGAAATACCTAGGAATAAACTTAACCAAAGAAGTGAAAGACCTATACTCTGAAAATGATAAAATACTGATGAAAGAAATTGAAGATGATACAAAGAAATGGAAAGATATTTCATGCTCACAGATTGGAAGAACAAATATTATTAAGATGGTTATACTACCCAAAGCAATCTATGCATGTAGTGTAATCCCTATCAAAACACAAAGAGCATTTTTCACAAAACTAGAAAAAACAATTCTAAATTTTGTATGGAACCACAAAAGTCGTGTTGAAAAAGAAGAGCAAAACTTGAGGTATCACAACCCTGGACTTCAAATAATATTACAAAGCCATAATTATCAAAACTGTATGGTACTGGCACAAAAATACACATAGATCAATATAACAGAAAAAGAAAACCCAGAAATACACCCACAAGTATATGGTCAAGTAAAGTTTAACAAAACAGGAAAGAATATCCAATGGGAAAAAGACAGTATCTTCAACAAATGGTGTTGAGAAAATTGGACAGCAACATGCAGAAGAATTCAACTGAACCACTTTCTTACAGCATCTACAAAAATAAATTCAAAATGGATTAAAGACCTTAATGTGAGACCTGAAGTTATAAAAATCCTAGAAGACAACACACGCGGTAATTTCTATGCACCAGTTATAGCAACTGTTTTCTAGATATATCTCCTGAGGCAGGGGAAACAAAAGCAAAAATAAACTATTTGGACTCTATCAAAATAAAAAGCTTCTGCATGGCAAAGGAAACAATCAACAAAACTAAAAGGGGACCTATGGAATGGAAGAAGATATTTGCAAGTGGCATATCAGATAAAGGGTTAGTATCCAAAATATAAAAGGAGCTTACAAAACTTAACACTCAAAAACCAAATAACCCAATTAGAAATGGACTGAAATTTCTCAAAATATTCAGGTTGCCGATAAACTCATCAAAAGATATTCCTCAAGACTTACCATCAGGGAATGGCAAATCAAAGTTTCAAGAAGACATCATCTCACACCTGTCAGGATGGCTAAAATCAACAACAGAAGAAACAAGAGGTGTTGGCAAGGATATGAAGAAAACGGAACCTTCTTACACTGTTGGTGAGAATGCAAACTGATACAGTCACTGTGGAAAACAGTATGGAGATTCCTCAAAAAAAATTTAAAAATAGATGTACCCTGTGATCCAGCAATAGTGTTACTGGGTATTTACCCCAAAAATACAAAAACATTAATTCAAAGAGATACATGCACCCTATGTTTATAGCAGCATTATTTACAATAGCTGAGATATGGAAGCAACTCAAATGTTTATTGTTAGATTAATGGATAAAGAATCTGTGATATATACATACATACATTCATATATATATATATATATATATATATATATATATACATACACACGCAATGGCATATTATTTAGCCATAGAAATTAATAAAACCTTGCCATTTGCGATGACATGGATGGAGCTACAGAGTATAATGCTAAGCAAAATAAGTCAGTCAGAGAAAGACAAATACCATATGATTTCACTGATGTGGAATTTGAGAAACAAAACAAATGAGAAAATGGGAACAACAAGAGAGTGAGAGAGAAATCAAGAAACAGACTCTTAATAGAGAACAAATTGATGTTTACCAGAGGGGAGTAGGCATGGAGGGATGGGCTAAATAGGTGATGGGGATTAAGGAGTACACTTGTGGTGATGAGCACCGGGTGATGTATGGAATTGTTGGATCACTATATTGTATACCTGAAACTAATATAACACTGTACGTTAACAAACTGGAATTACAGTAAGAACTTAAAAAGCCAAAAAATATGTCAGTACGCAGCTGATAGTTTCTTAACAGGTACATAAGCCTTTGAAAGAATGCTTCTTCTAAGATCACATGACAGCTACTAGTTCTCCACTGCCAGCAGATGACCCAAGTGAAAAATGACCTGCACCCAAAAGGCCCTGCTGTATCTCCCAACTAGCAAAGTCCCTAATCAGTGCTTACTAAGATTCATGGCTTATACAAATATTATATAGGTGAGGATGTCTGTTCTATTAATAAACATTTCTTTTTTACATAATATGTGTAAGTCATGGAAAATGCAAAATGGATAATATAAAATCTGTGTCCTAGAAATATTAATATACATGAAGAAACAACCCAGGGAATGTTCAAATTCTTCTGAAACTATAGTTTTCCTAGTCTCTACAAAAAAGTATAAAAAGTATATAAAGTATAAAAAGACTTTTATTTTAATCACCCTACAAGTCAGCCTTATCATATCTGTATATTGCTGATGGTAAGAGCACAATGCCATGTATGAAGATGCTGAAGGATTTGATTGATAGGTAGAGTTAGAGATATCCTGTCCCCATCCAAGAAACTATAACTATCTTATCAAAGTAAAGAATGGAACAGGGGATCCCCTGGGTGGCTCAGCAGTTTAGTGCCTGCCATTGGCTCAGGGCGTGATCCTGGAGTCCCGGGATTGAGTCCTGCATTGGGCTCCCTGCATGGGGCCTGCTTCTCCCTCTGCCTATGTCTCTGCCTCTCTCTCTCTCTCTCTCTCTCTCTCTCTCATAAATAAAATCTTTTTTTAAAAAAGAATGTAACACAGGTCCATGCAACAATCACACGTGTGGAGGTCAGCATGAATACGTACATTAAAGCTATGAAAATTACCCTGAACAACAGAGAAACTGTACAACTGAAAATGCCAAATATTCAGAGAAATAATATTTGATATTTGATTTGCCAACAGCTTAACTTTGGATACACTACTCATGGATGTTGAACCTAAGGTGAAATATAGAAAAGGGAAGCTATTGCAGGAAGAGGCCAAGGCTTAAAAAGAGGAAGAAATTATGGCCAAGGTAGAGAAAGAGGTGGTCCTAGGTGATAATGTCTCTCAGATTACTGTTTCAAAATAATATGTGATTTGGGATATTTTTTGTACAGGTTTTATGTCAGTATTCAATAAACATAAATGCAGGGAGAAAGGAAACAATAGTACCTACCTACCTACTGAGAGAGTGAGAGATGGAGGGGAGGTGGGAGAGAAAGATTTCTTTTAGGAACTGGCTAATGTGATCATGGAGGTTAAAGTCTCAAGATCTGCAGCCAGCAATCTGGAGATCCAAGATAGCCAATGGTGTAAGTTCCAGTCTAGAATCTAGCAGTCTCAAGACCCAAGGAGGAATAATATTTCAGTGCATGTCCAAAGTCAGCAAAGACCTATGTCTCAAGTCAGTAAGACAGAAGGAGTTCCTTCTTAACCTTTTTTTGTTTTATTCAGGTTTTCAATTGATTGAATAAAGCTGATCTACATTAGGGTGGGCAATCTATTTTACTCAGTCTACTAATTTGAATATTAATCTCATCCAAAAACTCTCTTACGGGTGAATAATATTTAAGCAAATATCTGGGCACCCCATGACTTAGTTAACTTCACACATAAACTACCTATCACACTAATGAAAGACCAAGATATGACTCAAAGTTAGAAGCTCAACTTTGGAATGACCGAATGATCTTATGTATTTTTAAAGATTTATTTATTTATCTGAGAGAGAGAGATTGAGGGGGAGAAGGGGCAGAGGGAGAGAGAAAATCTCAAGGAGACTCCCCACGCAGTGTGAAGTCCAATTCTGGGATTGAGCCAAAACTAAGAGTTGGCCGCTTAACCAACTGCACCCCCCAGGCTCTCCCTAATGACTTTATGATTGTTAACGAAAGTACATAAAATATTACTTAAAGAATAAAATGAAGGTGTCTGGGTAGCTCAGTCAGTTAAGCATCTGCCTTCAGCTCAGATCATGATCTCAGGGTTCTTAGATTGAGCCCCATATTGGGCTTCCTGCTCAGTGGGGAGTCTGCTTCTCCTTTTGCCTCTCCCCCCCACTCACGCTTGCACTGTCTTTCACCCTTTCTGAAACTAACAAATTAATTAATTAAAATCTTTTTTTAAAAAGAAGAAAATGAAGATCACCAAGAATGATTATTCCTTTTTTTTATGCTGATTAGAAGAGACATTTTATTTATTTTTTAATTTTTTTTACTGGAGTTAAATTTGCCAACATATAGCATAACACCTAGTGCTCATCCCACCAGGTGCCCCCCTCAGTGCCCATCACCCAGTCACCCCAACCCCCCGCCCACCTCCCCTACCACTACCCCTTGTTCATTTCCCAGAGTTAGGTGTCTCTCATGTTTTGTCACACTCACTAATATTTTCACTAATTTTCTCTCCTTTCCCTTTATTACCTTTCACTAGTTTTTATATTCCCCGTATGAGTGAAACCATATGATGATTGTCCTTCTCTGACTGACTTATTTCACTCAGCATAATACCCTCCAGGTCTATCCACATTGAAGCAAATGGTGGATATTTGTCGTTTCTAATGGCTGAGTAATAAGAATGATTATTCCAATCACTGTTAAGGATTCTATCATTTCATATGCTACAGAGTTTTAGAATGTCAATAAAATCCTAAATCAAAGGTGGGTAGAGCTGTCACTAAGGCCAAGATTCCTGTTCTTATTTCAGTGATTGGGCACAATGAGCTGGCATAGTGCATCATACCTCCTTTGATCCATTTTATCCTTGAAAAATAAGGGGTTTTTCCTCTTAGTAAATAATAATAAACTACAAGTAGGGGTAGGGATGGATGCATTAAACATCCAAAAAGTTTAACTGTTTCATATGACTATCTAGGGGAGAACAAAATCCTCAACATATTACTATTAGAATTAGCCATTCTTCAGAAACCTGTGACCTGGATTCACTGCAGAAATAAAGAAGGAAGTCTTGCACCCCAGTATTTTCCCACTGGTTTTTATTATAGGTGGGGCATGAAAACAAGCTTTCTTTTTCCTTTTCTTCTCTCCGTGAAATGATCTAGAAAAAAATCAAAACAAAAAAAAACAAACAAACAAAAAGAGCCAAGAATCAGAGCTGAGCCAATGTAAACCAGAGAATACCAAGCTAGAAAGAACTCCCTGTATATTTCTAATTCCACCATGTAATATGCTTAAAATTTATAGAAAATCACAAAGCAACTAAAGGGAATGTATACCCTAGTGATATATTATTCTATGTAATTGGTTCTTGAAGATTTATCTAAAAGTTTAGGAAATGATGTTATGCCTTATTGCCTGTTATCTAACTCAGTTCTATGATGACATACTCTTCCCTTCTGAATACTTTGCCTTTCCAACTCATGAAACAATTTTTTCAAAAGGTTTTGGTTAAAAAATATTTTGTCACTATTCTGATTCATCATTTAGTATTTGTTAGTTCACAAATCAATCATATTCCGCAGTAAATCAGATAAATGAATACAAACAGATGAAACCTGCTGACTTATCTCTCCCTAACAATGCTACTGAGGCAAATATAACTGTTTTCCTACAGATGATGAAAGTGGAATAAACAGATAAATATGTGCAATAGACACAAATTGCAAATATCAAAGGTTTACCAGGATTTGAATGATTGGTGATTTACTGTATGCAGCACATCTCTAGTTATAATGGGTAGCATTGCATAAAACAAAGCTCTGTGGGAAATGTCAAATGGAGAATTAGGAAAGAAATTACTTCTAGACTCTAAAGTATAGCCCTATTTAAGAACACATTGCACAGGGATCCCTGGGTGGCGCAGCGGTTTGGCGCCTGCCTTTGGCTCAGGGCGCGATCCTGGAGACCGGGATCGAATCCCACGTCGGGCTCCTGGTGCATGGAGCCTGCTTCTCCCTCTGCCTGTGTCTCTCCCCCTCTCTCTCTGTCTCTGTGTGACTATCATAAATAAATTTAAAAATTAAAAAAAAAAGAACACATTGCACAACTAGTCTTATTTTTTTATCAAGGAGGCTTATATTTAGAATGTGAATCAGGTGGGATCCCTGGGTGGCTCAGTGGTTTAGAGCCTGCCTTCAGCCCAGTGCATGATCCTGGAGACCCGGTATGGAGTCCCACATCGGCCTCCCTGCATGGAGCCTGCTTCACCCTCTGCCTGTGTCTCTGTTTCTCTCTCTCTGTATGTCTCATGAATAGATAAATAAAATCTTTTTTAAAAAAGAAAAGAAAAGAATGTAAATCAGGGGCAGCCCTGGTGGCTCAGTCGTTTAGCGCCGCCTCCAGCCCAGGGTATGATCCTGGAGACCTGTGATCGATTCCCACATCAGGCTCCCTGCATGGAGCCTGCTTCTCCCTCTGCCTGTGTCTCTGCCTCTCTCTCTCTCTCTCTCTCTCTCTCTCTGTCTCTCTGTGCCTCTCATGAATAAATAAATAAAATCTTTAAAAAAAAGTATAAATCAGTATATTTTGTCCTTTGAATTAGGAAATATTTTTGAATGGCAATATATAGTATCTGTAAAGATGCTGAGAAATAGGCACTCTTCCATTGCTGAATGAGATTGTAAATTACAAAGAGAAAATTTTATAAATTTACAGCATGCATCAAAAGCCTTAACAATATATATACTCTGCCCCAGCAATTTCTCTCCTAGAAATGTGTAATAAAGAAATACTATAGAAGTGAAAAAATTGGAAACCATTGACCACAAAACTGTTAATTACAAAAAAACTGATAATAAAATAATTTAGAAACAACCTATTTGTGTAATTATAGGAGGATCAGTTAAATTATTGTCAATCCATATGATAAAATAAAGCCACAAAATACACTGTAAAAGTTTATCTAAAGAGATGAGAGATGAAAAGTTCCCATGATATATTTAATGAAAAAAGACAAGTTAATATAGAACATGTTTGCACTTTTATAAAACTATATTAAAATGTTGGCAGTAGTGCCTCTTGGTGATGAAATTAAGAGTGATTTTTATTTGCTTTTTTCCTGTTTGTACTTTCTATAATTATTATTTATTACTTTTAAATGAGAGCAGAATGTTATCTTAAAAAGAGTAGTTCTGAAATTTTGCTCAGGGACCAGCTCACAAAAAGAAAATTAAAAGTCTTTTTAATTAGACTTCCTGATCATTTTCTAAAAATGTTAGCAAGATGAAATAACATAATCATAGGTTGACTAGAATTCTGCACACAAATTTTCAATCAACCAATAAATTTCACCCATAAAATATTTCCATTTTCAGCAGTTTGAAATTATCTCAATATGTCATTACTTAATGCTGAAAATATCAGCATTTAATAGTATATGGATTATATAATATTGCTAGTTGACTTTAAATAAAACAAATAACAACTATGAGGTAAAAGGAAGATATTACTTAGAATTTCAGCAAAGGATGAGAGTAGGATAACATAAAAGCTTTCTACCTGTCTTTTAGGGCTACACTTTTTACCTAATCTCAAATATTTCTTATTCACAGTAAAATGATACATTATTATAAATTTTTCTACTATCCTCTAGCATTTTTCATTTTGACCCAAAATTGAATACTAAAGCCCATTTTGGTAAAACAATTAAAAATGTCAATTTCAAAAAAAAAGTCAATTTCCCACTGGGATATACAGTCTTTGTCAGTAAACAGCCTTTTATTGGTACCATTGTTCTCATAGAGATTTCAAGCTGAGCTTTATCAACCTGGTCAGTATATGGCTTAAAGATTTCTAAGCACAAGTATTTAACAATAAGCTAGTAGAGATTATCCTTGTGAATCAGCAATCATCACTTTGATTAAAAATAAGTTTTCCTTTTTAAAACAGACTGCTATCAATCACCAATAGATATATAACTTATTCTTTGAAGAACTTACAGAGACTAGCCTGATATCTAAGCTAGGATCCAAGTTATCAGTCAAGATAGATTAGGTTATACTAATATGAAAGTAACAAAACCCACAAATGTCAGTGGCTTAAAACAACAAATGTGTCATTTCCTACTCATGCTACATTTCCACCAATGGGTTGCTAGAGGTGAAAGGGTGTTCTTCTCATTGTAGTTTCTCAGGGATCTCTCAGAAATTCCAGCTGGAGAGCAGCCACTACCTTGAACATCCCTAGTCACAGGGGTAGAAGGAAAGAAATCTAGAAAGCATCTCACTCAGTCAATTAAATGTTCTGGGTCTCTGGCCCTGAAATAAGGTACATCACTTTTGTTCACAACCCACTGGCCACAGCTAATCACATGGTTCCATCAAACTATGAGGGAGCCAGGAAGCACAATCCTACAATGGGCCCATAAAAGGAGGGGAGCAAGAATTATTTGCAAAAAAGGGCCAATGACTACCATACCGAGTTTTCTTTTTCAATGTCAATTTCCATTTGTCAAACTGTTTTTGTTTGTGTGTGCATATGTATGTGACAGGAAGAAGTTTTATACATACATATATACCATTATTCTCCCCACCCTTAATTTTATTTTTCCACTTTTTAAATCCTTTTCAGCCTGCTTATTTGATAATTTAGTCTTTTTCTAAATTTATTTATTCATGAGAGACACACCGAGAGGCAGAGACATAGGCAGAGGGATTAGCAAGCTCCAGGTGGGGAGCCTGATGTGGGACTCAATCCAAGGACCCTGGGATCATGACCCAAACTGAAGGCAGACGCTCAACCACTGAGCCACCCAGGCATCCTAGATAATTTAGTCTTTCAACAAATATCACTATTGTGCAGTAGTAACTTTGGGAATAACACTAATTAAAACTGTCATGCTGTATGTCATGCATTAGTTTAGATCATTTGAATGGAAGATTGGTAGGTGGCTGAGCAAAGGCTTTAAAATGGCTAAAAATCCTGCATAAAGACTCACAAACTCACTCCATAAGTAAGGGCTGCTGCTACATATCAATAAACATAAATAAGATACAAGACTTGATGCCAACACAGGATCTCAATACCATTGAAGAAGCCAAAAGATCCAGGTACTGAAACTGAAGTGCAAGCATTGAGATTAGTTACAAGGCATTAAGTAAAGGGCCCAATTGGGACAAAATTAAGCACTAGGAGAGAAGCACAGTTAACGTATTGCTGAAATATGGAAGAACTAGACCAGACCCCCTTATTCCCTTCTGATTAGAAACAGACTTGGAGGTCCCAGACAACATTTTCCTGGTTGTTGGGACTAAATAGTCACAGGATCTGACAGGATGTGGGAGTTAAGTGCTAGGATATAAATTAATGGAGAAACAATGCAGGATGTCAAAGCTCATGTTGTTCCTAAGGCAATGGATGTTACAAGAAATCTAGAGGTGGGGCAATGGGGTGGCTCAGTGGTTGAGTATATGCCTTCTGCTCGGGTCATAATTCTGGGGTCCTGGGATCAAGTCCTGCATTAGGCTCCTCACAGGGAGCCTGCTTTTCCCTCTGCCTATGTCTCTGCCTCTGTGTGTGTGTGTCTTATGAGTAAATAACTAAAATCTTTTTTTAAAAAAATAGTCTAGAGGCATGTGGCCCAAATATAGTGTCTGGATATTATTTTATCTCCCTTTTGAAGACATAGCAATTGGTGAATGTCAGTTTGAGCAAATTAGCAAGGACACTAATTAAGGTGGTACTTTCTCAAAGTCACTTCCTAGAAACAGCATTATAATGTAGAAGCCATACTGAAATTCCCAAAATTAGTTAGCATGATAGCTAAAGAGAAGAGATATACTTTTTTGGATCCATTAATACCAAAAGAAAGTGATTCTTAATCTTTTCTTTCCAGTAAAAGCTACTAAATTAAATGTAAGAAAAAACACACTATGAAAAAAAGATACTAATTCTAATATCTTATATAATATCACACAATTTCAGTCTTGAGAAAAATCAAGGCCCATGTAGGAATTGTTGCACAAATTTCTTGACAACACTCTTTTCAAGCTGTTTTGTGAAATATTTTTCTTGTCAACAGGAACAAAAGAATGTGCAGGTGTGTGTTAATCTTTGAGGTCTAGCAGAAAATCAGCACCTACCCATCGTTTCCAGGTGCAGAAAAAAATCAGAGCATGACTTGTGAGCTGTGACCATTAGAGCACTGAGCCAAAGTGCTTGGAAAATTCTCTTTAAGGAGTTGCCAGAGTTTGGTGTGTAAAGAGGCCAATGGCAATGCTAATCTGTGGGTGTGGCTAAAAAAATAATAGGGAGATTAACAATCCCTTTTACGTTGAGTGAGCTGAAAAACTGTTTATTCATTGACTAGTGGCAGCAACCCCTAAATTGAGAACTAGACTTGTCACTCTTTGTCTTGGATTCCTAGCCAGTTCAAAGCCTTGATTGAGCTGCTTTCCTAGCTCTCATTCAAAAGGTTTGACCTGGAGGATAGAATACTTGGCAGCTTTTAATTAGTGCTCTGTAAGTGCTAGTGACACGCAACCCTAATCACCACTTTCCAGGACATTCACCTGTTCCCCTTTTTGGACCTTTACCTTGTTGAATAGACTTGGAACCCTTGCCTCGTTTAGCTATTGTGTGATCTAATTCTGGCCTTTGAACCTATAGTATCCACCTAAAAACCATGTTCCTTTATGATGAGTCACAAATACCTATTTAATTGATGGATTCGCCCATACTCATTCTGAACCTTTGCCCTGTTTCTTTAAGCTTTGAACCTTGCTTTAACCTGTCTTTGTTCTCTAAATTTAGCATTTAGATTTGATACTTTTGTTATTATAACCTCAGTTTTCCCTTCAGTTCCTTGTTCCTATGCTATCTTCAACTGATGCCCCCTCTAAAGATTTAATCCTAAAAACCCTGAAAATAATTCTCATCTTTTGATTAGCACCATAACCATTAGTTCCTCAGATAGTTCAGTTCCCTGGAAAAGCAGAAGTTATGGGTACATCTGTCACTGTATTCTCCCTCCATGTCTAAATTTATTCCATCACTTACTTCCTTGAAAAGAACTCAGGTCTTGGAGTAAAGTTACCTGAAAGTTTAAATAGTAATTCCACCTTTGCATAACTACATGGTCTTAGACAAGATACTTCACCTCTATGAGGCTGTGGTTCTGTAAAATGAGGAGGTGATTCTGTCTTATCAAGATCAAATGACAGTTTGAAATATTTTCAAAGCATCTGGTATGTTGTAGGCAATGAATAAATGTTAGTGCTCTTCTCTGAGCTAATACTATAGTATCTGCCCCACCTCTGGAATGCATGCAGACTTTAAAATTCATCTCTCTGGTGCTCGACCCCTCCACCCCACCCACAGATAAAAAAGGTATAATTCTAACACCATCAGAAACCTGGAATTTTGTAGATACTGCAGGATCAAAGAAAAGGATTCCTAACAGAAGTACACAGAAAAAAAATTGACAACCTAAGTAATGAGTTTTTATACACTGCCTGTTTGAATAGTAGCCAGCCCCAAGCATAAATAATCTGGAGAGTGTAAATAAAGGTAAGTGGGAGCAAATGGATGAAATGAAGACCTAAGAGAAAAGGACAATGATAGTGATAGTAGGAAATTAAAAGGATCTTGATACCAACTGTGTCTGGATGAGCTGAGGAGGCCCCTCTCATTAAGTTTACTTACATAAATATATCAACAGGTTAAAATTTAAAATCTTAAGTAGTAAGTTAAAGTGATGATTGCAAATCCATGAAATGCTCAGTGTTAAGCAAGAATGATTATTGCACATGACTCAAAGTCAATATATAGGAACCCTAGTCACATTACTGTTAAACCAGGGATTTTCCATTGTAAATCAAGAGACATAATTTTAGAAAGTTAGGGAGTTTTGTAAGTTATGTAAAGTTAAATTAATTGCAACTCTTAGGTTATATTAAGCTGGATGCTGCAGGAAGGCATATCTGTTGTTTGCATAACATGTATTTGCTGAACATCATAAATAAAAAAACTTGAAATAAATAAATAAATACCTCATTATAAGCCAGATCATTCCCAACCATTCACTGGACATTTATTCAATAGATATTTCTCACAAAATTTTGGAATCTTGTATATTTTAAGCATTTAGAATGTGGCTACTCAAGAATAAATTATGACTTCTGCTCCTAACCAAAACAGAGTTGCATGTAATAAACTAACTTCCCCATTAAATATAATATAGTCAGGATATGAGGGGGGCAAAGATCCCAGAAAGAAAGGAAACTCACTGAGGTGGGACCAGTATTTTGTATGCCTCAGATTATTTGCTGATTCTTATGTTGAATAGAGCTAGAAACTAAACTGATCTGAGAGCAGTTAAGGCACTCAGTAAATTATCATCTATTTCATGGATCTGGGTAGACAAATTTGAAATCCAATGCCTTCAAAAGAGGAGCTCTAAGAAACTCACCAGACTCAATTAGGACACCTTGAGAGAAAGACCATAGGAATGACAGCAAACCAGAAGTAGACCAAACCTATAATATTTGAAATCCAGTCTTGATTCAGCTAAGTTCATGACCAGATTAAGTAATCAGGTCCTACTCTGGCTACTAGTCAAAAGATAAAGTTTATCCTCTCTTGAAGAATATCAGCTTATACAGAACTTCTATAGTTTTTCACAAATAATGTCTAGCATTAAATCAAAAATGGATTTAATGAAAGCATGGAAGCAGCTGAATAGATTAGTGCACCAGGAGATAAATCAGTAAGAAATATCCAGGCTGAATTATGGTAAGAATAAAGAATGAAAAATACAGAAATTTATAAGAAACATGGGATATGACAAAAAGACCGAATATATACCTAATTGTCATCTCAGAGAGAGAGAGAGGAGAAAAAGAATTGGGCAGAAGCAATACTCGAAGAAGTAATGATCAGGAATTTTATAAAGATTTGGCTGAAAATATCAAACCAAAGAGTTAAGAAGTACTTCAAATTAAGCAGAAATAATACAAAGGAATGCCCAACTAGGCATACTGGAGTAAAACTGTTTAAAATTAGGGCCCGTGGGTGGCTCAGTGGTTGAGCATCTGCCTTTGGCTTAGGTCATGATCCTGGCCGGGGGTCCTGGGATCAGATCCCACATTGGGCTTCCTGCAGGGATCCTGCTTCTTCCTCTGTCTATGTCTCTGCCTCTCTCTTTGTGTCTCTCATGAATAAATAAATAAAATCTTAAACTATCTAAAATTAAAGGAAAAGAATATATTAAAAGCATCTAGAGAAGAAAAGCAGAGTCATTGTTTTCAAATAAACAGTAAGCCTGACTGCCAATTTCTCTGTAGAATGATGGAAGCCAGAAGATAATGGAATGTTATCTTTACAGTACTAAATGAAAATTCCCATTTTAAGATGCTATGAGCCAACCTAGAATTCTATATCCAGAAAAAAGTAGCCTTCAGAACTGGAAACAAAATTAAGAAATTTGAAGACAGGGCAGCCCCGGTGGCGCAGGGGTTTAGCGCCGCCTGCAGCCCAGGGCGTGATCCTGGAGACCCTGGATCAAGTCCCACGTTGGGCTCTCTGCGTGGAGCCTGCTCCTCCCTCTGCCTGTGTCTCTGCCTCTCTCTCTCTCTCTCTCTCTGCATCTCTATAAATAAATAAATAAATAATCTTAAAAAAAAAAGAAATTTGAAGACAAATAAAACAGGCTTTGTAACCGATATACTCACACCAAAAAATCCCCAAAAGGGTTTCAGATGGCTACTCAGAAATTAAAAAAAAAAAAGAATAAAAAGCAATTGAAAGGTTAAATGTGTGGATAATTATAAATCATATCGGATATATGAAACAATAATATACATTGTTGAGTTTTAAACCTACATAGAATTAAAATAAATGACAATAATTCAAATGTAAGAGAGGCAATTGGAATTATATTAGTACAAATATTAAAAGTACTATAAGATCCTATGATTGCTGAGAATTAGGCAATTGGTAAATTATATTAGAGTCTATATGATGAATGATGTAATCATAGTGTATGTACTAAAAGAACAGTAAAAGGCTATATAAATGGCAGGAATTAGGGGGTGAAATGTAGTAATAAAAATATTTAATTGATTCAAAATAAGGCAAAGAGGAATGAAAATATAGGCAAAACTGAATAAATAAAAACATTAACAAATTACAAGATTAATATTTAAACCCAAATATATCAGTAATTACATTAATTGTTATAGGACTAGATACTCCAATAAAAGAATAGTGGAGGGATCCCTGGGTGGCGCAGCGGTTTGGCGCCTGCCTTTGGCCCAGGGCGCGATCCTGGAGACCCGGGATCGAATCCCACATCGGGCTCCCGGTGCATGGAGCCTGCTTCTCCCTCCGCCTGTGTCTCTGCTTCTCTCTCTCTCTCTCTCTCTCTCTCTCTCTCTCTCTCTGTGACTATCATAAGTAAATAAAAAAATTAAAAGAATAGTGGAGAAATATAGGTGCTCGATATTAGTATTTCTAAAATGGTTCACTGCAGCTGTAGGTGGCCTCAGAGATGGATCTAGGGTTTATGAAACAGCATTGACATTTGATACATTAGCAAGTCCAGTCTTTGTTATATATACGCATATGTGCACCAAAGAAATGCATATATGCAGCAGAGTTGAACAAGAATGTTCATGAGACAAAATCTGGAAACAACCCAAATATCCATAAATATCCCAATATACATTTATCCATAAATTCACTAGGGTGAATAAGTGAATTGTGGTAAATGTTAGTTACACTCAACAATATAGTTAAATCTCTCAGATAATATTTGGCTTTAAAAAGTCTGATACAAAAGAGTATATAATACATGATTTATTTCAATGAATTGCAAAAAACAGACAACTAATCAATTGGAATATGTCAGAATAGTGATTTGAGCAGAAAGAGTAGTGACTGTGAGGGGACATCAGCTAGTAATGAACTATTTTTATTTCAGTAGTGGTTTTGTGTTTTAATTTTGCTAGGAATTCACACCCTAGCTGTACATTAATGATTCATAATTTGTCAATATGTATATTACATTTAATATGAAGCTTATTAAAACAAGAATCATTCATCATATATGGTAGGGCATTTCAACCAATCTTTTATCCTTTCAATAATTATTTATGGAGCACTTATTATAGCCAATTAGTACGATAGCATTAAGAAACAAGTATAAATACTGGTTCAGGCAATTTTATTTTTGTGATTTTTCCAAGTAAGTTCTCTAAACTTATCTTCTGTAAAAAGAAGTAGATTATGCCTAATGAGTTCTAGAGTCTTTTCCCATTTTAAGATGCTAAACGTAAGTAATATCATCAAAATTCTGGGGGTGACTGGGTGGTTCAGTTAGTTAAACATCAACTCTTGATTTCGACTCAGGTTATACTCTCAGCATCATGAGATGGAGCCCTGCATTGGTCTCCATGCTGGATGTGTAGCCTGCTTAACATTCTTTCTCTCCCTCTTCCTTTACCATCCCCCTTCTTGTGTGCATACACATTCTCTCTCTCTCTCTCTCTCTCTCTCTCTCTCTCTCCCTCTCTCAAAAAAAATAAAGAAAGAAAGAAAAGAATCTGTAATGGTAGTTTTATTATATCATTAGCAACAGGCTGAAGTTTTCTATGTCCACCACTACAAAAACACTCTGCTCCTTGCCTTTCTTCAAGAGAATAGAAGGAAAAGCCATTTCCAGGGTCTTTGCTTTTCTTTCTGAAAAATTATTGAAATATCTGTGCTTCTTTTCGTCCTGATAATCACCACCTCAGGCTTGTCACTGTTTCCATACAGCAGGCAGTCAGTGGGTCTTCAAAGATATATATGCTCACTGGAAAGAATGCACTCAAAATATGTTATTCTTTCTCTTTTGTGTAACTAAGAAACAAGCTAATTGATTTAATTTTAACTTTCAATGGGTTTTAATCTCTGGGTTAAGACTAAAAGCTATTAAGTTTAGTCCAAATTTAAAAAAATGTGCTATTGGTGTGTGAATTAAACTGGTAAGCTAAATGAAACCGCCTTTATAAATGGCATTCTCATTTGTGATCCTGTATCTCATGATATGCATTTGCAGCCAGACCAAACACAGCAGCATGTGTTATATACATTCAAAGCAATGGTTCCGTTAAAGAGGAGACTTCTATAGGTCTGTGGTGCCACACTTACTTTTAGAGAAAATAGGGAACTGCAAATATAGGACAGCCCTCTATGAGAAGGTATGGGAGTAGAAGGCAGTCATTGATGTTGTAGTCCATGGGGAGGTACCTGATATGCCTAGGTTGGCCCCACTAAGAGTGGAAAATTGCCATAGCATCATCAGGGTGAAGCTAAAAGAGTAGTACTGAGTCTGGATCTCTGACCATTAGCAGTTCCCAGCTGTTCCACACAGACCCCACATGCAAGATGGGAAGGTCAATCTTCCCTTGGGACAATACCAGGTCAATGTCAGGCCATATATGATTTGAGGTCCCCTAAAAAAACCTTTAAATCAACTCAAAATACAACAGTTTGAAAATAAACCCATTAACCAATCTAGAGAAAAATCTGAGGTCAAATTCAAGGTAATGGCTTACACTGGAAAAAGCGACCAAATGCAGAAGCCAAGTAATGAAGCTAGAGTAGATGTTCATGGAGCTAGACTGGGAAAGCAGAAACTAAAAGTCTCAGCATACAGGCAAGATTTGCATCAGTACAGAGTGTTTCTCTTCTAGAATACATTCCAGAGTGAGAGGTCAGACTATCATCTTTATAATCTAGTGAGATCTACTTAACAAAATAAGTAGACTTTAAAGGAAATTCAAGGGAGAACATAATGACTTAGGAAATGCCTGCCTTTGTGGCTTTTTTTTTCCCCTAATGAAGTCATCTTTCTAGGTGGAACTGATAAGATTGGGCAAATATATGCTACTTTCTGTTGTACACAATTCTTCGTAGATATCTTGTATTTCTGCACATCTAGCAAGCAAAAGCATGAGCTGCCATTGTTCAATACTGTTTTGACATGCATGCTTGTATAGTTAACAGTGTTAAAAGACAGACTAGTGTCTCCCGCTGAAACAAAGTTAATTTATACTTACTTCCAATTTTAAAATATTTGGGTTCCCTAAGCTCAGGATTCCTCTTCTGTCACCAATCGACTATATGTGCAGATATTGCCTAACTCTTTTTATATTGCCCTATGGGAATTGGGACTTAGGAAAATGGTGTAAGGAAATGTTGGTACTCTGACCACCACTATTGCTGTGAGTAATAAAATCCCTTGTCTCTGACCTAGGAATTTTGTGTCTTTTAACAGCATATATGAAACTGTAGCACCTTGCAAGGAGGATAAAATCTCAGACATACAATTCTTGATAATTCCTAAGAGAAGTCTCTATCAGTGCTGTAGTCGGGATCCATTTTACCCACCTAGGCAATAATAATAACAACAACAACAACAACAATAATAAAAGAAGCTACTACATTTTAAACATTTATTATATGACAGATTGGTGGCTGTGGTGGTTGCTGCATGGATGTTCTTGGTAAGGTGATTTATCTGATTAATTTTACCAGTGAACAAAACAAGATTGAATCTTATAAACAATAGAAGATAGATCAAATTAACTATTTTGGGGAGTTTTGATAAAATAACAATCCTCTAGAGGTACCTGGATGGCTCAGTTAAGTGTCTGCCTTTGGCTCAAATCACAATCCCAGGGTCCTTGGATGGAGCCCCACACTGGGCTCCCTGCTCAGCATGGAGTCTACTTCTCTCTCTCCATTGCTTGTGCTCTCTTGTGCTCTCTTGTGCTCTCTCTCTCTCTCTCCCTCTCTCTCTCTCAAATAAATAAAATCTTAAAAAATAACAATCACCTAGAATTGAATAACTACTAAGTGCCAGGTCCTACACTGGTCATATTATATGTTATATATTATGTAATTTTATATTAGATCTTGTTTGATCTTCACAGAAACCTCATGAGGTAGGTACTATCATTGTTCCCACTTTAAGTTTGTGGAAACTGATACTTAGTTAAATAGATAGACAAAGATCATATAGATTCTAAGTGACAAAGATCTGACAAATGTCAATTTTGTCAAGGTAGGTATTACCTATTACTTATTAGCCATTAATAATAAGTAAGGTGTTCAAATAATAGACTACTCTCATTTTGACTCCACTTGTTTACTGCTACATTTAAATTTTGTATCCAAGGCAAATCTCTCACTTGCCTTCCTGTGGTCTCATCATTAGATATAATTACCATTTAATAAATATTTGTTTCCTGAACAGATAAATGTATGAATAGCCGTGACGCATTGGATGCATTGTCTGGCTCAATAAATAATTGTTACTGAATTAATGGATGAATGAACATTTGCTGAATGTCATGCATCAATATTGAAACTTTATATACCTTGTCCAGTCTCTTAACCACATTCCTAAGCAACCCACTATACAGGTACACTTGTAAAAAGATCTGATCAGGATTAATGTGAGTGGTAAGTTGATATCATTTATAACCTGATATCATGTGAATAAAAAACAGCACATCACCTCTGTAGTATGCTCCAAAATCCATAACTGCAATTCAATTATGGAAATCATCAGGGACCCCTGGGTGGCTCAGCGGTTGGGCTTCTGCCTTTGGCTAAGGTCATGATCCCAGGATCCAGGGTCAAGTGCCGAGTCCCACATTGGGCTCCCTGCAAGGAGCCTGCTACTCCCTCTGCCTGTGTCTCTGCCTCTCTTTCTCTCTCAGTCTGAGTCTCTCATGAATAAATGAATAAATCTTTTTAAAAAAAATCATGGAAATCATCAGCCAAATTTCAAATTGGCCGTTTTACAAATTACCCTATTCAGTCAGTACTCTTCAAAAGTGTCTATCATTAAAAAAAAAAAAGAAAAGAAAAGATAGAAAAGGCCACAGATCGGAGGAAACTAAGGAGACATGATGACTAAAATAGGAAACCTTGGATATCATCCTGAAAGGAAAAAATATTGGATATCATTCTGAATGGAAAAAAGACATTGGCAGGAATACAAGTGAAGTTCAAATAAAGTCTACAGTTTGGCTAATAATAATGTACCAATGTTAATTTTTTAGTCTTGATAAATTCACCATGGTTATATAAGGTGTTAACATGAGGGGAACCTAGATGAAGGCTATACAAAAACATTCTCTACTATTTTTACTATTCTCTTATAAATGTGAAATTATTTCAAAATAAAAAGTTTAAGAAAGGGAATAGGCAAAAAAGGACCACTTTACTAGCAGTTAGAGATTCAGGTGAGAAACATAAAGATCTCTAAGAGAGAAGAGTGTATAAATCAACACACAGTGCATCAGTCTGTCTGGAGTTACTATGTTTCTGATCTACAAACTTCTGAAATCGATTTTTAGAGGGTGTTAGGCTTCCTAAACTCTCTTTTCCCAGTTCTATAACTATGGTCATCGTGGTTCTTCCTGTAGTGATTTAGTCAAAGACAAAATCAAATGAAAAAGCAGACAACAAAGTGCAATCCCAACAACACCCTCCTCCCAACACACTCCTGATAATTATCAAGTTGCTCCACATTTTTTTAGACTTTGAATGTGCATACTGGCTTTCTGAGTTCTGAGAGGTATTAGATCTTCCTGAGAATCCTAAAGGCAGTTGTAAGAAAAAGAAGCATGTTATAGAATCTCCCAATGAAGTGTGTTTTGCTTCATTTATGATACTTTGCGAATTCGAGTTGTAAGAGGTAATGCTCTGAAGAAAAATAAAAGGTTGGCCTGTAGCTGATTTTCCACAGTAGCTGTGTGGCCATCTGGTTTGGTTTTGAATCATCCTTATTAATTCGAGGAAAATGATATACTGAAATCACTATGTAGCAGGTAAATTCCAAATCCATGTCAGCTTTGCCAAGTGTTGTCCCATCTGTAAAAGGGAACAGCATGCAAGCAGCCTGGCTCCAGCCTGACTCAAGCTGTAGCATATTTGCCTGTGCCTGTTATTGACAGTTCCATTACCAAGCTTATTTTGTTAAGTCAGATTGCAACCTTTAATGTAACCCATGTCTTTCACGGCACAGGTCTTTCGAAAAAGAAATTCTTACGGAAGTAACAACCAAGACAATATTAATTATTCTTGTCTCAGGAACTTATTAACTAGTGACCAAACCTTCTATAAGCCATTCCCAAAGCCTCAGCTTGCCTGCAGCTTTATGGGTGACTGAAATGTTTTCCCATTGGCTTCCTCTTAACCTCTGATCTCCCTAGCACAAATACCAAGTATAAACTCTTCATTTCCACAGTAATGGATTTTCAGTCTCCTCCATTTGTAAAAGGGAAGAGATCGGCCCAACTTTTAGAATTTCTGCCTTTTGCATGGAGAGGCATTGCTGTGCCTACTTAAAGAAAAGCAACTTGAATTGCCACAAGAAACAGGAACCTTTAAACTTCATTTATTCAAGACAGGAAGAAGCTTTGTGGATTTTAATAAGGGCCTTTTTCCACTAATTTTAATAAACTTGTGACAAACTCCTCTTGCTGCTTCTGTTCTACTTCAGAGCCCCTTATTAATTTTTTCCACTTTCCACACTAAGAATTATAAAAAAGAAAAAAAAGTCATTATGACCACCACCCACCTCAATTCAATTCCTGGATGCGCCAGTCTAAAGCTCACACAACCAGCAAATAGGCATCAAGTGACCCAGATGTGTAAGACATTGAGCTCAGTGCTAGGGATACCAAAACTTTAAAGTAGAAGTGAGCCATACTTAAGGATTAAGAAAGAAAAACAACTACCCACTTGGCTCATAGTGCTTAATTATGGATCCTTAAACGGGCTAAACTTACAGGCTGAGGCATCATTTCTCATTCTAGCAGAGTACAGGTTAAAAGCCCTCAAAGAAGACAGTGCTGATAGAAATACTTGAAGCCCAGATTTTAACTTACTATGAAGTTAATTAAAAAATAATTTAGAAGAGCCTGAAGAGGTAGTAGCAAAGAACTTGAGCTCTATAGTGAGACAGATCTGAATATTTTTCTCCTGGCTTTAAGATTCTGCTGCTGTGTATAATAACAGACAAGTCAATTAGCCTTTATGATTTGGTTACCTCAATAGGGATAATGACTGTTACCTATCTCATGTTTGTTGTAAAGAAAAAGTGAAAAAAAATCCATGTAAAGTATGTGGCATGATGCTGGGCATCTACCATAGCTCACTAAATGTTTTTTTTTTACTACTAACATTTTAATTATTAACATTGGAATCATCATTTTCATTAACAAGCCTCAAAAGTAGACTCTAGCTATTGTAGCACAAATCAAATAAAATAAGCAACATCCAAGTGAGTTGTGAGTTTCAGTTGAGACTAGGTCATAGAAAAGAAAATGAATCTGACAAACTATCATAGCATTACACTTTACAGTCAACTGATTTGAATTCACATCCTGGCGTGACCAGTTAATAACCAGTAGTATGATCTTGAGCAAATGATTTAAGTTTTCTGAGCCTCAGTTTTCTCACTTACACAGTGAGATTAATAATATTCCTTCACACTGTTTGTAAGGTAATACTCTGTATGTAAGCCATTTGGCATAAAACCCAGTGTAGAGTAGGCATGCAGTAAATGTAATTTCCCTACACTATATCACCAGCACCATCAAATCTTTTCCACTCTCATTTTCTCTGCTCACCTCCAGATACTGTAATAATATTAGAAATTTCATCACTCAAGATTTCACTTTATATATTCAATTAAGAAGTTTATAGACTATTTATACATAGTCTTACATAGTAAGACTATGTATATACATATATGTCCTTCATTCCAAGGAGTTGACTATTTTCAGAAGGTTCAAATTGATAAATTATATTTCAGGTACATCATACAAATCTAGCCCAATCATCAAGAATGCTCAAAGAGAAAGGTAATTTTTAAAATATATATATATAATTCTCCCAGGCAAATTTGGCTTGTGATCTTACCTGGTCTCATTAGCTAAAGAGAATTAGGATTATCCAGTACTTGAAGATCACAGTAAACATTAAGATTCATTGAGTTAGAAGGCAGCAAATTTCTTTTTTTATTTTTTATAAATTTATTTTTTATTGGTGTTCAATTTGCCAACATATAGAATAACACCCAGTGCTCATCCCATCAAGTGCCCCCCTCAGTGCCCATCACCCAGTCACCCCCACCCCCCACCCATCTCCCCTTCCACCACCCTAGTTCGTTTCCCAGAGTTAGGAGTCTCTCATGTTCTGTCTCCCTCCCTGATATTTCCCACTCATTTTTTCTCCTTTCCCCTTTATTCACTTTCACTATTTTTTATATTCCCCAAATGAATGAGACCATATAATGTTTGTCCTTCTCCGATTGACTTATTTCACTCAGCATAATACCCTCCAGTTCCATCCACGTCGAAGCAAATGGTGGGTATTTGTCGTTTCTAATTCCATTTGAAAATGTGAACTAAGCTAACATTCCAGCATGATTCTATGGATGATATTATAGGTGAGGGCTCACGTACAAGTTTTACAACCATTTGACTCAATGAATATGATAACACTGGAAGACAGTAAAATAACAAATACTAATGCCAATATTCTAATAGGAGGTGGTTAGGCCTCCACTTCTGCTTCTCTGCTTTTTTGCTTTCGTGGTTCCTCATAGCTAAGTTCAGTAGTGACTGAAATTGCAAATCCAAGCTGTTCCCAGCTTCTGAGACAATTCAAACTGAAGAGAAAATCAGTAGATTCAGTCTCACCATTCAGTTTAGTTTAGTTTTACATCAGCCTCCCTGAGATTTAATGGGTCAAGAAACATCACCCAAAGCTTCTACATTTTCTCCTAAGTCTTTTTGCTACCAACTAAAAATAAAAAGTCAGTAGTATAGAGGTTATATGCATGAATTCTTAAGTTAGACTGCCTGAGTTCAAATGCTAGCTCTGTCCATTAACTGGCTGTGTAGCTTTGGGCAAATTATTTCACTTTTAGCTTTGTTTCATCATCTATAAAATGGGAGTAATGATAGTATCTAACTAATTAACTTCTTAAGAGAATTAAAGGTGAGAAAGATTACAAGGTTCTTAGTGGTTGGCACATAATGAGCACTTTAGGTTCATGTTCATGTTTTTAAAAATCCCAAGACCCATTTCACCAAGAAAATGTTTCCCCTTATTTTTTTTTTGACATGAAGTTCTTTACATCTTTCCCTTCAAACCCCACACCCATGTTGATCTGGTTCACTAGGCTTCTTTCTAAACTACTATCTCAGTCACTAATCTGAATCTCTATTCTGTTACCCAATCTAGTACCTCATTTCTATTTCAGGTTTGGGCATATCTGGACAGAAATATAAAATGATGACCACTGAGCTACCTAACATCTGACCCTTCCATAGGTATGATCCACCAGACTAACCACATCTCCCAGTACCTACAGGTTTTCCAAATTGTGACTAAGATAGAATGTCTATCTCTGGAATCCAATGTCCAATCCACCTAGCTGAACTTCAGGAACCCACTATGTCTTCCTCTCTTAACTGCCCCTAGATGACTGAAAGAGACAAGTTGCCAAATCTCGGGATACAAAGCAATGTCTAGATAAAAAAGAAATCCTGCCCTCCTTATGGTAGCCTTCCTTTTCAAAAATATGTATTTATTTATTTATTTATTTATTTATTTATTTATTTATTTATTTATTTATTTTAGAGAGAGAGCATGCATGCCAAGTGGGGGGAGGGACAGAGGGAGAGAATCTTCAAGCGGACTCCCCACCAATGGTGGAACCTCACACGGGGCTCAATCCCATGACCCATGAGACCTGAGCCAAACCCAAGAGTCAGAGACTTGACTGACTGAGTCACCCAGGCACCCCATTATGGTAGCCTTTCTAAAACCAAACAGGAAAAAAATCTTATTTGGGTATGGTTCCTGCATGATGGAACACCAAAAGGCAAATAGTGATTTTATCCTATACGGACTACAAAAGTAGAAAGTACCACTCAAAGACTTGAAAAGATTAAACGAATATGAAAAATAAATAAAATGTTCTTATTTGATGAAGAGAAATTAAGAATAGGGAATTAAGAAAGGGTTTTAACTACTGAGTCTTCAGTATGAATAGGCCTATTGTAATAAATTAAAATGTCTCATGTACATTGTGCATTTTTTAGAGCCATTTCTTCCCAGGATCTCAAAGCACTTTGCAAATATTAATTATCCATCAATATCTATTTATGGTATGACCATTATCAATGCCTCCTAGGTGATGAAAAAAAAAAGAAAGAAATTTGTCCAGAGCCACATGGGGCAAACTCTGAACAAGAACCATTTGTTGTTCCTGTGTTTGTAATAATGAGCAAATTAAAAGTGCAATGATTTTCTCTGTAATTCAGGAAAAAAATCACTCTGTTAACAGTTGTCCCTAACCATAAGAAAAAAAGTCCTTTTACAATCCATGGACAAGACCTCAAGGCAGCTTCTCATTTTTCCATGGCCAGAGGTTGCTGCTATGAGTAAATGATTCTCTGAAGCCCCACTTTAGTGTAAAGATGTGTAGATGGTTAGAGAAATATCTGCAAATAAATCTTGCTGATTAATATTTGAAAAAGAAAAGAAAAAAAGTCCTTTTAACTTTCTTTAATGTGGATGGATATTTTTTATTTTTCAGATAGTACCTAATTATGGTAAATTGCTTCATTCTCTAATTGTTACTGAAAGGAAACTAAACATTGTTATGTTGACTACTCAAAAGTGGAAGGTTAATGGCACTAATTATCAGATAATCTGGCAATATAATCAACATTACTGGGAGATACCTTGTGGAAACAACAGGCAAAACAAGTATGAAAGATAGACTTATAAGTGCTCAATGCTATTGTTTTATGCTTAGTATGAGAGGTAAAAATTCTCACTTCACAAAGAAACAGAAGGTGATGTTAACCCTGTTTTATATGCTGAACAACCAGAACCCCAAATGCCTTGGTGTATAACGTTGGACTCTCATCACACCAACTTTAAACATCCTCTCCACAGGATATGAAACATAAACATTTTCCAAAGAGATATTTTACCAGAGGAGAACTTTTTTACCTGCATCTGCTCCTAACCTAAATACCTTAAAATGGGGGATAGCTTTTCCACACCTCACCAGCTCATGAGTTAAAAGGATAAGAGTAAAAGCGAGTTTTATTTGTTCTTGCCATTCTTTGTATTTTGAAAAATTAATTCACATTAATAAAGATAATAGTGGGAGATGGTGGAATCTAGGAAAAGAATAACTAGAACAAAGATCATCAAACTTTTATTTTCTTGAAAATAATCGGATATGATTGCAAGGTTTTCAGTAGCTCATGCTGGGAATTAATTCAACTATAATTAATTGAATTGAAGATAAATATCTACTTGATATATTAAAAACAGGACCACCTGGGTGGCTCAGTCGGTTTAAATTTTTATTCTCTTCCTTTTTTTAGTTTTGAAAAATATAAAACATATGACACCATAAAAGGACTCAAAGATCCAAAGCAACTTGAAAAAGAAAAACAAAACTGGAGGTATCACAATTCCAGACTACAAGTTATATTACAAAGTGATAGTAAATCAAACAGTATGGTACTAGCAAAGGAATAAGCATACAGATCAATGGAACAGAATAACAGAATAGAAAACCCAGAAATATACCCACAATTATATGGCCAACTAAAATTGACAAAAGAGGAATGAGTATACAATGGAAAAAAGTCTCTTCAACAAATGGTGTTGAGAAAACTGGACAGCAACTTGGAAAGGAATGAAACTGGACTGCTTTATTTCACCATACACTAAAATAAATTCAAATTGGAGAAAAGAGCTAAATGTGAGACCTGACATTTAAAAAATCCTTAAAAAGAACACAGGCAGTAATTTCTCTGACATCAGCTATAGCAATATTTTTTCTAGATATGTCTTCTGAGGCAAGGGAAACAAAAGTAAAAATGAATTATTCAGACTATATCAAAATAAAAAGATTCTGCACATGAAGAGAAAAATAAAAAAAAAACTAAAAGGCAAACTTCAGAATGGGAGAAGATATCTGCAAATGACATACCAGAAAAAGGGCTAGTATTAAAAATCTATAAAGAACTTATACAACTCAACATCCAATAAACAAATAGTCCAATTTAAAAATATGCAAAAGAGATGAACATTTTTCCAAAGAAGACATCCAGATGGTCAACAGATACATGCAAAGATGCTCAATATCACTCATCATAAGGGAAATGCTGTCAAACCTACAATGAGATATCACCTCACACCTGTCAAAATGCCTAAAATTGAAAACACAAGAAATAGCAAGTGTTGGCAAGGATGTGGAGAAAAAGGAACTCTTACACTATTGGTGAGAATGCAAACTGATTCAGCTACTGTGCAAAACAGTGTGAGGGTTCCTCAAATTTTTTTTTTAAAAACTACCCTACCATCCCGCAATTGAACTAATGGGATATATCCAAAGAATACAAAAACACATTCAAAAGGATACACGTATGCTAATGCTTATTGCAGCATTATACAGTAGCCAAATTACAGAAGTAGCCCAAGTGTCCATTATAGATGAATAGATAAAGAAGATGTGTTATATATATATACAATGGAATATTATTCATCCATTAAAAAAATGAAATCTTGTCATTTGCAATGACATGGATGGAGCTAGAGAGTTTAATGCTAAGTGAAGTAAGTCAGTCAGAAAAAGACAAATACTATATGATTTCACTCATATGGAATTTAAGAAACAAAATAAATGAGCAAAGGAAAAAAGAGATAAAGAAACCAAGAAACAGACTCTTAACTATAGGGAACAAATTGTTGGTTACCAGATGGGAGGGGGGATGGGGGATGGGTGAAATAGGTGGTGGGGATTAAGGAGTGCACTTATCATGATGAAAAAAATTGTGGTTGTCAGGAGCATTTGACAGACATTTTCTCAAAAATGAACAAAGTAAAACAGTTACTTCAAGGGAAAATTAGAATTTTATCAAACTTGATGTATCTCCTTGAGCCTGATAGCTTCCCAACACTTAAAGGCCATTCTGATAAAATTGGTAGTGGTATTAATATGATTGTTTCATTGTGTAATAAAATCGGTCAATATTTAGAAAATCTGAATAACTTAATAAACCAACATTTTCCAATTTAAAAAAGAAAAACATAAACTATAACTGGAAATATATTTTTCTATAATCTGTATTTAAAATAATGTAACATTTCATGTGGTGCATTCTATATTATTTCATAACATGAAAATGTTTGTTGTTTCTGATATGATCAATGGCTTTTAATCAATTCATCCCCTCAAACTACTTTGAATATATTAGGGTGGCTGTCAAGCTCTTCTCTATTTTGTTGTCAAGAAAACTAAGTCTGATTTGCAAAGCAAGAAAATTTTGTTCTATGGTAAACATAATTATTCAAATTATAAGAACTGACTTAATTCTTAAATTATGACATATTTAACTTCATTCAGTTATATCTATATCAAGAAGTTATTTTAGGGTATTATTTCATAAATTATATAATCATAAAATATTTAATTTGCTAAATAGATTGGTATTAGATGCACATTGTTCAAATAATAAAAAGTAAAAATGTCTTTCTCCTAACCCTTTCTCTCTCTTTTTTCAAGTATAAAATTTCAAGTTATTATTATATTTGTAGAGTTATATAACCATAATCACAATCATTTGTTTGTTTCTTGGTTTTGGGGGGGTTTGAGAGCTTTGTTTGTTTCAAGTTTTTATTTGAATTCCAGTTAGTTAACATATAGTGTAATATTAGTTTGGGGAGTAGAATTTAGTGATTCATCACTTACATATAACACCTAGTGCTCATCACAACTGCCCTCCTTAATACCCATCATCCATTTAACCCATCCCCCTGCCTACCTCCCCTCCAGCAACCCACAGTTTCCCCTCTATCATTAAGAGTCTGTTTTATGGTTTGCCTCTATTTTCCCCCTATGTTCATCTGCTTTGTTTCTTAAATTCCACTATAAGTGAAATGATGTAGTATCTGTCTTATTCTAACTGACCTATTTCACTTAGCATGAAACACTCTAATTCCTTACAAGTCATTGTAAATGCCAAGATTTCATTATTTTATGACTAATATTCATATATATATGAATATATATGCATACATACATACATAGTGCCACATCATCTTTATCCATTCATCAGTCAATGGACATTTGGGCTCTTTCCATAATTTGGCTATTGATGATAATGCTACTATAAACATAAAGGTGCACATAACCCTTCGAATCAGTATTTTTGGGTAAATACTCAGTAGTACAATTGCTAGATCATAGAGTAGTTCTATTTTTAACATTTCCAGAATCCTTATACTATTATCCAGAGTAGATGAACCATTTTGCATCCCCATCAATAGTGAAAGAGGGTTCCACTTCCACTATATCTTCACCAGAAGCTGTTGTTTCCTCTGTTATTAATTTTAGCCATTCTGACAGGTGATATATGAGGTGATATGTCATTGTAGTTGTGATTTATATTTCCTTGATAATGAATGATGTTGAGAATTTTTTCATGTGTCTCTTAGCCAGCTGTATGTCTTCTTTGGAAAAATGTCTATTAACAGCTTCTGCCCATTCCTTAATAGGACTTTTTTGGGGGGGTGTTGAGTTTGACAAGTTCTTTATATATTTTTGATACTAACCTTTTATCAGATATTTCATTTACAAATATCTTCTTCCATTCCAAAGGTTATCTTTTAGTTTTGTTGATTATTTATTTCACCATGCAGAAGCTTTTTTATCTTGATGAAGTCCCAATAGTTAATTTCTACTTTGGTTTCACTTGCCTCCAGAAATATGCCTAGTAAAAAGCTGCTATAGCCGAGGTCAAAGAGGTTGCTGCCTGTGTTCTACTCTAGGACTTTCATGGTTTCCTGTCTTCCCATTTAGATATTTCATCCACCTTAAATTGATTTTTGTATATGGTATAAGAAAACGGTCCAGTATCATCCTTTTGCATGTTGCTGTCCAATTTTCTCAACACCATTTTTGAAGAGACTGTCTTTTTTCCCACGGGATATTCTTTTCTGCTTTGCCAAAGATTAGTTGAACATATATTTGTGGATACATCTCTGGGTTTTCTCTTCTGTCCCACTGATCTATGTGCCTGTTTTTGTGCCTGTAGTGTACTGTCTTGATCACTACAGCTTTGTAATATAACTTGAAGTACAAAATTGTGATGTCTGCAGCTTTGCTTTGTCTATTTCAAGATTGCTTTGACTATTCAGGGTCTTTTGTGGTCCTACGGAAATTTTAGGATAGTTTGTTCTAGTTCTGTGAAAAATATTGGTGGTATTTTGATAGGGATTACATTAAATGTGTAGATTGCTTTGGGTAATATAGACATTTGAACAGTATTTGTTGTTCAATTCTATAGGCATGGAATGTATTTCCATTTTTTTGTGTAATCTTCAATCTCATAAGTGTTCTATAGTCCCTCAGAGTACAGTGCTTTACCTCTTTGGTTAGGTTTATTTCTAGGTATCTTATGGTTTTCAATACAATTATAAATGAGATTAATTCCTTGATTTCTCTTTCTGGTGCTTTGTTATTGGTGAATAAAAATGCAACGGATTTCTGGACATTAATTTTATATCCTGTGACTTTACTGAATTCATGTATCAGTTCTAGCACTTTTTTGGTGAAGTCCTTTGAGTTTTCTACATTAAGTATCACGTTGTACGTAAAGATTGAAAGTTTTATTTCTTCCTTAACATTTTTTTTCTTTTTTTTTGTCAGATTACTGAGGCAAGGTCTTCCAGTACTATGTTAAATAACAATGGTGACAATGGACATCCATGTCTTGTTCTTGACCCTAGAAGAAAAGTTTTGTTTTGCCCATTGAGGATGACATTAGCTGTGGGTCTTTCATATATGGCCTTTATGATGTGGAGTTATGTTCCCTTTATTCCTACTTTGTTGAGGGTTTTTATCAAGAATGGATGCTGTGCTTTGTCAAATGATTTTGTGTCTATTGAAAAGATATTATGGTTCTTATCCTTTCTTTTATTAATGTGGTGTGTCACATTGATTGGTTTGGTAATATTGAATCGCTGTTGCAGTCTAGGAGTAAATCCCACTTGATCATGGCAAATGATTCAATGTACTGTTAAATTCAATTTGCTATTAACTTGTGGAGAATTTTTGCATTCATGCTTATCAAGGATATTGGTATGTAATTGTCTTTCTTAGTTAGGTCTTTGTCTGGTTTTGGAATCAAGGTAATGTTTTACTAGACAGTAGCAAATGACCTTTTCTTAACAATAGCTAGCCCCTCAAGGCTCTGGAAACCTTGCTTCCAAATTCCTTAGAGACTTTTGGTATACCTAACCCCCTCCCAACTTCGAAGTATATAATCAGCCACTCCTCACAATCCCAGTACTCTACCCAGGGGTCCTATGCCCATGCCTTAATAAAGATGCCTCAAGGGCAGCCCAGGTGGCTCAGCGCCACCTTCAGCTCAGGGTGTGATCCTGGAGTCCCAGAATCAAGTCCTGTGTCAGGCTCCCTGCATGGAGCCTGCTTCTCCCTCTGCCTGTGTCTCTGCCTCTCTCTCTCCTCTCTCTCTCTCTCTCTCTCTCTCTCTCTCTCTCTCTCTGTCTCATGAATAAATCAATAAAATCTTTAAAAAATAATAAAAAATAAAGAAGCTTCAAGAATTCTTTCTTGGCTACTTACTCCCAAACCCCAACATTTTCACATCATTGGAACTCATCAGTTTCTGTAACATATATTCCTCAAAACCACATGTAGAAATTGCAGTACTATAGATTAAACACATCCCAGGTCCAACAGTTGGTCCTAGGAAGGAAACAGCTGTGAAGTGTCACCAGAGGTCCCTCTGAATTTACATGGGCAAGAAACACATGTTTTTGTTCAGCTGTCTAGAGGAGAGGAAGATGGCAGTGGAGTAGGAGCATCCTAAGCTAGTTTCATCCCATAAACACAACTAGATAACTGTCAAATCATCCTAAATACCACAGAAATTGGCCAAAAGACTGACAGAACAAATCCCCCAACTAAAGGAAGAGAAGAGGCCATATCAAAGAAAATAGGAAGTATGGAAATAGAGTTTAGGAAAAAATGGATTGTGAGTGCTGCAAAGAAGAGGGAGCCATGGACACAGAGAATGGCAAAAGAGATAAGAGTATACCGGGGAATGCACAAGGAGAGTTTCCCAAAGCCATTGGCTTGGAAAATGAGAGGCCTGAATTATATGAGTTCTTTTAACCAACAGGACTTAAAGCCTAGAGTTTTAAAGGTCAGCAAGCTTTGCTGGGATAGAGCCCAGAGGGCACTGCACTGCTCCTGGAGAGAGGGAAAGCAAACAAACCAGGAGGTTAATACTGCAGAAATGGCAATCTTGGAAAAAGTTGGGACACACAAGAGGAAATTGTTTTCTCTTCTTGAATTGTGTCCTCGAGAGGCAGCATTCACAGAGATGCCTCTCCAGGAGCATAAGAGTTGGCTGGGTCCATTTCCCTCCACCACCCAACAGCATGAACACAGAGCCACCAGCAGGAAGCAGCACAACACTGGCTCTGGCTGCCTAACTTGCTTACACCAAGCCACACACACATGGGCTCTGGTGGGACTGCATTTTTCAGCCATGCTTGCTTGCCTCAGTCCCAGTGCAGTGGACCCCTCCCTCAGATGACCCACACAAACCACTGACCACACCACATTTCACAACCAGAGAGTTCTTCAGGGCCTCAGTTCTAGTGGAGTTGGTGTCAGATCTCATTTCAGAAGAAGACCAGAGCACACCTAGTTAAAACTCCTCACAGTCAGTCCAGGGACCAAACACTGCCCACAGCATACAAAGAGAGCCTCTGCAGATGACTGACCTAAACAACAGAGCAGCCAGAACACAACAGTAGAGCACACACAGCACACACCAGAGACATCCCTTAAAGCACCAGGCTTTTGGCAACACTTGGCCTCTTCTTCATAAGGCCATTACTTTCAAGAGCAGGAGACATAACTGGTTTTCTAACACAGAGAAGAAGGTAGAGACCTAGACATAATGCAAAGATGGAAGAATTTATCCCAAATGAAAGAACAAGAAAAGGCTGTGTCCAGATATTGAAGCAAAACAGATATAAGTAACATACCTGATGGAGAAATTAAAGCAACAATTATAAGGATACTCATTAGGATTGAGAAAAAGTAGAAAACATCAGTGAGATCCTTACTGTAATGATAAAAGAGTTAATAAAGAATCAGAGATGAAGAATGCAATAAATGAGATCAGAAATAGGCATGATGCAATGAACAGCAGGATGGAAGAAGGAGAGGAAAAAATTAGTGATATAGAAAACAAAATAATTGGGGTGCCTGGGTGGGTCGATCAGTTGAGTATCTGCTTTTGGTTCAGGTCATCCCAGAGTCCAGGTATCAAGCCCCACATTGGGGCTGAGTGGGGAGCCCACTTCTCCTTCTCCCTCTTCCTGCTTGTGCTCTCTGGCTCTCTCTCTCTCACACTCTCTCTCTCAAATTAATTAATTAATTAATTAATTAATAAAATCTTTTAAAAACCCAAAATAGTGGAAAGTAATGAAGCTAAACAAAAGAAAGAAGAATTATGCAACACGAGAATAGATTTAAGAAACTCATGACTTCACCAAATGCAATACATTCATATCATAGAAGTCCCAGAAAAGAAGAGAGAGGAAAGAGGGCAGAAAATTTATTTCAAGAAACAATAGCAGAGAGTTTCCATAATCAGGGGAAGGAAACAGATTCAAGAGGCACAAAGGGCTTGCATCAAAATTAACAAAAGCAAGTCAACACTAAGACATGTCGTAGTTAAATTCACAAAATACAGTGGTAAAGAAAACTCTTAAAAGTAGAAAGACAAAAGAAGTCCTTAACTTTCAGGGGAAGACCCATAAAGCTTGCTAGAGAATTCTCAACAGAAACATAGCAAACCAGAAGGGAGGGGCATGATATATTCAAAGTGCTGGGCAGCCCAGGTGGCACAGCGGTTTAGCAACGCCTGCGGGCCAGGGTGTGATCCTGGAGTCCCCGGATCGAGTCCCACGTCAGGCTCCCTGCATGGAGCCTGCTTCTCCCTCTGCCTGTGTCTCTGCTTCTCTCTCTCTCTCTCTGTGTGTGTGTGTGTGTCTCTCATGAATAAATAAAATCTTTAAAAAAAACAAAGTGCTGAATGAGGAGATTATGCAGCCAAGAATATTCTATCCAGTGAGGCTATCATTCAGGATAGGAGAGATAAACAGTTTCCAGAAAAACAAAACTAATGGAGTCCATGACTGCCAAAATAGCCCTGCAAGAAATACTAAAGAGAAATCTTTGAGTGCTAAGGAGAGACCAAAATGACAAAGATAAAAAAAGATGAGAGAAAATCCCCAGAAACAACAACAAAACAAGTAACAAAATGGCAATAAATATATATCTTTCAAGAATGACTCTGAATTTAAATGAACTACATGCTCCAATCAAAAGGCAGAGGGTGTCAGAATGGATTAAAAAAAATAAGACCCATCTATATGCTACCTATGAGAGAGTCACTTTAGACCTAAAGACATCTGCAGATTGAAGGTGAGGGGGTAGAGAAATATTTATCATAGAAAGAGATGTCAAAAAGAAAATAAAAGTATCAATACTTGTATCAGAAAAACTAGATTTTAAAACTAAGACTGTAAAAGGAGACAAAGAAGAGCATCATCATATCCCCATCATAAAGGGGATAATCCAACAATTGCATATACTTATACATCCAACATGGGAGCACCCAAATATATAAAACAGTAACAAACACATAGGAATTCACTGAAAACACAGAAATAGCAGAGTAGTTAATACTTTACTTATATTGATGGCTGATCAAGAAAAAAAGAAAAAAACACAAATAAGAGAAAAGAAATAACAGCCAATACCAAAGAAAGACAAGTATAGGGGAATATTACAAAAAGCTATATGCCAACAAATTGGACAACCTGGATAAATTCCTGAAAACATATAAATTACCAAAACTGAAAACAGAAAGAAATACAAAACTGGAACAGACAACAACCAGCAAAGAAATTGAATCAGTAATCAAAAATCTCCCAACAAACAAAATTCCAGGGCCAGATGGCTTCAGAGGCAAATTCTACCACACATTTAATGAAACGCCGGGACACCTGCACCCCGATGTTTATAGCAGCAATGTCCACCATAGCCAAACTGTGGAAGGAGCCTTGGTGTTCATCGAAAGATGACTGCATAAAGAAGATGTGGTTTATGTATACAATGGAATATTACTCAGCCATTAGAAACGACAAATACCCACCATTTGCTTCAACGTGGATGGAACTCGGGGGTATTATGCTGAGTGAAATAAGTCAATTGGAAAAGGACAAACATTTATATGTTCTCATTCATTTTGGGAATATAAATAATAGTGAAAGGGAATAAAGGGGAAAGGAGAAAAATGAGTGGGAAACATCAGAAAGGGAGACAGAACATGAGAGACTCCTAACTCTGGGAACCGAACAAGGGGTGGTGGAAAGGGAGGTGGGTGGGTGGTGGGGGTGAATGGGTGACGGGCACTGAGGGGGCACTTGATGGGATGAACACTGGGTGTTATGCTATATGTTGGCAAATTGAACTCCAATTAAAAAAATATGTAAAAAATAAATAAATAGACTAGAATATTTAACAATTTAAAAAAATAAAGAAGAGTTAATACCTCTTCTTCTCACCCTTGTCTAAAAAATAGAAAAGGAAGGAAAACTTCCAAATTCATTCTATGAGGCAAGCATTACCCTGAAATCAAAACTAGATAAAGACTCCACTAAAAAAGAGAACTGCAGGCCAATATCCCTAATGAACATAGATGTGAAAATTCTCAACAAAATACTAGCAAATGAAATTCAACAATACATTAAAAGAATCATTCACCATGATTAAGTAGGATTTATTCCTGTGTTACAAGGGTTTTTCAATATTCTCAAATTACTCAACATGATACATTACATCAATAGGAGAAAGGATAAGAAACATTTGATCTGGGCAGCCCAGGTGGCTCAGGGGTTTAGCGCCACCTTCAGCCCAGGGCTGATCCTGGAGTCCCAGGGTAGAGTCCCACATCAGGCTCCCTGCCTAGAGCCTGCTTCTCTGCCTGTGTCTCTGCCTCGTGTGTGTGTGTGTGTGTGTGTGTGTGTGTGTGTGTCTCATGAATAAATAAATAAAATCTTAAAAAAAGAAACGTATGATCCTCTCAATAGATAAAGGAAAAGCTTTTGGCAAAATACAGCATCCACTCATGTTTAAAACCCTCAACAAAATATAGAGGGAACATACCTCAACATAATAAAATCCATATACAAAAAGCCCACAGCTAATATCATCTTCAATGGGAAAAACCTGAGAGGCTTTCCCCAATCAGGAACGAGACAGGGATGTCCACTCTCACCACTGTTACTTAACATAGTACTGGAAGTCCTAGCCTCAGCAAACAAAACAAAACAAGAAATAAAACCTATCCAAATCAGTAAGCAAAAAAGTCAAACTTTCACTATTTGCAGATGACATGATACTCTATATAGAAAACCCAAAAGACTATACCAAATAACTGTTAGAAGTGATACAGGAAATTCAGTAAAGTTGCAGGATACAAACTCAACACGCAGAAATCTGTTGCATTTCTATACACCAATAGTGAAGCAGCAGAAATAGAAATTAAGGGATCAATCCTATTTAAAATTGCACCAAAAATAATAAGATACCTGGGAACAAACCTAACCAAAGAGGTAAAGATCTGTGGTCTGAGGACTATAGAACACTTATGAAAGAAATTGAAGAGGACACAAAGAAACAGAAAGAGATTCTATGCTTATGGGTTAGAAGACACATATTGGTAAAATGTCTGTACTACCCAAAGCAATCTACACATTTAATGCAATCCCTATCAAAATACCACTAGCTTTTTATACAGAACTAGAACAATCCTAAAATTTGTATAGAACCACAAAAGACCCCATATATCCAAAGCGATGTTGAAACAGAAAAGCAATATTGGAGGTATCATAATTCTGGACTTCATATTACAAAGCGATAGTGATCAAGACAGTATGGTACTGGCACAAAAATTGACATAGATCAATGAACAGAATAGAAAGCTCAGAAATGAGCCCACAATTATATTGTCAATTAAACTTTGAGAAAACAGGAAAGAATATGCAATGGAAAAAGACAGTCTCTTCAGCAAATTGTGTTTGAAAACCGGACAACATGCAAAAGAATGTAAGAAACCACTTTCTTATACCATACAAAAAATAAATCCAAAATGTATTAAAGACCTAAATGTGAGATCTGAAACCATAAAAATCCTCAAGGACAACACAGGCAATAATGTCTTTAACATTAGCTGTAGCAACTTTTTTGCTGGATATATCTCCTGAGGTAAGGGAAACAAAACAAAAATGATCTATTTGGACTTCATGAAAATAAAAATATTCTGCAGAGCAAAACAATCAACAATATTAAAAGGGAACCTTTGAAATGGGAGAAGATATTTGCAAATGACATACATGATAAAGGTTAATATGCAAAATATATAATCAACTTATTAAACTCAACACCCAAAAAAACAAATAATCCAGTTAAGAAATGGGCAAAAGACATGAGTAGACATTTTTTCAATGAAGACAACCAGAAAGCCAACAGACACATACAAAAGTGTGCATCACTCATGACCAGGGAAATGCATATCAAAACCACAGTATCATATCACATCTGTCAGAACGGCTCAAATCAATGGCACAAAAGAATCAACAGGTATTGATAAGGATGTGAGAAAGTGGAATCGTCTTACACTGTTGGTGGGAATGCAAACTGCCACAGTCACTCGGGAAAAAAGTATAGAGGTTCCTGAAAAAGTTAAAAATAGAACCACCCTACTATCCAGCAATTGAATTACTGGGTATTCACCCAATGAATACAAAAATACTAATTCAAAGGGATAGATGCACCCAATGTTTAGAGCAGCATTATTTACAATGTCTAAACTGTGGAAACAGACCTAAGTATCCACAGATAGATGAATGGATAAAGATGTTGCTTTACATTTATACAATGGAATATTACTTAGCCATAAAAAATAATGAAATTTTGTTATTTGCAATAACACAGATGAAGTTAGAGAGTATTATGGTAAGCAAAACAAGTCAGTCAAAGAAAGAGAATACTATGTGATTTCACTCATATGTGGAATTTAAGGAACAAACAAACAAAGGGGGAAATGATAGAGGCAAACCAAGAAACAGATTCTTAACTATAAAGAACAAATTGATGGTTACCAGAGGAGAGGTGGGTGGTGGGATGGGTTAAATAGATGATGGTCATTAAGGAGTGCACTTGTAATGAGCACAGGGTGATATATGGAAGTATAGATTACTATATTGTACACCTGAAACTAATCTAACACTGTATGTTAATTAAGTGAAATTAAAAACTTAAGAAAAAAGAATGGTTGAAAATTTCTCAACTCTAGGGGGACAAATATCTAGATTTAAGAAGCCCAAAATATTTCAAGTAGTATGAATCTAAAGGGGTCTTTTTTTAAAGATTTATTTATTTATTCATGAGAGACACAGACTGAGAGAGAGAGAGAGAGAGACAGAGACATAGGCGGAAGAAGAAGTAGGCTCCTTGCAGGGAGCCTGATGCGGGACTCAATCCTGGATCCTGGGATCATGACCTGAGCCAAAGGCAGGCACCCAACAGTTGAGCTGCCCAGGCATCCCTCTAAAGGGATCTACACTGAAATATATTATAATTAACCTGGCACAACTCAAAGATAAAAGGTAATTTTTAAAGCAACAACAGAAGGGTGACTTGTTATATACAAGAAAATGACCATAAGAGTATTAGTGGATTTCCTAGCCAAAATCGTGGAAGCCAGAAGAGACTAGTATGATATACCCAGACTGCTGAAAGAAAAAGGAAAACTGCAAACCAGGAATTCTATACTAGGCAGAAATTTAAAGATGAAAGATACTTTCCAAACATTAAAAAAAATAACCTACAGAAGTTTAAACCACTAATCTTGCCTTACAAAAGTGCTGAAACATTTTTTTTTAATTTTTTATTTATTTATGATAGTCACGGGGGGGGGGGCAGAGACATAGGCAGAGGGAGAAGCAGGCTCCATGCACCGGGAGCCCGATGTGGGATTCGATCCCGGGTCTCCAGGATCGCGCCCTGGGCCAAAGGCAGGCGCCAAACCGCTGCACCACCCAGGGATCCCGCTGAAACATTTTTAAGTTGAAAATGAAAGGATGACAAATGGAAACACAAAAACAAAGAAAATATAAATCTCAGAGGAATTAAGATGGCAGAGAAGTAGGGAAGCCCTGGCCTTTTCTTGTCCCGTGAACATGGCCGTCTTAAGGTCAGATCAGGTGGAACACCCAGGAGATCAAGCTGAGGATTGGAAGAAAGATCTCCACAGTTGAAGGGAGTTAGCATGACAGGTGTCATGTGTGTAAGTGAATTGCGGGAGAGAAAAACTGCCATGCTGCAGAGAGGAAGAAGCCCTTTCCACAGGCCAAGAAATGAAAGAGAAAGAGAGAGAGGTTGACAGAGTGTGGCATTGAGTCTGCACAAGAAAACCTATCCAGATCACAGACTGGGATGCTGGGTGGGGGGCGGGGAATAGAACTGAGCATGGCAGGTTTTTTGCAGGGTATGGAGCTCCAACTTAGGTTTTGGAAGTGCACAGACTTTATGTTCTCTGAGGCAGTGCTCTTGCACTCCCACCTGGGAAGAAGGAAGGCACTAACTAGAGAGTGTACAAAGTGGTATAGGGATCTTCTGAGTCACAGTAGGAGAGAAAATTCCTTCCTAGAGTACATTTGGAAGAGGACATATTGCCTCTCCAAGGACAAAAGATCCTGCAGGCACCAGCAAATGGTCTAGAAGGACAAACAGTGTATGTTCTCATTCATTTGGGGAATATGAATAATAGTGAAAGGGAATATAAGGGAAGGGAGAAGATATGTGTGGGAAATATCAGAAAGGGAAACAGAACATAAAGACTTCTAACTCTGGGAAATGAACTAGGGGTGGTGGAGGGGGAGGAGGGCGGGGGGTTGGGGTGAATGGGTGACGGGCACTGAGGGGGACACTCGACGGGATGAGCACTGGGTGTTATTCTGTATGTTGGTAAATTGAACACCAATAAAAATTAATTTATTAAAAAAATGGTCTTTCATTGACAGGGGACAGAAGCACGTGCATAGGGTGGATAACCTGGTTGCTGCTTTTCTGGGTGTTACACCATAGATTCCATGCACCACTCAGGTATGGGATTATTTTCCTGGAACAAAGGACACTAGCTCATCAGGAAAGCTCTACTCCAGAGGAGGGAGTGGATCCACCTAGATCAGTGTCCTTTAAGATTGGGAGTTTTGAATCCCAGCTACATGCCGAAGACAAAATGCAGAACTGTGGTGCTGGGTGCACTGATGGCCCTCACTTTTCTGTGAGGGGTTCCTGAAGAGTGGGGGTGGTGTTAGATCACCTATGTAAGGAGGAGAGAGTGTGATCATGACATTTTCCCCTTGACAACAACATATTTAGACTTCACAGAGCAACATAGTGGCCCCCAGTGAAGATGGGTACCACTCATACCAAACCCTGTTCCCCTGTACCTGGGAAGTCCATATTTACTGGGGCAGGACTGACTCTGAGGCAACTCAGTAGGCCTCTCTTCCAGAAGACCAAAACAAGCAGCACCCCACATACACCAATCTACTGATCATACAGTGTTTCAAGGTGTCACCTTCAGTTCTGGTGGAAATAGAAACAGGTTGTATTTTTTTCCTTCTTTTCTTCCCTTTGAAACCAGGCTTATAGGGGCACCTGGGTTGCTCAGTGGTTGGGCGTCTGCCTTTGGCTTGGGTTGTAATCCTGGGGTCCTGGGATTGAGTCTCATATCAGGGTCCTACAGGGAGCCTGCTTCTCCGTCTGCCTATGTCTCTGCCTCTCTCTCTGTCTCTCATCAATCAATCAATCAACCAATCAATCTTTCAGAAAAATCAGGCTTATAGTTTTATGTATGTTTGTTAGTTTTTTCATCTCTTTTTCTCTTTTTTTTTTTTTTGATCAGGCTTCTTTTGTACTTTTCTTATTTTTTTCCTCCTTTTTCTTTAGAATCAGGCTTATAATTTTTTGATTGTCCATTTGGTTTTCTTTTTTCCTTTTTCTTTTCTTTCTTTTTTTAATCAGTATTTCTTTGTTTTCTTTTTTTCTCTTTCTTTTTTTTCCAGGCTTATTTAAACAACAAAAAAATCAAAGCACATCTAGTTAAATTCTAAACACCCTCACTGCAAGCAAGGAGGAACTCTGCAAAAACTGACCAGTGGGAAAGAGAGCCCAAAACACAACAGCAGAATGCACACAGCACACACCAGAAACACTTCCTGAAGTGCCAGGCCCTGAATAGTGTGTGACTCTTTTCATATAGCATTACTCTCAAGCATAGGAAACATAACAAGCATTCATAACACACAAAAGACAGAAACTTAGCCAAAGTGACAAGACAGAGGAACTCTCCCCAAAAGAAAGGTCCAGAAGAAATCACAGTCAGGGACTTGCTGAAAACAGTTATAAGCAATATATCTGAACAAGAATTTAGAACTACAGTCATAAGACTACTAGCTAGGCTTGAAAAGGCATAGGGGCTCCTGGGTGGCTAGTCAGTTGAGCATCTGACTCTTAGTTTTGGCTCAGGTCATGCTCTCAGGATTATGAGATCAAGCCCCATGTCAGGCTCTGTGCTCAGCCAGAATTCTGCTTAAGATTATCTCTCTCCATCTCCCTCTGCCTTTCCCCCTATTTTCTCTCTCTCTCTCTCAAATAAAGAAATATTTTTTAAAAAGAAAAAAACATTGAAGACACCAGAGAAACCCTTGCTGCAGAGATAAAGTACTTAAAAACTACTCAGGCTGAAATAAAAGATGCTATAACTGAGATGCAAAACAGACTGGATATAATCACAATGAGAATTGAAGCAGAAGAAAGAATAGGTGATATAGAAGATAAAATCATGGAAAATAATGAAACTGAAAGAAAGATGGAAATAAAACTATTAGATCATGAAGGTAGGCTCAGGAAACTCATTGATTCCATAAAGCAAAATAATATCTGCATCATAGGAGTCCCAGAAGAAAAAGAGCAGGAGATGGGGCAGAAGGTTTATTTGAACAAATTATAGTTGAGAACTTCCCTAACTTGGAATAGGAAACAGGCATTCAAATCCAAGAGGCACAGAGAACTCCCCCTCAAAATCAATAAAAACATGTCAACACCATGACATACCATAGTGAACTTTGCAAAATACAAAAATAAAGCAAAAATTCTGAAAAAAGCTAGGGAAAAAAGGTCCTTAACCTACAGGGTAGATACATATGGTTAGCAGCAGATCTGTCCACTGAAACTTGGCAGGCCAGAAAAGAGCAGAAGGAAATATTTGATGTGCTAAATAGAAAAATGTGCAGCAAAAAATACTTCATCAGGCAAGGCTGTCATTCAGAGTAATAGGAGAGATAGAGTTTACAAGACGAGAAAAAACTAAAGGAGTTTGTGAACACAAAACCAGCTCTACAAGAGATATTAAAGGAAACCTTTGAGCAGGAAAGAGAGACCAAAAGCAACAAAGACTAGAAAGGAACAGAGATGATCTAAAGGAACAGTGACTTTACAGGTAATACAATGACATGAAATTCATATCTATCATGATATGATATAGACATCAAAAACAGTAGAATAGATAAAAAAAATTAGGAGCTAATTCTTTGAAAAAAAATATTAAGGTTGATAAACTCCTAAGCCAGACTTATCAAAAAGAAAATAGAAAGGACTCAAATAAAATCATGAATGAAAAGGAAAGATCACAGTCAAGACCACAGAAATACAATTATAAGAGAATATTATGAAAAATTATATGCTAACAAACTAAGCAATCCGAAAGAAATGGATAAATTCCTAAAAACACATAAACTACCAAAAGCAAAGCAGGAAGAAATAGAGAATCTGAACAGATGCATAACCAGCAGAGAAATTGAATCGCTAATCAAAAATCTCCCAAGAAACAAAAGTTCAGGGCTAAATGGCTTCCCAGGAGAATTCTACCAAACATTTAAAGAAGTTATACCTATTCTTCTCAAACTGTTCCAAAAAATAGAAATGTAATGAAAACCTCCAAATGCATTCTATGAGGCCAGAATTATGTTGATTCCAAAACCAGACAACGACCCCACTAAAAAGAATTACAAACCAATATCCATGATGAATACTGTTGTAAAAATTCTCAACAAGACACTAGCAAATTGAATCAACAGCATATAAAAAAGGATTATTCAGTACAATGAAGTGGGATTTATTCCTGAGTTGCAGGGGTGGTTCATACTTGTAAATCAAAGTGATGTATCATATCAATAGGAGGAAGGATAAGAACCATATGATCCTCTCAATAGATGCAGAAAAATCATTTAACAAAATACAGCATCCTTTCTTAATAAAAGTCCTCAACAAAGTAAGGATAGAAGGAACATATCTCGATGTCATAAAGGCCATATACAAAAGAGCCACAACTAATATCTTCAATGAGGAAAAATTGCGAGCTTTTCCCCTAAGATAAGGAACACCATAGGGATATCAGCTCTCACCACTGTTGTTCCACTCCCACCACTGTTGTTCAACATAGTATTGGAAGTCCTAGTCTCAGCAATCAGACAAAGAAATAAAAGAAAAGGCATCTGAATCAACAAGGAAGAAGTCAAACTTTCACTCTTCACAGACAATGTGATATTCTAGAAAACCCAATAGATTCCACCAAAAAATTGCTAAAACTGATAAAAGAATTCAGCAAAGTCATAGGATATGAAATCAATGCAACAGAAGTCAGTTGCATTTCTATACACCAATAATTTAGCGGCAGAAAAAGAAATCAAGCTGTTGACCCACTTACAATTGCATCAAAAATATAAGATACCTAGGAATAAACCTAACCAAACAGGTAAAAGCACTCTGAGAACTATAGAACACTTATGAAAGAAATTGGGGAAGACACAAATAAATGGAAAAATATTCCATGCTCACGGATTGGAAGAACAGATATTGTTAAATGTCTAAACTTCCCAAAGCAATCTACACATTTATACAATGCTTGTCAAAATACAACCAGCATTCTTCACAGAGCTAGAACAAACAATTCTAAAATTTGCATGGAAACAGAAGAAACCAAATAAGCAAAGTAATCTTGAAACACAAGAGCAAAACAACAGGCATCACAATTCCAGACTTCAAGTTGTATTACAAAGCTATAGTCATCAAGACAGTATGGTACTGGCACAAAAACCAACATACATATCAATGGAACAGAATAGAGAACCCAGAAATGGACAAACAACTGTATGGTAAATTAATCTTCGACAAAGTAAGAAAGAATATCCAATAGAAAAAAGACAGTCTCTTCAACAAATGACATTGGGAAAATTGGACAGCAACATGCAAAAGGATGAAACTGGACAACTTTCTTACACCATACACAAAAAGAAATGGATAAAAGATGTAAATGTGATACAGGAATCCATCAAAATCCTGGAGAACACAGGTAGCAACCTCTTTGACCTTAGCTGCCGCAGCAGCTTCTTGCTTGACACATCTCTGGTGGCAAAGGAAACAAAAGCAAAAATGAACTATTGGTACTTTATCAAGATAAAAAGCTTCTGCACAGTAAAGGAAACACTCAACAAAACTAAAAGTTAACACAGAGAATGGGAGAAGATATTTGCAAATGATATATCTGATAAAGGGCAGGTATCAAAACTCTACAAGAACTTCTCAAACTCAACCCCCCAAAAATAAAAAATCCACTTAAGTGAGCGGAAGACATGAACAGACATCTCTCCTAAAAAGACATCCAAATGGCCAAGAAACACATGAAAAGATGCTCACCATCACTCAGCATCTGGGAAATACAAATCAAAACTACAATAAGATTCCCCCTCACACTAATCAGAATGGCTAAAATTAACAACTCAGGAAACAACAGATGTTGGCAAAAATGCAGAGAAAGGGGAAACTTCTTACAGTTTGGTGGGAATGCAAACTGGTGCAGCCACTCTGGAAAACAGTATGGAAATTCCTCAAAAAGTTAAAAATAGAGCCACCCTACATCCCAGCAATTGCACTACTAGGTATTTATCCAAAGGATACAAACCTAGTGATTCAAAGGGGCATATGCACCCAATGTTTATAGCAGCACAATCCACAATAGGCAAAACATGGAAAGAGCCCATGTATCTATCAACTGAGGAATGGATAAAGAGGCGGTATGTATATGCAATAGAATATTACTCAGCCACCAAAAAGAATGATATCTTGCCATTTGCAACAATGTGGATAAAACTAGAGGGTATTATGTTAATCGAAATAAGTCAGAAAAAAAGACAAATACCATATGATTTCACTCATATGTGGAATTTAAGGAAAAAAACAGATGAACATAAGTAAAGGGGAAAAAACATAAAATAAGACAGGGAAGCAAACCATAAGAGAGTCTTAACTATAGGGAACGAACTGAGGATTGCTGGAGGAGAGATGGATAGGAGGATGAGGTAACTGGGTGATGGGCATTAAAGACAGCACTTGATGTAATGAGCACTGGATGTTATATGCAACTGATGAATCACTACATTCTACCCCTGGAACTACTACTGCACTATATGTGAACTAACTTGAACTTAAATAAAATCTTTAATGAAAGCAAAAAAATGAAAAATAATGAGAAATAAAAAACAAAAAGTACAAAAACTATGGTAAAGTTAAATATATAGAAAAATGCATAAGAATTCAATAATGTTATGATGGTACATAAGTCAATTATAGCCCTAGCTAAAAAGAGACAAACTTATTAAGAAAAACTATAACCACAAAAATATATTAGTGTATACATTTCAGAAAGAGTAAATTCTGACATCAATAACTTGACATGGAAAGGAGAAGGAGTAAAAATAAAAAATGTTTTGTATAATATTGAAGTTTTGTTGTTATCAGCTTAAAATTGACTGTTATAATTACAAAATGCATTATCTACATATTATGGTACCCACAAAAAAACCTATAATAAATATTAAAAGGTAAAAAGAAAATAATCAAAGCATACCACTACAAAAATACCAAATAACAAAGGAAGACAGCAAGAAAGGAACAGAAAAACTATAAACAGACGGAATACATTTTTTTTCGTTTTTTTTTTATTTATTTATTCATGAAAGACACACAGAGAGAGAGGCAGAGACACAGGCAGAGGGAGAAGCAGGCTCCATGCAGGGAGCCTGAAGTAGGACTAGATCCCCGGTCTCCAGGATCAGGCCCTGGGCTGAAGGTGGCACTAAACCGCTGAGCCACCTGGGCTGCCCCAGACAGAATACAATTAACAACATGACAATAGTAACCTCTTACCTATCAATATTTACTTTGAATGTAAATGGATTACATTCACCAATCAAAAGATATGGAGTGGCTAAATGAGAAAAAAAACATATTTAAGGACATGTTGCCTATAAGTAATTCAGTTGAGATTTAAGGACACATAGACTGGAAGTGAAGGGATGGAAAAAGACATACTATGAAAATAGTAATCAAAAGAGATTTGTAATGAGTGATGTAAGTGCATCACTACACTTACATCAGACAAAATAGACCCTAAGTTGAAAACTGTCAAAAGAGACAAAGAAGGATATTACATAATGATAAATTTTTAATAATTCAACAGTAAGATATAGGAATTGTAAACCCATATGTACCCAACATCAGAACACCTAAAACTATAAGGGAAAAATTGAAAGAACTGAAGGGAGAAAGAGACAGCAATACAGTAACAGTAGGAAAATTTAATACCCATTTCAATAATGAATAGATCATATATAGGCAGACAATCAATAAGGAAACTCCAGGCTTGAACAACGTTATAGACCTAATGGATCCAACAGACAAATATGGAACACTCCACCCACCAACAGCATACACATTTTTCTCAAGCACACACAGAATATTTTATAGAGTAGGTTAAATACTAGTCCACAAAACAAGTCAATTTTAAATCAGTAAAATCACTCCAAGTACCTTTCCAGCCACAATAGAATGAAATTGAAGTCATCAACTAAAGTAAAACAGAAAAAAATCACAAATACAGAAAATTTAACAATAAGCCCTTGAACAAGAGTTGTGTCAAAAAGAAATAAAAAGGGAGATCAAAAAATATCTTGGGATACACAAAAATGAAAACAACATACCAAAATCTATAGAGTGCAAGAAAAGCAGTTTTAAGAGGGAAATTTATAGAAATATGTACTTACATGAAAAAAATGGTGAAAAGCTGAAAGATTTTCCTCTAAGATCAGGAACAAAACAGGAATTCCCACTCACTATTTTTATTCAATACAGTATTGGAAGTTCTAGCCAGAGAAATTAGGTAAGAAAAAGAAATAAAAGATAACCAAATTAGAAAGGAAGTAGTAGAACTATCACTATTTACAGATGATACAATGTTATATATAGAAAACCCTAAAGACTCAATCAAAAAACTATTAATTAGAACTAGTAAATGAATTCAGTAATGCTGCAGGATATAAAATCAATATACAAAAATCTTTTGTATTTCTATATACTAATAAACTATCACAAAGAGATATTAAGAAAACAATCCTATTTACAGTTGTATCAAAAAGAATAAAATACCTTGGAATAAATTTAACCAAGGTAATAAAAGACTTGTATACTCAAAACTATAAAGACACTGATGAAAGAAATTGAAGATGATACAAACAAGTGAAAAGATATTCCGTGCCAATCAATTGGAAGAATTAATATTGTTAAAATAGCCATACTACCCAAAGCAATCTACAGATATAATGCAATTCCTATAAAAATTCTAAAATTATTTTTCACAGAAATAACACAAACAATCCTAAAATTTGCATAGAACCACAAAAATAGCTGAAGTAATCTTGAGGAAGAAGAATAAGCAGAAGGTATCATGGTCCCTGATTTCAAACTATAATACAAAGCTAAAGTAATCAAAACACTGTGGTATTGGCATAAAATGCAGATATATAAATGAATTTAATAGAATGGAGAACCAGAAATAAACCCACTGATGTATGGTCAATTAATTTATGACAAAAGACTGAAGAATATATAATGGAAAAAGGACTGTATCTCCAATAAATGGTGTTGGGAAAACTGGACAGCCACATGCAAAAGAATGAAAATGTGCCACTTTCTTACACCATACATAAAAATTAACTAAAATGAATTAAAATACTTTTTTTAAATCTGAAACTATAAAACTCCTAGAAAATATAGATGGTAAGATTTTTGGCATCTTACCTTAGAAATGGTTTTTTAGTTCTGATTCTAAAAGCAAAGACAACAAAAGCAAAAATAAAGCACAAGTGGTGCTAAATCAAACTAAAAAGCTTCTAGCAGCAAAGAAAATTATCAACAAAGCAAAAAGGCAAAAAATGGACAATGACTTGAATAGATGTTTCTCAAAAGAAGACATAGAAATGGCAAACTGGTATATGAAAAGGTGTTTAATATCACTAATCATCAGGGAAATACAAATCAAAACCACAATGAGATATCACTTCATAGACTTTAGGATGGCTGTTAGCAAAAATAAAATAAAATAATAAAATAAAAAAATAAAATAAAATAAAGATAACAAGTGCTGACAATGATATGGAGAAAAGAGGACCCTTCTATACTGTTGGTAAGAATGTAAATTGATGTACCTGCTATGAAAAACAATATGGTGCCTCCGCAAAAATTAAAAATAAAATTACCATCTGTTTAGGTGATAAAAAGTTTAGAATAATAAATAGGTAATAAATAGGTAATAAATAGGTAATAAAAGGTTTAGAATCCAGCAATCTTTCTTTTGGGTATATGTTCCAAAATAATTGAATCGGGATCTCAAAAAAGATATTTGCACTCCATTGTCCATTGTAGCATTATCTGCATTAGTTAAGAGGTTAAAAAAAACTAAATGTCCACTGAAAGATGAAGAGATAAGGAAAATGTGGTATATACATACAATGGATTATTATTCCACCTTAAAAAAGAATTGTGACATTTACAACTACACAGATGAATCTACAGCACATTGTTAAGTGAAATAAGCCAGACAGAAAGACAAATACTACATGGTAACACTTATATAATAAATCATAAATATCTGGGCAGCCCGGGTGGCTCAGCGGCTTTGCACCACCTTCAGCCCGGGGTGTGATCCTGGAGACCTGGGATTGAGTCCCATGTCAGGCTCCCTGCATGGAGCCTGCTTCTCCATCTGCCTGTGTCTGCCTCTCTCTCTCTCTCTCTCTCTCTCTCTCTGTCTCTTGCTCCATGTCTCTCATGAATGAATGAATGAATGAATGAATGAATGAATGAATAAATCATAAATATCCAAACTCATAAAAACAGAAAGTAGAATGGTAGTTGAATGGGACTAAGGTAGGGAAAAATAGGAGGTAAGAGCCAAGGGTATAAATTTTGCTATATAAGATAAATAAGTTGTACAGATCTACTTTGCATGTTAGAGACAACAGTTACCAATACTGTATTGTATACTTTTAATTTTCTCATGAAGATAAACCTTATGTTAAATGTTCCTATCATAAAAATAAACAAGTCTAAAAATTTCTGCTTTCCAAATTACACTGTCAAAAGAATGAAAAGAAAAGCCAGATTTGGAGGAAATATTTGCAAAAAACACATCTGATAAAGAACTATTAATCCAAAATATACAAAGATTCTCAAAATCCAACAGTAAAATAAACAACTAAAAATGGGCCAAAGGCCTAAACAGGCACCTCATCAAACATGTTATACATATGACAAATAAGCATATGAAAATATACTCATATCATATATTATCAAGGAAAGGCAAATTTATTTTTTAAAGATTGGTTCGTTTGTTTGTTTATTTATTTATTTATTTATTTATCTATTTATTTATGACACAGAGAGATGCAGAGCCATAGGCAGAGGGAGAAGCAGGTTCCCTGCAGGAGCCTGATACAAGACTCAACCCTAGGACCCCAGGATCACAACCTGAGCCAAAGGCAGATCCTCCACCACTGATCCACCCAAGGAAATGCAAATTTAAACAATAAAATACCACTACATACCTATTAAATGGTTAAAACCACAACACTGGCAATACCAAATGATGGTGAGAATGTGGAGCAATAAGAATATAGGAACATTTTCCTACTGCTGATGGGAATGCAAAATGGTACAGCCACTTTGGGAGATATTTTGCATATTTTTTACAAAACTAATCATAATCTTACCATATACTCCAATAATTGTTCCCTCTGCTATTTACTTAAAGGAGTTGAAAACTTATGACCAAAAAACTCCTGCACACGAATATTTATAGCAGATTTATTCATCATTTCCAACCTTGGAGACAACTCAGATGTGCTTCAGTAGGAAAATAGACAAATGTAGCACATCCAGACAATGGAATATTATTCAATGCTAAAAATAAATGAGCAATCAAGCCATGAAAAGACTTGAAGGACTTTTATTGCATGTTATTAGTTGAAAGAAGTCAATAGGAAAAAAAGGCTATCTACTATATTATTTCAATTATATGATATTCTATAAAAGGCAAAATTATGAAGAGTAAAAAAATAACTGGATTCCAAGGGGTTGTGGGAGAAAAAGGGTAGAGGAATAAGTGAAACACAGACGGGTTCTAGGGCAGTGAAAATACTCTATGTGATCTATAATGACAGATGCATGTCATTATACACGTTCAAGCCCATAAAATTTACAACATCAAGAGTGAACTCTGATATAAGCTATGAAATCTGAGTGATCATGATGTGTCAATGTAGTTTAATCAATTGTAACAGATGTATCACTCAGGTATAGATGTTGATAATAAGGGAGGCTATGCATGTGTAGAGGCAGGATATATATATATATATATATATATATATATATATATATATATATGAAATCTGTAATTTTCTCTTAAGTTTATTATAAAACTAAAATTTCTCTGAAAAATTATTATAAATAAACAAATGGGGGTAGAAGGAAACTTTTGAATGATATGGATATATTTAGGGTATAGATTGTGATGATGGTTTCATGGGCATATGCTTATCTCCAAACTCATCAAGTTGTATACATTAAATATATGTAGCTTTTTCATAAATCACACCTCAAACAAGTGCTTTAAAAAATGTTTCATGGTATTTCATTGTATCAGTATACTGTAGTGGTTTAGTCCTCTACCGATGGAAATTTAGGTTTTGCCCTACTATTCCCTATTACAGTCACTGCCACAATGACTAAATACAGCATATGTGTCATTTTACAAATGTCATAGTGTATTTGTATAATAAGTTCATAGAAAAGATACTGTTAGTTTAAGGGATATATACATTGTGATTTTGATGGATTGTCTTCCATAAGTATTGAATTAATTACATTCCACCAATATCTATTTCTCCACAGGCATACTAACAAAATGTTATTAAGCTTTTTTTATATCTGTCAAAGAGGTGAAAATAGTATCTCATTGCAATTCTATATGAGATTGAATATGTTTTCCTGTGTTTAAGAGCATTTTCAATGAAATGTCTATCCATATTTTTTCATATTTTTCAATTGAATTTTATATTTTCTAATCCAATTGTGGAACCTCTTTGTATAATAGAAAGATTAGCCCATCATGGATATAAATTGTAAGTAAATTTTTTAGTTTCTCACTTACCTTTTATTTTTTTGTTTTAGTGGTTTTGCCATGAATTTTTTGTTTCATCCCAAAAAATTACTTTTTTAATTATAGATTTCAAGTTAGCATTTCAAACACACATTTGAGAAAACTTAAACATCTTTTCCCTCATGATTTATATTCCTTTCCAGGGCTTTGAAATAGCAATTACACTGCCAGTTGAAGTTTCTTCTCTTTGATAGGCTGATTTTATTAAACACGTGAGAATTATGCTAAATTCTGAGTTTTTCTCCGCTGGAATCCAACTCCAAAACTGGAGTTAGACTGGCAACATTTGCAGTATTTGTGAACAGTCTCTCAATCAGTCATACAGCAGCCCCCTCTCCTATGGGGGCTCCTAACACATGCAGGTACTTTACATCATTGACCTTGAGGCTTTCAATCCTCACAAGAGGCAACTGATATAAACTAGAGAATATGTTATATAACAAAATGTTTAAGAATCTGGATCCTGGGATGCCTGAGTGGCTCAGTGGTTGAACGTCTGCCTTCAGCTCAGGGCGTGATCCCAGGGTCCTGGGATCAAGTCCCGCATGGGGCTTCCTGCAGGGAGCCTGCTTGTCTCTCTGCCTGTGTGTGTCTTTCATGAATAAATAAATAAAATCTTTTAAAAAAGAATCTGGATCCCTACCCCAAAAAGATCCCAATTTATGCCACTGGATATAAATTCTTTATTTCCTCATAATTCTTTAATTAAATAAAATTATAATACTATAATCATATATATAACATATATATATACTACCAACATATACATGCCACCTACATATATAATAATACCTTACATTAATTTAATTAAATAAAAGAAACACAAAGATCAACAACAAGTATTAAGGGTAGCAAGCAAAAAATCTCTCCATCTAGTTTTCAGAAGAAATTGAAAAAAACAGGGAGGCTGGGCAAGATGGCAGAAGAGTAGGGTCCCCAAGTCACCTGTCCCCACCAACTTACCTAGATAACTTTCAAATCATCCTGAAAACCTACGAATTCAGTCTGAGATTTAAAGAGAGAACAGCTGGAATGCTACAGTGAGAAGAGTTCGCGCTTCTATCAAGGTAGGAAGATGGAAAAAAAAATAAAGAAATAAAAAGCATCCAAGGGAGAGGGGCCCTGAGAGGAGCCAGGCTAAGGCCACAGCGAGTGCCCCCAGGACAGGAAAGCTCAGTCCCGGAGAAGCAGGAACTTTACCAATCTTCCCAGATGGAAGAGCACTGCCAAGGAACTCAGGCAGGATCCCAGGAAGGGACGTTCTGCTTGGTGTAGGTTTTAGTTGCTGTTCTTCCTCCAGTTCCTTTAGGTGCAAGGTTAGCTCGTGTATTTGAGTTTTTTTTCCATTTTTGAGGGATGCTTGTACTGTGATGTATTTCCTTCTTAGGACTGCTTTTGCTGTATCCCAAAGATTTTGAATGGTTGTGTCTTCATTTTCATTAGTTTCCCTGAATCTTTTAATTCTTCTCTAATTTCTTGGTTGACACACTCATGTTTTAGTAGGATACTCTTTAAACTCCACTTGTTTGAGTTTCTTCCAAATTTCTTTTTGTGATTGAGTTCTAGTTCCAAAAACATTGTGGTCTGAAAATATGCAGGGGACCATCCCAGTCTTTTGGTATTGGTTGAGTCCTGATTTGTGACCCAGTATGTGGTCTATTCTGGAGAAAGTTCCATGTGCACTTGAGAAGAATGTGTATTCAGTTGCATTTGGATATAAAGTTCTGTAAATACCTGTGAAATCCATCTGGTCCAGTGTATCATTTAAACCTCTTGTTTCTTTGGAGATGTTGTGCTTAGAAGATCTGTCATTTGCAGAAAGTGCCGTGTTGAAGTCTCCCAGTATAAGTGCATTATTAAGTATGTCTTTACTTTGGTTATTAATAGATTGATATACTTGGCAGGTAGCTCCCACATTCGGGGCATAAATATTCATGATTGTTAGGTCCTCTTGTTGGATAGATCCTTTAAGTAGGATATAGTGTCCCTCTTCATCTCTAACTACTGTCTTTGGGATAAACTTTAATTTATCTGATATAAGGATGGCTACCCCTGGTTTCTTTTGAGGACCATTTGAATAGTAAATGCGTTTCCCAACCTTTCATTTTGAGGCTGGAGGTGTCCTTAGGTCTAAAATGAGTCTCTTGGAGACAGCAAAGAGATGGGTCTTGCTTTTTTATCCTGTCTGATACCCTGCATCTTTTGATGGGATCATTTAGCCCATTCACGTTCAGAGTTACTATTGGAAGATATGAATTTAGTGTCATCGTAATACCTATTCAGTCCCTGTTTTGTGGGATTATTTCTTTGGGCGTCCTCTTTCTTTTACAGGGTCCCCCTTAATATTTCTTGCAGAGCTGGTTTGGTGGTCACATATTCTTGCAGTTTCTGCCTATCTTCGAAGCTCTTATTTCTCCTTCTATTCTGAATGAGAGCCTTACTGGATAAAGTATTTTTGGCTACATGTTTTTCTCATTTAGTGCCCTGAAAATATCCTACCAGCCCTTTATGGCCTGCCAGGTCTGCTGTTAATCCCCATATAAGTTAGGGATCTCTTGTCTCTTGCTGCTTTAAGGATTTTCTCTTTATCTTTGGAATTTGCAAGTTTCCCTATTAAATGTCGAGGTATTGAATTTTTTTTTAATTGGGGGAGGGACCTCTCTATCTCCTGGATCTGAATGTCTGTTTCCCTCCCCAAATTAGGGTAGTTCTCAGCTATGACTTGTTCAAATGTGCTTTCTTGTCTTCTGTCCCTCTCGGCATTCTCTGGAACCCCAGTTATACCTAGACTTTTCCTTCTGAGGTTGTCATTTATTTCCCTTAACCTTTTCTCATGGCCTTTTAATTGTTTTTCTGTTTTTTTCCTCGGCTTCTTTCCTTGCCATCAACTTGTCTTCTATGTCACTCATTCTTTCTTCTACCTTATTAACCTTCAACATTAGGACCTCCAGTTAGGATTGCATCTCATTTAATTGATTTTTAATATCAGCCTGATTAGATCTAAATTCTGCAGTTGTCAAGTCCCTTGATTCCTTTATGCTTTTTTTCCAGAGCCACTAGTAGCTTTATAATTGTGTTTCTGAATTGGTTTTCTGAAATCCAATTGTAATCCAAACTCTGCAACTCTGTGGCAGAGTACTCTTTCTGATTCTTTCTTTTTTGTGAGTTCTTCTTTGTAGACATTTTGCTCATATGAGCGGACTGAGTCAACAATATCAACGACGACCTAAGTAAATTTGACCCTAGATGATTCTCCTGAGGTGAGAGACCAGAAATTGAAAACAAAGATCAGAACAAAATAAAGCAAAAGGCCATTAAAGGGAAAAACAAATTTTAAAACAAAGTATTAAAAAATAAAAGGCCAAGAATCCCAAAGAAGAGAAAAAGAAAAGAAAGAAAAAAGAAAAAAAAAGGAGAAGAACAAGGGGGGGGGGGCCTGGGAGATGGTGGTGGTGAGGTAGTTGTAGGGGAGGGAGAATATAGTCTACCTAAGGGGTTCTAGAGGGTGATCCCATTGTTTCTGAGTATATTAAGTTCTGTATATTAGAAGATGCTCAGTCCCAAATTTATGTAAACAAGAAATATTTGTAGAGAACCTCACCATTGACCACGAAAACATAAACGAGATAAAAGAGGGGGGCAGAATGGGAATGAGGAATCTCACAGAATGAACTAGTATGGTATACCACGTGGTTCTGGGAGCATGCTGGTCATGTTTTAGAAGGTATTAACTTCCACCATTGTAAAACAAAACGAGGCAGTGAAAACAAAAAACACAAAACAAACAAAAAAACTTACCTTGTATATCTCCCAAAATTAAGTTGAGTATGTTGAAGGGAATCTAGAAGCAGAAAATATATCTAGGACCTATCATTATAGAAATATGGAAGTCAAAAAGGAAGAATCTTAAAGATGAAGAGGTGGTAATACATGGTAGTTAATGTGGGAAAAGAGAAAAAACTTGGAAATTTATAGTCTTGGGAGGGAGGGGCAAGATGGCGGAAGAGTAGGGTCCCCAAATCACCTGTCCCCACCAAATTACCTAGATAACCTTCAAATCATCCTGAAAATCTACGAATTCGGCCTGAGATTTAAAGAGAGAACAGCTGGAATGCTACAGTGAGAAGAGGTCCAGCTTCTACCAAGGTAGGAAGACGGGGAAAAAGAAATAAAGAAACAAAAGGCCTCCGAGGGGGAGGGGCCCCGCGAGGAGCCGGGTTGAGGCCGGGGCGAGTGTCCCCAGGACAGGAGAGCCCCGTCCCGGAGAAGCAGGAGCTGCACCAACCTTCCCGCAGAGAGTTGGAGCAGGACCCAGGAGGGCGGGGATGCCCTCAGGCTCCCTGGAACACTAACAGACACCTGCGTGCGCAGGAGAGTGCGCCGAGCTCCCTAAGGGCTGCAGCGCGCACAGCGGGGCCGGAGCAGCTCGGAGGGACTCGGGCGGCGGCTCCGCGGAGGGGGCTGCGGGGCGGGAGCGCGAATCCAACAGCGCAGGCCCCGGAGCACAGGGCGCCGGGACACAGCCCAGGATCCGGCCTCCCCCGGGAAAGGCAGAGGCCGGGAGGGCCCAGGACAGCAAGGACGCTCCTGTCTCAAGCTGAGCACATCAGCGGTCCCGCCCCGGAGCCTCCAGGCCCTGCGGACGGGACGGAGAGCCCTTTAGTTCCTGCGGGGGCTGACTCCAGGCTTCCAGAGCTGCCCTAACCACTGGGGCTGTTCCTCCTGGGGCCTCACGGGGTAAACAACCCCCGCTGAGCCCTGCAGCAGGCAGGGGCAGAGCAGCTCCCCAAGTGCTAACACCTGAAAATCAGCATAGCAGGCCCCTCCCCCAGAAGACCAGCTAGAAGGACCAGTTCCAGGGGAAGTCAAGGGACTTAAAGTCTACAGAATCAGAAGATACTCCCCCTTGTTTTTTTTTTCTTTTTTCTTTTCTTTTTGATTTCTAATTGCTTCCCCCACCCCCCCTTTTTTTCACCTTTCTTTCTTTTTCTTCTCTTTTTTTTCCTTTTTCTTTTCTTTTTTCTTTCTCTTTCCTTTTCTTCTCTCTCTATCTCTCCTTTTCCCAATACAACTTGTTTTTGGCCACTCTGCACTGAGCAAAATGACTAGAAGGAAAACCTCACCTCAAAACAAAGAATCAGAAACAGTCCTCTCTCCCACAGAGTTACAAAATCTGGATTACAATTCAATGTCAGAAAGCCAATTCAGAAGCACTATTATACAGCTACTGGTGGCTCTAGAAAAAAGCATTAAGGACTCACGAGACTTCATGACTGCAGAATTTAGATCCAATCAGGCAGAAATTAAAAATCAATTGAATGAGATGCAATCCAAACTAGATGGTTTGAAAGTTATCTAGGTAGGTTGGTGGGGCGAGAAGAGTTAAGGACCCTACTCCTCTGCCATCTTGTCCTCGAACCAGTGTGTGAATGTTATTCTAAAAGAATCTTTGGGGGATCCCTGGGTGGCTCAGCGGTTTAGCGCCTGCCTTTGGCCCACGGCCCGATCCTGGAGTCCCGGGATTGAGTCCTGCGTCACACTCTGGGCATGGAGCCTGCTTCTCCCTCCTCCTGTGTATCTGCCTCTCTCGCTCTCTCTCTATGTCTATCATAAATAAATAAATAAATAAATAAATAAATAAATAAATAAATAAATAAATCTTTGACAGGGCAGCCACCCAGTGGCTCAGCGGTTTAGCACCACCTTCAGCCCCGGTTGTGATCCTGAAGACCTGTTGGGCTCCCTGAATGGAGCCTGCTTCTACCCCTGCCTGGGTCTCTGCCTCTCTCTCCTTCTGTGTCTCCCATGAATAAATAAATAAAATCTTAAAAAAAATAAAAGAACCTTTGACAATCAAATGAATAAAGATGCCAACATATAAGTTAATTATCTGAGGTAACATAACCACTAAACTGACAGAATTTAGATCATGGATTTCTGGCTCCAAACCTCATGGCTTTGTTTTGTTTGTTTTGTTTTGTTTTGTTTTTCCAACTAAAATGTTGCTTCTTTGTTGTCTAATTATATCAAAGAGTTTGCACCAGATAATTCAAATCAAATTCTATTTAAAAAAAAAGAGATTCCAACATGTTTTTGCAATGCCATATACCAAGTGCTAACGTCTTTCTAATGAACTGCTCTTAAATTCACCTAGTCTCTCTCTGATAGTTATTTTCACCTACTGCCAGCAGCAGTCCCTCCCCTCATAAATTTTTCTTAATTTATTGTTCTTATACTCAAAAATTGCAGAAGTAAAAGAGGGTGATGCGTAGCTGCTATGAGCTATTACAATGAGTGACAAGGCTCAGAAATGGAATCATAAATTTTGACAACTTCCTTTAGCAACACATACTCCTAAGAGTGGTGGGAATCAATCCAGCATTTTTCAACTAGTACTTTTTCTTTTCTCCTTTTTTTGTAGATTTACCAAGTTCTGGTACAAATATAAATGTGTTGGAAATGCAATAAAAATTTTTGCAAAGACAGGGTCTCCTTTAAGATTTGCCTGAAAAAAAATAGACCAGATAATATCTTGCATGATTGCCTTTACACAATAAGTCAGACACAATGTCACAGGCTTAGAGAGTTAGAGATTGACTTTAGGGCAATTGTAGTTTTTCACACAGTATGGAAGATGCCATGATTTGAACACCTCTACTCCCTGCAATTCAGTTTTTGTACCCCCCATTAAATTAACTTTACTATGACACAAAAGGACTGATATAAAATTTAAGAGATTTTAAACCAAACTAAGAAAATCAACCACATATTGCCCCAGGTTTGAATTATATTTTCTCTTTGATTCCCAAGTTACAATCCTTTTCTTTCAGGATATTCTTTTTGATGTTGAGTCCTGCAGCCTTTATACAAAATACAAATGTCATCAATGAAGAGTCACCCTGAATTAAGATTCAAGATAAAATCATGTGCATTCCACACGTTTTCTTTTATTTTTAAGAAAGTATCTCAAATATAAGAACAAAACCTGATAAAAGTAGAACAGGGATATAATTCCTACATTATTTAAATTACTTAAGATTTTAATTAGAAAACTTGCAAGTCCCCAGTAGATAAATGGCCAACATTAAAAAAAAATGAAGAGGCAGTACTCACAAGAGAAAATGTAACAAATGAACAGGAATATGTCCAATCTTCAAAACAATCAGAAAAGTTTAACTTAAAACTATAATGAGGTAACATTTTTACCAATTTAATTTAGTTTTTTTTTCCAATTTTCTAGCAAGGTTGTGGTGAAATTAATCAGTTATTTATGATTTTGGAAATTGGTTTGGCAATATTTCTTGAGAAAAATGTAAATGTTTAAATCCTTTCACCCAGTGATTAAACTGCCAGTAGGTTAGGTGAAGAAAGAATTTGAGAAGTTACAAAAACTGTATGCAACAATATATTCATTACAACCTTCATATAATAGCAAAAAAATAGTAACAACCTAAATGACCCATGATAGACTAGCTAAATCATGATGAATTGCCCTAAAGGAATATTGTTCAGCCACTATGAGCCCCATTATGAGAAACATATAACTACACGACAAGCCATTTATAATGTTACATAAAGAACAGAGCACATAAAAGAACCTCCATTATTTTTACAACTTTGTAACATTAAGTATATATGTAAAGGTCACATTAAAAATTGATACATTATGTAGTGACATTGGGAGTGATTTTTTTTATTCCTATGTTTTTGTTTTTGTAATATCATTTGTATACTGATAAAAAAATTTTAAATATTCTTCTATCCCCCCCTTTTTTATCAGTTTAACAGGCACCTGATTTATGATCATACCTAGGATTGTCATATGGACTCTGGACAACTTGCTGAAGTACAGGGGTCACCTCTGGAAAGTCTGGCTGCTTAGAAAGGTCAGGCCCAGCTCTGAAAGGCTTTTTGCATTTCGTTTCCCAGTTTCCCTGCCAATGGATCAACCCCTCCTTGGTTTGTCTTTCAAGTAGCTATAATCATTTGAAAAAACACACTTAAAATGAACTGACTTTTTGGGTTTTAAAATTTAATGTATTTGATGTGATAAATATGTCTCCTTTATTACCATTAAAGTTAGAGAGAGAAGAGAGAATAATAAAAGTGGAAATGAGATTCTGAAGTATCCAGGATGAAACATTTTTAAGCAAACTGCACTAGATCTTGAACGCTTCAAAGGTTGATTCCTCAGACAATTTATTTCAGAAGATTTGGCTTCTGAGATAATTGGTCTTCCTAATCCTTATTGTGGGGTACTGCTATACCTCTCCTGAAACTGTCAACTTCCCCCATCTGGATTCACAACATGGACAAGTGTTTTCTGCCTGGACCAAATTACTTTAAGTATTGCATTTGTGGCCTAAATTGCTCTATGTCTATTTAAATTCAACAGATTTTTTTCTCTGTGACCTTTAGTAGGTCTAATTCCAATTCTGATAGAGATGAGAATAACACAGTAGAGAAGGTGCTTGCCCTTTGCTGAATGATGTGTATTGAGACTTGCAAACAAAAAGCACCCTGTGCTATGAGACAGAAGATAAAAAGGGAAATGAACAAGGGGCAGTGGAAGGGGAGGTGGGCGGGGGTAGGGTGACTGGATGAAGGGAAATGAGGGGAGCACTTGACTGGATGAGCACGGGGTGTTAGGCTATATGTTGGCAAATCAAACTCCAATAAAAAATATACAAAAAAGAAAATAAAAAAAAAAGAAAATCAAAACAGAGACAGAGAGAGAAGGGACAGACAGACCAATTACAGACACTATTCTAATAAATTAGATACTTTTTATAACAACTGTTGACAACCTATGCTTATTTGTATAACCCCCTTCTTTTGGCTACACTACATTTTTCTGTCTTTGTGTGACTTTGTGTGTGTGCCCTTCTTTGTATATTTTTTAATGGAGTTCAATTTGCCAGCATATAATATAACACCCTGTGCTCATCTTGTAAAGTGGGCCCCCTCAGTGCCCATCACCCAGTCATGCCATCCTCTCTACCACCTCCCCTTCTGTAGTCCATTATTTGTTTCCCAGAGTTAGGAGTCTCTCATGGATTGTCTCCAACTCTAATTTTTCCCACTCAGTTCCCCACCTTTCCCCTATAATCCCTTTCACTATTTTTTATATTCCCTGTATGAGTGAAACCATATAATGTTTGTACTTCTCTGACTGACTTACTTCACTCAGCATAATACCCTCCAGTTCCATCCACGTCGAAGCATATGGTGGGTATTTGTCGTTTCTGATGGCTGAGTAATATTCCATTGTATACATAGACCACATCTTCTTTACCCATTCATCTTTCGATGGACACCGAGGCATTGCGGTGAAGGTGTCTCGGTTTTTCACTGCATCAGTATCCTTGGGGAAAATCCCCAGTAGTGCAATTGCTGGGTCATAGGGAAGCTATATTTTTAACTCTTTAAGAAACCTCCATACAGTTTTCCAGAGTGGCTGTACCATTTCACATTCCCACCAACAGTACAAGAGAGTTCTGCTTTTTCCACATCCTCTCCAACATTTGTGGTTTCCTGCCTTGTTAATTTTCACCAATCTCACTGGTGTGAGGTGGTATCTCATTGTGGTTTTGATTTGTATTTCCCTGCTGGCAAGTGATGCGGAGATTTTCTCATGTGTTTGTTGGCCATGTCTATGTCTTCTTCTGAGATTTCTGTTCATGTCTTTTGCCCATTTCATGATTGGATTGTTTGTTTCTTTGCTGTTGAGTTTAATAAGTTCTTTATAGATCTTAGATACTAGCCCTTTATCTGATATGTCATTTGCAAATATCTTCTCCCACTCTGTAGGTTGTCTTCTAGTTTTGTTCACAGTATCCTTTTGCTGTGCAGAAGCTTCTTAACTTGATGAAGTCGCAAAAATTCATTTTTGCTTTTGTTTCTCTTGCCTTCATGGAGATACCTTACAAGAAGCTGCCGTGGCCAGGTCAAAAAGGGTGTTGCCTGTGTTCGCCACTAGGATTTTGATGGAATCGTGTCTCACATGTAGATCTTTCATGCATTTTGAGTTTATCTTTGTGTATTGTGTAAGAGAATGGTACAGTTTCATTCTTCTGCATATGGATATCTAATTTTCCCAGCAAAATGTATTGAAGAGACTGTCTTTTTTCCAATGGATACTCTTTCCTGCTTTGTCAAATATTAGCCATAAAGTTGAGGGCCTACTTCTGGATTCTCTATTCTGTTCCATTGATCTATGTGTCTGTTTTTCTTCCAGTACCACAATGTCTTGATGACCACAGCTTTGTAGTACAATGTGAAATCTGGCATTGTGATGCCCCCAGCTATGATTTTCTTTTTTTTTTAATATTCCCGTGGCTATTCGAGGTCTCTTCTGATTCCACACAAATCTTTTTTTTATAAATTTATTTTTTATTGGTGTTCAATATGCCAACATATAGAATAACACCCAGTGCTCATCCCATCAAGTGCCCACCCAATGCTGGTCACCCAGTCACCCCCACCCCCCGCCCACCTCCCCTTCCACCACGCCTAGTTCTTTTCCCAGATTTAGGAGTCTTTCATGTTCTATCTCCCTTTCTGATATTTCCCACTCATTTTTTCTCCTTTCCCCTTTATTCCCTTTCACTATTTCTTATAGTCCCCAAATGAATGAGACCATATAATGTTTGTCCTTCTCCAATTGACTGATTTCACTCAGCATAATACCCTCCAGTTCCATCCACGTCGAAGCAAATGGTGGGTATTTGTCATTTCTAATGGCTGAGTAATATTCCATTGTATACATAAACCACATCTTCTTTATCTGTTCCTCTTTTGATGGCCACCGAGGCTCCTTCCACAGTTTGGCTATGGTGGACATTGCTACTATAAACATCGGGGTGCAGGTGTCCCGGTGTTTCATTGCATCTGCATCTTTGGGGTAAAATCCCCAGCAATGAAATTGCTGGGTATTAGGACACATCTATTTTTAACTCTTTGAGGAACCTCCACACAGTTTTCCAGAGTGACGTACCAGTTCACATTCCCATGAACAGTGCAGGAGATTTCCCATTCCTCCACATCCTCTCCAACATTTCTGGTTTCCTGCTTTGTTAATTTCCCCATTCTTACTGGTGTGAGGTGGTATCTCATTGTGGTTTTGATTTCTATTTCCCTGATGACAAGTGATGCGGAGAATTTCCACATGTGCTTGTTGGCCATGTGTATGTCTTCCTCTGTGAAATTTCTGTTCATGTATTTCGCTCATTTCATGATTGGATTGTTTGTTTCTTTGCTGTTGAGTTTAATAAGTTCTTTATAGATCTTAGAAACTAGCTCTTTATTTGATACGTCATTTGCAAATATCTTCTCCCATTCTGTAGGTTGTCTTTTAGTTTTGTTGACTGTATCTTTAGCTGTGCAAAGGCTTCTTATCTTGATGAAGTCTCAATAGTTCATTTTTGCTTTTGTTTCTCTTGCTTCATGGATGAATCTTGCAAGAAGTTACTGTGGCCAAGTTCAAAAACAGTGTTGCCTGTGTTCTCCTCTAGGATTTTGATCAAATCATGTCTCACATTAAGATCTTTCATCCATTTTGAGTTTATCTTTGTGTATTGTGTAAGAGAATGGTACAGATTCATTCTTCTGCATGAGGTTGTCCAATTTTCCCAGCACCATTTATTGAAGAGACTGTCCTTATTTCCAGTGGATAGTCTTTCCCACTTTATCAGATATTAGTTAACCATAAAGTTGAGGGTCCAATTCTGGATTCTCTATTCTGTTCCATTGATCTATGTGTCTGTTTTTGTGCCAGTACCACACTGTCTTGATGACCACAGCTTTGTAGTACAACCTGAAATCTGGCATTGTGATGCCTCCAGCTATGGTTTTCTTTCTTAAAATTCCCCTGGCTATTCGGGATCTTTTCTGATTCCACACAAATCTTAAAATAATTTGTTCTAACTCTCTGAAGAAAGTCCATGGTATTTTGATAGGGATTGCATTAAACGTGTAAATTTTCCTGGGTAACATTGACATTTTCACAATATTACTTCTGCCAATCCATGAGCATGGAATATTTTTCCATCTCTTTGTGTTTTCCTCAATTTCTTTCAGAAGTGTTCTATAGTTTTTAGGGTATAGATCCTTTACCTCTTTGGTTAGGTTTATTCCTAGGTATCTTCTGTTTTGGGGTTCAGTTGTAAATGGGATTGATTCCTTAATTTCTCTTTCTTCAGTCTCATTGTTAGTGTATAGAAATGCCATTGATTTCTGGGCATTGATTTTGTATCCTGCCACACTGCCAAATTGCTGTATGAGTTCTAGCAATCTTGGGGTGGAGGCTTTTGGGTTTTCTATGTAGAGTATCATGTCATTGGCGAAGAGGGAGAGTTTGACTTCTTCTTTGCCAATTTGAATGCCTTTAATGTCTTTTTGTTGTCTGATTGCTGAGGCTAGGACTTCCAGTACTATGTTGAATAGCAGTGGTGAGAGTGGACATCCCTGTCTTATTCCTGATCTTAGGGGAAAGGCTCCCAGTGCTTCCCCATTGAGAATGATATTTGCTGTGAGCTTTTCGTAGATGGCTTTTAAGATGTCGAGGAAAGTTCCCTCTATCCCTACACTCTGAAGAGTTTTGATCAGGAATGGATGCTGTATTTTGTCAAATGCTTTCTCTGCATCTAATGAGAGGATCATATGGTTCTTGGTTTTTCTCTTGCTGATATGATGAATCACATTGATTGTTTTACGAGTGTTGAACCAGCCTTGTGTCCCAGGGATAAATCCTACTTGCTCATGGTGAATAATTTTCTTAATGTGTTGTTGGATCCTATTGGCTAGTATCTTGTTGAGAATTTTTGCATCCATGTTCATCAGGGATATTAGTCTGTAATTCTCCTTTTTGGTGGGGTCTTTGTCTGGTTTTGGAATTAAGGTGATGCTGGCCTCATAGAACGAATTTGGAAGTACTCCATCTCTTTCTATCTTTCCAAACAGTTTTAGTAGAATAGGTATGATTTCTTCTTGAAACGTTTGATAGAATTCTCCTGGAAAGCCATCTGGCCTTGGACTCTTGTGTCTTGGGAGGTTTTTGATGACTGCTTCAATTTCCTCCCTGGTTTTTGGCCTGTTCGGGTTTTCTATTTCTTCCTGTTCCAGTTTTGGTAGATTATGGCTTTCCAGGAATGCGTCCATTTCTTCTAGATTTCCTTATTTATTGGCGTATAGCTGATCATAATATGTTTTTAAAATCGTTTGTATTTCCTTGGTGTTGGTAGTGATCTCTCCTTTCTCATTCATGATTTTATTAATTTGAGTCTTCTCTCACTTCTTTTTAATCAGGTTGGCTAATGGTTTATCTATCTTATTAATTCTTTCAAAGAACCAACTCCTGGTTCTGCTGATCTGTTCCACAGTTCTTCTGGTCTCAATTTCCTTGAGTTCTGCTCGAATTTTAATTAACTCTCTTCTTCTGCTGGGTGTAGGATCTATTTGCTGTTTTCTCTGCTCCTTATGTGTAAGGTTAGCTTTTGTATTTGAGTTCTTTCCAGTTTTTGAATGGATGCTTGTATTGCGATGTATTTCCCCCTCAGGACTGCTTTTGCTGCATCCCAAAGATTTTGAAAGGTTGTATCTTCATTCTCATTAGTTTCCATGAATCTTTTTAATTCTTCCTTAATTTCCTGGTTGACCCTTTCATCTTTTAGCAGGATGGTCCTTAACCTCCACGTGTTTGAGGTCCTTCCAAACTTCTTGTTGTGATTGAGTTCTAATTTCAAGGCACTATGGTCTGAGAATATGCAGGGGACGATCCCAATCTTTTGGTATCGGTTCAGACCCGATTTGTGACCCAGTATGTGGTCTATTCTGGAGAAGGTTCCATGTGCACTTGAGAAGAATGTGTATTCAGTTGAGTTTGGATGTAAAGTTCTGTAGATATCTGTGAAATCCATCTGGTCCAGTGTATCATTTAAAGCTCTCGTTTCTTTGGAGATGTTGTGCTTAGAAGACCTATCGAGGGTAGAAAGAGCTAGATTGAAGTCACCAAGTATAAGTGTATTATTATCTAAGTATTTCTTCACTTTGGCTAATAATTGGTTTAAGTATTTGCCAGCTCCCACATTCGGGGCATATATATTGAGGATTGTTAAGTCCTCTTGTTGGATAGATCCTTGAAGTATGATATAGTGTCCCTCTTCATCTCTCACTACAGTCTTCGGGGTAAATTTTAGTTTATCTGATATAAGGATGGCTACCCCTGCTTTCTTTTGAGGACCATTTGAATGGTAAATGGTTCTCCAACCTTTTATTTTCAGGTTGTAGGTGTCCTTCTGTCTAAAATGAGTCTCTTGTAGACAGCAAATAGATGGGTCCTGCTTTTTTATCCAGTCTGAAACCCTGCGCCTTTTGATGGGGTCATTAAGCCCGTTCACGTTCAGAGTTACTATTGAAAGATATGAGTTTAGTGTCATCATGATATCTATTCAGTCCTTGTTTTTGTGGATTGTTTCACTGAACTTCTTCTTAAAGGGGAATTTTAAGAGTCCCCCTTAAAATTTCTTGCAGAGCTGGTTTGGAGGTCACATATTCTTTCAGTTCCTGCCTGTCTTGGAAGCTCTTTATCTCTCCTTCCATTTTGAATGAGAGCCTTGCTGGATAAAGTATTCTTGGTTGCATGTTCTTCTCATTTAGGACCCTGAATATATCCTGCCAGCCCTTTCTGGCCTGCCAGGTCTCTGTGGAGAGGTCTGCTGTTACCCTAATATTCCTCCCCATGAAAGTCAGGGACTTCTTGTCTCTTGCTGCTTTAAGGATCTTCTCTTTATCTTTGGAATTTGCAAGCTTCACTATTAGATGTCGAGGTGTTGAACGGTTTTTATTGATTTTTGGGGGGATCTCTCTATTTCCTGGATCTGAATGCCTGTTTCCCTTCCCAGATTGGGAAAGTTTTCAGCTAGGATTTGTTCAAATACATATTCTGGCCCTCTGTCCCTTTCGGCGCCCTCGGAACCCCAATTAAACGTAGGTTTTTCTTCCTTAGGCTGTCATTTATTTCCCTTAATCTGTCTTCATGGTCTTTTAATTGTTTCTCTTTTTTCCTCAGTTTCCCTCTTTGCCATTAACTTGTCTTCTATGTCACTCACTCATTCTTCCACCTCGTTAACCCTCGTCGTTAGGACTTCTAGTTTGGATTGCATCTCATTCAATTGATTTTTAATTTCTGCCTGATTGGATCCAAATTCTGCAGTCATGAAGTCTCGTGAGTCCTTAATGCTTTTTTCTAGAGCCACCAGTAGCTGTATAATAGTGCTTCTGAATTGGCTTTCTGACATTGAATTGTAATCCAGATTTTGTAAGCTCTGTGGGAGAGAGGACTGTTTCTGATTCTTTCTTTTGAGGTGAGTTTTCCTTCTAGTCATTTTGCTCAGTGCAGAGTGGCCAAAAACAAGTTGTATTCGGAAAAGGAGAGAAAGAGAGAGAAGGAAAGAAAAGAGAAAAAGAAAAAAGAAAAAGAAAAAAAAAGGAAAAAAGAGAAGAAAAAGAGAAAGAAAAAGAAAGAAAGGTGAAAAAAAGGGGGTGGGGGAAGCAATCAGAAATCAAAAAGAAAAGAAAAAAGAAAAACAAACAAAAAAAAACACGGGGGAGTACTTCTGAATCTGTAGACTTTAAGTCCCTTGACTTCCCTGGAACTGGTCCGTCTAGCTGGTCTTCTGGGGGAGGGGCCTGCTGTGCTGATTTTCAGGTGTTAGCACTTGGGGGAGCTGCTCTGCCCCTGCCTGCTGCAGGGCTCAGTGGGGGTTGTTTACCCCGTGAGGCCCCAGGAGGAACAGCCACAGTGGCTATGGCAGCTCTGGAAGCCTGGATTCAGCTCCCACAGTAACTACGGAGCTCTCCCTCTGCAGGGCCTGGAGGCTCCGGGTTGGGGCCGCTGATCTGCTCAGCTCGGGGCAGGAGCGTCCTTGCTGTCCTGGGCCCTCCCGGCCTCTGCCTGTCCCGGGGGGAGGCCGGATCCTGGGCTGTGTCCCGGCGCCCTGTGCTCCGGGGCCTGCGCTGTTGGATTCGCGCTCCCGAGCCGCGCAGGCCCCTCTCTGCGGAGCCGCCGCCCGAGCCCCTCCGAGCTGCTCCAGGGTCCATGTGTGCGCGCTGCAGCCCTTAGGGAGCTCGGCGCACTCTCCTGCGCGCGCAGGTGTCTGTTAGTGTCCCCGGGAGCCTGAGGGCATCCCCGCCCTCCTGGGTCCTGCTCTAACTCCCTGCGAGCCCCTTTCCGCCCGGGAAGGTTGGTGCAGCTCTTGCTCCTCCGGGACGGGGCTCTCCTGTCCTGGGGACACTCGCCCCGGCCTCAGCCCGGCTCCTCGCGGGGCCCCTCCCCCTCGGAGGCCTTTTGTTTCTTTATTTCTTTTTCCCCGTCTTCCTACCTTGATAGAAGCGCGAACTCTTCTCACTGTAGCATTCCAGCTGGTCTCTCTTTAAATCTCAGGCCAAATTCGTAGATTTTCAGGATGATTTGAAGGTTATCTAGGTAATTTGGTGGGGTCAGGTGATTTGGGGACCCTACTCTTCCGCCATCTTGCCCCTCTGAAGAGTTTTGATCAGGAATGGATGCTATATTTTGTCAAATGCTTTCTCTGCATCTATTGAGTGGATCATATGGTTCTTGTTTTTTCTCTTGTTGATATGATCAATAACATTTATTGCTTTGTGAGTGTTGTACCAGCCTTGCATCCCGGGGATAAATCCTACTTGGTCATGATGAATAATCTTCTTAACGTATTGTTGTATCCTATTGGCTAGTATCTTGTTGAGAATTTTTGCATCCATGTTCATCAGAGATATTGGCCTATCATTCTCTTTTCTGGTGGGGTCTTTGTCTGGTTTTGGAAATAAGGTGATGCTGGCCTAGTAGAACGAGTTTGGAAGTACTCCATCTTTTTCTACCTTTCCAAATAGCTTTAGTAGAATAGGTATGGTTTTTTCCTTAAACGTTTGATAGAATTCCCCTGGGAAGCCATCTGGCCCTGGACTCTTGTGTCTTGGGAGGTTTTTGATGACTGCTTCAATTTCCTCCCTGGTTTTTGGCTTGCTCAGATTTTCTATTTCTTCCAGTTCCAGTTTTGGTAGTTTGTGGCTTTCCAGAAATATGTCCATTTCTTCTAGATTGCCTAATTTATTGGCGTATAGCTGATCATAATATGTTTTTAAAATCGTTTGTATTTCCTTGGTGTTGGTAGTGATTTCTCCTTTCTCATTCATGATTTTATTAATTTGAGTCTTCTCTCTCTTCTTTTTAATAAGGCTGGCTAATGGTTTATCTATCTTATTAATGCTTTCAAAGAACCAACTCTTGGTTTTGTTGATCTGTTCCACAGTTCTTCTGGTCTCTATTTCATTGAGTTCTGCTTGAATCTTTATTAATTCTCTTATTTTGTTGGGTGTAGGATCTATTTGCTGTTTTTTCTCTAGCTCCTTTATGTGTTTGGTTAGCTTTTGTATTTAGTTCTTTCCAGTTTTTGGATGGATGCTTGTATTGTGATGTATTTCCCCCTCAGGACTGCTTTTGCTGTGTCCCAAAGATTTTGAACAGTTGTATCTTCATTTTCATTAGTTTCCAGGAATCTTTTTAATTCTTCTCTAATTTCCTGGTTGACCCTTTCATCTTTGAGCAGGATGCTCCTTAACCTCCGTGTGTTTGTAATCCTTCCAAACTTCTTCTTGTGATTTAGTTCTAGTTTCAAAGCATGGCCTAAAAATATGCAGGGGATGATCCCAACCTTTTGTTATCGGTTAAGACCTGATTTGTGACCCAGTAAGTGGTCTATCCTGGAGAAAGTTCCATGTGCACTTGAGAAGAATGTGTATGCAGCTGCGTTTGGATGTAAATTTCTGTAAATATCTGTGAAATCCATCTGGTCCAGTGTATCATTTAAAGGTCTTGTTTCTTTGGAGATGTTGTGCTTAGAATATTTATCGATTGTAGAAAGTGCTAGATTGAAGTCACCAAGTATAAGTGCATTATTATCTAAGTATGTCTTTACTTTGGTTATTAATAGATAGATATACTTGGGAGCTCCCACATTCGGGGCGTAAATATTGGTGATTGTTTGGTCCTCTTGTTGGATAGATCCTTTAAGTAGGATATAGTGTCCCTTTTCATCTCTAACTACAGTCCTTGGGATAAACTGTAATTTATCTGATATAAGGATGGCAACCCCTGGTTCTTTTGAGGACCATTTGAATGGTACATGGTTCTCCAACCTTTTATTTTCAGGATGGAGGTGTCCTTAGTCTAAACTGAGCCTCTTGTAGACAGCAAATAGATGGGTACTGCTTTTTTATCCAGTCTGAAACCCTACACCTTTTGATGGGGTCATTAAGCCCATTCATGTTCAGAGTTACTCTTCAAAGATATGAATTTAGTGTCATCATGATACCTATTCAGTCTCTGTTTTTGTAGATTGTTTCCTTGGACTTCCTCTTTCTTTTGCAGAGTTCCCCCTTAATATTTCTTTGTGTGTGTGTGTGTGTGTGTGTGTGTGTGTGTTTAATATTTCTTGCAGAGCCTGTTTGGTGATCACATATTCTTTCAGTTTCTGTCTGTCTTGGAAGCTCTTTATCTCACCTTCTATTCTGAATGAGAGTCTTGATGGATAAAGTATTCTTGGCTGCAGGTTATTCTCATTTAGGACCCTGAATATATCCTGCCAGCCCTTTCTGGCCTGCCACGTCTCTGTGGAGAGGTCTGCTGTTACCCTAATATTCCTCCCCATGAAAGTCAGGGACTTCTTGTCTCTTGCTGCTTTAAGGATCTTCTCTTTGTCTTTGGAATTTGAAAGTTTCACTATTAAATGTCAAGGTGTTGATTGGTTTTTATTGATTTTAGGAGGGGGGAATCTCTCTATCTCCTGGATATGAATGTCTGTTTCCCTTCCTAAGTTAGGAAAGTTCTCAGCTATGATTTGTTCAAATACATATTCTGGACCTCTGTCCCTTTTGGCGCCCTCGGGAACTCCAATTATATGTAGATTTTTCCTTCTGAGGCTGTCATTTATTTCCCTTAACCTATCCTCATGCTCTTTTTTTCCTTTTTTCCTCAGTTTCCCTCCTTGCCATCAACTTATCTTCTATGTCACTCACTCTTTGTTCTACCTCATTACCCCTCATTGTTAGGACCTCCAGTTTGGATTGCGTCTCATTTAATTGATTTTTAATTTCGGCCTCGTTAGATCTGTTTAATAAGTTCTTTATAGATCTTGGATACTAGCCCTTTATCTGATAGGTCATTTGCAAATATCTTCTCCCATTCTGTAGGTTGTCTTTTAGTTTTGTTGACTGTTCCTTTTGCTGTGCAGAAGCTTTTCTTTTTCAATATTCCTCTGCTATTCAGGGTGTTTTCTGATTCCATAGAAATTTTAAGATGATTTATTCCAACTCTCTGAAGAAATTCCAGAGATTTTGATAGGGATATGATTGAACATGTAAATTGCCCTGGGTGGCATATACATTTTCACAATATTAATTCTTCTAATCCAAGAGCATGGAATATTTTTCCATCTCTTTGTGTCTTGCTCAATTTCTTTCAGAAGTGCTCTGTAGTTTTTAGGGTATAGATCCTTTTACATTTTTCTGTATGCCAAGAGGCTCAAAACATAAAAGAAGTCTTGGCCTCTTTCAATATCTTATTTCTGACTGCCTTTTTTTGGTTTCCTTACCACCACCACTCAACTCCCTAAAGGCATCATCAACATTCATTTCAACCTGATTTTGTCCACATAGAAATGATGAATGAAGATATACATTCTGATTTTTCCCCAAGTACTATGTCCCCCAGGGATAACCTTGAGCCCAGAAGCCCCAAAATGTAGATACGTACCGAATGACTGCCACCAACTCTTAGTTATCTCTTTTTTTAATATTTTTATTTATTTATTTATGATAGACAGAGATGAGAGAGGCAGAGACACAGGAAGAGGGAGAAACAGGCTCCATGCCAGGAGCCCAACATGTGACTCGATCCCGGGACTCCAGGATCGTGCCCTGGGCCAAAGGCAGGCGCTAAACCACTGAGCCACCCAGGGATCCCCAACTCTCAGTTATCTTATGCTTTCTTCATTTGACTGCCTCAGCACAGCCAATTATCTGCAGCATGGTGTTCATTGGCATTCATAATGCTGATTTCATGGCCCTGACCCAGTTAGAAAATCTCTTCTGAATCTTCAGAGAACGAAATCTTCTTCAGCTTAATCTTGTTGGATATATTTTTATCACATTGTAATTCATTGGAAAATGAAGCATGAATTTTATAAACTACTAACTTTCTATTTCCTCAGCCATGCTGGATACAGAAGAATTTACCTTGTTCTCTAAGTACAATGAATGGAAGCAGCCTGGTAAATCACCCAAATGGTTGGAGTTTTTGCTTCTAAGACTACCCCTAGAGTTGAAGGGTTATTTCAGAAATAGGCAAGCCCCACCATCTCAGAAATAGGCAGGCCTCAATAGGAAGACCATATCTTGAGGGATTATCCCACCTGGACTCTATTCCCAGCTGTAGCATCTTTTGGTTGTGCATTTCCTTTCCCTGTGACAGTGAGATCTCATCATATAGCATTTAGAGAGCATCACATAAAAGATGTTAAAAAGGGAGAAGTTATTATTACTATTGGAGCCACTATTGTGTCTTTTCCAGCATGAATACCTAAAGAGAAATAAGCTTTAGTCACCAAAAGGAGGAGAAGGATAATTGTATGCAGTTCCTTTGAAGCTGCTTTTAAAAAGTTGAGATTTAGACAAAGATTAAGAATTTCTTATTACTAGAAGAGAGTGCTTAGAGCAGTGGATCCACATTTTTAAGCTTTGTGGATCTCTTTTAAACTTAAAATATATATATCTCTGTCTTTCACTCATACACAAACACACAATAGAAATCATATATTTGGCCATCGAAAGATGAATGGACAAAGAAGATGTGGTTTATGTATACAATGGAATATTACTCAGCCATTAGAAATGACAAATACCCACCATTTGCTTCAACGTGGATGGAACTGGAAGGTATTATGCTGAGTGAAGTAAGTCAATCGGAGAAGGACAAACAGTGTATGTTCTCATTCACTTGGAGAATATAAATAATAGTGAAAGGGAATATAAGGGAAGGGAGAAGAAATGTGTGGGAAATATCAGAAAAGGAGACAGAACATAAAGACTCCTAACTCTGGGAAACGAACTAGGGGTGGTGGAAGGGGAGGAGGGCAGGGGGTGGGGGTGAATGGGTGACGGACACTGAGGGGGACACTTGATGGGATGAGCACTAGGTGTTATTCTGTATGTTGGTAAATTGAACACCAATAAAAAATAAATTTATTATTAAAAAAAGAAATCATATATTTGGGATATTTGATTGAAAAAATTCTCAATAACAAAAACCTGCAATAAATTCAGCAACACTTATAAACTTATATTTATTCATAATATTTATATTTTTGTGAAACGGTAGTACATACATATCAAAAGTAGATTATTTACTCTATAAGCAATATTTGATGATCATATATTCTTATATCCCTTGCTATAATTCTATGCAACCCCTAGACAAAAGGCAGATAGTCAAGAACTATTTAGAGTATATTGTGTAAGGGCCCAGACAAAAAAAACAGTGGTAAGCTCCAGAGGGCCACATATCCACATCTAGGAAATAGTACCCCTAAGATTAGTAATGCTCTTTAATTTTTTCTTTTGTATATTGTATAGGCCTCATTTAAATACAAAACAAAATACTGTTATTCACCATCAATGAGTACTAACTATGGCACAAGGCAAACAAGAGACCTATTGTCATTTTTCTTGACCAATGCTTCTTTGGGCTGTATGCCTTTCATGACAATATAAAGTGTACTTTTTGACAATTTCTCTATTATGATTCAGACTAGATCTGGTGGCATCCTTATAAGAAACAATTTAGTGTTTACAAGATCATCTTGTTTAATTCATGCAGCTGCCATTGTACACTCCCTTTATACTCCTGAGAAGAAGAAGGTACTGGGGAAAGCGATTGAGGCCTTAGTGTTTCTTTAAAGCACATCTGGGAATGTAAGCCACCTGCCTTTCATTTTTATTGTTTCATTGTCTAGCACCAGTTTTAGCAAGGTTTCCTATAATGGACCTCCAGAAGAACTGGTAGATTACAAGCATTTGGGACACTGAGAGTTTGCCTACAGGGCAGAGAAATCCACAGGTAGACTAGGAGAAGAATATACAATATTATAGCATAGTCTGGTTGTTCTTGAACGTTCTTTTCAGGCATTGTAATGAATCTATGCCGATCACTATTTATTATTCATTAATCAACATAAATGTTCATTTTACAAACACATTAAAGAGTTTTCAAACAAATACAAAGCAGGGCACCTGGGTGGCTCAGTCTGTTAAGTGTCTGCTTTCAGCTCAGGTCATGAGCCCAGGGTCCTGAGATCGAATGAAGCATTGAGCTCCCTGTTCAGTGGGGAGTCTGCTTCTCCCTCTCCTTCTGTTCCTCCCTCTGGTTGTGCTCACTCGCTCTCAAATAAATAAATAAAATCTTTAAAAAGAATATGAATGAAAAACACACTAAAAAATGACTCAAACAGTTGAGATAGCAAGAGGGACATTCATGACATTCTGTGTCATGGCTTTACCAAAGTGGTGGAATGAAAAGTATCATTTGAGGCTTCATCCTATGAAAATTTCAGTTTTTTATCCTCTAGCCATGATTGGAAGGAAGCTCGCCAAAAAAAAATTACATCTTCTATTAGCATGTACTGAAGGAGGCTTTAACAAATTTGTTTATATTTTTAACTGCTCTAGTCTCAGTTATAAAATGAAAAGAATGGATGTATTTAATGGTAGCTCAGTGAGTGAGGTGTCTTTAGTGAGAGTATACCTAGATGGAAAAGAAAAGCAAACTGTTGAGAAAGACAAGCTAATAAAATTAGAGGCAGTCTTTTACCTGTTCATATATACTCTGATTCAAGTCATGACTTTGACTTTTAAAATCACTTGACTATCTTAAAAGCACATTATCATCCTCTCTTATCAGCAGCTTGAAAATAATGGACATACCTAGGGTAACCCCCAATGTGCAATCCCTTGTACAATCCCCTCCCATAGAGTGGGGGCAAAACCTGCAAACTGCTTCTAATCAATAAAATATGTCAGAGATATGCCTGACTTGTGGAGTGTCATTCCTTCATATGAATCTGTTATATAATAGGGCAAAGGTGAATCTTTCAGAAGTAGTAAAGCTGCCGAACTTTTAATTGATCAAAAAGAGATTTTCCTAGTTGGACCTGACCTAATAAGGTGAAGCCTTTAAAATCAGGACTAGGCCCTATATGGATGAGAGACTCCAAACAGCAGAAACTCTCTCCATTGCAGCCTTTGAAGAAGCAAGCTTCCATGAGTTCTATAGCCACAGGATACTAGGTTCCACCAAAGACCTGAATAAGCTTGGAAGTAGATCCTTCCTTAGTTGATCCTCAAGATGAGAATGCAGCCTGGCTGACACCTTGTCTGCAGCTTTGTGAGACTCTAAGTAAAGGATCCAGCTAAGTTGTGCCCAGGCTCCTAACCCATCAAAACAATGAGATGTTTTAAGTGGCTGATTTGGAAATTTTCATGTGCAGCAATAGAAAACAAATATAGGCAAACATTATTTTTCTCAGGTGTCTAAGGAAATTCTAGGAAGAAATGTGGGCCCAGTGACAAATATGACCAAGTGGAAAGAGTACTGAATGAGGCTTGAAGGCCTTGTTCAAGAGCTGCCTGTTCTTGACCTGGAGCAAGCTACTCATCACCTTTGAGCCTTTAATCTTATCTAACAAATAGAGTTTATATAATCGGCATAGTCCTTACAAGGTTCTCAGAGAGAACTTTGAAAACTATAAAGTGCTAGACTCATAGTATATAGCACTTACCATGTTTCAAATCAACTCTAATTTTCATATGTGTATTTACTTACTTAATCCTTAACAACTTATAAGGTAGATAGTTTTCTTGATCATCATCTCTATTTTATAGATGAAATAAATGAAACACAAGAAGGTGAAAAATCCTACCCAAGATTGCACAATTGTTAGTACAAAGAAGCATTTAAACCCAAGCAGTCTGGTCCTATATTATTAATCATTATACTATGCTACCATTCATAGATTTAATAAGTACAGGAAATCCACTTCTGAAACAAGCTGATCTTTGATACCATCATACTCTGAGAGTCAAGATCCTCAGATGAGACTTACACTTATAAGCCTCTACTTTGATGCATTAATACAGATTGATTATCTTGGTTTCTCTATCAAGACCACATATTTGTTTTCAAAAGAAATTCACTAGGAGGCAACAATTTTCTTTTTTTCTGAAAAGTGTATTGGTACTATCCACACTGTTCAATCTCACTGCCTCATATCCAGCACTCTCTCCTTTTACTGTTTCTTATTATTACTTAGATGAGAGCACATGAACATTTGCTTACAACAAACACACTTAATTTTTTCCAAATACAGATTCACATAAAATTTGAGCATAAAGGGAATAGAAACATTTTTACTGAATTACTTTTAGGTGCACTGCATTATTCTCATTATGTCTGCTGACTGATTTTGTAAATCTCTGGGAATGCAGGATTAGTTCCTAATTTATCAGAAAAACACCAGCACTAGAAGAGGTCTTGCTTAAAGGATCATGTAGTATATTCCCCTACTTTGGGGAAGAACATCCTTTCCCTTTAAATCTTTCTGAGGTAAAAAAAAATCTTACCTCCTTTAAGGAGACAATATACTTCTTAACCTAATATTTTAAAGTACTTCCTAAAATGTAACTGAAATCCTCCCTGCTTCAACTTATACAAGCAAGGTGCTTTAAAGTTTCAAAATCAGTTTTAAAAAAGGGGCATCCACAGCAAATATCATTCTCAATGGGGAAACACTGGGAGCCTTTCCCCTAAGATCAGGAACATGACAGGGATGTCCACTCTCACCATTGCTATTCAACATAGTACTAGAAGTCCTAGCCTCAGCAATCAGGGAACAAAAAGAAATAAAAGGAATTCAAAATGGCAAGGAAGAAGTCAAACTCTCCCTCTTCGCAGATGACATGATACTCTACATAGAAAACCTAAAGACTCCAACCTAAGATGGCTAGAACTCACACAGCAATTTGGCAGTGTGGCAGGATACAAAATCAATGCCCAGGAATCAGTGGCATTTCTATACACTAACAATGAGACTGAAGAAAGAGAAATTAAGGAGTCAATCCCATTTACAATTGCACCCAAAAGCATAAGATACCTAGGAATAAACCTAACCAAAGAGGTAAAGGATCTATACCCTAAAAACTATAGAACACTTCTGAAAGAAATTGAGGAAGACACAAAGAGATGGAAAAATATTCTATGCTCATGGATTGGAAGAATTAATATTGTGAAAATGTCAATGTTACCCAGGGCAATTTACACATTTAATGCAATCCCTATCAAAATACCATGGACTTTCTTCAGGGAGTTGGAACAAATCATCTTAAGATTTGTGTAGAATTAGAAAAGACCCTGAATAGCCAGGGGAATATTAAAAAAGAAAACCAGAGTCTGGGGCATCACAATGCCAGATTTCAGGTTGTACTACAAAGCTGTGGTCATCAAGACAGTGTGGTACTGGCACAAAAACAGACACATAGATCAAGGGAACAGAATAGAGAACCCAGAAGTGGACCCTGAACTTTATGGTCAACTAATATTCGATAAAGGAGGACAGACTGTCCACTGGAAGAAAGACAGTCTCTTCAAAAAATGGTGCTGGGAAAATTGGACATCCACATGCAGAAGAATGAAACTAGACCACTCTCTTACACTATACACAAAGATAAACTCAAAATGGATGAAAGATCTAAATGTGAGACAAGAATCTATCAGAATCCTAGAGGAGAACACAGGCAACACCCTTTTTGAACTCGGCCACAGCAACTTCTTGCAAGATACATCCCTGAAGGCAAGAGAAACAAAAGCAAACATGAACTATTTGGACTTCATCAAGATAAAAAGCTTCTGCACAGCAAAATAAACAGTCAACAAAACTAAAAGACAACCTACAGAATGGGAGAAGATATTTGCAAATGACCTATCAGATAAAGGACTAATATCCAAGATCTATGAAGAACTCATTCAGCTCAACAGCAAAGAAACAAACAAAACAAACAATCCAATCATGAAATGGGCAAAAGACATGAACAGAAATTTCACAGAGGAAGACATAGATATGGCCAACACGCACATGAGAAAATGCTCTGCATCACTGGCCATCAGGGAAATACAAATCAAAACCACAATTAAAAAAAAAAACCACAATGAGATACCACCTCACACCAGTGAGAATGGGGAAAATTAACAAGGCAGGAAACAACAAATGATGGAGAGGATTTTGAGAAAGGGGAACCCTCTTGCACTGTTGGTGGGAATGTGAACTGGTGCAGCCACTCTGGAAAACTGTGTGGAGGTTCCTCCAAGAGTTAAAAATAGATCTGCCCTACGACCCAGCAATTGCACTGCTGGGTATTTACCCCAAAGATACAGATGCAATGAAATGCCGGGACACCTGCACCCCAATATTTATAGCAGCAATATCCACAATATCCAAACTGTGGAAGGAGCCTTGGGGTCAATTGAAAGATGAATGGATAAAGAAGATGTGGTTTATGTATACAATGGAATATTACTCAGCCATTAGAAATGAGGAACACCCACCATTTGCTTCGATGTGGAGGGACCTGGAGGGTATTATGCTGAGTGAAAGAAGTTAGTCAGAGAAGGACAAACATTATATGGTCTCATTCATTTAAGGGATATAAAAATAGTGAAAGGGAATAAAGGGGAAAGGAGAGAAAATGAGTGGGAAATATCAGAGAGGGTGACAGAACATGAGAGACACCTAACTCTGGGAAAGGAACAAGGCTGGTGGAAAGGGAGGTGGGCGGGCAGTTGGGGTGACTGGGTGATGGGCACTGAGGAGGCACTTGACAGGATGAGCACTGGGTGTTATGCTATTTGTTGGCAAATTGAACTCCAATAAAAAAATAAAAATAATTTAAAAAGAACCTAGCACCTTTCTAGGTGAGGAGATTCCATTAAAAAAGGGGAGGAGGGTATCTGGGTGGCTCAGTGGTTGAACATCTGCCTTTGACTTAGGTCGTGGTCCTGGAGTCCTGGGAATAAGTCCCACATCGGGCTCCTGGCAGGGAGCCTGCTCCTCCCTCTGCCTACAGCTCTGCCTCTCTCTCTTCCTATCTCTGCGTGTCTCTCATAAATAAATAAAATCCCTTTAAAAAAATCAAATTAAAAAAACTTTCTGTGAACCATTTCCTGACACACCTAGGCTAGCTCCCTAACCCTGAAGCATTCTGGGCACATATGCTTTTGTTATGATATATAGTAATGTTGTTGTTTATATATCTGCCACCAATCCCAACAGAGAGCTCTTGAGGGCAAGGACAACGTTCTACTTATTTTTGTGTCCCCCAAACCTGGCAGAGTGACTAGCACATATTAGAACGTTGAAAGTAAAATTTGAATGAATGAATAAATGAAGCAGATTTCATAACTTTCTATCTGGGAGTAGAGAAAAGAACTTAGCAGCTTTCTATTTATAAACCATTCTTACAAAGACAAAAATTAGCTCTTTCTGTTTCTTGCTAATTAAATGACCCCAAGATCTTTTCTATCCATAAAACCTATTTTTCCAATCTGTAGGCCAGTTTCCTTGCCTACTGATATCTCCATGTCTATTTCAATGGAATGATAAAAGTCAGAATCACAATTATAATACATAGATAACTACATTTAAATGCACTTCACTTTATACAGTCAAGATGAGAATCATAATGTTATATACATTGATAACTGTGTGTAAATGTCCTTCCCTTTATCCTTCTAAAAAATTGGTTGTAAATTATCACAAATCCATTTCTATATAAAGTTCACCAGGGCATTCTATTATTTGAAGTGTAGCCAAATAATTTTAAAATAATTTTAAAATTAAAATTTTCAGTATAGGTAATCTTCCTTAGGAGGCACTATGGTGTAGTGGTTATCACATCACATTTGAAGTCAAAAGACCTGAGTTTAAAACTAGATCTTTCTGTATTCCCTTAAGCATTTAATTTAAATTTCCTGAGTCTGTTTTCTCTTCCATTAAATGAGGATTACAATAATAAATAATCCAAAGGGTCATTTTCAGGACCCAATAAATTTGTAGTATACATGAGAGGGCTTTGCTCAATGTAAAACAATTACTGATGATTATAAGTAATAATAACTTTATATGCATTTTTCTTAGATTCCTCAGTCTAATAAAAAATTACTTCATACCTTTAACATATTGATTTTTTTTCAACATGGCACTATGTCCCTTCTTCATATTTAATTTGAAATCAGCTATAACTCTCAGATCTTTGTGATGCTTGAGACTAATCTTTTAAAACTTTATTTTTGTGAATTTGAGTTTTCATCTTGCTGTGATAGTCCATCCTTTTATCTTTAATTATTGTGGCAAGATATTTTTTTCTAATTTACCAAGGTCATTTAGAGTTTTTCTTACTGATATCTGTCAAAATAGTGACAGGCACCCTAGAAATGTAAAGATCAGCCAACATTCTGCATGCTCTTCCTCTGCACAGGAAGTAAATGGCTATGCAGGCTGTCTCTGTAGTAGTGCCAAAGATACAGGAACTGAAACAGTATTTGGATAACTCTACTTATGACAGATGGAAGCAGGAAGCATTGTTCTCTGTTAGTGAGCATAGCACAACCTTCCCAGATACACATAGAAAGGCCAAGTCAATACCCAGATACTTTTCTGTAACTGTGTTTTATTGGTAAATGAACTTTTATCTGATTTTCATAGGCCACTGTTTAAAGCACCTACAAGTAGAAGGCACACCAAGCCCCAGTATAATTTAAGAAAGAAACTCAATGAATTTCTTAGAGGAAGGTAGTGATCTGAGCTACTACCATTTACATATTTTATAAAATAAGCTGTACATTACAAGAAGGCCAAAAACAATCACTCTGGGGCTCATGGTAAGGGAGAATTAAATGATAGTCCATTATTTTAGCAGTGAGATTAAAGCAAAATGGATGGATAAACCTATAAATAAATATGTTAGGGCCTAGAATTAGTAAGCACTGGAACTAAGATAAGAAAAGAGAAATAAAGCAGAATAGGAGGTGGGTGGGGGGTGGGGGTGACTGGGTGATGGACACTGAGGGGGGCACTTGATGGGATGAGCACTGGGTGTTATTCTATATGTTGGTAAATTGAACACCAATAAAACATAAATTTATAAAAAAAAGAAAAAAGATGAAATGTGTTCTGAAGATGGGTTATAGGGAGGTTGTACAAAGCTACTAATGCATTTAATATGCTTAAAATGTACTCCATGAACTTAAAGTAGTTAATGAAATATATAAATGGTTGATTTATAGATGGTAGGTTTTTGATCATGTGTATTATTGTACATCAATAAAGTATATTTTATTTAAAAGCTGCAAATACGGAGAAAAAATAAATTGTAATATTAAAAATCCAAAAACAAAACCAGAGACCAAATATCTTGAGATAAAGTTAACAGTTGATAGTGAGAAAGAGGAAAGAGAAAAAAAAACTATCAAGTCTCAGTTAATACGTAATAGGTTCCACTTTGCAAGGATATTGGTCTGCATTCCACAGGAAGAATTTGCACAGAATTAACATTTATTAAATGTGTGACATGACATTGGAAGAAAAGGGCACCCCAGAAAACCAGAGCTCTTAGAGTCCAAAAGAGCACTCAGACTAAAACATAAGAAGTGTTTAAGAAATACCATACATATTAAGCTGAATATCAAAGATCCTAAGGTGCAGAAATGGATTTGGGTATTCAGAACACAATTATAAGAACAAAAACTTAGAACCTATAAAATGTGAAGTCTGAAAAATTGAATCAAAATTAATTGTTCAAGTCACTATACTGGCCAAAATGGTAGTGGGGCTATTAAATAGATGAATAGGACATACTTTTTGGCCTCAAATAGCCAAAAATCTATTTTGGACATGGATATAAAAATATCTAACTTTTGGGGAAAAAAACAGAATAATGACAGAAAGTTTATTTTAGTGTTTAATAAAACACATTCCAACATTATAATAATGAAAATAATTTGGGCTTGATGTAAAAGTAGACAGTCATATGAATAACAAAAAAAGCATACAATGAAATCTTTAACAAGAGGTTGGGGGGGGCACCTTGGTGGCACAGTGGTTAAGCATATGCCTTTGGCTCAGGTAATGATCTTGGGGTCCTGGGATCAAGTCCTACATCAGGCTCCCCAGAGGGGGCCTGCTTCACCTCTGCCTATGTCTCTGCCTCTTTCTCTGTGTCTCTCATGAATAAATAAATAAAATCTTTTTTAAAAGCATACAAATAGATTCAAACTCTAGAGTTAAGATACATAAGAATTAAATAAATGCCTAAAACAACATTAAAAATGTGTAGGAAAAGCACAGGTTATTTTCTAAAGTTGTCAGGAAAAAATCCCTTTAAAACTTTGTGTCATATACCAACATAACAAATTAAAGACAAGTATTTTTAAGTGTTTTTAACTAGAAGAAACTATGGCAATATTAACTGGTTCTCAGGATGAGGCAGAATTTACTGAACTTAAGAAAAATAGAAGAAACCACATTGGAAAAGATTGAATAAATTTAGCAACATAGAAAATAATCTAATTTTTCCTTTGAAAAGGATTATGGAAAAAATTTGAAACAAGCTGCAATATTTAAAGATATTTTTCAAGGACAAATGATCTTAATATATAAAGAGCTCATTTGAATAAATAAGAGCAATTATAAAAGCCTTAATGGATTCATGGGCAGAGAACATTATCAGACAATTTACAAAATAAGAGACACAAATGGCTAATAAATATTGAAAAGTATCCATATTCAGTGATGTTGAGGCAAATGTCAATAAAGACAGTCTCTATTAAAATTTCAACAGCCTTCTTCATAGAAATGGAAAAGCTGAATCTCAAATGCACATGGAACTACAGGGGGTCTTGAATAGCCAAAACAATCTTGAAGAAGAAGAATGTTAGAGGACTAACATCTCCTGACTTGTTTTTAAGGTTTTATTTATTTATTTATTTATTTATTTATTTATTTATTTATGATAGTCACAGAGAGAGAGAGAGAGGCAGAGACACAGGCAGAGGGAGAAGCAGGCTCCATGCACCGGGAGCCCGACGTGGGATTCGATCCCAGGTCTCCAGGATCACGCCCTGGGCCAAAGGCAGGCGCTAAACCGTTGTGCCACCCAGGGCTCCCACATCTTCTGACTTTGAAACTTACTACAAAGTTACAATAATTAAAACAGTATGTTAGTAGCAGGAGAACAATTATATACACCAATTAAATAGAATAGAGAGCTCAGAAATAAACTCATATACATGGTCAATTAATTTCTGACAAGATCATTCAATGAGAAAAAAGGACAGTCTTAACAAATAGTGCTGGAAACACTATATCCACATACAAAAGAATTAATTTGGACCCTTACCTTACAGCATATACCTTACAAAAATTAACTCAGCATGAAAAACAAATCTAAATATAAGAGCTAGAGCTATCAAACTCCCAAAAGAAACATTAAGGAAAATCTTCATGACATTGGATTTGGCAATGATTTCATGGATGTGACACCATGAAATCAATAGCACAGGCAACAAAACAAAACAAAAAAAAGTATATTGGCTTCATAAAAATCAAAAACTCTCATGTATCAAAAGACACCGGCAAGAAAGCCAAAAGACAATCTATAGAATGGGGGAAAATATTTGCAAATCATGTATTGTATCTGATAAAGGACTAATACACAAAATATATAAAGAACTCCTAAAACTCAACACAACCCAGACAACCCAAATAAAAAATTTCCAAATTTAATGAATTGACATTTCTCTAAAGAAGATATACAAATGGCCAATGAGCACATGAAAAAAATTTCCAACATAATCATTAGGAAAATGCAAACCAACACCACAATGAGCCACTACTCTACAGCTACTAGGATGACTATAGTCAAAAAAAAAGAGAGAGAGAGAGAGAAGAAATAAGCGTTGATAAAGATGTGGAGAAATTGGAATCCTTATGCATTACTAGTGAAAATGTAACATGGTACAGCCACTATGGAAAACAATTTGACAGTTTCTCAAAGAGTTAAACATAAAATTATCATATGACCAGGAAATTCCCCTCCTAAGTATACATGCAAAAGAATGGAAATTAGGGGAGGAGGGGCAAGATGGCGGAGGAGTAGGGTCCCCAAATCACCTGTCCCCAACAAATTACCTAGATAACCTTCAAACCATCCTGAAAATCTACGAATTCGGCCTGAGATTTAAAGAGAGACCAGCTGGAATGCTACAGTGAGAGGAGTTCACGCTTCTATCAAGGTAGGAAGACGGGGAAAGAGAAATAAAGGAACAAAAGGCCTCCGAGGGGGAGGGGCCCGCGAGGAGCCGGGCTGAGGCCGGGGCGAGTGTCCCCAGGACAGGAGAGCCCCGTCCCGGGGGAGCAGGAGCTGCACCAACCTTCCCGGGCGGGCGGAAAGGGGCTCGCAGGGAGTTGGAGCAGGACCCAGGAGGGCGGGGATGCCCTCGGGCTCCCGGGGACACTAACAGACACCTGCGAGCGCAGGAGAGTGCTCCGAGCTCCCTAAGGGCTGCAGCACGCACCGGAGCAGTTCGGAGGAGCTCGGGAGCGGCTCCAGGGAGGGAGCTGCGGGGCGGGAGCGCAAATCCAACAACACAGGCCCGGGAGCACAGGGCGCCGGGACACAGCCCAGGATCCGGCCTCCCCCCGGGACAGGCAGAGGCCGGGAGGGCCCAGGACAGCAAGGACGCTCCTGCCCCGAGCTGAGCAGATAGGCGGCCCCGCCCCGGAGCCTCCAGGCCCTGCCGAGAGCCCCGAGCCCCGAGCCCCGTAGTTCCTGCGGAGGCTGAATCCAGGCTTCCAAAGTTGCCATAGCAACTGCGGCTGATCCTCCTGAGACCTCACGGGGTAAACAACCCCCGCTGAGCCCTGCAGCAGGCCGGGGCAGAGCAGCTCCCCCAAGTGCTAACACCTGAAAATCAGCGCAACAGGCCCCTCCCCCAGAAGACCAGCTGGACGGACCAGTTCCAGGGGAAGTCAAGGGACTTAAACTCTACAGAAATACTCCCCCGTGTTTTTTTTTTTCTTTTCTTTTTTCTTTTCTTTTTGATTTCTGATTGCTTCCCCCACCCCCCTTTTTTTTTCACCTTTCTTTCTTTTTCTTCTCTTCTTTCCTTTTTCTTTTCTTTTTCTTTTTTCTTTTTCTCTTTTCTTTCCTTCTCTCTCTTTCTCTCATTTTCCCAATACAACTTGTTTTTGGCCACTCCGCACTGAGCAAAATGACTAGAAGGAAAACCTCACCTCAAAAGAAAGAATCAGAAACAGCCCTCTCTCCCACAGAGCTACAAAATCTGGATTACAATTCAATGTCAGAAAGCCAATTCAGAAGCACTATTATACAGCTACTGGTGGCTCTAGAAAAAAGCATTAAGGACTCACGAGACTTCATGACTGCAGAATTTAGATCCAATCAGGCAGAAATTAAAAATCAACTGAATGAGATGCAATCCAAACTAGAAGTCCTAACGACGAGGGTTAACGAGGTGGAAGAACGAGTGAGTGACATAGAAGACAAGTTAATGGCAAAGAGGGAAACTGAGGAAAAAAGAGATAAACAATTAAAGAACCATGAAGACAGATTAAGGGAAATAAATGACACTCTAAGGAAGAAAAATCTACGTTTAATTGGGGTTCCCGAGGGCGCCGAAAGGGACAGAGGGCCAGAATATGTATTTGAACAAATCCTAGCTGAAAACTTTCCCAATCTGGGAAGGGAAACAGGCATTCAGATCCAGGAAATAGAGAGATCCCCCCTAAAATCAATAAAAACCGTTCAACACCTCGACATCTAATAGTGAAGCTTGCAAATTCCAAAGATAAAGAGAAGATCCTTAAAGCAGCAAGAGACAAGAAGTCCCTGACTTTCATGGGGAGGAATATTAGGGTAACAGCAGACCTCTCCACAGAGACCTGGCAGGCCAGAAAGGGCTGGCAGGATATATTCAGGGTCCTAAATGAGAAGAACATGCAACCAAGAATACTTTATCCAGCAAGGCTCTCATTCAAAATGGAAGGAGAGATAAAGAGCTTCCAAGACAGGCAGGAACTGAAAGAATATGTGACCTCCAAACCAGCTCTGCAAGAAATTTTAAGGGGGACTCTTAAAATTCCCCTTTAAGAAGAAGTTCAGTGGAACAATCCACAAAAACAAGGACTAAATAGATATCATGATGACACTAAACTCATATCTGTCAATAGTAACTCTGAACGTGAACGGGCTTAATGACCCCATCAAAAGGCGCAGGGTTTCAGACTGGATAAAAAAGCAGGACCCATCTATTTGCTGTCTACAAGAGACTCATTTTAGACAGAAGGACACCTACAACCTGAAAATAAAAGGTTGGAGAACCATTTACCATTCAAATGGTTCTCAAAAGAAAGCAGGGGTAGCCATCCTTATATCAGATAAACTAAAATTCACTCCGAAGACAGTAGTGAGAGACGAAGAGGGACACTATATCATACTTAAAGGATCTATCCAACAAGAGGACTTAACAATCCTCAATATATATGCCCCGAATGTGGGAGCTGCCAAATACTTAAACGAATTATTAACCAAAGTAAAGAAATACTTAGATAATAATACACTTATACTTGGTGACTTCAATCTAGCTCTCTCTACCCTTGATAGGTCTTCTAAACACAACATCTCCAAAGAAACGAGAGCTTTAAATGATACACTGGACCAGATAGATTTCACAGATATCTACAGAACTTTACATCCAAACTCAACTGAATACACATTCTTCTCAAGTGCACATGGAACTTTTTCCAGAATAGACCACATACTGGGTCACAAATCGGGTCTGAACCGATACCAAAAGATTGGGATCGTCCCCTGCATATTCTCAGACCATAACGCCTTGAAATTAGAACTCAATCACAAGAAGAAGTTTGGAAGGACCTCAAACACGTGGAGGTTAAGGACCATCCTGCTAAAAGATAAAAGGGTCAACCAGGAAATTAAGGAAGAATTAAAAAGATTCATGGAAACTAATGAGAATGAAGATACAACTGTTCAAAATCTTTAGGATGCAGCAAAAGCAGTCCTGAGGGGGAAATACATCGCAATACAAGCATCCATTCAAAAACTGGAAAGAACTCAAATACAAAAGCTAACCTTACACATAAAGGAGCTAGAGAAGAAGCAGCAAATCGACCCGACGCCCAGCAGAAGAAGAGAGTTAATTAAAATTCGAGCAGAACTCAACGAAATTGAGACCAGAAGAACTGTGGAACAGATCAATAGAACCAGGAGTTGGTTCTTTGAAAGAATTAATAAGATAGATAAACCATTAGCCAACCTTATTAAAAAGAAGAGAGAGAAGACTCAAATTAATAAAATCATGAATGAGAAAGGAGAGATCACTACCAACACCAAGGAAATACAAACGATTTTAAAAACATATTATGAACAGCTCTACGCCAATAAATTAGGCAATCTAGAAGAAATGGACGCATTCCTGGAAAGCCACAAACTACCAAAACTGGAGCAGGAAGAAATAGAAAACCTGAACAGGCCAATAACCAGGGAGGAAATTGAAGCAGTCATCAAAAACCTCCCAAGACACAAGAGTCCAGGGCCAGATGGCTTCCCAGGGGAATTCTATCAAACGTTTAAAGAAGAAATCATACCTATTCTACTAAAGCTGTTTGGAAAGATAGAAAGAGATGGAGTACTTCCAAACTCATTCTATGAGGCCAGCATCACCTTAATTCCAAAACCAGACAAAGACCCCACCAAAAAGGAGAATTACAGACCAATATCCCTGATGAACATGGATGCAAAAATTCTCAACAAGATACTAGCCAATAGGATCCAACAACACATTAAGAAAATTATTCACCATGACCAAGTAGGATTTATCCCCGGGATGCAAGGCTGGTTCAACACTCGTAAAACAATCAATGTGATTCATCATATCAGCAAGAGAAAAACCAAGAACCATATGATCCTCTCATTAGATGCAGAGAAAGCATTTGACAAAATACAGCATCCATTCCTGATCAAAACTCTTCAGAGTGTAGGGATAGAGGGAACTTTCCTCGATATCTTAAAAGCCATCTACGAAAAGCCCACAGCAAATATCATTCTCAATGGGGAAGCACTGGGAGCCTTTCCCCTAAGATCAGGAACCAGACAGGGATGTCCACTCTCACCACTGCTATTCAACATAGTATTGGAAGTCCTAGCCTCAGCAATCAGACAACAAAAAGAAATAAAAGGCATTCAAATTGGCAAAGAAGAAGTCAAACTCTCCCTCTTCGCCGATGACATGATACTCTACATAGAAAACCCAAAAGCCTCCACCCCAAGATTGCTAGAACTCATACAGCAATTTGGTAGCGTGGCAGGATACAAAATCAATGCCCAGAAATCAATGGCATTCCTATACACTAACAATGAGACTGAAGAAAGAGAAATTAAGGAGTCAATCCCATTTACAATTGCACCCAAAAGCATAAGATACCTAGGAATAAACCTAACCAAAGAGGTAAAGGATCTATACCCTAAAAACTATAGAACACTTCTGAAAGAAATTGAGGAAGACACAAAGAGATGGAAAAATATTCCATGCTCATGGATTGGCAGAATTAATATTGTGAAAATGTCAATGCTACCCAGGGCAATTTACACGTTCAATGCAATCCCTATCAAAATACCATGGACTTTTTTCAGAGACTTAGAACAAATTATTTTAAGATTTGTGTGGAATCAGAAAAGACCCCGAATAGCCAGGGGAATTTTAAAAAAGAAAACCATAGCTGGGGGCATCACAATGCCAGATTTCAGGTTGTACTACAAAGCTGTGGTCATCAAGACAGTGTGGTACTGGCACAAAAACAGACACATAGACCAATGGAACAGAGTAGAGAATCCAGAAATGGACCCTGAACTTTATGGTCAACTAATATTCGACAAAGGAGGAAAGACGATCCACTGGAAGAAAGACAGTCTCTTCAATAAATGGTGCTGGGAAAATTGGTCATCCACATGCAGAAGAATGAAACTAGACCACTCTCTTGCACCATACACAAAGATAAACTCAAAATGGATGAAAGATTTAAATGTGAGACAAGACTCCATCAAAATCCTAGAGGAGAACACAGGCAACACCCTTTTTGAACTTGGCCACAGTAACTTCTTGCAAGATACATCCACGAAAACAAAAGAAACAAAAGCAAAAATGAACTATTGGGACTTCATGAAGATAAGAAGCTTTTGCACAGCAAAGGATACAGTCAACAAAACTCAAAGACAACCTACAGAATGGGAGAAGATATTTGCAAATAACATATCAGATAAAGGGCTAGTTTCCAAAATCTATAAAGAACTTATTAAACTCAACACCAAAGAAACAAACAATCCAATCATGAAATGGGCAAAAGACATGAAGAGAAATCTCACAGAGGAAGACATAGACATGGCCAACATGCACATGAGAAAATGCTCTGCATCACTTGCCATCAGGGAAATACAAATCAAAACCACAATGAGATACCACCTCACACCAGTGAGAATGGGGAAAATTAATAAGGCAGGAAACAACAAATGTTGGAGAGGATGCGGAGAAAAGGGAACCCTCTTACACTGTTGGTGGGAATGTGAACTGGTGCAGCCACTCTGGAAAACTGTGTGGAGGTTCCTCAAAGAATTAAAAATAGACCTGCCCTACGACCCAGCAATTGCACTGTTAGGGATTTACCCCGAAGATTCAGATGCAATGAAACGCCGGGGCACCTGCACCCCGATGTTTCTAGCAGCCATGTCCACAATAGCCAAACTGTGGAAGGAGCCTCGGTGCCCATCGAAAGATGAATGGATAAAGAAGATGTGGTTTATGTATACAATGGAATATTACTCAGTCATTAGAAACAACAAATACCCACCATTTGCTTCAACGTGGATGGAACTGGAGGGTATTATGCTGAGTGAAGTAAGTCAATCGGAGAAGGACAAACAGTGTATGTTCTCATTCATTTGGGGAATATGAATAATAGTGAAGGGGAATATAAGGGAAGGGAGAAGAAATGTGTGGGAGATATCAGAAAGGGACACAGAACATAAAGACTTCTAACTCTGGGAAATGAACTAGGGGTGGTGGAAGGGGAGGAGGGCGGGGGGTGGGGGTGAATGGGTGACGGGCACGGAGGGGGACACTTGACAGGATGAGCACTGGGTGTTATTCTGTATGTTGGTAAATTGAACACCAATAAAAATTAATTTATAAAAAAAAAAGAATGGAAATTAGGAACTTAAAAAGATATTCATATACCAATGATCATAACAATATTATTACCAATAGCCAAAAGATGGGGAAAAATAAGTGTCCCCTGAAAGATGAATGGATAAACAAAATGTGGCATCTACATACACCAGAACATTAATCAGCTATAAAAAGGAATGGAATTGTGGTATATGATACAACATAGATGGGCAATGAAAAATATTGTACTAAGTGAAATAAGCCATAAACAAAGAAGACAAATATTATATGATTCTACTTATATAAGCACCTAGAATAGGCAAATTCATACAGATAGAAGTAGAATAAAGGTTACTGGGAACTGCAGGGGAGGAAGATATGAGAATTGCTATTTAATAGTGAAAAGTTATGTTGGGGTTGATCAATGATCTTGGCCCTGGGAGAGCCAGAGGGTTTAAAACCCCACACCTTTAAACAGATAGCATAACAAACAGTGCCACAGAGATACAGCATAGAAGAGTTTGAAAAGTGCATGGGGTATACAGGAAGATTTATTTACTAATCTCAGAACATGTACTGAAAGGGCAGAAATCTTTAGGAGACGTCTCCAAGAACAAAAGAGCTAGTGAGCACCATTTCTCTCCCTGACCCAAAGCCTAGATACCCAGACACCTGCAGAAACTAACATGAACACTCACTAACTCGATTGCTAACACCATGCACACTCTCTCTACATTCTCCTGTGGAGTGTTCCATCCCACACCACCTAGCAGAAGTCCCTCCAAGATAACTCCAAGTCCAATACTCCAAGCAGACCAGCCTATACCTTGATAATATTGTGCACCTCACCTCCTTGTTCACCTGTGGACTACTGCATCCAACCCACCATATTCAGTAGGAGTTCATCCACAACAGTGCCAAAATTCTCATTGTGCAAGCAGCTCCAAAAGTAGACAACACCACTCCAAAGTGACTCTTTCCCAGAGGAAGAGGGGAAGACAACCACACATGCACCAGTTCAACTGTTCAAATACACAATCAGACTTCTGGCCCTGCCCACCAACAGAAACCTCACAGGGGATGCACAAAAAGAAAGTCCAGTAGTTCCAGGTCACTGCAACCCAACAAACAGCCTGAAGGCAAACATCTGGTCTGAATGCAAGCCCTGCCCAACAACAAAAATCTCTCAGGGTATAACACTCCTACAGTTCTGTGTGACCAACATTCTGGTAAATATGCTGAAGGCAAGCATCTAGTTGGACACAATTCAAGCCCAAGGCATCCCCAGATAGGCTCCTTAACAAGGACTATACTCTTTCCATAACAGGCCAAGAGGGCCATTGCAGATGATTAGACTGAAGGTAAATATGGCTCAACCACAACAGTAGGGTTCATGCAACACACAGAAGACATCCCTGAAGTGCCAGGTTCTGGTGAACAGGGGACATTGCACTATAGGGCACTGCAAGAAACCTTCATAAGGTCATTACATTCAAGATTAAGAGGCATAGCTTATTTTTCTAATACATAGAAACAGAAACAGAGCATTAGACAAAATGAGGATATAGAGGACTATGTCCCCAATGAAATAACAGGACAAAATCACATCAAAAGAGCTAATGAAATGGGAAAAGCAATATGACTGATACAGAATTCAAAGTAATGGTTATAAATTAATTTACTGTACTTGAGAAAAGAGCAGAGGATCTCAGAGAGACCTCCAAAAACAAGATAGAAAATATAAAAAAAAAGAAGCAATCAGAGATGAAATACCTTGAAGTTTAAAATACACTACATGGAATATATAGTAGACTAGAGTAATAGTAACAGATGAGCAAGCTGGAAGATAGAGTAATGGAAAGCAACCAAACAGAATAGGAAAAAGAAAAAATATTTTAAAAATGAGAAATGTTTAAGAGAACTCAGCAACAGCATCAATCTTAATAACATTTGCCTAATGGGATCCCAGAAGGAGAAGAAAGAGAAAAGGAGGAAGAAAATTTATTTGAGGAAATAATAGCTGAAAATTTCCTTAATCTAGGGGAGGAAATGGACATCCAGAACCAGGAGGCACAAAGAGACCCAACAAAATCAACACACAGAGATCAACACAGGACACATAATAGTTAAAATGGCAAAAAAATGGTGATAAAGTGAGAATTTTAAAAGTACCAACAGAAAACAGTTACATACAAGGGAAACCCCATAAGGCTATCAGTTTATTTCTCAGCGGAAATTTTGTAGGCCAAAAGAAAGTGGCATGATGTATTCAAAATGCTGAAAGGTAAAAAAAAAAAAAAAAAAAATCTCTGCAATCAAGAATATTCTATCCAGCAAGAGTACCATTCAAAATAGAAGTAGAGATAAAGTTTCCCAAACAAATAAAAATTAAAGGTACTCAATAACACTTAACCAACCTTACAAGACATTAAAGGGAATACTTTTAGGAAGGAGATAATCAAGAGTAAAAAAACATAGAAAAGGAAAAAATTTTCACAGGTACATATAAGCAAAATAAAAGTAATAGATTAATCACTTACAAAACCAGTGCATAGATGAATGCAAAATATCAGTAAAATCTATTATATCTATAAAAATCAGTCAAGGGTTTCACAAAATTAAAAGTTATAAAATATGATACCACGTATGTAAAATGTGGGGGAAAGGTGTAAAAATGTATTGCTTTTACAATGGATTCAAACTTAAATAACAATCAACCTAATATACACTGCTATATGCATAGGATATTATATATAAACCTGAGAGTAACCACAAATCAAAAAGCTGTAATAGATATAAAAAAAAGAGAAAGGAATCCAAGCCTATCACTAAAAAGGTCATCAAACCACAATGAAAGAAAGCAAGAAAATAAAGAAATACAGAGGAACTATATAAAGAACCATAAAACAAGTAACAAAAAGGTAATAAGTACATACTCACAATAATTAGATTGAATGTAAATGGAATAAATGCTCCAATTAAAAGACATAGGGTGACAGAATGGACGAAAAAGCAAGACTCATCTGTATGCTGCCTATGAGACTATTTCAGACCTAAGACATATGCATATTGGAAGTGAAAGGATGGGAAAGCATTTATTATGCAAATGAAAATGAAAAAAAAAAGCTGGGGCAGCAATACTTATATAAAACAAAATAAACTTTAACCAAAGATTCTGGGACAACTAGGTGGCTTAGTGGTTGAGCAGTAGCCTTTGGCTCAGGGTGTGGTCCCGGGTTCTGGGATCAAATCCCATATCAGACTCCCTGCTTCTCCCTCCGCCTGTATCTCTGTCTCTCTGTCTCTGTCTCTGTCTCTCTCTTCTCTCTCTGTCTCTCATGAATTAATAAATAAAATCTTAAAAATAAAATAAAACAAAGATCCTAACTAGAGACGAAGAGAGGGGAAAGATGGCAGAAGAGTAGGGGTCCTCAACTCACCTGGCCCAACAAAATTAACTAGGTAACTTTCAAAGTATCCTGAACACCTATGAATTCGACCTGAGATGGAAAGAGAGAACAGCTAGAATGCTACAGAGAGAAAAGTTCACACTTCTAACAAGGTAGGAAGGTGAAAAATAAAAAAGAATAAAGTAGGGGAGGCTCATGAGTAGCTGGGCTAAAGCGGAACTACAAAAGGCACTGGGGGCATGAAAGCCCAGCCCTAGAGAAGTGGGAACTTTAAAAATCCGCACTGGAGTTTTCCCTGACAGAAAAGCGCTTAGCACAGAAATTGGGCAGAATCGCAGGAGGGGCAGTGAAGACTGAAGATTCCCGGAGTCACTAAAAGAGGACGGGCAACCAAGGGAAAGCACACCACAAACAGCAGTCTGATATTGGTAACGGGCTGGAGTGCCAAGGCCCTCCAGGGTATTTTGGAGAAGCCAGTTGGTTAGGCAGGCTGATTCCCAACAGAGGTAGCTGTGCCCCAATCCCTTCAGAAGAGGTGGTCCCCGGGAGACCAGGTCCAGTGGCACAGTGCCTTGGATCCCAAGGCACCCAAGCGGATAAAACCAGCAATCATATATTTCCCCTTCGATAAGTGGAAGGGGGGAGAGCACAGTAAAGTGAGAACTCTCCTGCCACTGGGCACCCCCACAAGCTGTGCAGATCAGTGCACCTGCACCTGCCTTCAGGAGCATCTAGGCCAGTGTGAACTGGGAGACTGTAGTTAGTTACTTGAGGGGAGCTTGACTCCAGAGCTGGAAATCTGGCCACTGCCATTGTTGTTTTTCCTCGTTGTTTCACCTTGTGTCTGGGAGAGGCAGGGCCTCTAGGGAACAAAGATCTCACAGGATAAAAAGCTCACACTGAAACTAGCACCTGGTAATGAGTGGGGCATCTCTGCTCAGGCACAGACACCTGAGAATCAGTGCCGCAGACCCCTCCCCCAGAAGAACTGCTGGAAGAACAAGGGAAGAACAAGTTCATTGACCAAGCAGCACTGGAAAACTCCTCCAGGACTGACAGAAAATAGTTTATAGAACTAGAGAGTCCATATTTTTCTTTTTTTTTTTACTTTTTCCCTTACAACTCATTTTTATATTAGACTAAAAATTTCCAATATTTTTCTCTTTTTCCACTTTATCTACAATATTTTACCAGCTCTTCATTTTTAAGTTGTTTTCCTTTTTGACTTTTATATATCTACAATTACATGTCTTAGATATATTTTTCACTTCTGGATTCATTTCAGCGTATTCAATTAATTTTGGGAGATATACAAGATATGTTTTTTTTTTCTGCCTCATTTTGTTTTACAGTGGTTAAACTTAATACATTCTAAAATATGACCAATTTAGACCCAGAACCAAGTGGAATACTGTGCTGGTTCATTCTGGGAGATTATATTCTCTCTTTCTTCCATTCTGCCCCATCATTCATCTTATGTTTTTGTGGTCAAGGTTCGGTTTTCTATAAATATTGCTGGTTTATATAAATTTGGGATTGAGCATCTTCTAACATAAAGAATAAAATAAACTCAGAATCAAGAGGATCACCCTTGAGGATCCCTCAGATAGAATACATTGTCTCTCCATTACCACTTCTTCACCACCACCATCCCCCAGTACCCCCACCGTTTTCTCTTTTTCCTCTTCATTTTTTTTCTTTTTTTCTTTTTCTTTTTTCTTCTTTGGGCTCTTTGTCCTTTGATTTTTTATTACTTTGTTTTAAAATTTGTTTTTCACTTTAGTGTCCTTTTGTTTTATTTTTTCTGATCTCCTTTTTCATTTTCTGGTCTCTGACCTTGTTGGGATCATTCAGGGTGAATTTTATTTACGTTATGGTTGATATTTTTGACTCAGCCTGCTCATACATCCACGTTGCATGGGACAAAATTACTAGAACAAAAAATTCACCACAAAAGAAAGAACCAGAAACATAACTCTCTGTCACAGAGTTACAGAATATGGATTTCATTCAATATCAGAAATTCAATTCAGAAGCACAAATATAAAGCTACTGTTGGCTCTGGAAAAGAGCATAAAGAACTCTAGAGACTTCGTTACTGCCAAATTGAGAGCTAATCGAGCTGAAATTAAAAATAAATTAAATGAGATGCAATCAAAACTGGATATCCTAACTGCTAGGGTTAGTGAGGTAGAAGAAACAGTGAGAGATATAGAAGACAAGTTGTTGGTAAGGAAGTAAGATGAGGAAAAAAGAGAAAAACAATTAAGAGACCATGAGAAAAGGCTTAGGGAAATAAATGAGAGCCTGAGAAGGAAGAATCTATGTATATTTGGGGTTCCAGAAGAGGCCGAGAGGGAGAGGGGGCCACAGAGTATATTTGAACAAATCATAGTTGAGAACTTCCTTAATTTGGGAAGAGAAATAGGCATTCAGATCCAGGAGATAGAGAAGTTCCTCCTCCCCGCCTCCAAAATCAATAAAAACTGTTCAACACCTCGACATTTAAGAGTGAAACTTGTAGATTCCAAGGTAAAGAGAAAATCCTTAAAGCAGAAAGAGACAAGAGATTTTTATCATACACAGGGAGAAATAACAGATTAACAACAGACCTCTCCACAGAGACCTGGCAGGACAGAGAGGGATGGCAGGATATAATCAGGGCACTAAATGAGAAGAACATGCAACCAAAAATACTTTATCCAGCAAACCTCTCATTCAGAATAGAAGGAGACATAAAGAGCTTCCAAGATAGGCAGAAACTGAAAGAATGTGACCACCAAATCAGCTCTGCAAGAAATATTAAAGAAATATTAAAGGGCACCCTGTAAAAGAAAGATCCCAAAGAAATAATTCACAAAAAACAAGGACTGGATAGGTAATATGATGACACTAAATTCATATATTTCAATAGTTACTCAAATGTGAATGAGCTAAATGATCCCATCAAAAGACACAGGATATCAGAATGGATAAAAAAGCAAGAACCATCTATTTGCTGTCTACAAGAGACTCATTTTAGACCTAAGGGCACCTCCAGCCTGAAAATGAAAGGTTGGAGAAGCACTTAGCATTGAAATGGTCCTCAAAAGAAAGCACGGTTAGCCATCCTCATATCAGATAAATTACAGTTTATCCCAAAGGCTGTGTTAAGAGATGAAGAAAGACACTATATCATACTTTAAGGGTCTATCCAACAAGAAGAACTAACAATCATGAATATTTATGCCCCTAATGTGGGAGTGGCAAGTATATCAATCAATTAATAACCAAAGTAAAGACATACTTAGATAATAATATACAAATTCTGGGAGATTTCAACACAGCACTTTCTGCAAATGACAGATATTATAAGCACAACATCACCAAAGAAAAAATGGCTTTCAAAGATACATTGGAACAGATGGATTTCACAGATATTTACAGAACTTTATATCCAAACGCAACTGAATACACATTCTTCTCAAGTGCACATAGAACTTTCTCCAGAATAAGCTACATACTGGGTCACAAATCAGGTTTCAACCAATACCAAAAGACAGGGATGGTCCCCTACATATTTTCAGACCACAATGTTTTGGAACTAGAACTCAATCACAAAAAAGAAATTTGGAAGAAACAAAACGTGGAGGTTAAAGGGTATCCTATTAAACCATGAGTGAGCCAATCAGTAAATTAAAGAAGAATTAATGATATTCATGGAAACTAATGAAAATTAAGACACAACCATTCAAAATCTTTGGGATACAGCAAAAGCAGTCCTGAGAGGGAAATACATTGCAATACAAACATCCCTCAAAAAATTGGAAAAAACTCAAATACACAAGCTAACCTCTCACCTAAAGGACCTGGAGAAAAAAACTGTAAGTAAAACCTAAAACAGGCAGAAGAAGGGAGATAAAAAGATCTGAGCAGAACTCAATGAAATAGAGGGCAGAAGAACTGTAAAACATATCAACAAATCCAGGAGTAGGTTCTTTGAAAGAATTAATAAGATAAATAATCCCCTAGCCAGCCTTATTTTTTCTTTTTTTTAAATTTATCTGTTGGAGTTCAATTTGCCAACATATAGCATAACACTCAGTGTTCATCCCGCCAAGCGCCCCCTTCAGTTCCCATCACCAAGTCACCCCAACCTCCCACCCACCTCCCTTTCCACTACCCCTTGTTCGTTTCCCAGAGTTAGGTGTCTCTCATGTTCTGTCACGCTCTCTGATATTTCCCACTCATTTTCTCTCCTTTCCCCTTTATTCCCTTTAATTAATTTTTATATTCCCCAAATGAATGAGACTATATAATGTTTATCCTTCTCCAACTGACTTATTTCACTCAGAGTAATACCCTCCAGTTCCATCCACATCGAAGCAAATGGTTGGTATTTGTCTTTCCAATGGCTGAGTAATATTCCATTGTATACATATACCACATCTCTATCCATTCATCTTTGGATGGACACGGAGGCTCCTTCCACAGTTTGGCTATTGTGGGCATTACTGCTATAAACATTGGGATGCAGGAGTTCCGGTGTTTCACTGTATCTGTATCTTTGGGATGAATCCCCAACAGGGCAATTGCTAGCCTAGCCAGCCTTATTAAAAAGAAACGAGAAAAGAATAAAATCATGAATGAAAGAGGAAATATCACAACCAATACCAAGGAAATACAAACAATTTTAAAAACGTATTAGGAGCAGCTATATGCCAATAAATTAGGCAATCAAGACGAAATGGATATATTTCTGGAAAACCACAAATTACAAAAACTGGAACAGGAAGACAAAGAAAACCTGAACAGACCGATAACCAGGGAGGAAATTGAGGCAGTCATCAAAAAACTCCCAAGACACAAAAGTCCAGGGCCAGATGGCTTCTCAGGTGAAATCTATCAAATGTTAAAGAAGAAACAATACCTATGCTACTAATGCTGTTCCACAGGATAGAAACTGATAGAGTACTGCCAAATTTGTTTTATGAGTCCAACATCACCTTGATTCCAAAATCATACAAAGGACCCACCAAAAAGGAGAATTAAATACCAATATCCCTGATGAACATGGTTGCAAATATTCTCAACAAAATACTAGCCAATAGGATCCAAAAGTATATTAAGAAGATTATTCACCATGACTAAGTGGGATTTATCCCCGGGATGCAAAGGTGGTTCAACATTCATAAAACAATCAACATGATAAATCATATCAACAAGAGAAAAAACAAAAACCCTATGATCCTCTCAATAGATGCAGAGAAAGCATTTGACAAAACACAGCATCCTTTCCTGACCAAAACTCTTCAGAGTGTAGGGATAGAAGGAACATTCCTCAGCATCTTAAAAGCCATCTATGAAAAGCCCAATAATTGCTTAAAAGCAATTATTCTCAGTGGGGAAAAACTGAGCATTTTTTCCCTAAGATCAGGAACAGAACAGGGATGTCCACTCTCACCACTATTATTCAACGTAGCACTAGAAGTCCTAGCCTCAGCAATCAGACAAGAAAAAGAAATAAAAGACATTCAAATTGGCAAAGAAGAAGTCAAACTCTCCCTCTTCATGGATGGCAAGATACTGTATGTAGAAAACCCAAAAGACTCCACCTCAAGATTGCTAGAGCAATCTCATATGGCAATCAGCAATGTGGTAGCATACAAAATCAATACCCAGAAATCAGTGGCATTTCTATACACTAACAATGAGACTGAAGAATGAAAAATTAAGGAGTCAATCCCATTTAGAGTTGCACCCAAAAGCATAAGATACCTAGGAATAAACCTAACCAAAGCGGTAAAGAATATATTCCCTAAAAACTACAGAACATTTATGAAAAAACTGAGGAAAACACAAAGAGATGGAAAAATATTCCATGCTCATGGATTGGAAGAATTAATATAGTGAAAATGTCTATGATACCCAGGACAATTTACATGTTCAGTGCAATCCCTATCAAAATACCATGGATTTTCTTCAGAGTTGGAACAAATCATCTTAAGATTTGTGTGGAATCAGAAAAGACCCTGAATTGCCAGGGGAATATTAAAAAAAAAAAACATAGCTGGGGGCATCACATTACCGGATTTCAAGTTGTACTACAAAGCTGTGATCATCAAGACAGTGCAGTACTGGCACAAAAACAGACACATAGATCAATGGAACAGAATACAGAACCCAGAAATGGGCTCTCAACTCTATGGTCAACTAATATTCAACAAAGCGGGAAGACTATCCACTGGATAAAAGACAGCCTCTTCAATAAATAGTGTTGGGAAAATTGGACAGCCTCATCCAGAAGAGTGAAACTAGACAATTCTCTTACACCATACACAAAGATCAACTCAAAATGGATAAAAATCTAAATGTGAGACAAGAATCCATCTATATCCTAGGGAGAACACAGGCAACAACCTTCTTGAACTTGGCCACAGTAACTTTGTAAGATTCATCTATGAAGTCAAAGGAAACAAAAGCAAAAATGAACTTTTGGGACTTGATCAGGATAAAAAGCTTCTGCACAGCAAAAGAAACAGTCAACAAAACTGAAAGTCAATCTACAGAATTGGAGAAGACAATTGCAAATGACATATCAGATAAAGGGCTAGTGTACAAGATTTATAATGAGCTTATTAAACTCAACACCCAAGACACAAACAATCTAATCATGATATGAACAGAAGACATGAACAGAAATTTCACCAAAGAAGACAAACACATGCCCACAAGCTCATGAGAAAATGCTCTCAATCACTTGCCATCAAGGAAATACAAATCAAAAGAACAATGAGATACTGCCTCACACCAGTGAGAATGGTGAAAATTAACAAGAAAGGAAACAACTAATGTTAGAGAGGATGTGGATAAGGGGGAACCCCTTTGCACTGTTGGTAGGAATGCAAAGTGGTACATCCACCCTGGAAAACAGTGTGGAGGTTCTTCAAAGAGTTAAAAATAGAGCTACCTTGTGACCCAGCATTTGCACTACTGGGTATTTACCTAAAAGATACAGATATAGTGAAATGCCGGGACACCTGCACCCCATGGTCATAGCAGCAATGTCCACAATAGCCAAACTGTGGAAGGAGCCATGATGCCCTTCAACAGATGAATGGATAAAGAAGCTGCGGATATATATATTCCATATATACAATGGAATATTACTCAGCCATCAGAAAGGACGAATACCCTCCATTTTCTTCGATGTGGATGGAACTAGAGGGTATTATGCTGAGTGAAGTAAATCAATCAGAGAAGGATAATCATTATATGGTTTCATTCATATGTGGAATATAAGAAATAGTGAAAGGGGTTTTAAGGGAAAGGAGGGATATGAGTGGGAAAAATTAGAGAGGGTGACAGAACGTGAGAGACTCCTAACTCTGGGAAACAAACAAAGGGCCTTGGAGGGGAGGTGGGTGGGGGGTTGGGGTAATTGGGTGATGGGCACTGAGGAAGGTACTTGATGGGATGAGCAGTGAATGTTATACTATATGTTGGCAAATCAAACTTCAATAAAAACAAATAGAAAAAAATAACAAGAGTCAAAGAAGGTAAAAAACCTATAACAATACAATCAAAAAGTATAACAATTATATATATTTATACACCAAATATGGCACCCCCTAAATATATAAACCAATCATTAAAGGAAAAAATTGATATTAACACAAAAATTAGGGAATTTTACAACACTACTTATCTCAATGGATAGATCATCCAGTCAGTAAATTAAAAAATGAAACAGTGGCTTTGAATCATACATTGCACCAGTTGGATATAACAGATATATTCATAAAATCCCATCCAAATAGAACAACATACACATCCCTTTCAAGTTCACATGGAACTTTTTCCAGGATAGATCACATAGACCACAAAACAAGTTTCAACAAATTCAAAAAGATTGAAATCATATCATGCATCTTTTCCAAATACAGCACTGTAAAATTAGAAATCAACCAGAAGAAAAACTCTGAAAAGAATACAAATACATGGAGGTTAAATAACATGGTACTAAACAATGAATGAGTCAACCAAAAAATGAAAGAAGAAATACAAAACTGTATGGAGACAAAGAAAACTGAAAACTTAATGGGCCAAATCTTTGAAATGCAACAAAAATTGATCTAAGAGGGAAAAATATAGCAATAGATGCCTACCCCAATATTCAAGAGAACCTCAAACAACATACCTTTTACCTAAGGAAATGAACAAAAGAAGACCAAAGCCAATAGAAGAAAGGAAATCATAAAGATTAGAGTATGAATGCACAAAATAGAGACTAAAAACACAATATAAAGAATCATTAAAACCAGGAGCTGATTCTTTAAAAAGATCAACAAAACTGATAAATCTTTAGCCAGACTAATCAAGATAAGAGAGAAGACTCAAATAAACAAAATCAGAAATGAAAGAGGAGAAATAACAACCAATACCACAGAAACACAAAAGATCATAAGAGAATATTATGATAATGTGCCAACAAATTGGACAATAGATGAAATGGATAAATTCCTAGAAAGAAATAATATTCTAAACTGAATCATGAAGAAATAAAAATATAAAGAGATTTATTACTCGCAAGAATATTGAATTAGTAATCAAAATCTCCCAACAAATGAAAGCCAGGACTGGATGACTTCACAGGTGAACTCTACAAAACATTTTTAAAAGTTCTTACCCATCCATCTCAAACTACTCCAAAAAAAATATATATAGAAAAAGAAGGAAAACTTCCAAATTCATTCTACAAGGCCAGCATTATCTTGATCCCCAAACCAGATAAAGAGAAAAAGAAAGAAAGAAAAAGAAGAAAGAAAGAAAGAAAGAAAGAAAGAAAGAAAGAAAGAAAGAAAGAAAGAAAAGAAAGAAAGAAAGAAAGAAAGAAAGAAAACTACAGGCTAATATCTCTGGTGAATATAGATGCTAAAATTTTCAACAAAATATTAGCAAACCAACTCTAGCAATACATTAAAAAGTAATTCACCTTGATCAAGGGGGGATTTATTCCTGCTATCCTAGGTGGTTCAGTATGCTCAAATCAATGTGATACATCATATCAATAAGAGAAAGGATAAGAACCATATGATCATTTCAATAGATGCAGAAAAACATTTGACAAGCATTTGACAAGCATCCATTTATGATTTTTAAAAAACTCTCAACAAAGTAGGTTTAGAGAAAACATACCTCAACATTATAAAGGCCATATACAAAATTCCACAGCAAACGTTGTACTCAATGAGGGAGTACTAAGAGTCATCCCTCTAAGATCAGGAATGATACAAGTGTGTCCACTTTAATTCAACATAGTACTGGAAGTCCTAGCCACAGCAATTAGACAAGAAAAGGTATAAATGGCATCAATTGCTAAAGAATAAAATTTTCACTATTTGCAGATGATATGAAACTATATATATATATATATATATATATATATATATATATATAATCCCAAAGATTCCATCAAAAAAGTCACTAGAACTGATAAATGAATTCAACAAAGTCACAGGACACAAAATCAGTATATAGATATTTGTTGCATTTCTATACACTATTAATGAAATACCAGAAAGATAAATTAAGAAAACAATCCCAGACTCCTAACTCTGGGAAACAAACAAGAGGTGGTAGAAAGGGAGGTGGGCGGGGAGTGGGGGTGACTGGGTGATGGGCACTGAGGGGGGCACTTGATAGGATGAGCACTGGGTGTTATGCTATATGTTGGCAAATTGAACTCCAATAAAAAATTTTAAAAAAGAAAACAATCCTGTTATTTTATAATAAAACACCCAAGAATAAACTTATCCAGGGTAGTGAATGACTTATATTCTGGAAACTCGAAAATCTGATGAAAAAAATTGAAGATGACACAAATAGATATTCCATGCTCATGGATTAGAAGAACAAATACTGTTAAAATGTCCATACTACCCAAATAAATCTACAAATTTAATGTAATCTCTAACAAAATAGCAAAAGCATTTTTCACAGAACTAGAACAAACAATCCTAAAATTTGTATGGAACCTTGAACAGCTAAAGTTATTCAAAGTTTTGTCAAAGAAGACACAACTGGAGGTATCACAATTATATATTTCAAGATATAATACACAGCTGTATTAATCAAATCAGTATGGCAGTATGGTAGTATGGTACTGGAACAAAAATAGTCACATAGATCAGGGGAACAGAATAGACACCCCAAAAATAAACCCATGATTATTCTATGGCCACGTAATCAATGACAAAGGAGATAAGAATATACAATGGGAAAAAGTCTCTTGAACAGATTTTGGGAAAACTGGACAGCTACATGCAAGGGAATCAAACTGGACCACTTTCTTGCACCATACACAAAAATAAAGACAAAATGGATTCAAAACCAAGATGTGAGACTTGAAGCCATAAAATTCCTACAAGAAAACATAAGCAGTAATCTCTTTGATATCATCTGTAGAAACATTTTTCTATATATGTCTCCTGAGGCAAGGGAAACAAAAGCAAAATCAAACTATTGGGACTCCACAAAAATAAAAGGCTTTCATACATGAAGGAAACCATCAACAAAACAAGAGGAAACCCCCTGAATGGGAGAAGATATTTGCAAATTATATATCCAATAAGGGGGTAGTATCAAAAATTTAAAATAAATTTTACAACTTAATACCAGAAAAACAAATAATCCAATTAAAAATGGAAAGAAGACATGAATAGACATTTTTCCAAAGAAGACACACAGATGGCCAGCAGATACATGAAAAAATGCTCAACATCCCTCATCATCAGGGAAGCACAAATCAAAACCAAATGAGATATCACTTCACATCTGTCAGAATGGCTAAAATCAAAACCACAAGAAATAATAAATATTGGTGAGGATCTGGAGTAAAAGGAACCCTCATGCACTGTTGTTTGAAATGCACCTGGTGCACTTGCTATGGAAAATAGTAGGGAGGTTCCTCAAAAAATTACAGATAGATTTATTTATCATATGATCCAATAATCCAACTACTAAAACACTAATTCAAAAAGATACATGCACTCTTATGTTTATTGTAGCATTATTTACAATAGGCAAGATATGGTAGCAACCTATGTCTATGTCTACTTTGCTATATATATATATATTAGATACATATATATATAATTATATATAATCTTGCCATTGGCAGCAAAATGGATGGATATGAGGGGGATAATGAGGGGTATAATGCTAAGTGTAATAAGTCAATCAGAGAAAGACAGTCATATATAATTTCACTGATAAATGGAATTTAAGAAACAAAGAAAAAAGATAAAAGCACCTTCTTAAATATAGAGATAAAACTAGTGGTTTGCAGAGGGGAAGAGGATAGGGATATATGTAAAATAGATGAAAAGTTTTAAGAGCACATTTTTCTTGGGGCACCTGGGTGGCTCAGTCAGTTAAGTGTCCAACTCTTGATTCTGATTCTGGCTCAGGTCATGATTTCAGAGTCTGAGATGGAGCCTGCCTAAGATTCTCTCTCTCTCTCTCTCTCTCTCTCTCTCTCTCTCTCTCTCTCTCTCTCTTCCCCCTCCCTCCCATCACCCCCACTCTCTCTCTAAAAATATTTTTTTGAAATAGTACACTTATCATGATGAGCACTGGGTAATATATAGAATTGTTGAATCATTATATCATACAGCTGAAACTAATATTACACTGTATGTTAATTATACTTGAATTTTAAAAAATAATTTAACAAAACAGTGATGAGGAAATCATATCCTCATATATTGTTTATAGAAATGTAAACTTGTACAAGCCTTAGGAAAGGTAAATTGGAGATAGGTGGAGAGAAATCGAGGTAAAAGGAGAGATAGATAGAGAGCTTTCACAGTGCCTAGAAAGAAATAAGGGCATATAATGCTGTTCACAGTATTTTTGTTTAGTGGTAAGACAAAGGGTCATTCGTTTAGTTGGATAATTTATTATGCATTAACAAATTTTTATAATGAATTTATACTATTTGTATAATCATAAAACTGTTCTAAGAAACATAGGAACATGAAAGAAAGTCAGCAATAATAAGGCATTTTTAAATGTCAAATTACTATAAGACATAATAAGTGCCTACAAAATCAGGTTTTCTAACCAGGGAAAGTTTCCCAAAAGAGCTAAAATATTCTGATAAGCTGAGTATGGCTGAAGACATTTTAGGCAGGCAAAATAGAGGTGAAAATCCAAATGATCAATCAGCCTGGCTAGAATTTACATAGGGCAGAAGCCATAAACTGGCAGCCCTTAGCCATGTGTTCTTTTGACGAAACAGGGTTTTATTAGTAGCCAACATTTAAAAATGCAAAGATTTATATAAAAATCTGAATTTCTGGCTTCTCTTGAAAAATCTGGCAACACTGGGATTGCAATTCCCACATAGCAATAATCAGCTTAAGTTTAGCCTTGAGCAGTACACTTTAGGTGAAAAATTTGCTTCCCAGTTCACCACAGTCCTCACTCAGCCAGATTCCCTAATTTATATTACATTCCTAATGCTTAAGGTTATTGAATTTGCAAATCATCCACAGGAAATCAGTGACAGGAGAGAAGTTTGAAGAGAGAGCTCTGGGTCAGACTATATAGCCCTAAATGTAATACTATGGAATTTGGATCTTATTTAATAAGCATCAAACAGTGATTGAAGCTTTTTGAGTGGATGAATAACAGCAATGTTAAGAGCTGAATATTGGAAAGCTTAAACAGTATACAACTTGCAGAGTGAATTTGAGGTTGAAAAAAAGAAATTTTTGTAAGAGCCTCAGTGTGAAGAGAGGAGATCTTTGAAGAGTGGTTTTAAGGGGAAAAAAGAGAAAGGTTACACACAAAAGTGAAGAACTGAGTAAATGTAGTAACTGAATCTTTATGTGGAGCAAAAGGAAAAGATAAAAAACCAAAGGAGTAAGAATTCTTAGGGAAAAGAAAGGCTAAGATAAATGAATGAGCCGGGGTAAAGAGGAAAATGCTGGTGTTATAGAGGCAGAGGGAATCTAGGAAAATGCAATAAACTCATGTAAACTTTCATTCAAGTTTGCACATCTGTTTTTCTATCAAAATGCAGGACCATGTTCTATTCTTCCCTGAATCTATAGCATCTAGCACAGAGTCTGGAATTTGAAAAAAATCATATCCATTAAATGCTATTTAAATCTAATATAATTTAAGGTACTATAGCAAGATATATAAATAAAAATATTGCAGATGATAGGCTAGAGTTCAACAAAGAGGTTACAGGTAGAAACATAGTTCTGAAAGTCATCCACTTGAATAAGAGAATAGAAAATATAAAAGAGGGTTAATATAACTTAGTGGAAAATGACATGAAGAACAGAGCACAGTGGACTAAAACTCAATGAACAGCCAGACCAAAGAGATAGGAAGAAATCAGGAAGGGAAACAAAAGAGGAAATGTGAACAAAGTAAAAAAAAATCCAGGATGATAGAAAGCTGATGGTAAAAAGACCGCTAAGATGATGGACTTGGGTATATCACCATGGACAAATTAAACAAACATAATGTAAAAGCAAGTCATAGAAGAATGATTCAATTTATTTAAAGTTTAAAAAAACAGATAAAACCTAAAAATGTATATAAAGATATATGTATAAGTATGCTATATATATGGTAAAATGATTTTTTAATGCAAGAAAATGATTAATACAAAATTCAAGCCAATTATTACTTGGGGGATGAGGATGGAGGAGGATGTAAGGAAGAGGAATACAAGGTGGGCAAAATGTTCCATTTCTTAATCTGGAGATTACATGGGAATTTGTTTTGTAATTATTTAAACTGTCCATATTTCAAACAAGAGGGAGCTCAGTAGCATTTCCAAATCCAGAAATTATCCTATGAATACATACACTCAATCAAATGCAAATATATTTGCTTTTATAAGCATGTTCACTACAACACTGTGATTTAGATACAACCAAAATAGCCAACAGTGTGAGACTAGTTAAATAAGCTATGATTCATCCTTACAAGGGAAAACTGCTCAGTCCTTTTTGAATGAGGTAAATCTTTATATACCAATATGGAAAGGTCTACAAGACATCTTTTTAAGTGGAGAAAGCAGTGTACATAAGAAATTACATAAAATATGATCCTGTTTGTATTAAAAGGTGTTTGATTATACACAAAATTCTGAAAGGTTATAAATTAAACTGTTAAAGTTATTACTTTCTGGAAGTAGAAATGAAGAACCCAGAGTATGGCTGGGAAACATTGACACTTTTTATTTTACACTTTTCAAAATAAATGAAGTTTGGCTTAACTAGAACAAAGTTGAAGAAGGAATAAAGAAAAGGAGAAAGGCTGGGACAAGCCACTGTATTTGATTGTTTCAAAGTCACTGGAAACACTGACTAGAATAGTTTCTCTAGAGTGGTGGGAACAAAAGAAAGACTGCAGATAAAGGAAATCACAGTTAACAAGATTTAAATTTTCAATTTAAAAATAGAAGATAAAAGGAGAAAGAAACAGGATGGTTGCTAGCAGGAATAACAAAGATAATTTAGGAGCTTGTTTAGGCCAGGGTTCCTATTATTGTGATTTTAAAGGGCTTATAGAGCTTATCTTGCTGATATGTAATAGGAAAAAGTGGAGAGAGAGAGAGATATTGAAGATGGTAAGGAGAAAGCCTTAAAGACTCAAAACAAAGTCAAGATCAGGGAGGGAATAACCTGAAGCTTCTAAGGGAGCAACTGAAAGAAGACACTGATGGACAGGCTCTCCCTGAAGAGGAATGCTGCAAGAGCATGAACTTGAAGACCCCTGGGAAGGACCTCTGATGTCTGGGTCAGCAGGCTATCAAATAGGATGAGCACAAAAAAGCATTCTCTTGACATGGACAAAAGCTTTTTTTTTTAATGTAAAGAAAAAGTTTCATAAGGAAGAAAGGTGAACTCTAAGAGATCAAAGAGAAAATCAGAAAAAAAGGAAATCTAGGTTCAGAAACTCAAAAGTATGTCATTGATCTTGGAGGTAAAGGGGAAGGGAGAAATACATGTATCTACAAGTGACACTTGATTTAGAGGAGAATCAAAGGCACACCAGGTTAGATTCTAAACTATATGTTATTATTATTATTAATTATTATGTATATTTTGGAGAGAGACATGCACACAAAAATGGCTTCCCACAAGGTTTCCTTCAAGTCTTCTGATATTTTTACACTGTACTGCTTATATGTCTCCCAAGGCACTTTGATATGAGCTCCTGTGCAGGCCCTTGGAGTCTGGCTCACAGAGAGGTTTTAGCTCCAGATATAAGGAAATCTAAGTTCAGCAGGGAGCAAGCTCTGTTTAAATGAAGCTTTCCACATTTTCCTTTCTTTGTCCAAAAGGCTAGAAGATAAACCCAAATGTCCGTTTTTTATAGAAACAATCTCCTCCTTGGCCTTTGAAGACAAGCTTCTGCCGAAAACTGTGTCAAGGCTGCCCTCCCTGGCTTTTGTTTCTCAGATTCAGGATTTATCTTCCAAAAACTATTTTTACTTCTCTGACCAGTTTTTCAACAAAATTCACCTTTCCCCTGCTATTTTCACATATAGTGGCTTTATTTTCATGATAGACTGTGTCTCCTCACAATATCATGCATGGTATGATCCTCGAAATAAATCTAATGTGACATGACAGCACAGCCAGAAAAAGCCAAAAAGAAAATCTCAAAGTGAACTTTCTTAACCACTGACAGAAAACCACAAAATTTCTTTAAACCTAAAAAATTTCATCAGATGAAAGAGGCTTAATAGGTAGAGTTGGGGTGCCTGGGTGGCTCAGTCAGTTAAGTGTCTGCCTTTGGTTCAGGTAATGATCCCGGGGTCTTGGGATTGAGCCCTGCATTTGGCTCCCTGCTCAGCAGGGACCCTGCTTCTCCCTCTCTCTGCCCCCCTTTATAAGTCCTCTCTCTCTCTTTCTCTCTCTCACTCACACACACTCTCTCAAATCAATAAAATCTAAGAGAGAGAGAGAGAGGGAGAGAGAGGTTAATAGGTACCGTAAAACTGACTAGTCAATTGCGGTGGGGAAAGGGCCCTGAGGTGTCCATACACTCCCTAATGATATATATATCAACAAAACCCACTTTACTTATACACTAAAAATGGTTGATTACAGGCAATAAAATGCATAATTGGGCCAAAAGGATATGAAGTACATCGGTATATCACATTCATTATGTCAAGAATGAGGGAAGGTAGGTCCAACTAGTCAGTACCAGAAGCAGCTGTTTGTGCTACAACATGGTGAGAGTACCATAAAATTCTAAAGTAAAAGTCCCCAAATCCTTTTTAAATTAGAATGATACCCTGACTTTTTGAGTTTTTAATGGTAAAGATAGTTTTGTTGTTTGTTTGTTTCTTTGATATATCCTTTTTATTTATTTATTTTTTTATTGGCGTTTAATTTGCCAACATATAGCATAACACCCAGTGCTCATCCCATCAAGTGCCCCCCTCGGTGCCCGTCACCCAGTCACCCAAACCACCTGCCCACCTCACTTTCCACCACCCCTTGTGCATTTACCAGAGTTAGGAGTCTTACATGTTCTGTCTCCCTTTCTGATATTTCCCACTCATTTTCTCTCCTTTCCCCTTTATTCCCTTTCACTATTTTTATTTTCCCCAAAGGAATGAGACCATATAATGTTTGTCCTTCTCCAATTGACTTATTTCACTCAGCATAATAACCTCCAGTTCCATCCACGTTGAAGCAAATGGTGGGTATTTGTCATTTCTAATGGCTGAGTAATATTCCATTGAATACATATACCACATCTTCTTTACCCATTCATCTTTCAATGGACACCGAGGCTCGTTCCACAGTTTGGCTATTGTGGACATGGCTGCTATAAACATCGGGGTGCAGGTGTCCCGGCATTTCACTGCATGTGTATCTTTGGGGTAATTCCCCAGCAGTGCAATTGCTGGGTCATAGGGCAGGTCTACTTTTAACTCTTGGAGGAACCTCCACACAGTTTTCCAGAGTGGCTGCACCAGTTCACATTCCCACCAACAGTGTAAGAGGGTTTCCTTTTCTCCACATCCTCTCCAACATATGTTGTTTCCTGCCTTGTGAATTTTCCCCATTCTCACTGGTGTGAGGTGGTATCTCATTGTGGTGTTGATTTGTATTTCCCTGATGGCAAGTGATGCAGAGCATGTTCTCATGTGCGTGTTGGCCATGTCTATGTCTTCCTCAATGAGATTTCTCTTCATGTCTTTTGCCCATTTCATAATTGGATTGTTTGTTTCTTTGGTGTTGAGTTTAATAAGTTCTTTATAGATTTTGGAAACTAGCCCTTTATCTGATATGTCATTTGCAAATATCTTCTCCCATTCTGTAGGTTGTCTTTTAGTTTTGTTGACTGTATCCTTTGCTGTGCAAAAGCTTCTTATCTTCATGAAGTCCCAATAGTTCATTTTTGCTTTTGTTTCTTTTGCCTTCGTGGATGTATCTTGCAAGAAGTTACTGTGGCCGAGTTCAAAAAGGGTGTTGCCTGTGTTCTCCTCTAGGATTTTGATGGAATCTTGCCTCACATTTAGATCTTTCATCCATTTTGAGTTTATCTTTCTGTATGGTGCAAGAGAGTGGTCTAGTTTCATTCTTCTGCATGTGGATGTCCAATTTCCCAGCACGATTTATTGAAGAGAATGTCTTTCTTCCAGTGGATAGTCTTTCCTCCTTTATCGAATATTAGTTGACCATAAAGTTCAGGGTCCACTTCTGGGTTCTGTATTCTGTTCCACTGATCTATGTGTCTGTTTTTGTGCCAGGACCACACTGTCTTGATGACCACAGCTTTGTAGTACAACCTGAAATCTGGCATTGTGATGCCCCCAGCTATGGTTTTCTTTTTTAAAATTCCCCTGGCTATTCGGGATCTTTTCTGATTCCACACAAATCTTAAAATAATTTGTTCTAACTCTCTGAAGAAAGTCCATGGTATTTTGATAGGGATTGCATTAAACGTGTAAATTGCCCTGGGTAACATTGACATTTTCACAATATTAATTCTGCCAATCCATGAGCATGGAATATTTTTCCATCTCTTTGTGTCTTCCTCAGTTTCTTTCAGAAGTGTTCTATAGATTTTAGGGTATAGATCCTTTACCTCTTTGGTTAGGTTTATTCCTAGGTATCTTATGCTTTTGGGTGCAATTGTAAATGTGATTGACTCCTTAATTTCTCTTTCTTCAGTCTCATTGTTAGTGTATAGGAATGTCATTGATTTCTGGGCATTGATTTTGTATCCTGCCACGCTACCAAATTGCTGTATGAGTTCTAGCAATCTTGGGGTGGAGGCTTTTGGGTTTTCTATGTAGAGTATCATGTCATCGGTGAAGAAGGAGAGTTTGACTTCTTCTTTGCCAATTTGAATGCCTTTAATGTCTTTTTGTTGTCTGATTGCTGAGGCTAGGACTTCCAATACTATGTTGAATAGCAGTGCTGAGAGTGGACATCCCTGTCTTGTTCCTGATCTTAGGGGAAAGGATCCCAGTGCTTCCCCATTGAGAATGATATTTGCTGTGGGCTTTTAGTAAATGGCTTTTAAGATGTCGAGGAAAGTTCCCTCTATCCCTACACTCTGAAGAGTTTTGATAAGGAATGGATGCTGTATTTTGTCAAATGCTTTCTCTGCATCTAATGAGAGGATCATATGGTTCTTGGTTTTTCTCTTGCTGATATGATGGATCACATTGATTGTTTTACGAGTGTTGAACCAGCCTTGTGTCCCGGGAATAAATCCTACTTGGTCATGGTGAATAATTTTCTTAATGTGTTGTTGGATCCTATTGGCTAGTATCTTGTTGAGAATTTTTGCATCCATGTTCATCAGGGATATTGGTCTGTAATTCTCCTTTTTGGTGGGGTCTTTGTCTGGTTTTGGAATTAAGGTGATGCTGGCCTCATAGAATGAATTTGGAAGTACTCCATCTCTTTCTATCTTTCCAAACAGCTTTAGTAGAATCTGTATGATTTCTTCTTTAAACGTTTGATAGAATTCCCCTGGGAAGCCATCTGGCCCTGGACTCTTGTGTCTTGGGAGGTTTTTGATGACAGCTTGAATTTCCTCCCTGGTTATTGGCCTGTTCAGAGTTTCTATATCTTCCTGCTCCAGTTTTGGTAGTTTGTGGCTTTCCAGGAATGCGTCCATTTCTTCTAGATTGCCTAATTTATTGGCGTAGAGCTGTTCATAGTATGTTTTTAAAATCGTTTGTATTTCCTTGGTGTTGGTAGGGATCTCTCCTTTCTCATTCATGATTTTAATAATTTGAGTCTTCTTTCTCTTCTTTTTAATAAGGTTCGCTAATGGTTTATCTATCTTATTAATTCTTTCAAAGAACCAACTCCTGGTTCTATTGATCTGTTCCACAGTTCTTCTGGTCTCGATTTCGTTGAGTTCTGCTCGAATCTTAATTAACTCTCTTCTTCTGCTGGGTGTAGGATCTATTTGTTGTTTTTTCTCTAGCTCCTTTATGTGTAAGGTTAGCTTTTGTATTTGAGTTCTTTCCAGTTTTTGAATGGATGCTTGTATTGCGATGTATTTCCCCCTCAGGACTGCTTTTGCTGCATCCCAAAGATTTTGAACAGTTGTATCTTCATTCTCATTAGTTTCCATGAATCTTTTTAATTCTTCCTTAATTTCCTGGTTGACCCTTTTATCTTTTAGCAGGATGGTCCTTAACCTCCACGTGTTTGAGGTCCTTCCAAACTTCTTCTTGTGATTGAGTTCTAATTTCAAGGCGTTATGGTCTGAGAATATGCAGGGGACGATCCCAATCTTTTGGTATCTGTGAAAACCTGATTTGTGACCCAGTATGTGGTCTATCCTGGAGAAAGTTCCATGTGCACTTGAGAAGAATGTGTATACAGTTGAGTTTGGATGTAAAGTTCTGTAGATATCTGTGAAATCCATCTGGTCCAGTGTATCATTTAAAGCTCTCCTTTCTTTGGAGATGTTGTGCTTAGAAGACCTATCAAGGGTAGAAAGAGCTAGATTGAAGTCACCAAGTATAAGTGTATTATTATCTAAGTATTTCTTCACTTTCGTTAATAATTGGTTTAAGTACTTGGCAGCTCCCACATTCGGGGCATATATATTGAGGATTGTTAAGTCCTCTTGTTGTATAGATCCTTTAAGTATGATATAGTGTCCCTCTTTATCTCTCACTACAGTCTTCGGGGTAAATTTTAGTTTATCTGATATAAGGATGGCTACCCCTGCTTTCTTTTGAGAACCATTTGAATGGTAAATGGTTCTCCAACCTTTTATTTTTAGGTTGTAGGTGTCCTTCTGTCTAAAATGAGTCTCTTGTAGACAGCAAATAGATGGGTCCTGCTTTTTTATCCAGTCTGAAACCCTGCGCCTTTGATGGGTTCATTGAGCCCATTTACGTTCAGAGTTACTTTTGACAGATATGAGTTTAGTGTCATCATGATATCTATTTAGTCCTTGTTTTTGTGGATTGTTCCACTGAACTTCTTCTTAAAGGGGAATTTTAAGAGTCCCCCTTAAAATTTCTTGCAGAGCTGGTTTGGAGGTCACATATTCTTTCAGTTCCTGCCTGTCTTGGAAGCTCTTTATCTCTCCTTCCATTTTGAATGAGAGCCTTGCTGGATAAAGTATTCTTGGTTGCATGTTCTTCTCATTTAGGACCCTGAATATATCCTGCCAGCCCTTTCTGGCCTGCCAGGTCTCTGTGGAGAGGTCTGCTGTAATCGTAATGCTTCTCCCCATAGAAGTCAGAGATTTCTTGTCTCTTGATGCTTTAAGGATCTTCTCTTTATCTTTGTAATTTGCAAGTTTCACTATTAAATGCCGAGGTGTTGAACGGTTTTTATTGATTTTAGGGTGGGATCTCTCTATCTCCTGGATCTAAATGCCTGTTTCCCTTCCCAGATTAGGAAAGTTCTCAGCTATGAATTGTTCAAATACATATTCTGGCCCTCTGTCCCTTTCGGCGCCCTCGGGAACCCCAATTAAACGTAGATTTTTACTTCTGAGGCTGTCATTTATTTCCCTTAAACTATCCTCATAATATTTTAATTGTTTTCCTCTTTTTTCCTCAGTTTCCCTCCTTGTCATCAAATTGTCCTCTATGTCACTCACTCATTCTTCTACCTCGTTAACCCTCATCGTTAGGACCTCTAGTTTGGATTGCATCTCATTTAATTGATTTTTAATTTCGGCCTGATTAGATCTAAATTCTGCATTCATGAAGTCTCTTGAATCCTTTATGCTTTTTTCTAGAGCCACCAATAGCTTTATAATTGTGCTTCTGAACTGGCTTTCTGACATTGAATTGTAATCCAAATTTTGTAACTCTGTGGGAGAGAGGACTGTTTTTGATTCTTTCTTTTGAGGTGAGTTTTTCCTTCTAGTCATTTTGCTCAGTGCAGAGTGGCTAAAAAGTTGTACTGGAAAAAGAAAAAGAGAGAAGAGGGGAAAAAAGAAGAAAAAAAGGGGGGTCGAGAAGCAAACAGAAAACAAAAAACAAGGGGCATTAACCTCTGATTCTATATACTCTAAATCCCTGGACTTCCCCTGGAACTTCCAGTGCTCTTTGGTGAATAACTTGCTTTTCCCCTGTCCTTCTGGCTAGTCTTCTGGGGGAGGGGCCTGCTGTGTTGATTCTCAGGTGTGAGTGCCTGGGGGACCTGCTCAGCCCCCTGCCTGGTGCATGGCTCAGTGGGAGTTCTTTATCCTGTTTATCCTGTGAGGCCACTGTGAGGCTCAGTGGGGGTTGTTTATCCTGTGAGGCCCCAGGAGGAACCACAACAAAGGCTGCGGCCAGCTCTCCAGCTCTGGTGTCAGTTTCCACAGTAACCGCAGCTCTCAGTCTGCAGGGGCATCAATGCTCCGGGCGGCATGGGTGATCTGTACAGCTTGGGATGCCCAGAGGCAGGAGCGTCCTTGCTGTCCTGGGCCCTCCCGGCCTCTGCCTGTCCTGGGGGGAGCACAGGATCTTGGGCTGTGTCCCCCAGCGCCCTGGGCTCCGGGGCCTGCGCCACTGGAATCGCACTCCCAGAGCCGCCCCAGAGCTGCTCCCGGGGTCCGCTGGGCGCGCTCTGTACCCCTTTAGGGTGTGTAGCACGCTGTCCCCTGGGCGCAGGTCCTCTGTTAGTGTCCCTGGGAGCCTGAGGGCATCCCCGCCCCTCCTGGGATCCTGCTCCAACTCCCTGAGAGGGCCTTTCAGTCTGGGAAGATTGGTGAAGCTCCTGCTTCTCTGGGTCCGGGCTTTCCTGTCCCAGGGGCACTCACTGCTGGCCTTAGCTGGGCTCCTCGCGGGGCCTCTCCCCCTTGTATGCTTTTTTTTTTCTTTATTTTTTTCCTGTCTTGCTACTTTGATAGAAGCGCGAACTCTTCTCACTGTAGCCTTCCAGCTGTTCTCTCTTTAAATCTCAGGCCGAATTCGTAGGTTTTCAGGATTATTTGAAAGTTATCTAGGTAATTTGGTGGGGACAGGTGACTTGGGGCCCTACTCTTCGGCCATCTTTGATAAAAATAGTTTTTGAGTTTCATAGGTCTTATGAAGAGGTAACTATGATTGGGAATGTGCCAACTTCCAAGCAGCATACCCTTTGAGTATTATTGGGTAAGAAAAGGTGAGTGGAAAGAAACAAGTCATGTATCAGAACAGTCAATACCCAACACATGTAGATACCATATTTTCAAATTTGAACCCTCACTTAAATTTATTTGTAACCCCAAATCAATATTCATAGAGCTTTTTCAGTCATTTGCAGACATGTGCATGCATAGAGGAGTGAAATATTTGAATTTCACACGCACATGTTCCCTTCTGAGGTCAAACAAAGTGGCATCCAACCTTCCTGTTTCAGCTCTCCCGTAAACAATGTCCATGTTATGTATAATTTCACATCTTTTGCATTTTTGATGTGTTTTTTCTAATTTCACTGTTTTATATGGCCCCTAAATATAGAACTGATGCTGTCCAGTGTGCCTAAGCTTAAGAAGACTGTGATATGCCTTACAGAGAACATACATGTGTTAAATAAGCTTCATTAAGGTATGGGTTATAGTGCTATTGGCCTTTTGTTCAATATTAATGAATCAATAGCATTTATTACATAAGGTGTTTTTAAACTGAAACTTGCATAAAACAAGGTTATTGATCTATTGCAAAAAAGGTGGCCAGAGGCTCACAGGAATTTAATCCTGTATTTCCTCTAGAGGCATAACTAAATATTCAGTAATTCAGTGTGCAGTAACTTTATAGAATTTAACTCATAAATAATGAGAAATGACTACATTTTCCCAAATTCTGATCCCATCCAAGAAACACCATAGAGAAGAGGTTGGCTATAAAAGTCAGGAATCCAACATCACTTATTTTCTTATTGGTCTGGTAAATGAGAATACCAGTTATAAAGACACATTGCAAAATATTCATGACAAGGAATATCTGTAAGAGATGATTGGTGAAAGGAAAAAGGTTTAGGTCAGTGCTTGACACATATTTTAATATGAATGTAAAAACATTTCAAATTTCACTACCAAGATTCACTAGAAATAAATAGACTGAAAAATTGGAATCCACGTAGAGCCAGCAACAGCTTACATTACCACCAGCAAGAATAGAAATACCTAGTGATATATAGATCATAGGATGATCCTCAGAAAGCTATTGCCTTAGTATTGTGTTTAAATTATGTCTATAGCCATGCTAGCAAAGCTGAAAAGCAAGACTCAAAATGATCAAACTGATTCCATATAACTTTATGATGGAAAAAAGATCCCAAGGTTTTTTTAAATAAATACAATATCTACCACTTAGCAATATAAAATTCACAAAATCTGTCAAGCATTGTGTTACAATAAAAAATTGCTAACTTTACAAAAGAAGCAGAGAAATATAACCCATGACCAGGAGAAAAAAATCAATCAAAAGCATGCAAAAAAATTTACATAAAGTAATGGAAATAACAGACAAAGATTTTTTAAATGCTATTGTATGTATACTCCACATTTTCAAGAAGGCAAAAGCTACCATGAACATACAAAGGAGAGAATGGAAAATATTTTTAAAAACCCAGATGATGGGATCCCTGGGTGGCGCAGCGGTTTGGCGCCTGCCTTTGGCCCAGGGCGCGATCCTAGAGACCCAGGATCGAATCCCATGTCAGGCTCCCGGTGCATGGAGCCTGCTTCTCCCTCTGCCTGTGTCTCTGCCTCTCTCTCTCTCTGTGTATGACTATCGTAAAAAAATAATAATAATAAAAAAATAATAATAAAATAAAATAAAACCCAGATGATATTCTTTAGTAATCAAAAAGGCAATAATACACTGGATTATACAGATAATTAGACACTGTAGAAAAAAATAGATATGTGAACTTAATGACATAGTAAAAGAATCTATACAAAATAAGGAACAAAGAGCAGAAAAATAAAAAACAAATATATCTTCAGTGACTTATACAACAACATCAAGCAGTCTAATATATGCATAATTGGAGTCTCCCCAAAATTGGACAGATAAGAAAATAAAGAAGTAATGGTCAAAATATTTCCAAATTTTATTAAAATCATAAATGCAAAAAACTAAGATGCTCAAAAAATCCCAAGTAGAAGAAACATAAAGGCACATCATAATCAAATTGCTGAAAACCAGAGATAATGAAAAAATTCTCATAAAAAGCCAGAGAAAAAAGATCATACATTGTATGTATATATCAAAGATAAGAATTACATCACACTTCTAGTCAGAAGCCCTGGAATCCAGAAAATAATGAAGAAGCATTTCCAAAGCACTGGAAGAAAACAAACAAGGGAAAAATGTCAACTTAGAGTTCTATACCAAGAGTAATTTTAAAAAAAGAACAAATGGTGACTTTTTAGACAAACAAAAGTTGGAAGAATCCATCACCATTAAATTATATAAATATACAAGACATATTATACAAACTTCTTCAGCCAGAAAGAGATTGTATCATATTGAAATCTGTATCCACCTAAAAAATGAAGAGTGCAAAAATGGTAATATGGACAAATAGAAAATATATTATTATTTAAAACTCCTTATAGGTAATTGATTGGATAAACCAAAAACAATGTATTGTGGGGGTGATAATATAAATAAAAATAAAATGTACAAAATAATAGTATAAAGGGTGGGAGGAAAATAAAAGTATACCCTTGTAGATTTTTATAACTTACATAAAATTATACATTATTTGAAGGTAGATTGTAATAACATAAAATGATATTTCTAAACACTAAAAACATGACTAAAAAAACATGTGGAAGAGATATAGCTAATTAAAAAGGTAAATAAAGTGGAAATGTAAAAAAAAAAACACATAACCCAAATAAGTCAGAAGAAAGAAAAATGGAATAAAGAAGAGAAATAGAAAGGAAATAAAGATGATAGTTTTAAGAGAAACTGCACTGATAATTATTATATTTAAATTGTCCAAATACTCCTAATAAAAGACAGATATTCAGATTAATTACATAACACCTAATTATGTGGAGGAACTTCATATAGAGACTGGGTGGCCCAGGTGGCTCAGCGGGTTAGCGCTGCCTTCAGCCCAGAGCATAATCCCGGAGACCCGGGATCGAGTCCCACGTCGGGCTTCCTGCATGGAACCTGCTTCTCCCTCTGCCTCTCTCTCTCTCTCTCTCTCTCTCTCTCTCATGAATAAATAAATAAAATCTTTAAAAAAGAACAGAGAAAAAATAGAGAGACAGATGTGTTAAAAGCAAAACAGACAATTTCATGCTAATGCAAATCAAAAGAAAGCTGGAGTAGATTTTAGAAAAAGAAATATCACCAGGTATATCATCAGGATATAAAAGAGGAGCATTTTATAATGACAAAGGTGTCAATTTCTTAAGAAGATATAGGGGTCCAAAAAAAAGAAGATATAGGGGTCCTAAATGTGTATGTACCTAATTACAGAGACTTAAATAAAGCTAAAACCAATATAATGGAAAAAGAAAAATAAATTAATTTCAGCTGAAGATTTCAACACTCTTATTTCCATTACCAGCAGAACAAGTAGACAGAAAATCAGTAAGGATATAGGTGGCTTAAACAATACTATTAACCAAGTTGACCTAATGAACATTTATAAAATATTCTACCAAACAATAGCAAAATACACATTTTCCCATTTTTTTAGATTTTATTTATTTTTTTGAAACAGAGCCTGCCTGCATACATGCACAAGTCAGGGAAGGGGCAGAGGGAAATGGAGAAGCAGACTCCTCACTGAGCATGGAGCCTGACATGGGGCTCAATCCCAAGACCCTGAGATCATGATCTAGCCACAGTCAGATGCTAAACTGACTGAGACACTCAGATGTCCCAGAAATACACATTCTCTTCAATTGCACATGGAATATTCATAAAAATAGACCATGTTCTGAATCATAAAACAAGTCTCAATAAATTTAGGAGGATTAAAATCATGCAACATGTTTTCTCTGATGACAATGAAATTAAATAAGAAACTAATAACAAAGATTTCCTAAAAATTTTTAAAATTAAGCATATTCGTAATTAATCCATGGGTCAAAGAGGAAATCACAAGGAAAATCTAACACATTTTGAACTGAATAAAATTGAAAATACAATCAATCAAAATTTATCAGATGCAATGAAAGCAGTGCTTAGAAGAAAAATTATACCATTAAATACTTACCCTAGAAAAGAAAAATCTCATATCTAAGTTATATATGCTTCCTAAGGAACTAGAAAAGGAAGAGTGGATAAAGCAAAACATGCAGACTAAAGAAATAATAAAAAAGAAAGGGAAAATTAAAGGGAAAAAGCAGAAAAATAGAGAAAAATCAATTATACTACAAGCTAATTCCTTGAAAAAGTCAGTAAAAGTGATAAAATTCTACACAGACTCAACAAGAAAAAGGAGAGGAAAGATACAAATTACCAATATCAGAAATAAAGAATGGAACATCACAACAAATCCTACAGAAATTTAAAGGGATAATAAGTAACTCACTCCTAGAGTGAAGAAAAGTACAGGTCAAAACTTCCAGATATATCTCCTGAAATAAGGGAAATAAAAGCACATGCCAATCTTTCTCGCCATTTGAACATACTATTTTATTCTATTTTAATACTCTATTATTACACTCTCTAGCTCCATCCATGTAATTGCAAATGGCAAGATTTCATTCTTTTTTATGACTGAGTAATATTCTAATATATATATAGTAATATTCTAATATATAATATATATAAATAAAGATGTGGTCTTTATCAATTCATCAATCAGTAGACACTTGGGCTATTTCCATAATTTGGTTATTGTAAATAATGCTGCAATAAACATATGGGTGCATGTATCCCTTTGAATTAGTGTTTTATATTTTGGACATAAATATTCAGTAGTGCACTTACTGGATCATAGGATTCCTCAATTTTAACTTTTTGAGGAATGTCCATACTGTTGTCCACCAGTTTGCATTTCCAACAGTGCAACTGGATTGCTTTTTCTACATATCCTCACCAGAACTTGTTATCTATTGAGTTTTTTATTTTAGCCATTTTCAGTGGTGTGAGGCGATATCCCATGGTAGTTTTGATTTACATTTCCTTCATAATGAGTGATGTTGAGCATCTATTCATGTGTCTGCTGGCCATCTGGATGTCTTCTTCGGAGAAACTTCTGTTCATATCATCTGCCCATTTTTAATTGGACTACTTGTTTTTGAGTATTGAGTTGTATCAGTACTTTATATATTTGGGACACTAACCTTTTATCAGATATGTCATTTCAGATGTGTCTTCTCCCATTCTAAGATTGCCTTTTAGTTTAGATTGTTCCCTCTGCTGTTCAGAAGCTTTTTTAATGTAGTCCCAATAATGTATTTTTGCTTTTATTTCCCTTGCCTCAGGAGACATATCTGGAAATTTTTACCTGTACCTTTATTTTTCTGTACTGTCTTTATATGGCTTTGGAATCAGGATAATGTTGACCTCACAAAGTGATTTCAGGGATGTTCCCTTTTCTTCAGTATTTTGAAATAGTTTGGGAAGGATTGATGTTAATTCTTCTTCAAATTTTTTATAAGATTCACTGGGAAATCATCTGATTCTGGGCTTTTCTACACTGGAAGGTTTTTTATTACTGATTCCATCTTCTTGTTATCTGTTTACATTTTATATTTCTTCCTGATTCAGTAAGTTGTATGTTTCTAGAAATTTATTAATTTCTTCTTGGTTATCCAATTTGTTTGTGTTTAACTGTTCATGGTAGTCTTTTATGATCCTTTGTGTTTCTGTAGTATCAGTTGTAATATTTCTTCTTTCATTTCTGATTTTATTTATTTATGTCTTTGTTCTTGTAGCTAAAGGTTTGTAAATTTTGTTTATCTCTTCAAAGAAGCAACTCCTAGGCTTGTTGGTCTTTTTTTTTCATTGTTTTCCTGATCTCATTTTCATTTATTTTTGCTCTGATCTTGTTGTTTCCTTCCTTTTGTTACTTTGATTTTAAGTTTGTTTTGCTTTGCTTTGTTTTTTTTCCTTGAGATGTAAAATTAGGTTTTTATTTGAGATTTTTCTTTGCTATAGGAGTAAAGACTATAGTGAACTTTCCTCTTAGAACTGCCTTTGCAGCATCCGATAGGTTTTGATGTATTGTATTTCCATTTTCATTTGTTTCAAGATATTTTGTTAGTTCCTATTTGATTTCTTCTTTGACTTATTGGTTGTTCAGAATCATGTTGTTTAATTTCTACATATATATGAATTTTCCAGCTTTCCTCCTGTCATATATTTCTAGTTTCATACCATGTGGTTGGAAAAGATACTTGGTATAATTTAAATCTTCTTAAATTTTATAGGATCTGTAACAAGGCAAGAGTGCCCACTTTCACCATTTTTACTCACCATAGTTCTGGAATTCCCAGTGAGAGCAGTTAGGCAAGAAACATAAATAAAAGCCATCCAAGTCATTAATGAAGTAAAATTGTCTTTGCGGATTATATGATCTTGTAATAAAATCTAAAGACTCAAAAAAAACCTGTTAAAATTAATCAATTAATTTGCAGGATACAAAATCAACATATAGAAATCAGATGCGTTTCTATACACTAATAATGAAATATCTAAAAAACAAAAGAAGTAAAAAAATTCAAAATAATATCCAAAAAATGAAATATTTAGGAATAAATTTAAATAAGAAGGGAAAGATCTGTACACTGACAATTATAAGGCTTGATGGAATAAAATGAAGAAGACACAAGTAAATTGAACGATATACACTATTAATAGATTAGATGTTAAAATGTCCATTCTACCCAAAATGATCTGCAAATCTAATTCTTATAAAAATTCTAATGGCATTTTTCATAGAAATAAAAAAAAGATACCAAAGTTTTTAGGGAATAAAAAAGACCCCCAAATAACCAAAGCAATTATGAGAAAAAAGAACAGGGGATCCCTGGGTGGCTCAGTGGTTTGGCGCCTGCCTTTGGCCCAGGGCACGGTCCTGGAGACCCGGGATCGAATCTCACATCGGGCTCCCGGTGCATGGAGCCTGCTTCTCCCTCTGCCTGTGTCTCTGCCTCTCTCTCTCTCTCTCTCTCTCTCTCTCTCTCTCTCTCTCTCTGTGACTATCATAAATAAATAAAAATTTTTTAAAAAGAGAAAAAAGAACAGTTATAGGTATCACACTTGATTTTAAAATACACCACAAAGGGACACCTGGGTGGCTCAGTAGTTGAGCATCTGTCTTTGGCTCAGGGCATGATCCCAGGGTTCCGGGATCAAGTCTTGCATCAGGCTCCCTGGGAGGAGCCTGTTTCTCCCCCTGCCTGTCTCTTCCTCTCATGAATAAATAAATAAAATCTTTAAAATAAAATAAAATATACCACAAATCTATAGTAAGCAAAATAATATGATACTAGCATATAAATACATGAACTCATCTTTTCTCCTTTTCCCTTCATTCCCTTTCAAAAGATGAGTGGGAAATATCAGAAAGGGAGAGAGAACATGAGAGACTCCTAACTCTGGGAAATGAACTAGGGGTTGTGGAAGTGGAGGTGGGTGGGGGTGACTGGGTGACGGGCACCGAGGGGGGCACTTGATGGGATGAGCACTGGGTGTTATTCTATATGTTGGCAAATTGAACACCAATAAAAAATAAATTTATAAAAAAATACATGAACTAATGAAATAGAACCCAGAGTCTAGGGGGGATCCCTGTATGGCTCAGCGGTTTAGCTCCTGCCTTCGGCCCAGGGCATGGTCCCAGAGACCCGGGATCGAGTCCTGCATCGGGCTCTCTGCGTGGAGCCTGCTTCTCCCTCTGCCTGTGTCTCTGCCTCTCTCTATATATATATGTCTCTCATGAATAAATAAATAAAATCTTTAAAAAAACCCCAGAGTCCAAGAATAAACCCTCATATACACAATCAACTAATATTTGAGAAGGGAGCCAAGAGTACTTAATGGGGGAAAAGGGTCTCTTCAGTAATAGCATCAGGGTAACTGGAAAAGCACAGGTGAACAATGAAATTAGACTCTTATTTTGCACCTCTCACAAAACTTACTTCTAAAAGGATTAAAGAGTTAAACATAAGACTTGACACCATAAAACTCCTAGAAGAAAACATGGGGGGGAAGTTCCTTGACTTTGGTCTTGGCAATGCTTTTTAGATATAACAACAAAAAAAATATAAGAAAAGCAAAAAATCCATAAGTGGCACTATATCAAACTAAAAAGCTTCTGCACAGGAAGAGAAACATTAACAAAATGAAAAGATAACATATTCAGTGAGAGAAAATATTTCCAAATCATATATCTGATAAGGGGCTAATATCCAAAATATAAATTTAAAAACTTTATACACTGAGTAGCAAGAAAAAGATCTGATAAAAATAGAGAAACTAAATAGACATCTCTCCAAAGGCATACAAATGGTCACAGGTACATGAAAAGATGTTTAACATCACTAACCACGAGGAAATTAAAATCAAAACCACAATGAAATACCACTTCACACCTGTTAGAATGGCTGTTATCATAAAGACAAGAGATAAGTATTGGAGAGGATATGGAGAAAAGGGAGTCCTTGTTTTCTGTTGTTGGGAATATACATTGGTACACTACTGTAGAACACAGTATAAAGGTTCCTCAAAATATTAAAATTAGAACTACCATATGATTCAGCAATCCCATTTCTTTTTTTAAGATTTTATTTATTTATTCATGAGAATACACAGAGAGGAGAGAGAGAGAGGCAGAGACACAGGCAGAGGGAGAAGCAGGCTCCATGCAGGGAGCCCGACGTGGGACTCAATCCCAGGTCTCCAGGATCACGCCCTGGGCTGAAGGTGGCGCTAAACCGCTGAGCCACCCGGGCTGCCCAGCAACCCCTTTTGGGGATACATATCCAAAGGAAATGTAATTAGATCTTGAGATATATCTGCACTCGCATACTAATTGTAGCATTATTCACAATAGTCAAGATATGGGAAAAACCTAAGTGTCCATCAATGATGAATGGATCAAAAAGATTTGGTGTGTGCATATATATATCATATATATACATATTCATCCACATATATATATGTGAATATATGAAAGAAGGAAATCTTGCCATTAATCTTGCCATTTGGAACAACATCGATGGACCTTGAGGCCATTATGCTAAGTGAAATAAGTCCAACTTAAAAAGATAAATACCAAACAAAATCACTACTTGTGGAATCTAACTAAGCCAAACTCATATAAATAGTTTCGAATGAAGTTTACCAGTGACTGAGGGGTGGAGGAAATGGAGAGATATTGATCAAAGTGTAAAAATTTTCAGTTTTAAGATGAATAAGTCTGAGTGATCTAGTGATTATATATAAAAATACTGTATTATATACTTGAAGGTTTCTGAGAGAGTAGATATTAAATGTTCTCAACACAAAAAAAGAAATGGTAATTAAGTGAAATGATGGATGTGTAAGCTAAAGTTACACTCGCAATCATTCACAATATATGTGTATCAAATCAATATGTTGTACATCATAAATGTACACAATGTTATATATCAATTATATCTTAAAAATTTTATTTAAAAAGACAATATAGTATAGAAGGAGGAAGAGAAAAGGAAATAGAAATTGACAAGCTTTCATTTTTATTTTATTTTTTATAACTGTACTGTGTGGACATACAATGTTATATTTTCTGGTGTGCAACATAGTAATTCAACAATTTTATACATTACACAGTGTCATCAAAGTGGTAAAATATTAATTTTAAATAAACTATACAAAGTTAACTTTGTAGTTTGTAATCCCTAGGTTAACCAATAAAATAATTATACAAAGACATAGTTAAAATCACAACATAAAAATTGAAATGGGACATTAAATGTACAAATAATCAAAAAAGTTCTGAAAATGAGAAACAGGATGGACTTAAAGGCAAACATATCAAAATTTATTTCAAATAGAAATGATCTAAGCACAGTAATTAGAAGACAGAAATCATTTGTAAAGATGAAAATGGTATGATTTAACTACATATTGTCTAGAAGAAAGTCATTTCAAATATAATAATATAGGCATGTTAAAGGCAAAAGTTATACTATACAAGCATAAATTAAAGATAATTGATGTGCTTATATTAATATCAAAGTGAGGAAACAAAATTGAAAGATAAAAACACATCACATATTGATGAATGGGTCAATTCACCAAGAAGTCATAACAATCCTAAATACATATGCACCTAACTACAGACATTGAAAAACATGAAGCAAAAATGAACAGTACCAAAAATAGAAACAGACAAATCCACAATTATGGCTGAAGACTTCAACACTCCTTTCTCAGTGATAGAACTAGTAGACATAAGATCAGGAAGAATAAAAAAGAACTGAGGGACACAATCAAACAACTAAATCTAATTGACAGTTGTACAATTCTCTAAAACAATAACAGAGCTCACATTCAGGTAAAGGACATATGGAACATTCACCAAAATAGACCATATTCTAGGTCATAAAAATCCTTAACACATTTATAAAAATTGAAATCATGCAAATTATGTCCTGTGAATATGGTGTAATTAAACTAGAAATCTAAAAAAGAGATACAAAGTTAGAATTTCCATGCAGGTGTGCCTGGATTGAGCATCTGCCTTTGGCTCAGGTCATGATCCTGGGGTCCTGGGATCGAGTCCCACATCAGGCTCCCCACAGAGAGCTTGCTTCTCCCTCTGCCTATGTCTCTGCCTCTCTCTCTCTATCTCTGTGTCTCTCATAAATGAATAAATAAAATCTTTTAAAAATTATAGTTAGAAACTCCATCCAGTTCAAAATTAAATACACTGCAAAATAAGACAAGGTTCAAAGAGAAAACCACAAGAGAAATTTTAAAATATTTGAAATAAATATCAATTGAGATACAACCTATCAAAATTTGTGAGATACAGCAAAAGTAATGCTTAGAAAAAATGTATTAATGATTATATTAAAAAAGAAAACATCACAAATCAATAATCTAAGTTTCTACCAAAGAAACTAGAAAAAGAAGAACAAAATAAATCCAAGGTAAGAACAAGGAAATAATCAGGATAAGAGTTGAACTCAATAAAATCAAAACAGAAAAACAACAGAATATTACAATTAAACCACAAGTAATTTCTTGGAAAAGTTCAATAAAATTGATAAAACTCTAACAATATCAATAAAAAATGAGAGAAGACACAAATTACCAATATCAGGAATTAGAAAATGGGATATTACTACAGAATGCATAGATACTAAAAATAGAATAAGAAAGCTCCTGGCTGGCAGTCAATAGAGCATGCAACTCTTGATCTCAGGTTCTTGAATTCAAGACCCATGTTGGGTGTGGAGTACATATATATACATAATTATATGTTGTGTATATATAAAATAAAGAAATATATATTTTGCAGTGTATTATATATGAGAAAATATTTCAAATAATTCTACATACATAAATTTAACTATTTAGATCAAATATATCAACTCCTAGACCATTACAAACTACCAAAACTCACCCATGATAAAGCAGATAATTTGCTAGCCCTGAACTATTAGAGAAATAGAATTTGTAGTAAAGGAAAAAAGAGGAAGAAATTTCTAGGCCAAGACATTTTTTTTCTGGTAAATACTACTAAGCATTTAAAGAATGCTCAACATAAATACAATACAATATCTTCCATAAAGTAATAAAGGAACTATTTCTCAACTCATTTTACAAGGCCTACACTATTTTAATACCAAAGCCAGAGATGGATAACATACACACAAAAGAATAGGCCAATATCCTTCATGAACACAGACTTAAAAACTCTCAAAAAAATATCAGCAGACTGAATCCATCACTATAGAAAAAGTACAATAATACCTCAAAACCAAGTGGGTTTTGCCCTACAAATGCAAGGCTGGATTAATATTTGAAAAATCAATGAATTCAACACACTAACAGTCTAAAAAAGAAAAATCACATAATTATATCAACACATGCAATTTTTGCTTTACAAAATAAAATATCCACTAATGAATAAAAAAAAAAACTTTCATGAGCATGGAATGTTTTTACACTTCTTCATGCCATCTTCAATTTCCTTCACCAGGGTTTTATAGTTTTCAGAGATCTCTCACCTCTTAGATTAGGTTTATTCCTCAGTATCTTATTGGTTTTGATGCAATTTTAAGTGAGATTGACCCCTTAATTTATTTTTCTCGTGTTTCATTATTGGTGTATAGAAATGCAATGAGTTTCTGTATACTGATTTTGTGTCTTTTGACGTTACTGAAATCAGTTCTACCAGTTTTGGGTGCAGTATTTTGGGTTTTCTATATAGAGCACATGTCATCTGCAAATGGTGAAAGTTCGTCTTCTTCCTTGCAGATTTGTATACCTTTTATTTCTTTCTGTTTTCTGATTGCTGTGGCTAGGAATTGCAGTACCATGTTAAATAATAGTGGTGAGAGTGAACATCCCTGTCTTGTTCCTATGGTCATAGGGGAAATGCTCTCAATTTTTCCCCACTGAGGATGATATTAGCTGTTGGTTTTCCTATATGGCCTGTATTATATTGAGGTATATTCCCCCTAAACCTACTTAGTTGAGAGTTTGTATCATGAATGGATATCATACTTTGTCAAATGCATTTACAGAAAGGATCTGCATTTACAGAAAGGATCAGACGATTTTAATCCTTTCATTCATTAATGTAATGAATCACATTGATTGATTTGTGAATATCAAAATCACCCTTGCAACCCAGGAATAAATCCCACCTGATCATGGGAATGATTTTTTCTGTTTTGTTGGATTCAGCTTGATAATATTTTATTGAGATTTTTTGCATCTATTCATCAGAGGTTTTGGTCTGTAATTCTCTTTTTTTAGGGGAATCTATCTAGTTTTGGTATTAGGGTAATGTTGACCTCATATACTGAATTTGGAAGTTTTCCTTCCTTTTCTGTTTTTTTGGAATAGGCTGAGAAAAATAGGTATTAACTCTTCTTTAAATGCTTGGTAGAATTTGTCTGTGAATCCATCTGGCCCTGGACTTTTGTTTGTTGGGATATTTTTTTATTACTGATTCAATTCTTTCCTGGCTATCCATCTGTTCAAGTTTTCTATTTCTTTCTGTTCTATTTCTTCCTTCAGGTTTGGTGCTTTCAGGTTTTTCAACTTATTGGCACATAGTTTTTCATAATATTCTTTTATAATTGCATTTCTATGGTTTTGGTTATTATTTTCCTCTCTCATTTGTGATTTTATTTATTTGGTTCCTTTATTCTTTCTATTCTGATAAATCTGACTAAGGGCTATCAATTTTATTAATTTTTTTCAAAGAACTATCTACTGGTCTCATTGATCTCTTCTACTGTTCTTTTAGTTTCTTTAACATTTATTTCTGCTCTAATTTTTATTATTTCCTTTCTTCTGTTGGCTTTAGGCCTCATTTCTTGTACCTTTTTTTTAGCTCCTTTGGTTGTTTATTTGAGATTTTTCCTAATTCTTGAGGTAGGACTATATTGCTATACACTTTCCTCTTGGGATTCCTTTTGCTGCATTCCAAAGGTTTTGCTTTTTTTTAAATTTTTTTTTATTTTTTATTTTTTTGTTTATTCCAAAGGTTTTGGACCGCTGTGTTTACATTTTCTTTGTTTCCATGTACCTTTTCTATTTCTTCATTGATTTCTTTGTTGACACATTCATTGTTTAGTAGCATGTTGTTTAACCTCCATTATTTGTATCCTTTCCAAATTTTCTCTTGTGTCTGACTTCTAGTTTCATAGTGTTGTGGTCAGAAAAGGTGCATGGTATCATTTAAATCTTTTTTTTTTTTTGTATATGCTGAGGCCTGTTTCATGACCTAATATGTGATCTACTCTGGAGAATGTTCCATGTGCACTTGAAAAGAATGTGTATTCTGCTCTTTTAGTATGGAATGTTCTGAATATATCTGATAGGTTCATCTGGTGCAGTGTGTCATTCAAAACTATTGTTTACTTGTTTATTTTTTGTTTAGATGATCTGTCCATTAATGTAAGTGGCGTGTTAAAGTCCCCATATATTGTTAGGTTTTTATCAATTAGTTCCTTTATACGTGTTATTAATTGTTTTATACACTTGGGTGCTCTCATATCAGGTGTATAAATATATATACACAATTGTTAGATCTTCTTGTTAAATTGTCCCCTTTCTGATTATGAAATGCCCTTATTTGTCTCTTTTTAGTCTTAGTTTTAAAGTCTAATTTGTCCAATGTAAGTATTGCTCTGGTTTTCTGACATACACTTGCATGATACATGTTTCACCACCCCCTCACTTTCAATCTGCAGGTATCTTTACATCTAAACTGACTCTCTTGTAGATAGCATATAGATCTGACACCCTATGTCTTTTTATTATTTAGTCCACTTACATTCAAAGTAATTATTGAAAGATATGTATTGAAAGATTGTGATTTTATTTCTTGTTTTGTTGTTATTTCTGGAGATTTTCTCTGATCCTTTCTTGTCTTTGTCACTTTTTGTCTCTCCTTTGTACTCAAAGAGTCCCCTTTAATATTTCTTGAAGTGCTGGTTTAGTTAGTGGTCATGAACTCCTTTAGTTTTTGTTTGTCCAGGAAATTCTGTATCTCTTCTTCTATTCTGAATGATAGCCTTGCTGGATAAAGTATTCTTGACTGCATATTTTTCCCATTCAGCACATTGAATATATCATGCCACTTTCTTCTGGCTTGCCACATTTCTGTGGAGAAATCTCTCTTAGCCTAATGATCTTCCCTTGAAAGTTACAGACTTTTTTGTCTTTCTGCATTAAGGATATTTTATCACTATATTTTGCAAATTTAATTACAATATTTCTTGGTGTTGGCCTGCTTTTGTTGACTTTAAATATTTTTTCTTTATTTATTTATGATAGTCAGAGAGAGAGAGAGAGAGAGAGAGGCAGAGACACAGGCAGAGGGAGAAGCAGGCTCCATACACCGGGAGCCTGACGTGGGACTCGATCCTGGGTCTCCAGGATCGCGCCCTGGGCCAAAGGCAGGTGCCAAACCACTGCGCCACCCAGGGATCCCCCTTTTTTTGACTTTAATAAGAATTCTCTGTGCCTCCCAGATCTGGATATCTGTTTCTTTCCTCCAGATTAGGGAAGTTTTCTATTAATTCTTGAAATAAATTTTCTTCCCTCTTTTCTCTCTCTTCTTCTGGGACTCCTATTATACTAATGTTATTACATTTGATAGAATCACTGGGTTCCCTAAATCTATTCTTGTGTTCCATAATTAGTCTTTTTCTCTTTTGTTCAAATTCTTTATATTCCATTATTTTGTCTTCTATAATCACCAATTCATTCCTCTCCTTCTTCCAGCCTGCTGTTAATTGCATCAAACCTGTATCCAATCTCAGTTATTGCATTCTTCATCTCTGACTGAACCTTTTTTAACTCTTTTGTCTCTGTGGTAAGGGTCTCACTGATGTCTGCTTTTCTTTTCTCAAGCCCAGTGAGTATCCTCATGATTGTTCCTTTAAATTTTCCATCAGGCATGTTACTTATATCCATTTCAATTTGATCTCTGGCCATGGCCTTATGTTGTTCTTTCATTTGGTATAAATTCCTCTGTGTTGTCATTTTTTCCTAAGTCCCTGCCTTCTTCTCTGTGTTAGAAAATCTATTTATGTCTCCTGCTCTTGAAAGTAATGGTCTTATGGAGAAGAAGACATGTAGTGCCCAGGGCCTGGAACCTCAGGGAGTTCCTCCAGTGTGTGCTCCATATACTCTGCTGTTGTTTTGGCTGTTCTATTCTTCAGGCCAGTTGTTTGCAGAATATCTCCTTGCCTGCTTCAGGCAGTGTCTGCTCTCTGGCTTGAATATGACAAGTTTCAATTTAGCTGTGCTTGTGAAATAAGACCTGACACCAAATCCACAAGAAATGAGGCCCTGCAGAATTCTCTACTCATGAGACAACACATGGGCCAGGGTCCATGCTGTCCTCTGTGGAGCAGGGAAATCCACACTGGAACTGATTCAAGCTTGACTGAGAAGAGCAGTGCTGCCAGAAAACAAGGTGAGGCTTGGTGTAAGCAAGTTAGGCAGCTACTTTTGGTGCTGAGCTGCTTCCTTCAGTTAGCTCTGTGTTTCTGCTGAGGGGTGGGAAATGGTGCCAGTCATCTTTTGTTCCTGGAGGGGTATCTTTGTGACTGCTGCCTCTTAGGGATGTCCTTGAAGAAGAATGAATAATCACCCTATGTGCCCCCAGGCATTCTTCAGTTCACTGTTTCCATGATGTCTGCCTGCTAGTTGTTTGTCTGCCTTGTCTCCAGGAGCAGGGCAATGCCCTCCAGGCTCTATCCTAGCCAAGCCCACTGACCTTTAAAACTTCAGGCTAAGCACTACTGGTTGCAAAAACTCATGAAATTTGCCCCTCTCATTGTCCAAGCAAATGGCTTTGGGAAACATTGTCCTTGTGGATTCCCCTGTGTGCTCCTCTCTCTTGTACCTGTTAGCATAGCCATCATCAAAAAGACAAGAGATGAGGCTGGGCAAGATGGCAGAAGAGTAGGATCCCCAAGTCACCTGTATCCAACAACTTACGTAGATAACTTCAAATCATCCTGAAAACCTACGAATTGGGCCTGATGTTTAAAGAGAGAACACCTGGAATGCTACAGTGAGAAGAGTTCACTTCTATCAAGGTAGGAAGAAGGAAAAAAATAAATAAAAAAGCATCCAAGGAGGAGGGGCCCCCGTGAGGAGCTGGGCTAAGGCTGGGCGCGAGTGCCCCCAGTACTGGAAAGCCCAGGTCCGGAGAACCAGAAACTTTACCAATCTTTCTGGATGGAAAGGAACTTGCAGGGAGCTCCAGCAGGATCCCAGGAGGGGCAAGGATGCCCTCAGGCTCCCAGGGGCACTAACAGAGGAACTGCGCCCCGGGGGAGAGGGCCCCACACACCACAGGACGAGCTCCCAAAAGGGCTGCAACACGTGGCCCGCAGGGCTCCGGGAGCAGCTCAGGCAGCGGCTCTGGACAGAGGGGGCTGCGCTTCCCGGGAGCGCAATTACAGCGGTGCAGACCCCAGAGCCCAGGTCGCCAGGGGACACAGCCCAGGATCCAGCACTCCCCCCAGGAGAGGCGGAGGCCGGGAGGACAAAGGGCAGCAAGGACGCTCCCACTGGCCTCCGCCCTGAGTTGTGCAGATCGGTGCCCCCGCCCCCCGAGCATCCAGGCGCCTGCAGTCCAGGAGCTGCGGTAGTTACTGAGGGAGCTGACTCCAGAACTGGAGAGCTGGCCACCGCCACTGTTGTTGTTCCTCTTGGTGTCACCTTGTACCTGGGACTGAGCAGGGCCAAAAGGGAGCAGGGGCCTCACAGGATATAACAGCTCCCACTGAGCCCTGCACCTGGCAGGGGGCTGGGCAGCTCCTCCAGGTGCAAATACCTGAGAATCAGCACAATAGGCCCCTACCCCAGATGACCACCTACACGGACAGGGGAAAAGCAAGTTCTTAACCAAGCAACACAGGAAAGATCCAGAGGAAGTCTAGGGACTTACAGTATATAGAATCAGAGAATACCCCTCCTTTTTTTTTCTGTTTGTTTACCCCCCTTCTTTTCTCTCTTTTTCTCCTTCTTCCAGTACAACTTGTTTTTAGCCACTATGCACTGAGCAAAATGACTAGAAGGAAAAACTCACAACAAAAGAAAGAATCAGAAAGAGTACTCTCTGCCACAGAGTTACAGAATTTGGATTATAATTCAATATCAGAAAGCCAATTCAGAAGCACAATTTTAGAGATACTGGTGGCTCTAGAAAAGACCATAAGGGATGTAAGAGACTTCATGACTGCAGAATTTAGATCTAATCAGGCTGAAATTAAAAATAAATTAAATGAGATGTAATCCAAATTGGAGGTCCTAACGACGAGGTTTAACGAGGTAGAAGAATGAGTGAGTGACATAGAAGATAAGTTGATGGCAAGGAAGGAAGCTGAGGAAAAAAGAGAAAAACAACAAAAAGATCATGAGGATAGGTTAAGGGAAATAAATGACAGCCTCGGAAGTAAAAATCTACATATAATTGGGGTTCCAGAGGGCAGCGAAAGGGAGAGAGGACCAGAGAGTGTGTTTCAAAAATCATAGCTGAGAACATTCCTAACTTGAGAAGGGAAAAAGGCATTCAGATCCAGGAGAGAGAGAGAGATCCCCCCTAAAATCAATAAAAACCTCTCAACACCTCGACAGTTAATAGTGAAACTTGCAAATTCCAAAGATAAACAGAAGGCCCTTAAACCATCAAGAGACAAGAAATCTCTAACTTTTATGGAAGAAGCATTACGATTACAGCAGACCTCTCCACAGAGACCTGGAAGGCCAGAAAGGGCTGGCAGGATATATTCAGGGTCCTAAATGAGAAGAACATGCAGCCAAGAATACTTTATCCAGCAAGGCTCTCATTTAGAATAGAAGGAGAGATAAAGAGCTTCCAAGATAGGCAGGAACTGAAAGAATATGTGACCATCAAACCAGTTCTACAAGAAATTTTAAGGGGGACTATGTCAAAGAAAGAGGAAATCCAATGGAACAATCCACAAAAACAGGGACTGAATAGGTATCATGATGACACTAAACTCATATCTTTCAATAGTAACGCTGAACGTGAATGGGCTTAATGACCCCATCAAAAGGCACAAAGTGTCAGACTGGATAAAAAAGCAGGACCCATCTATTTGCTGTCTATAAGAGACTCATTATAGACATAAGGACACCTACGGCCTGAAAATAAAAGGTTGGAGAACCATTTACCATTCAAATAGTCTTCAAAAGAAAGCAGGAGTAGACATCCTTATATCAGATAAACTAAAATTTATCCCAAAGACTGTAGTGAGAGATGAAGAGGGACACTATATCCTACTTAAAGGATCTATCCAAGAAGAGGAATTAACAAGCATCAATATATATGCCCCGAATGTGGGAGCTGCCAAGTATATCAATTAATAACCAAAGTTAAGACATACTTAGATAATAACACACTTATATTTGGTGACTTCAATGCAGCGCTTTCTACAATCGATAGGTCTTCTAAGCACAAAATCCCCAAAAAAACAAGAGCTTTAAATGATACACTGGACGAGATGGATTTCACAGATCTCTACAGAACTTTACATCCAAACGCAAATGAATACACATTGCTGTCAAGGGCACATGGAACTTTCTCCAGAATAGACCACATACTGGGTCACAAATCAGGTCTTAACCAATACCAAAAGATTGGAATCGTCTCCTACATGTTCTCAGACCATAATGCTTTGAAATTAGAACTAAATCACAACAAGAAGTTTGGAAGGATTTGAAACACATGGAGGTTAAGGACCATCCTGCTAAAAGATGAAAGGGTCAAACAGGAAATTAAGGAAGAATTAAAAAGATTCATGGAAACTAATGAGAATGAAGATACAACCATTCAAAATCTTTGGGATACAGCAAAAGCAGTCCTGAGGGGGACAAACATCGCCATACACAAAGCCATCCAAAAACTGGAAAGAACTCAAATACAAAAGCTAATCTTGCACCTAAAGGAGCGGGAGAAAAAAACAGTAAATAGATCCTACACCCAGCAGAAGAAGAGAGTTAATATAGATTTGAGCAGAACTCAACTTAATTGCAACCGGAAGAACTGTGGAACAGATCAACAAAACCAGGAGTTGGTTCTTTGAAAGAATTAATAAGATAGATAAACCATTAGCCAGCCTTATTTAAAAAAGAGAAAGAAAAGATTCAAATTAATAAAATCATGAATGAGAAAGGAGAGATCCCCACCAACACTAAAGAAATACAAATGATTTTAAAAAATTATTATGAACAGCTATACGCCAATAAATTAGGCATTCTCGAAGAAATGGACACATTTCTGGAAAACCACAAACTACCAAAACTGGAACTGGAAGAAATAGAAAAACTGAACAGGCCAAAAACCAGGAAGGAAATTAAAGCAGTCATCAAAAACCTCCCAAGGCACCAAAGTCCAGGGCCTAATGGCTTCCCTGGGGAATTCTATCAAACGTTTAAAGAAAAAAACATACCTATTCCACTAAAGCTGTTTGGAAAGATAGAAAGAGATGGAATACCTCCAAACTCGTTCTGTGTGGCCAGCATCACCGTAATTCCAAAATCGGACAAAGACCCCACCAAAAAGGAGAATTATAGACCAATATCCCTGATGAACATGGATGCAAAAATTCTCAACAAGATACTAGCCAATAGGATCCAACAATACATTAAGAAGATTATTCACCATGACCAAGTAGGATTTATCCCGGGGATGCAAGGCTGCTTCAACACTCGTAAAACAATCAATGTGATTGATGGTATCAGGAAGAGAAAAAACAAGAACCATAGGATCCTCTCAATAGATGCAGAGAAAGCATTTGATAAACTACAGCATCCATTCCTGATCAAAACTGTTCAGAGCATAAGGATAGAGGGAACATTCTTCAACATCTTAAAAGTCATCTACGAAAAACCCACAGCAAATATCATTCTCAATGGGGAAGCACTGGGATCCTTTCCCCTAAGATCAGGCACAAGACAGGGATGTCCACTCTCACCACTGCTATTCAACATAGTACTAGATGTCCTAGCCTCAGCAGTCAGACAACAAAAAGACATTAAAGGCATTCGAATTGGCAAAGAAGTAGTCAAACTCTCCCTCTTCGCCGATGACATGATACTCTACATAGAAAACCCAAAAGCCTCCACCCCAAGATTGCTAGAACACACACAGCAATTGGGCAGTGTGGCAGGATACAAAATCAATGCCCAGAAGTCAGTAGCATTTCTATACACTAACAATGAGACTGAAGAAAGAGAAATTAAGGAGTCAATCCTATTTACAATTGCACCCAAAAGCGTAAGATACCTAGGAATAAACCTAACCAAAGTAAAGGATCTTTACCCTAAAAACTACAGAACACTTCTGAAAGAAATTGAGGAAGACACAAGAGATGGAAAAATATCCCATGCTCATGGATTAGAAGAATTAATATTGTGAAAATGTCAATGTTACTCAGGGCAATTTACACATTTAATGCAATCCCTATCAAAATACCATGGACGTTCCTCAGAGACTTGGAACAAATCATCTTAAGATTTGTGTGGAATCAGAAAAGACCCCGAATAGCCAGGGGAATTTTAAAAAAGAAAACCATAGCTGGGGGCATCACAATGCCAGATTTCAGATTGTACTACAAAGCTGTGGTCATCAAGACAGTGTGGTACTGGCACAAAACAGACAATGGAACAGAATAGAGAACCCAGAAGTGGACCCTGAACTTTATGGTCAACTAATATTCGATAAAGGAGGAAAGACTATCCATTGGAAGAAAGACAGTCTCTTCAATAAATCGTGCTGGGAAAATTGGACATCCACATGCAGATGAATAAAACTAGACCACTCTCTTGCACCACACACAAAGATAAACTCAAAATGGATGAAAGATCTAAATATGAGACAAGATTCCATCTAAATCCTAGAGGAGAACACAGGCAACACCCTTTTTGAACTCGGCCACAGTAACTTCTTGCAAGATACATCCACGAAGGCAAAAGAAACAAAAGCAAAAATGAACTATTGGGACTTCATGAAGATAAGAAGCTTTTGCACAGCAAAGGATACAGTCAACAAAACTAAAAGACAACCTACAGAATGGGAGAAGATATTTGCAAATGACCTATCAGATAAAGGGCTAGTTTCCAAGATCTATAAAGAACTTATTAAACTCAACACCAAAGAAACAAACAATCCAATCATGAAATGGGCAAAAGACATGAACAGAAATCTCAGAAGAAGACATAGACATGGCCAACAAGCACATGAGAAAATGCTCTGCATCACTTGCCATCAGGGAAATACAAATCAAAACCACCATGAGATACCACCTCACACCAGTGAGAATGGGGAAAATTAACAAGGCAGGAAACCACAGATGTTGGAGAGGATGCAGAGAAAAGGGAACCCTCTTACACTGTTGGTGGGAATGTGAACTGGTGCAGCCACTCTGGAAAACTGTGTGGAGGTTCCTCAAAGAGTTAAAAATAGATCTGCCCTACAACCCAGCAATTGCAGTGCTGGGGATTTACCCCAAAGATACAGATGCTGTGAAACGCCGGGACACCTGCACCCCGATGTTTCTAGCAGCAATGTCCACAATAGCCAAACTGTGGAAGGAGCCTCGGTGTCCCTCAAAAGATGAATGGTAAAGAAGATGTGGTTTATGTATACAATGGAATATTCCTTAGCCATTAGAAATGACAAATACCCACCATTTGCTTCAACATGGATGGAACTGGAGGGTATTATGCTGAGTGAAATGAATCAATCAGAGAAGGACAAACATTATATGTTCTCATTCATTTGGGGAATATAAATAATAATGAAAGGGCATAGAGGGGAAGGGAGAAGAAATGGGTAGGAAATATCAGAAAGGGAGACAGAACATAAAGACTCCTAACTCTGGGAAACGAACTAGGGGTGGTGGAAGGGGAGGAGGGCAGGGGTGGGGGTGAATGGGTGACGGGCACTGAGGGGGGCACTTGACGGGATGAGCACTGGGTGTTATTCTGTATGTTGGCAAATTTAACACCAATAAAAAATAAAATTATTATTAGAAAAAAAATTTACCTTTATTACAGAGATCTTAAGACAATGTTTATATTTTTTAAGAAATATTTACCCCCAGGAACACCTAGGTATCTCAGCGGTTGAGCAACTGCCTTTGGCTCAGGGCATGGTCCTGGGGTCCTGGGATTCAGTCCTGCATCAGGATTCTTGCATGGAGCCTGCTTCTCCCTCTGCCTATGCCTCTGACTCTCTCTCTCTCTCTCTCTCTCTCTCTCTCTCTCTCTCTCTGTCTTTCATGAATAAATAAATAAAATCTTAAAAAAAGAAATATCTGCACCTAATGTGGGGCTTGAATTCATGATCCCTGAGATCAACAGCCACATGCTCTACTGACTGAGCCAGCCAGGTGTCCCAACAATGTTCATATTGAGTACTGGTTACATTTGTATTTCAGAAGGATATTTTGGGCTTCATGGTCTTTAGCTTTCTTTTATAACTTATTCTGAAAGACTGATGGTGTTCCACCCCTTGGATAGAAATACAGGGCCCCATAGCATATATCTTAGGGCATGTTAGAAGACTCTCCTTGTATTAAACATCCTGAGAGAGCTGATTTTTAAATCCCCACCTTGTAGTTATGCTTTGCTCCATAGATACTCAGGACTATCTTTGAAGTATGAGATCAAATTTGGTATTAAATTTTTATTCTAAAAAAATAAAAAAATAAATTTTTATTCTAAAAGATGATAATCATCTATTTTTCCAGAAATATAGAAACCCTGAAAAAAAAGGTCCATGTCATAGAACTATTTTCAGTTTCCAGAAGCCAATTCTGCATGGCATATTTAGAGTACATTGATGATTGAAAGACAAAGTGATCTTCTGAATTTTCTCATTTGACCATATGAAAGATGGTAATGTAGAGTAGAAAAATTATAAATTTGTAGTGCAACAATTTGACCACTTATTAACTGGGAACCAACATTTGAGTCACTTAATCTTTATGTTTCAGTCACCTTGTCTGCAAAATAGAGATAATATATATCTTGCAGTACTATTGTAATTATTAAAATTAGAAAATGTATATATGTTAATATATATATGGTATATATAATGCTTATCACACATAGCAAATAACCAAAACATGGTACCTATTATTACAATTATGATTGGTATACTTGAGAATGCCATTTATAAAATTCTGCAGAGAAAAAGGACTCATTCTAAATTGTCAAACATAAAATTCATGTTATTAATAAAAGCTAACTTTGGACTCAGAAAAAGTCTAATCCAAACTTCAAGTCTTCACTTATTTTCTATTTCCAGTCTTTAGGTCTTTCTACTCTGATGTTCAAAATTAAATGTCATGAAAGAGGCTCTGTTGCACACAGGTTGGTCAATATCTCAAAAACAAATCTATAGCCATGAGATGTAGAATTCATTTTTGCAAGATGAAACAAAATTCAAACAAAACTAAATTTTTCTCTGAGCTGAATCCTTGGAAATTAATCTTCTCAAGTCATTCCCAGCATTTCTATGCTATTTCTTATAAATGTCTGCAAACAAATTCCCATTCAAAAGTGAAAATGGAAGACTACAGAGTTTTGGAAAACAAAAATAAATTGAATGTGGAAACAACAACAACAAAAACTCTCCCTTATTTGAAAAAATGTCCCATTATGACTCAGGGAAAAAGAGAGGGGCAAGGCAGGGAGTCAGGGAGTGAATGCAGTCATCAGTAAGATTTTGAAAATAAAACTTTTCTTGAAAATATAATCCCCAAATCTGCTGCTATATTCTCAGAAGCAGATAATAAAACAGAATGAAAACAGATTCTTATCTTACTACTGAATCTATATGTAAAGCAGCTATTCAATGCACTGGGAAAAAATGCATTCTTCATCATTGTTCCTGACTCATTCTGTGATTTCTCTCAGTAGGTGATCACAATAAGCCTGGAGGTACAGTTCACTCTTACAAAAGAACTATTAGAGTCACTCCTAAATGCCTGCCTCAGAGCTACCATTTTTAAAAACTCTAGGTTTCCCTTCATCCTCTAAGCAGCTGTAACCCATACCTTTTACTGCTTGGAGAAAGTAGGAGAAAGAGAAAGACTAATAATTCAATGAAGTCTCAAAGAAAGCTAAGTCAGTGGTCTCAGCTGGGGTCTGGAGTGGTAGATTAACTTTTCATTTCCCTTGAGAAGCTTAAGATCCACTTATGAGGGATTCATGATGTGAATCCCTGCACTGACCCGGCAGGGCCCAATTTGTGTATTCCATAGAGAATAGCAGGCCAGAGAGATGACAGAGGTATAGCTTTGTTATGCGCTGAAATGAAAAAGTAATAGCAGGGGAAACGCTAAGCATCCCACCATCTTATTCTGACTCATTTTCTGAAAGGTGGGGTTTTGTTTGTTTAATTGTTTTTTTTTAATTTAGACTCAATTTAGTTAATATATACCGTATTATTAGTTTCAGGGATAGGATTTAGTGATTTGGTTCATCAGTTGCATATAATACCTAGTGCTCTTCTGGTTGTTTACCAATGCCACAGACTGTGAGCAGAGAAGTCTGCTCTTTGCTCTGATCTCTCTCAGACTCACCCCAGAGGTACAGTGCAGAGGCTGAAGAAGAAAAGAGAAAGTTAAAGTTGTTTAAAAAAAAAAGTATTGAGGGGAGAGGAGGGGCAAGATGGCGGAAGAGTAGGGTCCCCAAATCACCTGTCCCCACCAAATTACCTAGATAACCTTCAAATCATCCTGAAAATCTACGAATTCGGCCTGAGATTTAAAGAGAGACCAGCTGGAATGCTACAGTGAGAAGAGTTCGCGCTTCTATCAAGGTAGGAAGACGGGGAAAAAGAAATAAAGAAACAAAAGGCCTCCGAGGGGGAGGGGCCCCGCGAGGAGCCGGGCTGAGGCCGGGGCGAGTGTCCCCAGGACAGGAGAGCCCCGTCCCGGAGAAGCAGGAGCTGCACCAACCTTCCCGGCGGAAAGGTGCCCGCAGGGAGTTAAATCAGGACCCCAGGAGGGTGGGGATGCCCTCGGGCTCCCGGGGACACTAACAGACACCTAGGCCCCGGGGAGAGTGCGCCGAGCTCCCTAAGGGCTGCAGCGCGCACGGCGGGACCCGGAGCAGCTCGGAGGGGCTCGGGCGGCGGCTCCGCCGAGGGGGCTGCGCGGCTCCGGGAGCATCTCGGCGGCAGCGGCTCAGGCAGAGGAAGAGGCTCCGTGCGGAGGGGGCTGCGCGGCCGGGAGCAGCTCGGAGGGGCTCGAGCGGCTCCGCGGAGGGGGCTGCGCGACCGGGAGCGCGAATCCAACAGCGCAGGCCCCGGAGCACAGGGCGCCGGGACACAGCCCAGGATCCGGCCTCCCCCGGGACAGGCAGAGGCCGGGAGGGCCCAGGACAGCAAGGACGCTCCTGCCCGGAGCTGAGCAGATCAGCGGCCCCGCCCCGGAGCCTCCAGGCCCTGCGGACGGGACAGAGCCCCGTAGTTCCTGCGGGGGCTGAATCCAGGCTTCCAGAGCTGCCGTAACCACTGGGGCTGTTCCTCCTGGGGCCTCAAGGGGTAAACAACCCCCGCTGAGCCCTGCACCAGGCAGGGGCAGAGCAGCTACCCCAAGTGCTAACACCTGAGAATCAGCACAGCAGGCCCCTCCCCCAGAAGACCAGCTAGACGGACCAGTTCCAGGGGAAGTCAAGGGACTTAAAGTATACAGATTCAGAAGATATTCCCCCGTGTTTTTTTGTTTTTTTTTCTTTTTTCTTTTCTTTTTGATTTCTGATTGCTTCCTCCACCCCCCCTTTTTCACCTTTCTTTCTTTTTCTTTCTCTTTTTCTTCTCTTTTTTCCCTTTTTTTCTTCTTTTTCTTTATTCTCTTTCTTTTTTCTTTCCTTCTCTCTCTTTCTTTCCTTTTCCCAATACAACTTGTTTTTGGCCACTCTGCACTGAGCAAAATGACTAGAAGGAAAACCTCATCTCAAAAGAAAGAATCAGAAACAGTCCTCTCTCCCACAGAGTTACAAAATCTGGATTACAATTCAATGTCAGAAAGCCAATTCAGAAGCACTATTATACAGCTACTGGTGGCTCTAGAAAAAAGCATTAAGGACTCACGAGGGGATCCCTGGGTGGCACAGCGGTTTAGCGCCTGCTTTGGCCCAGGGCGCGATCCTAGAGACCCGGGATCGAATCCCACGTCGGGCTCCCGGTGCATGGAGCCTGCTTCTCCCTCTGCCTGTGTCTCTGCCTCTCTCTCTCTCTCCCTCTGCCTGTGTCTCTGCCTCTCTCTCTCTCTCTCTCTCTCTCTCTCTGTGTGTGTGACTATCATAAATAAATAAATAAATTAGAAAAAAAACTTTTTAAAAAAAAAAGGACTCACGAGACTTCATGACTGCAGAATTTAGATCCAATCAGGCAGAAATTAAAAATCAATTGAATGAGATGCAATCCAAATTAGAAGTCCTAATGACGAGGGTTAACGAGGTGGAAGAACGAGTGAGAGATACAGAAGACAAGGAGGGAAACTGAGGAAAAAAGAGACAGACCATTAAAAGACCATGAAGACAGATTAAGGGAAATAAATGACAGCCTAAGGAAGAAAAACCTACGTTTAATTGGGGTTCCCGAGGGCGCCGAAAGGGCCAGAGGGCCAGAATATGTATTTGAACAAATCCTAGCTGAAAACTTTCCCAATCTGGGAAGGGAAACAGGCATTCAGATCCAGGAAATAGAGAGATCCACCCCTAAAATCAATAAAAACCGTTCAACACCTCGACATCTAATAGTGAAGCTTGCAAATTCCAAAGATAAAGAGAAGATCCTTAAAGCAGCAAGAGACAAGAAGTCCCTGACTTTCATGGGGAGGAATATTAGGGTAACAGCAGACCTCTCCACAGAGACCTGGCAGGCCAGAAAGGGCTGGCAGGATATATTCAGGGTCCTAAAGGAGAGAAACATGCAACCAAGAATACTTTATCCAGCAAGGCTCTCATTCAAAATGGAAGGGGAGATAAAGAGCTTCCAAGACAGGCAGGAACTGAAAGAATATGTGACCTCCAAACCAGCTCTGCAAGAAATTTTAACGGGGACTCTTAAAATTCCCCTTTAAGAAGAAGTTCAGTGGAACAATCCACAAAAACAAGGACTGAATAGATATCATGATGACACTAAACTCATATCTGTCAATAGTAACTCTGAACGTGAACGGGCTTAATGACCCCATCAAAAGGCGCAGGGTTTCAGACTGTATAAAAAAGCAGGACCCATCTATTTGCTGTCTACAAGAGACTCATTTTAAACAGAAGGACACCTACAGCCTGAAAATAAAAGGTTGGAGAACCATTTACCATTCAAATGGTTCTCAAAAGAAAGCAAGGGTAGCCATCCTTATATCAGATAAACTAAAATTTACCCCTAAGACTGTAGTGAGAGACGAAGAGGGACACTATATCATACTTAAAGGATCTATCCAACAAGAGGACTTAACAATCTTCAATATATATGCCCCGAATGTGGGAGCTGCCAAATACTTAAACGAATTTTTAACCAAAGTGAAGAAATACTTAGATAATAATACACTTATACTTGGTGACCTCAATCTAGCTCTTTCTACCCTCGATAGGTCTTCTAAGCACAACATCTCCAAAGAAACGAGAGCTTTAAATGATACACTGGACCAGATAGATTTCACAGATATCTACAGAACTTTACATCCAAACTCAACTGAATACACATTCTTCTCAAGTGCACATGGAACTTTCTCCAGAATAGACCACATACTGGGTCACAAATCGGGTCTGAACCGATACCAAAAGATTGGGATCGTCCCCTGCATATTCTCAGACCATAACGCCTTGAAATTAGAACTCAATCACAAGAAGAAATTTGGAAGGACCTCAAACACATGGAGGTTAAGGACCATCCTGCTAAAAGATAAAAGGGTCAACCAGGAAATTAAGGAAGAATTAAAAAGATTCATGGAAACTAAGGAGAATGAAGATACAGCTGTTCAAAATCTTTGGGATGCAGCAAAAGCAGTCCTGAGGGGGAAATACATCGCAATACAAGCATCCATTCAAAAACTGGAAAGAACTCAAATACAAAAGCTAAACTTACACCTAAAGGAGCTAGAGAAGAAGCAGCAAATGGACCCGACGCCCAGCAGAAGAAGAGAGATAATTAAAATTCGAGCAGAAATCAATGAAATTGCGACCAGAAGAACTGTGGAACAGATCAATAGAACCAGGAGTTGGTTCTTTGAAAGAATTAATAAGATAGATAAACCATTAGCCAACCTTATTAAAAAGAAGAGACAGAAGACTCAAATTAATAAAATCTCTGCCTGATGAAACAAAAAGTATTGATTTCACCAATATAGAAAGCAGAGATGTACAGGCTAGCAGGCTAGCTACCTTCCAGGTTGGAATGCTACCAACTCCAAATTCGTCACAAAGTGACCTGGAGGAAAAAGCAAGATAGATGAGCTGAGAAAGTCCCTCAGCCCCCTCTTCCCATAAGCAGGCACTAATTGCTAAGGACATTTCCATGAGCAATGCAGGATTTTTTCCATTGCACATAACCTTTAAAACTACCTGATAAGCTATTTGCACTGCCTACCTTAGAAGTTTCAATAGACAGAGAGAAGATGAACATTAACCTTAATGGCTAAATTACTGAGTGTCACTCTAAAGGCCTTTCCCCTTGAGAGAAGCCTTTGCAGCAACCAAACACTGCTTTAAAAGTTGACAGAAAGACTCCATTGACATTAACACTGCAGAGTTTTCCAAACTTGGGCACTTAAAAAGTCAACATTACCTTTTAGAGATGGCCATTCTTTTTCCAAAAATAATCTGGTCAAGTAATTTTATTATAAAGATTTTATTAAAGCTTTCTGAAAAGAGCCTGGATACTCAAATGTTAGAGTAGAACCTGAAAAAAAAAAGTTTTCAAAGTAATGTTGAGAAGACTGATATATATTTTTTTTTCCTAGTCTAGAAAAATCACGCACACACACACAAACAAGCTGGCATGACTAAAATAAGCATGTTAATGTTTCCAGCCATTTATTCATTTATGGAGTTCCTACTCCTTAGACAGACACTGTATTAGATCCCGTGATGGTGAACAAAATCAGAAGTATTTACCTTCCATCACTGAACTCACAGTCTAGTGGAAGAAGCAGGCCTGAATCAAATAAAATTACACAAATAGAGAAAAAAAATCAGTAACAACTGATGGTTCTAATGAATGAGAGGTTCAGGGTGTTATCCTTGCACTCTAGTAAAAGGTTTTGGAGAAGATAACAGCACAGAAATAGCCATCTTTTTCAAAGAAATAGGACATGGATACCTCTATGGCCATAGAACAAAAGATGGATGCCCAGGCCTAAAAGCACTGTTTTAAACCCTAGGAAGTCAGGTATCATGAAACAAGTAGTCTTACAAGTGTTGAAATCTTGGTCTCTGGCCTCATAGCCTGAATGAACATTTTTCACTCATTCCTTCATTGAGTACACAAGCCATTTATTGAGTTTTCACTGTGTTCCAGAAACTACGCTACATCCTGAGTATACAAAGATAAATAAGACACAGTTCCTCCCATCAAGGAACTCACAGTCTACTGGGAAAAACAGACACAAATAATTACAATACAGCGCAGTAGTAATTGCTCTACTAGAGAAGTACAAAGTACTATGATAATTCAGAAGGAAAAAAGCTGCTTTTCTAATACTTTCTGGGGCTTAATCTATCAGTGAAATCCTTATTACACAGGACTAACAGGAAAACACTGTTAGATCATTTGTTGTGTCACCTGGCATTCCAGTAGCAGTCAGAGGCTCCCACCCAAGAAAGGTGGGCAGGCAGTTGAAAAGGAAACGGACATTAACCAACATAGAATACCATTTTAAACTCCGTCCACAAGTGAGTTTACTGCCTGGCAATTCATCTTTGACACATCACTGCAGAAAGAAAACAAGCCCCCCAATTCATCCTACAACTGGGAAATTTCTAAAGATAGATCTGTGTCTTTGAAGCAACCTCTCTAACACATCTGTCTTAAGTGCACTTACCTGCCACCCACAGCCTTTCATAGCCTTTTTTATTTTTTTCCCTTTTGAAATAGTTGGAGGCATAATTTATGTCAAGCAGCTGATGAGAGTTACTGCTTCACCTCAGTCTACCCTTCATCAAAACACTTAACTCCATCTAGGGAAATGCAAGTATGAAGAGGTAAGCATTTTGGGGGGAAAATGAAATAAATACTGCATAAAGAATATACACTATAATTTTTTCAATCATCAATTATAAGAGAAGGAATAAAATTCAAATAACAATTAGCTATTGAAATGGCCATATTCCCTATTGCAGTAAGTAAGTAGTTCTAATAAAAGGACATTTAGTCCTTTAATTCTTCCAGGTCATACCTGCAGCAATATGTTAAAGTTCTAAACTACCCAAAAATCCTGAAGGAATGAAGTAAATGCCAAGGGTCTTTTAAAGGGAGCTCAAGCCTAAAGTTTGTCTGATGAAAGGCAAAGGGTCAAGAGTTTCTACTGCAAAAGCTATTCCCAATAGAAATAGAATGATTTTGGGGGAAATGATATTAATATCTTCAAGCCAGTTCCCAAAGGGAATCCACACTGGAAGAATCTAGTGATAATACACCTTTTTAAAAAAGATTTTATTTATTTATTCATGAGAGACATACAGAGAGAGAGAGAGAGAGAGAGAGAGGCAGAGACACAGGCAGAGGGAGAAGCAGGCTCCATGCAGGGAGCCCGGCCAATTCCAGATCTCCAGGATCATGTCCTGGGCCGAGCTCAGCGGTAAACCACTGAGCCACCTGGGCTGCCCAATACACACATTTTCCATCAGCACATGGTAAACATTGAGATTTACATGGATAAGTATGCCATCACACATGATCATTATATGTCATACCTGTGCAATTCACATAAACAGTCCAGGTATTCAGCATATATTCATTCAAAAATGTTGTGTCCCTTCACTCCAAATCACATCTAGTACCAATTGAAGTCTTCTTAATTTCTCTCCATTTTCTTTCTCTATTCCATTTGCCAGATTAAATAGACTTATTTCAGCATGGTAAAAAGAACCAAAATACCCCCACTTTTGCAAAGGTCACTCTTCTCCTTTGAGCTGAGGTTATTTTTAATCATGGGTTATATATCTTAAAGTCAAGGCCTTTATTGAAACCTCCAGCTCATTCTTCAAAAAGTCTCTGGACTTAGAGAATAAATCACATCTCAGAAATAAAATGTAGCAATAGGCTCTCTACCTCCTTACATGCAAGGCTCTAGGGAGCCAGTTCCCAACCATCCCTACCTCCAATGCAAATTAGCTCTTCACCCAGCCAAGATGAAGATGATAGTGTTCATCTCTGCATACACAGACTAGGAAACTTCAACCCATTGGGGGTCATGGTACTGGTTTTCAAAAAGATGTAGAACAAAAGGAGCTGAACTTTATGAGTCATTTAAAATCTCCTAGAAACTTTTTAGGAAGAGAAGCAGAGAGATAATTAATGTCCTGGCTAAGTTCCAGGCTAAAGAACAGGACAGAAGCTGGAATCTATGTTCATTTAACTGCATCACTTCTATTCCTCATTTTAAATGCCTCACTCTAAGATTGTCTCAGTTTTTGTTATAATGTCTCTGTCACAGAGATAACTGAATTTCTTTGAAATCAGATTTCTTTAAAATCATATGGATAAAGCTTGTATTTTTGAGACTTGCAAAAGGTAATATATAAATAACTATTTGTGGATTTTATTTTTCTCAGGCTCTATTCTTTGGATTTGACAACATTGTTTATACCACTGTTTAAGGTTAAAGCTGTGTTACATACCTGGAAATTATATAAGAATAGGCCAAATTTTGAATCAGATTAAATATTCAAAAGATAAAGTGGCTACCAGAATTTTTATTTGCTTTAGACTGAATGCCAAATAACAAATAGCTTTCTCTCGATCTCAAAATCCAGCATAACGAATCAACTTCACCAGTTCTGTCATATTTTATATTTAATATGTTAATACACATTTGTTTCTTAGTTTCAAAAAAATTGAGCTGGAAGGTTTGATGTAGGAAGTAAGAGGCATAAGCTTAGATTCTGCATATGTAGTAGCCTCCATCCTCATCTTGCCATCAGCAACAGAGTTCAAAAAAAAATGAAACCCAATGTCACTGGACAGTAACAAATATACTCAGCCTATCCATAGAACATTCTATGTGGATGTCAACATACCCTGCTATCCCATAATGACCTCTAATGAGGCCTTTTCATGAGATTGTCAACCTCTCATAAGGGTTAAAAATTAGAGTATAACAAGTAAATTTCTGCACAGATGACCTTTTTTATGTATTATCACCATTATTAATATAGTAACTACATCTGGCTTATTCTTTAGACATTCAAAACAGGGTGTTTCAAAAAAAAAGATGAGTTTAAAATAAAGTGTGAGGTGCCTGGGTGGCTTACTCAGTTAAGTGGCTGACTCAATTTCAACTCAGCTTATGATCTCAGGGTCATGGGATTGAGGCTCGGGTCAGGCTCTGCGCTCAGTGGGGAGTGTGTTTCAGGATTCTCCCTTGCCTATTCACTCATTCTCTCTCTAAAACAAATAAATAAATCTTTAAATAAAATAAAAAGAGGAGTGCATGTACACTGTTGGTGGAAATGCAAACTTGTGCAACCATTCTGGAAAATAGTATGGAAGTTCCTCAAAAAGTAAAAAATACAACTATCAAAAAAAAATACAACTATCCCACAATCCAGCAATTGAACTACTGGGTATTTACCCAAAGAATACAAGAACATGAATTCAAAGTGATACACGCACCCCCATGTTTATAGCAGCATTATTTACAATGGCCAAATTATGGAAGCAACCCAAGTGTCCATCAATTGATGAATGAATTAAGATGTGATATAGATATTTAGATAGATGTAATATATATATATATATGCAATTGAATATTATTCAGCCATGAATATATGTATTGATGTGATATATATATGCAGTTGAATATATATATTGATATGATATATATGCAATTGAGTATTATTCAGCCATGAAAAATGAAATATTGCCATTTGCAATGATACGGATGGAGCTAGAATATAATGCTCAGCAAAATAAGCCAATCAGAGAAAGACAAATACCATATGATTACACTGATATGTGAAATTTAAGAAACAAAACAAACAAGCAAAGGGAAAAAATAAGAGAGAGACAAATCAAGAAACAGACTTAATTATAAAGAACAAACTGATGGTTACCATAGGGGAGATGGGTGGCAAGATGGGTGAAATATGTGATGGGGATTAAGGAATGCACTTGTGACGAACAAGTGTATGGAAATGTTGAATCACTATATTGTACACATGAAACTAACACTGTATGTTAACTAACTAGAATTAAAATAAAACTTAAAAAATAAACAAAAAAGAGTGTAGTTTTATTAAAATTATTTTTGTAAAATATTTGAAGATAGTTTTAAATTAAGACATGTTTGCTCTACTGAAATGGAGAATAAAACTTAAATTAGATAGCACTTGAGATAATAAATTCACACACCTTTTTCAGAAACATTTTAGACATCATAACAGACCAGACGCCATATCTATATTCTCAGTCTTCTTCACTAAGGTCAATGGTTGTTTGTTGAATAATAATTTAATCTAACAGAACATCAAGCAATCATCCTTTCATTGTATCATAATATTTCAAAACTAATACAGAACCTTTCAAAAATATTTTTTTCACTGAGGTTTTTAAGAAAGTCATCCTGTAGCAGATATCACCTCTGTACCAAAAATTAGTAGAAACTATTAAACAAATTCCAGGCATTTATTGCTTGATGGTTTGTTTTATTTTGTTTTACTTTAAACAATAGTCACCAGTTCAGAAAGTCTAGAAATATGCTCCCCCTGGCTTGATTTATTCTCAACTATTACATTGATTGTTAGTGGAAAATAAATTAAAGCTCACTGATCTTTTCCACAGCATGAATAAATAGGAAGAGTAAGAATTCTAGGTTAAATAACAGTTTCTCTTTTGCATCTGGCTAAAAATGTTTGGGTTTGTTTATTAAAACATTTCACAGAAGTAAAACAATTCAAATTTTAAACTGTCCATGCTTATTTTGAAAAATAATAATATAAATGTATTACTAAAGAAAAATATCCAGGACACTATGTCTTCTTACATTGGCTAAATAAAAAAAATGTAAGTACCTGTGATATTCAATGATGGTGGCTGTCTTAAAAGTCTATGAAAACCAAAAAAAATATTATCCAAATATACATGATTCACTCCCTGAATTGGAGATGTTTCACTTCCAGATAGCTTCACAAATAAGTATAATTATTAGTTTGATAAATACAATATCATCTCTAGTTTTCTTACAAAGTTGCAAATTTAGTCTCAGAAAGTATCACATGAATCACTTTGAAAATATACAGCATATATCTTCTAAAAATGAAGTGTTACTAACTGTACATATTATATGTTTGTAAAGTATGCACAGTTATCTCCAGTGCTGTCATCTTTTGGTCATGCCCATCTAAAATATAAGGGTTCTTTTTTAATAAAATAAGGACTATGTCTTTGGTGACAATAAAACATGTTTGAAGTGCTTTGACACTCCTCTCATTAAAAGATGGAATTTAAGGTCCCTCTGCTTTAAACCTGGGTGGGCCTGTGACCACCTCAACAAACAATACAGAATAACTGACGTCTGAGGCTAGGTTTCTGCTGCTTTCTCCTGGGAAGTTCACTCTGAGATCCGTTAGCTACCATGTAAGAAATTCAGCTACATGGGGAAATTACATAGAAATAGTGATGTCTGAGGCACTCTAGGTATTCCAAACTCTAGCTGTATTGTCTTGCCAGCACAGCACAAGACACAGTAAGGAAGTAGTTGAAATAACTCCATCTTCAACCACCATCTGATTATAACCATATCTCTAGTACAACCAGAGACCTGGAAAGACCTGCCTAGCTGAATCCAGTTAAACCTCATATTTATGAGCAAAATGAATAACTCTTATGGTTTTAAGTCATTGTTTTGGGGATGGTTTTTATATAATATGCTTCTTTTATGTCCTCAATGATGCTTACTATAAGCTGAGTAGTTGTAGACATGTAATAGGCTGATCATTAATTTAATCAAGTAAGTTAAGTAAATCAATATTTTAGCTAAATATTTAAAAGAATACCATTCAAATTAAAAATACTTAACTCTTTTAAACTACTATTTATCATCATCTACTAAATACATTTAAAATCCTCAGACATCATTGGATTCTGAGAGGATGTGCTAGTCTATATTAATATATCTACTCAACAAATTAAGATCAATACTGGGTTGAGTACCCTAGGAGTCTCACCCAACTTGGCCCTTGCACTGAATACATAATATTCATGTGGCACAGTAAGGAGTGATATATCAAGTTGATCTTCTATCCTCAAACTTTCTCTGTCTCAACTTTCCAAATAAGGGAAAATAATGTAGTATCCACCTTTCTCACAAAGATGCCATAACTGCCTCTCCCAAATTTGACCTTCCTTCCCAACACTATTCTATTTTTTTTAAAAGATTTTATTCATTTATTCATGAGAGACACAGAGAGAGACAAGCAGAGACATAGGCAGAGGGAGAAGCAGGCTCCATGCAGGGAGCCTGATGCAGGACTTGATCCCAGGACTCTGGGATCAAAACCTGAGCCAAAGGCAGACACTCAACAGCTGAGCCACCGTCCCTCCCAACATTATTCTAGTTCAAGTTTCAATCATTTCCCTCTTATTCTACTCAAGTATTCTCTTAAATGATCTGTTTTCTGCCCCCTACACATTCTCTACAGAACAGACTGAATTTATTAAAACATAAATCATGTTGTTCCTTACTTCAAGTATTTCGATGTCTTCTCTTTGAATTTAGGATAAAATTTACATTTTGACATTTACGAGAACCCACATAGCCCTGTGTGATCTGGTCATTGCCTATCTTTCTAGCCTTTTTATAAAACCTCATTCACTTGATCCAGTCACAGTGACTTCCTTTCAGATCCTAGACCATAACAAGCTTTTCCCATCTCACATGCTTCACACATATTTTCTCTGCCTAGGATATCCCTAGCTCAGTCTTCCTTTTGTTTTAACAGACTCCTTTGTAGCATATCTAAGCTGAAATATTACTTCCCCAAAATAGGCTTTCCTGCTCAACCTGTCTAAAGTGGTACCACAACCCTCATCATTACTCATTCAGAGCATACTCGTCCTTCAAAGTGCTGACCATAGTTTGTAATTATGCATTTATTTGTGAGTCAATTTTCTAAATATATATCCCTGTTATTAGATTTTAAGCTTCCACAGGGCAAAGATAATACCTATTCAATTCACTTTATATTCAGTTCCTAGAGCATTGCCTGCTTTACATTAGACCATGGATAAATATGAGTTGAGAACAAATGAATACCACAGATACATTTTGAAATTCTATAATAAAATTTATTAAATGGTTGACAAAAAAGAGAATCATGAATTATACAGGATTCTTAACCCAGTACCTTTTTATCTAGCAATGATAGTGAAAAAAACTAGGACACAAAAGAGAATACCACCTAGGATACTCTCAGGTGATGGAGTGGAGGTACTGTCCATAGATTCACACTGGGCTATCCTACACATAGTACATCTCCCTAAAGACCTAAGTTCTTTTCTAAAGCTTGGTCTCCAGGGGCACACTTACCTACTGTGATTGTTAAACTTATGTGTCAATTTAACTGGGCAAAGGGATGGCCAGACAGCTGGTTAAACATTATTTCTGAGTGTCTGTGAGAGTGTTTCTGGAAGAGATTAATGTTCAATTAGATAGACTGAGTACAGAGATTGGCCCTCACCAATGTGGGTGGACATCATTCAATTATTTAAGGGCCTAAATGGAACAAAAAGGCAAAGGAAAAGCAAATTCTTACTCTGTCTTCTGGAGCAGGGATGCCCATCTTTTCCTGACCTCAGACATCAGAACTCCTGGTTCTCAGGACTTCTACTTCAAATTGAAAATTACACCACTAGCTCCCCTGGTTCTCAGGCTTTGGGATTCAGATTGAATTGTATCACTAGCTTTCCTGGTTCTCCAGTTTACAGATGTAGGATTGGGGGACTTCTAGCCATCTATAACCATATAAGCCAATTCCTATAGTAAATCTCACTCTTTTTTTATCTATATGCATCCTATTGGCTCAATTTCTCTGGAGGACCCTGAATAATACCTCTACTTCTTGTTTTCTTCATCTCTATCTTATGAGATTGACTTGGTATTTTTTCAAAATCCAGAACATCCAAATCAAATTGATCTAAGAAAGACAAATATAATTATGTTGACCATGAAGAAGGAAAATCTTGTTCATATTTAAGACCAAAAATTAGGCATATAGGTATATAGATTTAAGCTTACAACATAGAAGGACAATTTTCATTTGGCCCTTAGCATATGACTCTTTGTATTGTCATTGTTTTTAGCCCTCTGGATCCAGGTCTTTCTTACATGCTAGGGCTTCTTCACCTTTGCCTTACTAACTGCACCTAACACAGTTCCGTATATATAACACTACACAAAAAAAGTTTAAGTAAAAATGATATTCTTTTCTTAAAAAATGTATTTATTTATTCATGAGAGACACAGAGAGAGGCAGAGACATAGGCAGAGGGAGAAGCAGGCTCCCTGCAGGGAGCCCGATGCAGGACTCGATCCTGGGACCCCTGGATAACGACCTGAGCCAAAAGCAGACACTCAACCACTGAGCCACACAGGTCCCCATAAAAATTATCTTCTTCTTCTTCTTCTTCTTCTTCTTCTTCTTCTTCTTCTTCTTCTTCTTTCTTCTTCTTCTTCTTCTTCTTCTTCTTCTTCTTCTTCTTCTTCTTTCTTCCTTCTTCTTTTTTCTCCTCCTCCTCCTCCTCCTTCTCCTTCACAAAACTTTTATATACTTTCTAGGCTTTACCTTTTTTATTGTTTTCTCTTATACTTGGAACAACAGATACAATTGAATATTTTATCAGTGTCACAGGACAAACATCTCACTGATACTCAAAACATAGTGACCAATTGCTTTTGGGTATATAGAAACCCATTTCATGGGATGGAGAGGCTTACTCTCAGTTCTGTGAACTAACATTCTCTACCTTGTAGTATTATAATCAGCCTTAGTAAAACCTTAAAGTCTCAAACAGGATGAATCAGTGTAAAACAAAAGCTAATAGACAAAAATTCCATCCCAAAGCTCTAATATACTATACCACCATCTTTCTTTTAGACTAGCTCTGTTGTAGGGTATAATGTAGAAGTTAAATATCCCTTCCCTCTTATTCCACTTGGAGTTCCAAAACAAACTCAAACACAACAGAAGCCAGTTTTTGTAAATAAAGATTTTATTATGTAGGTCTAGTGCCTTCATTTATTTTTAAGGAAATAGTTTTTTAGTAAAACATTGAGTACTCAATGTGCTAGCTTAGTTGAGGGTAAGAATTTTTGGAAGCATAAACAATTTAATTTGCCTCCAGTTCAGAAAGCAAGAAAAGGAAGGGTTTCTAAATGACCCTATTGTAGAGAAGCGCATTAAAAGATATAAACATTGAGGTGAAGTTAACTAAATTTTGTCTTCCCATTAGGACTATAAGCTCCTTAAGGACAAATTCTGTGCTTTACACATCTCTCCATTAACCAGCCTATAAAATGGTTGTAATACATTGCCTCAAATATACTAAAGCACTGAATATTCATTTGGTTATTTCTACATCCCTCCCTTGACAATATTTCATCCTGGATTTCCTAGGAGGTCATAAGATTATAAACACTCATCCAGCTAATATTTACCAGGAATTTCCTATATGCAAGCCACAATTCGGGTTTGGGGCAGGGGAATATAGGCTACAAAATATATAAAATGTAACAACTGTTCTCAGAAAATTTACAATTTAATTGAGAAGATAAAACATATATACAAATAACTAGAATACAATGTAAGAAGCAATAAGAGCCATAAAAATCTTTTAGATAAAATGTTACTTAGCTAACTAAGTTGAAGAATTGTAAAGATGTTTGAGATAAAGACTTCCTAAGGAAGATGGTAATTAAATTGGAACTGCAGTGATTAAGTAGGTATATCCTGAATATTTGGAGATAAGGAGAAGGAACATTTCTATTGCATACCATGTCTCACTGTGCTGGACACATAATGAGTACTATATTGGTTACCCATATCTGTTATAATAATCTGCCACAAACATACTGTTTTAAAACAATGCAAATGTAATATCTTACAGTTCTGGAGGTTCAGAAGTCTGTAATAGGTCTCACTAGGCTAAATCAAGGTATCAACAGTCCTGCATTCCCTCTGGAGGATCTAGGAGAAAATGTTTCCTTGCCTTTTTCAGCTTCTAAAGGCCACCCACACTCCAGCTTTTTGTCCTCATATCACCTAGTACTCATTCTCATCTCCTGCCTCCCTCTTACAATCATCCTTGTGATTATCTCAGGCCTAATCCAGGATAATTTCCTCATTTCAAGATCTTTAACTTAATCACATCTGCAAAACTATTTTTCTTGTGTGAGGTAACATATTCACAGAATCCAGGAATTTGGATGGGGACATGTTTGGGAGGCCATTATTTAGCCTACCACAAGTACATAATTCAGTATTTGCTTATTGATTTTCATGCCTTTAAATACTTCATGTTACTGCCACAGAATTAGGGATTTGAGAGGGTTTTTTAGTTTTATTGATGCATATTTGAAAAAACTGATATTTATAAAGTACCAGAGTGCCCAATACGGTGATATAGGAAGATTCTGAACTCCTCTCCTCCATGAAAACACTAAATCTATACCTCTATACCTATTTATAGAGCAGTTCTTCCTGAAGAACTGAGGGCTGACTAAACAGCTTCTGCATAACAAAAGATAGACGAGAGAGATAGACACTCAGTAAGTAAAGGAACCTTCACACCCAATGCTGCAAAGTATAATGAGGAGGGATAGTGCTGACCGACCAGGAACAGATTTGTCTGCCCTGGGGCACAGGAAAAAAGCTACAGTTTAAAAGGACAACTAGAAAATAAAGGAACCAGCCCTAAAACCATACCAAATGGTAGAGGAACACCTGGAACACTCTTCCAGGTTGGAGGGGCTCAGGAGCACCATGGTTTATTTTCCCTGTCTGCCTTGATAGCACAGATGGGAGCAAGGTCCAGGTGCCATAGCTGGCCTGCTGTCTCTGTGAGCCCTGAGAATGCTATATCATACCAGTTCCAGATGCCTGGGGCACAGAACAAATTTCATGGTTTAAAAGGGAAACTAGAATATAAAGTATCCAGCCCTAAAACTCTGCCAAATGGTGGGACAGCTGCTGACACTCTTTGGGTCAAAGGACCTGGTGAACACCATGGTTTACACTTTGCTTCCACCTTGATAGTATGGCTGGGAGTAGGGTCCAGGATGCTAGCTGGCCTACTGCCTCCCTGTGCCCCTACCTCACCTTAGCTCCAGTCATCCCACCAAGGCAACCCCAGAGTGATGTACACCAGTGTAGACACCCCCAGTCAGCACTCACTACAGCTCCAGCTAGATACTGTGCTGGGTGCTAAAAAGACAATGGAGGACAAAACATACAGGATCCCTTGCCCTCATATGACTTAAATACTAGTGAGTGAGAAAGATGATGAACCAATAAATAGACATATAATATAGTATCAGATAATTTTAAGTGCTATAAGAAAGATATCTCTCGGGGAATCCCTGGGTGGCTCAGCGGTTTAGTGCCTGCCTTTGGCCCAGGGCGTGATCCTGGAGTCCCGGGATCCAGTCCCACATTGGGCTCCCTGCATGGAGCCTGCTTCTCCCTCTGCCTATGTCTCTGCCTCTCTCTCTCTCTCTCTCTGTGTGTGTGTGTGTGTCTCATGAATAAATAAATAAAATCTTTTTTTAAAAAAAGATATCTCTCATAGGCAATAATAGGGGAAACCTATATTAGATTGGATAATCACCATTTTGTCATTGACAAGTCACAATCCACATATATTCCAGAATACTTTGTTATCACTGCAGAAAGCACCAGTATCATGGGTATACAGGATACTAAGAAAATAATTATTCTCCAGGATCAAACACATAGTCAGGCTAGTTATATAAAGTATTTGGTTTCTGGGACCAATGTTATTATGAAACCAGGTGATTGATGCCAGCATTCCAAAAGAACCACACAGCCCTATCAATACACTTGGTGTTTCTAGTTTCCAGTTACACCCATGGGTGGAGTATTATTCCCAACTTTTAACTCATGGGTACATAGCAATTTTATCTTCCTAAAACTAGTATAGGAGGGGGGTTTTTACTAACATAAATGTGGGCTTTTATTCTCATTGCCAGTGCTATTTAAAACACTCACACAAATTATTTCACAAGCTTTCCAAATATTTTAGAAAAATAAGGCATGTTAGGCTTGGAAGACAATTCAATATCAACTTTTTATTGAAAAAACACAGCATGAATGTATTTTTTTAAACTCTTCATTGAGACCCTATGTTAAACAATGCAAAGACATTAAGGTAGTATGGCTTCCAGATGTCATGTAGTAGCTAAAGAGGCTTTTTTATAAAGCAAAATATTGTTGCACGTAAGTTTTTTCCCCTATCCCTCACTCCCAGGTTGTTGCTGATAGCTATTCAGTGGCCAATCAATAATAATGGAAAACCATAGTTTAATTCACTTTTTAGTGAGCTGTCATGAAGAAAAAAAAGCATGTTTTCACAGAGCATGGAATTAAGCAGTTAAAAGGAGTTCAGTTAGTTATATGACAGATTGGGTTCTATTTTTCAAACATGCAAAAAGCCATCAAGCAGTGAGAGGAACTGCAGCTTTCCTCTCCTGCTGAAGTCACCAATGTCTCCATGGCTCCCTGCCAGCCTTGTGGGCTCAGCTCGGCTTGCTTCTCTTGTCTCCATGTCCACTTCTCAAAACCCTTCTCAATACCTAGATGTAATAAGGGAAATATAACCTGGCCTGGGGTCAAGGTAGGGAGTAAGAATGCAAGGAGGGACTTTTTTGAGGTACTGAAAAATGTAAACAATCACAAAAGAATCCCAGGTCTTTCTGACCTGAAAGTCTCCATGTTAATAGTCACACCCTTTTCCACCCTAGGAGCAAATAAAACCTATTCACCAAAGCTCAAAGGAAAGTTCACAAAAAGGGCATTTTGCAACAATAGGCAACTCATCCAGGCCCAGCCTTCAAGGAATTTATCATCAAAATACATTACTACGGTTAACAATGACACAGACACATAAACAGCATCATATTAAAAAACAAAATAGAAACAGTTGGCAATTATTATTATTAAGCTTTCACTGTGTTCTATACACTGTTAACAGATTACTATGCATTATTTATGTTAATCCTTATAACAATACACTATGAGGTAAAAACTACTGATGTTCTCATTTTACAGATTGGGAAAATGAGGCCCAAAATAGAATTTGTCCAAGGTCATGCAGCTAGTCAATGACAAAAATAAGGTTTGATCTAAGGAACTATACTTCTAGATCCCACGCTCTTCTCCCCTCCTCACACTCCACATCTGTAGGATGGTATAGTGCCTTACTACCTATCCACAGAAGCATTAAGACAATATAGCACATATACTAAAAAGGAAACTTATACCACCTCTTCCACTTAGATTGAGGAAAATTTAATGTTTTACTTCTACTCCTCTTTTCTCCTCCCAGAGGATACTTTTCTTTTATCAGTTTTGTTCTGTCATCTTGACTCCCTATCTTCTGACAAGAGCTTCTTTCTGCTTTCTGTCCCCAAACTCAAATTCTTATGTTGACCTTTCTTGAGGTCTTAATGCCCTGATGGTATCAGTGTGTTTTATAAAACTTGATCCATGTTTCATGTGTGTTTTTATAGGTTTCCTAAGATGAGTTTACCTCCTTGCCCTTCATATTTCTTCTTGCTACCTGGTACCACAGAATTTTTCTTACAAATGAACCCATGAACATATTATCCATGTTTTTCTTCCACTTTCAGCCATGCAAGTCCAATGACAATCTCTCACAGGGCTCTGAAATAGGCACTTGTGTAATCGAGCATTTGTTTTAGGCATCTAAATATAAACGTTAGCACTTCATACTCTGCTACATCTCAGCTTGTATAGAGCACTTAATCAACAAGAGTCATAGTGTACCGGATTGTTCCCTTAGTGATTGGTGACTATGATTATAAATCTATGGAGGGAATTCCTTAACTGAATTACTTTAGTTTCAAGCCAAAAGTTAAATCCACATGTTTGTACAGCTGAATAATTCCTATCTGGGCAGGAAGGTAGAAGTGATGATGAAAGGTTCTTCTGTTTAAAATTTATATTTGTAAGTTCCATTTATGAACCTGTTCCTGAGACCTACTTCTAGGCATTGGCTTCCCAGGACATATAAAATCCATGCTATCATAGTAGTGAGGGGCACAAGCTTTGGCAATGAATTTTAATTTTAATACCTATTCCACCATGCATTGACTATGACCTTAGACAAGTCACTTTACCTCCCTAAACCTCTGTGTTCTCATCTATATATGGATATAGTAATAGTATCTATCCCATAGGTTCACTGTGAGCTTTAAATGAGATGTTATATATTCATGCAATAGTAAGCAGCCAATAAATAGTATTTATTATCCACTATCTAGTCTGCCAATTCTACATAAGTATTCTACTTTGAAGATTCAGGAAAAGGGGTATAGATAGGGCAGAGGGCAAGTCTTAAGCCAGGAGTCGCTCCAACAACAATATTAGGAATCTCCTAAGGTAAAGGAAGAAACTGAGGCCACTATGTTTGTCATGTGGTCCAGTCCCTTTCAGGTTGTCAGAATAGGTAGGCTCACCTTTTTGGCATTTGGAATAAAGAGCAGGAGGAGGAAATTACAAGAGAGTGAGCATGCACAACAAATGTTCTTAGTTTTCTTTGTAATGAAACAGAATGAAAGTGGATAATTAAAATCTTTCATTGGGAAATCAAGTAACTCTCATATTAACACAGGCAAAACAATGACAACTTTGGCATGATTTTAGAATGAGAATGTGAGTGGCAAAATGCAAATGCCAAGGGGAAAATCAGTTGCCTTATTTTTTCATTATTAATGTCTTTCTTTTGTCTACTGCATTCTGGAGTTATTTTATTTAAATTCAATGTTTGTATGTAATCTTCCCTGTGCTTGGCGTTCTTCAATAAAAATGGTTCAGCAGAACAAAAACAAAATCTAGTAATTATGGCTGTAGCTACAGTGTTTTTTTTAATAAATTAATTTTTTATTGGTGTTCAATTTACCAACATACAGAATAACACCCAGTGCTCATCCCGTTAAGTGTTCCCCTCAGTGCCCGTCACCCAGTCACACCCCCCCCCCGCCCACCTCCCTTTCTTGTAAGCTTTCAAACACCATTCTATCATCCCGTAGCCAAAGTTTTAGCCTTTCCGCCGCAGCTCCTGCTTCTCCGGGACGGGGCTCTCCCGTCCTGGGGGCACTCGCCCGGGCCTTAGCCCGGCTCCTCACGGGGCCCCTCCCCCTCGGAGGCCTTTTGTTTCTTTATTTCTTTTTCCCCCGTCTTCCTACCTTGATAGAAGCGCGAACTCTTCTCACTGTAGCGTTCCAGGTGGTCTCTCTTTAAATCTCAGGCCGAATTCGTAGATTTTCAGGATGATTTGAAGGTTATCTAGGTAATTTGGTGGGGACAGGTGACTTGGGGACCCTACTCTTCCGCCATCTTGCCCCTCCTCTACAGTGTTTGTTAAGACTGGAAAGGAGACAATAGAAATGGTCGTTTAATCATCGAAATTCAAAGAACAAAAACATCTCCCCATCACCCTTTTATTGAACCTGGCCCAGTGCAAGAGAATTACAGCTGAATGAACTAATGCAGATGTGTGTCTCTTTTAAAACTATTTCTAAAGATGCAAAACAGATTGTCCAAAACAAGTTTGGTGCTGAGTTTCTTCATTGGTAAGTACTCTCTACCATCCTTCAGTTGCCAACAGATGAGACAGGTGAAAATATGATTGTAAGAGGTGTGATGACAGCTCCCTCACTATACGTTATTAATTCTAAGATGCACTTGTACAGGTGTTAAGTACTTTTTTGTGCCTCTTGCTGAAACATTTCAGGATATTTTGAGCAGGTGCACCTAAAAGGTGATAAATATGGCTGTGTTTTACTGCAATGTAATACAATGGCAGTCTTGTGCCACCATGGGTAGTGGTCACTCAATCATTTATTCACATTTTCAGTACTTATTGAGAGCCTACTGTGAGCTGGGGAATCAGCAGTGGATCTCAGGGCTATAATCCATAAGTCATAGAGCTTTTAATCTAGTAAACATGGACAGTTAACAAGTAAACAACAGGGATCCCTGGGTGGCGCAACGGTTTGGCGCCTGCCTTTGGCCCAGGGCGCGATCCTGGAGACCCGGGATCGAGTCCCACGTCAGGCTCCCGGTGCATGGAGTCTGCTTCTCCCTCTGCCTATGTCTCTGCCTCTCTTTCTCTCTCTGTGACTATCATAAATAAATAAAAATTAAAAAAAAAAACAAGTAAACAACATAGTAATTCCAAGTTGTGGATAATACTATAGAATAAAATAAAGCAGGGGCCCACTGTTACAAGTTCCTAAGGGAGATGAAATAGTCCTAGAGAGGACTGAGTCCACTGGGGAAATTTTTGAATTTTGACCACTTCAAGGATGAATTGACCACCCTGAGGATAGAATAATGGCCCTGGTAAGTTTAGCCCAGCTACTGTACCTGCTCATGGCATTTAATTTACCTAAGAAAAACTTACCAAAAGGAAAATAATATGTTGACATGCTATGTTAAATAAATGTAACATAAATGTAATGGATGTTCTCATTTATTTTACATGACACATGGAAAAAAGATAGACTTTGAGATTTTTTTCATAATGGTTACTGTTTAACCTCACAAAACATTCTCTTATTCCCATAACATAGGAATGTGTAAATAAAGGTGCCACTCTGCCATCCTTCTATTGTTACTCGTGATTACACGACTCCCCCATATTGTCCTTTCTTTTCAAAATGGAAACAGTCTAGAGTGTTCCCTCTTCCAGATACTTCTCATTTTCATAATCATTTCTATTGTTGGACTTTTTAAAAATATATTCTCTTTCTTTTGAAAGGATGCTGAACATGAGATAAAGCATTTCATTTTGTTACCTCACTTTCTGCAGCAGAGGAGTCTTCCTTGCCCTGTTGACAATATTCCATGAAAATGTTAAAGTTTAACCATTTATTTCATTAGCCAGTCCCAGATCTTCTCAGAATAGCACAAAAGAACATAGGAAGATTGGGGTAGGTAATGTATCTGTTTGACTGCTAGAAGGAGTGGAGCTGCCAAAAAACCTTGCCCTCCTTGCACCTGTTTACATTGTCAAGAACATCTCTGCTTTCAAAAGGACTGTTCGTTGTGATAGTGGTTTGCTTGATTCTTAGAGCAGCAAAATGATCAAATTTTTACAAATCCATAATGTCATATAAAACCATGGTAATTCATCAACTCGGGGCACATTTTCTGACACTCACACAGGGTCACTATCCTGGTCTGATCTCCTTTGAACTCTGTCAAAAAACAGGGAACATATTGTTTATTACTATCACTCCAGGAAAGTGTAGCTTTCCCTCAGTCTCCCCCTCCCAAACCTATCCCAAACTAGTTTGTTGCTTCTATCCTTTATATGATACCAAATCAATAGCTTCTTATTGGAGGAGGCTGCAGTGACCTGTGAAGAATGCCAGGAAAATTGTGGTATAAAAAAGAGCAAAATTATGGTTCCTCCACTAACTCTTGGGGTACAGTAAAGGGCATGCAACCAAGGGGAAACCAAGAAATGTGATTATCAATGCACTCTCTTCCCTGCCCCTTTTCAAAATTATTTGAAAAGTATAATCACAATAATGTCAGTTTTCACACAGATGAAGTTCTAAACTCTTAACTCTGGTGTTGTTTTTGTGGAAATATTTTTAGTTGGCTGTTGTATGTATTTGAAACATAAGGATACACTTACTAAAAATGTGTCCAGCTACAAATCTGTTTCTCTGAGTAATGGAACAGGTACAAAAGAAAAGGATTTATTCAGTGGGATTTCTCAACTGCAGAGCAAGTTCTTGCATTTCAACAAGGAGCTATTAAGATCCAACTGTGTACTCAACAAATTGGCCTTTTAATAATGTGATCTTTTTTTAAGATTTTATTTATCTATTCATGAGAGACACAGAGAGAGAGGTAGAGACACAGGAAGAGGGAGGAGAAGCAGGCTACATGCAGACAGCCAGAAGCAGGACTCGATCCTGGGACTCCGGGATCACACCCTGAGCCAAAGGCAGATGCTCAACTGCCAAGCCACCCAGGCGTCCCTAATAATGTGATCTTAAAAACTTTTTTCAATCTTGTTCCTTCACCCACATAAGGGGGGTGGATATCCCAAGTTCCATTACCCAGCAATGTACCAACTTCCTATACAAGTGATTGGTACTGAAGGCAAGTTGAAATCATGACTCTCACATAAACCATGCACTGGGACTTGTGTATAAATAAGATTCTTCAAAAAAAAAAAGATTCTGCGACTCTTCATTAACAGTATCATTGGCTACAGAGAGCACTGGTTTTTTTTTTGAATTTTTTTTATTTATTTATGATAGTCACACAGAGAGAAAGAAGAGAGAGGCAGCGACACAGGCAGAGGGAGAAGCAGGCTCCATGCACCGGGAGCCCGACGTGGGATTCGATCCCGGGTCTCCAGGATCGCGCCCTGGGCCAAAGGCAGGCGCCAAACCGCTGCGCCACCCAGGGATCCCGAGAGCACTGTTTTTAATATACTTGTAAATGGATCTATTTTCTTAGATCTATTTTCTTCTTGTAACATTGGTATTACAAATAATTATCAGCATCTGTCCTAGCAAGTAAGGTAATTGGACAGCAGTTCTCTTTGTGTAATCAGGTCTTTTTGAATGTGTCTTAAGAATCCGTGAAAGAAAGACATATTTCTCATTTTAATTCACATAATATTCATCAAATTCTGGAGTTGGTGATGTAAGGAAAACCTGTTTCCTTTTTAGACTTTCCGAAATGTGTGTGTGTGTGTATTTAAAGATTTTATCTATTCATGAGAGACACACAGAGGCCGAGACATAGTCAGAGGGAGAAGCAGGCTCCCCATGGGGAGCCCAATGTGGGATTCAATCTCAGGACCCTGGGATCACGACCTGACCCCAGGCAGATGCTCAACCACTGAGCCTACCCAGGGGCACCCAAAATGTGTGTACTTTTATGAAAGTTTAACAGGAGGCCAGCCTAAGAATCAAAGAAACAGGGAGGCTCTAAATGATCTTTTGAAAACGGGTCCTTTCCACCAAAATGCCAAAATTGATGAGAAAGGGGAATAGAGAGACATACATGCATACTCAGTAGGGTGTTAACACAATTACTTTACAAAGAGTAGTAGTATCAGGTTTCACAGGAAGCAGAAGTCAAGGGATTAAAAACCTTGTCCATCCACACATGGAGCTATAATACAAAGCAAGTTCTAGCAAACTAATTTGTTAGAACTAGTTTGGGCATCCTCAAACTAAGGTTTGAGGATGCCCATGATATCACCAAAGAGATGGGTTGGGCAAGTCATTCCTCAAGGCACTCCAAATAAAATTAGAAAAAAATAAGAAGAAAATCTCATATCATTTGAATGAAAATGCCTTTAGAAGACTTGGGAATTTTTTAAACTGATATACATACAATCTAAATAAAAAGAGTATACTGCTAAACACAGCTTTAAGGCAAGACTTCTAGACCCACAACCAATTGCTCCTTAGCAATTCCTATAGAGAAATTTTAGAGCCCCACAGAGGTTGAGAGCTAGAAGGTGGGGGTAGGCTTAGGGATAAGGTTTCACTAAAGTTACTAGGGTTTGATAAACCTGGTTTGCATAAAATTAGATGAATGGCAGCCACAAGAGAGATCTAAACCAAAGTTTAAGCATGACCTTTAACTTTGTCCCTGATGCCTCATTGAATTTGCTATCCTGAGGCCTCAACTTACTATGATAGAATGGGAGGATGCTAGGTACAGTTTCAAAGTGGCCATTTATTTCTTGTGAACCTCAACATTCAATGAATTTTGAATTGTCTAAAATATCAAGGTATTTTAAATCAGATAATACTAGAGAATAAAAAGAAATACTAGAGAATACACTTTGAAAGTGAAAAATTATTAGACAAAGCTAAAGGTTTATTTTTACAACTTTACATATAGCTTTGCCATAAACAGTATTTTAAGGAGTCCACACAATTTTATTGCATATTAGCATTGATGGTCAAAAGATGCATTTGAGTGCTTCTTTAGACAACCCTTGGCAAAATAAAGTGGGCTATGCATCCAAAGCCTAATAATCTACCACTCCCAACCACTCTGCAGTATAATATATCAGTGATCTCCAAATGGCCAAAGTGAGAGACCACCTCTGCAGAATGTTAATGTTTAATTATCAAACTCCCATTAGACTAAAGAAGCTGTTCTAGGAAGATGCTATGCAGTTGCACTGTTAGTGACTTTAGTGACTATTTAATATTAAATTGGGCCTCAAATGGGCTTTTTAGTACAAAAGTCACCTTTGTGAGTGACAGTCCAGCTGGCCAAGGTTTACCCTTAAAGACTCATTTAGGATTTTATTTTTCCACTGTGTGCAATGTATTAAATTCATGAGTATCCTAGTTGACATGAAATTCACTGAGTTTAGATACATAAAAATAATCATTCCCTTGCATTTAAACATTCTTTCCAAACAAATCTCCCCAAACTGATGTCATGAAGCTGATTGAAGGTTATATCAAGTACTGAAAATTAGTGCATTTCTACAGACTTGGTAGGACTAGTGGACTCTAATTCAGAGATTCCTTATGTTCCTTAGTATGGAGAATTTCCTTCAGGCACTTGAAGGTCAAACCTACAAACCATCAGTTAACGTAATTTGACTGATCAAATCAAATACAGTAGTGTTTAAGGTATAAGATGTATCTCTCAAGTAGCCTGGGAAACAAAATTAAATATATATATATATATGTATTTTCAAAGTTACTCAAACTCCAAAAGTCCTAGGGTTTGAGTTCCCCCAGGAGCATATCTTGAGATAAAATTCAAATACAATAAGTTTTTTGGGGAGCTGACCACAAAAAGCAGCCATAGAAGAATGGAGAAGTGAGGCAGGGAAGGGAACAAAGAGCATAAAGGATGGCAATAGGAGCTCAATCTTGGTGTGAAACTCTGAAGAAATTTATCCTGACTGAGAGACAAGGAAACTGGAATATTTATCCACAAAAATTCCCATCAGACTTTGGTTAAGGATTGCTTCCAGGACCATTAATTTTCTGGCATTTCAGTCTTTCCCTGCATACAAATAAGTGATCCCACACACAAAACAACAACAACAACTGAAAACCCTCAGAGAGTCAAAGGTATTAGTAGTAAGCAATCTCCAATGCAAGTGAGTGTCAAGAAACACGGATGGGTCACCAGCAAGCTCTTTTACACCCTTACTAACCAAAATGTTGCCCATTGAGGAACAACAGCAGAATAAACTGGGTTCTTTTGAGAAATGCAGAATCTGAGACCCCACTTCAGATCTATGCATATTAAAGTTTGAGAACCATGATGGTACAACACATGTGGGCAGGGGGAGAGAAAAACAGAGAGAGAGACAGAGACAGAGAGAGAGAGAGAGAGAGAGAGATTGAGAAAAAATAGTTGCAAACCTCTCAAAATAAAATCAAGGGTATCAAAGTACAATTTTTAGCCAAAAGAAACAAGAGTCCTCTGGAATTCTTTTTTTTTTTTAAGATTTTATTTATTTATTCATGAGACACACACACACACACACACACACACACACACAGAGAGGCAGAGACACAGGCAGAGGGAGAAGCAGGCTCCATGCAGAGAGCCCCATATGGGACTCCATCCCAGGTCTCCAGGATCAGGCCCTGGGCTGAAAGTGGCGCTAAATCGCTGAGCCACCTGGGCTGCCCAGTCCTCTGGAATTCTAACTAAGAAATCCCTTCTCTGTTGTCCACTAACACCCTTTGTCAAATCAACAAGTCTAAAGTTTCATAGACAAACTTCAACAGGAAAAAAGTGCCCCTCCAAACAGAGGTACTCGTAAGATAAGACTCCTGTGGCTTTATTCTTTTTTTATCGGAGTTCAATTTCCTAAAATATAGCATATCACCCAGTACTCATCCCGTCAAGTGTCCCCCTCAGTGCCCGTCACCCAGTCACCCCCACCCCCCGCCCACCTCCCTTTCCACTACCCCTTGTTCATTTCCCAGAGTTAGGAGTCTCTCATGTTCTGTCACCCTCACTGATATTTCCCACTCATTTTCTCTCCTTCCCCTTTATTCCCCTTCACTATTTTTTATATTCACCAAATGAATGAGACCATATAATGTTTATCTTTCTCCGATTGACTTATTTCACTCAGCATAATACCCTCCAGTTTCATCCACATCGAAGCAAATGGTGGGTATTTGTCATTTCTAATGGCTGAGTAATATTCCATTGTATATATAGACCACAGCTTCTTTATCCATTCATCTTTCGATGGGCACTGAGGCTCCTTCCACAGTTTGGCTCCTGTGGCTTTAATACGTTAAGGGTATAGGGTCATTGCTTAAAAGCTGCCTAGAGCTTTAGCACTCAAGACTATCCAAACAGAGAGTTAGTGAAGACCATAATAAGTGTTTCTTAAATACACCATTTCCACGGTGATGGTTATTCTGATCCAAATCTGATTAAAGATGTTAGACAATGCATCATAATGAGAAAATGTCTACTGGACTACAAAATCAGAAGCAGTGATGAATATTAAGCTCTTTAGTCCCCCTAAAGCAACCCCTTGAAGGACCATGCTGCAGACCATCCAGAAATAATTGTCAATGTTAGGCCTTCCACATATATACAAGGAAGGTGGGGGTGGAGAGAAGGTTCTTCTCACCCTAAAATGTTAACAGAGTCTAAGAGAGATTAAGGGTTGGAAATTTGCATCTAGAAACCATATTGAGTTAACAAGCCCAAGATCATAAAGTAAGAAGTATCAGGTGGAAAAATCTGTTACACAGGCAACCAGCCATCCGTGATTTTATTATCACGTTCACAAGAAAGACACATTCTACTGAAATCTGAATTGTAATTTCAATTGCAAATTTCAGCACATTTTAATTGCATTATAATGTATTATTACCTCCATGAGGAATCTATAAAATTATCAGAAACATGATATCTAAAATGTATCAAGTATATATGTACCACACATAGGCACTTATATATTTTCACCCATATAACTCTCAACCCTGTAAAATGAAATACTATAATTAATTTCCATTTTACAGATTGGCAAGCTAAGAGAAGATGGTTAACTCACTTACACAAGGCCTTGTGCTGAGTTCAGATTTGAATGTAGACCTATGGTAACTTAGAAATCCACACTCTTATCCCCAAGGCTCTTCTATTTTATTATGAGATACTCTATCCCTTATTGTCTAGCCAGACATATTAAGAAACCAACCCCTCTGAAGTAAAAACATGTTTAAAAATCACCAGACTATCAATTAGATTAGAACTAGAGGATTTTCTTTTCTGCTCATTACGTTTATTTTTTAATATTGAAAGCAGATGATATCTCTTCAGTGCACACTTACCTCTGGATACATAAAATATTATCTATAACAAAATTCATATTATAAAGTGTAGAAGGTTGGTGGGTACTTCTGTTTAGAGGCTGATGATTCCCTTAAGGCTAAAGTCCTTTGAAATCTAGCCCTGCGTTTAGTTGAAAAAAGTCTAGATTTTCATGGCAATCCAGGGGAAAATATTGAAAAGATAAATAAAGCATAAAATTCTTGGAATTATTAGGTTTGGTGTACTATTAAAGGTCACCTGTTAAACTGCAGGAAAAGAAAGAAAGAAAGAAAGAAAGAAAGAAAGAAAGAAAGAAAGAAAGAAAGAAATGAAGAGAGGACACATGAGGGCTCTGAGGAGAGAGCAATGGTGCAATCAACATTTCACCATGGAGAAGGCATCAAAATAAGAAAAATACCAAGGAAACCACCAATGTAAAATAACAGACATTTAGAAAGAATAATAAAAAATTCTGGATAGAGAAACATTACTGGAACAATGCAGGTAAAAGACATGCATTTATCTTTAGCTTTACAACTTTGCTGACTCAGAACCTGGTCAAGCAAATTTAATCTTTTCACAACAAAGAGAATCAGAAAAAATGTGGAAAAGATCCAGCTGAAAACTTATAAGAAAGGGAGAGTAGGGGGCAGGAAGAGGGGAAAGTAAGAGAGCAAAGGAGGAAATGAGTCAAAACCAAAAAAAAAGGTAGAGAAAAGAGTACATTCAATTTTATAACTTTTAATAAGGTTGTCCAACCTACAATTTAGCAATGTATTTGAGCAGAACATCAATTTGTCAAAGCAAGTATTTTTGTTTAAAATTATCATTACATTTAAAGTGTATTTTTTTACATCAAGAAGAGTAAATTGAGGGAAAAAATGTTTAAAGGTGTTGCAGGAGAAAAGTGAAACTCCTTGGACACCTGATGAAATGGGGATATATGTGGTTATGGGCACAGGTCTTAGAACAGAATAAAGACATAGCAAAGAAAACAGTAAATAGCTATCTCTGAAAGGTCAAAAGGCACAGAAGGCAATATTATAGAAACTTGACCTAGAAGTGAAAGTTGATTCAAATTGATATTTAATGGTCAAATTCAGCATAGAGCACATGACATTGCCTGCATTTGTTCTGATGTTGGTAAAGGGTCCAAGCTACCAAACCAAATACAAGCCCATTAAGTCTCATAATCATGACAGGACTGAATGTAAGAAGCAAACACTGATCCAGCCCATCAGTCCCTAAGGCCCCTAGCACATCTAGACATTTCACTATGTCTCTTAGCCTCTCTGAAGGGAAATTTGTAACAAAAGCTCCATCCTATCGGTTTGTTTTTCTTATCTAAAGGACAATAGAAGGAAGAAAAGAAAAAAAGGGAAAGAAAAGAATTATTAGAAACAGATCAAAACAAGTTTCCCTCTTAGAGAAGAAGAAAAAACTTTAGCTATATCTGGCTACATAGAAACCCCTAGAGTAGACACTCCATTTCAGCATTCTCTATACATATGTCAGTATCGCAACTATATTGCCTTACTAATTGTCCAGGATACTATTCTTCCAAAATAGCTTGATCTTGACAGTGCCCAAAACCATCACTGACTGTAAAGTCCAAATTGAACTCTGGAAATGAATTTTTTTCTTTTAAAGCATAAGACAATGTTGATAATTCAACAAAGGGAGGAATATGATACTTTCGAAGGTGATAAATAAACACAGAAGGGATAACACCATTTTATATATACCAAATATAAATGTTTATCATCCAGGCATCTCTTTTTTTTTTATCATCCAGGCATCTCAATGCATAGTATCCTTAGATATGAATAAGTATAGAACCAAATGCAAACAATATGTTAATTGAGCTTTAGTGATCAAAATGACTGATAATGCAAATATTTTAATGTCCTTAATTGGAAGTAATAGAAAAAGGCCCATGTAACAGTCCTATAGAGTTAGCCTAGTGGCTGCCCTTAGCCAATAAACAAGGTTATTCAAGTTATCACTTATCACTACTGTGCAGCCTGGATTCCTGCGAATTCTCTTGGGAGTTTTGAGTGGCCTGTACATCATCAGCCAATTAGAAAGTGATACCCAATTAAAGGGAGCTCAATCAATAACTTTGTTTTAAGCCTCACCACAGAACCATTGTCTATTCCTTCCCTTGCAAATAGGAATAATTGAACTCCCTTATCCCACGGGACCAGCATGAAGAATCATTGCAAATTACTGTTACATTCTACATTAATAGTTGCAAGGATAATGATTGCATTGCTTTATAGTGTGAACATCAAACCTAGTGTTTTTCCAAGGATGCTCTCACAAGCCAACAAATCATTTCCCTATCTCACAATTACTTAATTTAAAAGGTGATGGGCACTGAGGGGGGCACTTGACGGGATGAGCACTGGGTGATATGCTATATGTTGCAAATTGAATTCCAATAAAAAATAATTTAAAAAATCAGAAGGTTCTGTTCTGGCCGTTAAAGTAGCTAAAATATTTTAACAATTAATTACCCTAACCTCACGGGGCTGGCTTTCCACTCTTTTCCAGAAGACCTTCCTTTCTGTGAGATAAGGATATATATTTTTCCATGTTTCTTCATCACTTTCTTCTCTTACCCCCTAGGACACTCACCCACATTCTCCAAAGTCTTTGGCACAACACTCTCAGTTTGTCTATGTCCACTCCAGTCATTAACCCGTGTGTCTTAATCATGGTGCAAACCCACATTGCTGCCCGAGGTTCTTTGAATTCTTTTACTACAAGGACTTTCTCCTCCATTCCATTTAAAAACCTACTCCCAGAGCCAAACATTAGACTTCATCTCCCACCAGAACTTCTCCATTTCATAACTCTTAAATGCCAATAGCTCTTTCTTTGAGCACTATCTCATGATTGTTAAATTCACTCTGTTACTCCCACTTCCTTTGTTCTTAATTTTCATTGAGTTCTCCATTTCTGTGCCTTCCATTCTCATCAGTCTATTGGTCCATTTCTGGCTTCACTTTCTTCCTTCCCCAGCTTCAAGTTTGTGATCTAATCTGAAACACTCTTTAACCAATACCTTCAAATCCATTATCTCCTTAGGCAATTCTACCAAAATTGTCTTGAAAATCTTTAACCTTTAATTAACCCATCCATTTATCTTCTCTGTTCCTACATCTAGGCCATTGACCATAATTGGATTTTCTTTTTTCACTATGCAGATTTTACTTTATTTCCTTCAGTTTTTTTCAAATAAACAAAAAGCTCTGGATAAGTTTTAAGTACTACCTTTGTATCAGCCACAGCATATACTCACTAACCTTTCTCTTAAATCTTTCCTTAAGCTCCTTTTTCCGGCTTACCTCATAACTCAGGCAAATGAAACCTGAAGCCAACCATCAGGTGATGGTGACCACCCTGACATGACCTCCAGTTGACACAGAACACCCAGACTGGTTGAGCTAAACCCCTGACTCACACCTGTGCAGATGGATGATGGAGTGACCCCTGGAATGACTGGCAATTGCCTTCAACTCATTATGTTACTAAATTCTCCACCCAAGGAGGAGCATCAGCCTCATTTACAAAACATGCAAAGTATGTATAGGTATGTTTCCTTAAGGTGCATGTATGACTTTATGCCTATCAGGACAAGGCTTCCTTATTTAAATATTAATCCTAATCCTTTTTTAAAAAATAAATTTATTTTTTATTGGTGTTCAATTTACCAACATACAGAATAACACCCAGTGCTCATCCCATCAAGTGTCCCCTCAGTGCCCGTCACCCATTCACCCCCAACCCCCGCCCTCCTCCCCTTCCACCACCCCTAGTTCATTTCCCAGAGTTAGGAGTCTTTATGTTCTGTCTCCCTTTCTGATATTTCCCACACATTTCTTCTCCCTTCCCTTATATTCCCTTTCACTATTATTTATATTCCCCAAATGAATGAGAACATACACTGTTTGTCCTTCTCCGATTGACTTACTTCACTCAGCTTAATACCCTCCAGTTCCATCCACGTTGAAGCAAATGGTGGGTATTTGTCGTTTCTAATGGCTGAGTAATATTCCATTGTATACATAACCACATCTTCTTTATCCATTCATCTTTCGATGGACACCGAGGCTCCTTCCACAGTTTGGCTATTGTGGACATGGCTGCTAGAAACATCGGGGTGCAGGTGTCCCGGCGTTTCATTGCATCTGAATCTTTGGGGTAAATCCCTAACAGTGCAATTGCTGGGTCGTAGGGCAGGTCTATTTTTAACTCTTTGAGGAACCTCCACACAGTTTTCCAGAGTGGCTGCACCAGTTCACATTCCCACCAACAGTGTAAGAGGGTTCCCTTTTCTCCGCATCCTCTCCAACATTTGTTGTTTCCTGCCTTGTTAACTTTCCCCATTCTCACTGGTGTGAGGTGGTATCTCATTGTGGTTTTGATTTGTATTTCCCTGATGGCAAGTGATGCAGAGCATTTTCTCATGTGCATGTTGGCCATGTCTATGTCTTCCTCTGTGAGATTTCTCTTCATGTCTTTTGCCCATTTCATGATTGGATTGTTTGTTTCTTTGTGTTGAGTTTAAGAAGTTCTTTATAGATTTTGGAAACTAGCCCTTTATCTGATATGTTATTTGCAAATATCTTCTCCCATTCTGTAGGTTGTCTTTTAGTTTTGTTGACTGTATCCTTTGCTGTGCAAAAGCTTCTTATCTTGATGAAGTCCCAATAGTTCATTTTTGCTTTTGTTTCTTTTGCTTTCGTGGATGTATCTTGCAAGAAGTTACTGTGGCCGAGTTCAAAAAGGGTGTTGCCTGTGTTCTCCTCTAGGATTTTGATGGAATCTTGTCTCACATTTAGATCTTTCATCCATTTTGAGTTTATCTTTGTGTATGGTGTAAGAGAGTGGTCTAGTTTCATTCTTCTGCATGTGGATGTCCAATTTTCCCAGCACCATTTATTGAAGAGACTGTCTTTCTTCCAGTGGATCGTCTTTCCTCCTTTATCGAATATTAGTTGACCATAAAGTTCAGGGTCCACTTCTGGGTTCTCTATTCTGTTCCATTGATCTATGTGTCTGTTTTTGTGCCAGTACCACACTGTCTTGATGACCACAGCTTTGTAGTACAACCTGAAATCTGGCATTGTGATGCCCCCAGATATGGTTTTCTTTTTTAAAATTCCCCTGGCTATTCGGGTCTTTTCTGATTCCACACAAATCTTAAAATAATTTGTTCTAACTCTCTGAAGAAAGTCCATGGTATTTTGATAGGGATTGCATTAAATGTGTAAATTGCCCTGGGTAACATTGACATTTTCACAATATTAATTCTGCCAATCCATGAGCATGGAATATTTTTCCATCTCTTTGTGTCTTCCTCAATTTCTTTCAGAAGTGTTCTATAGTTTTTAGGGTATAGATCCTTTACCTCTTTGGTTAGGTTTATTCCTAGGTATCTTATGCTTTTGGGTGCAATTGTAAATGGGATTGACTCCTTAATTTCTCTTTCTTCAGTCTCATTGTTAGTGTATAGAATGCCATTGATTTCTGGGCATTGATTTTGTATCCTGCCACGCTACCAAATTGCTGTATGAGTTCTAGCAATCTTGGGGTGGAGGCTTTTGGGTTTTCTATGTAGAGTATCATGTCATCGGCGAAGAGGGAGAGTTTGACTTCTTCTTTGCCAATTTGAATGCCTTTAATGTCTTTTTGTTGTCTGATTGCTGAGGCTAGGACTTCCAATACTATGTTGAATAGCAGTGGTGAGAGTGGACATCCCTGTCTTGTTCCTGATCTTAGGGGAAAGGCTCCCAGTGCTTCCCCATTGAGAATGATATTTGCTGTGGGCTTTTCGTAGATGGCTTTTAAGATGTCGAGGAAAGTTCCCTCTATCCCTACACTCTGAAGAGTTTTGATCAGGAATGGATGCTGTATTTTGTCAAATGCTTTCTCTGCATCTAATGAGAGGATCATATGGTTCTTGGTTTTTCTCTTGCTGATATGATGAATCACATTGATTGTTTTACGAGTGTTGAACCAGCCTTGTGTCCTGGGGATAAATCCTACTTGGTCATGGTGAATAATTTTCTTAATGTGTTGTTGGATCCTATTGGCTAGTATCTTGTTGAGAATTTTTGCATCCATGTTCATCAGGGATATTGGTCTGTAATTCTCCTTTTTGGTGGGGTCTTTGTCTGGTTTTGGAATTATGGTGATGCTGGCCTCATAGAATGAATTTGGAAGTACTCCATCTCTTTCTATCTTTCCAAACAGCTTTAGTAGAATAGGTATGATTTCTTCTTTAAACGTTTGATAGAATTCCCCTGGGAAGCCATCTGGCCCTGGACTCTTGTGTCTTGGGAGGTTTTTGATGACTGCTTCAATTTCCTCCCTGGTTATTGGCCTGTTCAGGTTTTCTATTTCTTCCTGTTCCAGTTTTGGTAGTTTGTGGCTTTCCAGGAATGCGTCCATTTCTTCTAGATTGCCTAATTTATTGGCGTAGAGCTGTTCATAATATGTTTTTAAAATCGTTTGTATTTCCTTGGTGTTGGTAGTGATCTCTCCTTTCTCATTCATGATTTTATTAATTTGAGTCTTCTCTCTCTTCTTTTTAATAAGGTTGGCTAATGGTTTATCTATCTTATTAATTCTTTCAAAGAACCAACTCCTGGTTCTATTGATCTGTTCCACAGTTCTTCTGGTCTCAATTTCCTTGAGTTCTGCTCAAATTTTAATTACTCTCTTCTTCTGCTGGGTGTCGGGTCCATTTGCTGTTCTTTCTCTAGCTCCTTTATGTGTAAGGTTAGCTTTTGTATTTGAGTTCTTTCCAGTTTTTGAATGGATGCTTGTATTGCGATGTATTTCCCCCTTAGGACTGCTTTTGCTGCATCCCAAAGATTTTGAATGGTTGTATCTTCATTCTCATTAGTTTCCATGAATCTTTTTAATTCTTCCTTAATTTCCTGGTTGACCCTTTCATCTTTTAGCAGGATGGCCCTTAAACTCCACGTGTTTGAGGTCCTTCCAAACTTCTTGTTGTGATTGAGTTCTAATTTCAAGGCGTTATGGTCTGAGAATATGCAGGGGACGATCCCAATCTTTTGGTATCGGTTCAGACCCGATTTGTGACCCAGTATGTGGTCTATTCTGGAGAAAGTTCTATATGCACTTGAGAAGAATGTGTATTCAGTTGAGTTTGGATGTAAAGTTCTGTAGATATCTGTGAAATCCATCTGGTCCAGTGTATCATTTAAAGCTCTCGTTTCTTTGGAGATGTTGTGCTTAGAAGACCTATCAAGGGTAGAAAGAGCTAGACTGAAGTCACCAAGTATAAGTGTATTATTATCTAAGTATTTCTTCACTTTGGCTATTAATTGGTTTAAGTATTTGGCAGCTCCCGCATTCGGAGCATATATATTGAGGATTGTTAAGTGCTCTTGTTGGATAGATCCTTTAAGTATGATATAGTGTCCTTCTTCATCTCTCACTACAGTCTTCGGGGTAAATTTTAGTTTATCTGATATAAGGATGGCTACCCCTGTTTTCTTTTGTGGACCATTTGAATGGTAAATGGTTCTCCAACCTTTTATTTTCAGGTTGTAGGTGTCCTTCTGTCTAAAATGAGTCTCTTGTAGACAGCAAATAGATGGGTCCTGCTTTTTTATCCAGTCTGAAACCCTGTGCCTTTTGATGGAGTCATTGAGCCCATTCACGTTCAGAGTTACTATTGACAGATATGAGTTTAGTGTCACCATGATATCTATTCAGTCCTTGTTTCTGTGGATTGTTCCACTGAACTTCTTCTTAAAGGGGAATTTTAAGAGTCCCCCTTAAAATTTCTTGCAGAGCTGGTTTGGAGGTCACATATTCTTTCAGTTCCTGCCTGTCTTGGAAGCTCTTTATCTCTCCTTCCATTTTGAATGAGAGCCTTGCTGGATAAAGTATTCTTGGTTGCATGTTCTTCTCATTTAGGACCCTGAATATATCCTGCCAGCCCTTTCTGGCCTGCCAGGTCTCTGTGGAGAGGTCTGCTGTTACCCTAATATTCGTCCCCATGAAAGTCAGGGACTTCTTGTCTCTTGTTGCTTTAAGTATCTTCTCTTTATCTTTGGAATTTGCAAGCTTCACTATTAGATGTCGAGGTGTTGAACGGTTTTTATTGATTTTAAGGGGGATCTCTCTATTTCCTGGATCTGAATGCCTGTTTCCCTTCTCAGATTAGGAAAGTTTTCAGCTATCATTTGTTCAAATCATATTCTGGCCCTCTGTCCCTTTCGGCACCCTCGGGAACCCCAATTAAATGTAGGTTTTTCTTCCTGAGGCTGTCGTTTATTTCCCTTAATCTGTCTTCATGGTCTTTTAATTGTCTGTCTCTTTTTTCCTCAGTTTCCCTCTTTGCTATCAACTTGTCTTCTATGTCACTCACTCGTTCTTCCACCTCGTTAACCCTCGTCGTTAGGACTTCTAGTTTGGATTGCATCTCATTCAATTGATTTTTAATTTCTGCCTGATTGGATCTAAATTCTGCAGTCATGAAGTCTCTTGAGTCCTTTATGCTTTTTTCTGGAGCCACCAGTAGCTGTATAATAGTGCTTCTGAATTGGCTTTCTGACATTGAATTGTTTTTTTTTTTTTCTGACATTGAATTGCAATCCAGATTTTTGTAACTCTGTGGGAGAGAGGACTGTTTCTGATTCTTTCTTTTGAGGTGAGGTTTTCCTTCTAGTCATTTTTCTCAGTGCAGAGTGGCCAAAAACAAGTTGTATTGGGAAAAGGAGAAAAAGAGAGGAGAGAAAGAAGGAAGGAAAAGAGAAAAAGAAAAAAGGAAAAAAAAACGGAAAAAAGAGAAGAAAAAGAGAAAGAAAAAGAAAGAAAGGGAAACAAGGGTGGGGGAAGCAAACAGAAATCAAAAAGAAAAAAAAAACACGGGGGAGTATCTTCTGATTCTGTATACTTTAAGTCCCTTGACCTTTCCTGGGACTTGTCTGTCTAGCTGGTCTTCTGGTGGAGGGGCCTGTTGTGCTGATGTTCAGGTGTTAGCACTTGGGGGAGCTGCTCTGCCCCCTGCCTGGTGCAGGGCTCAGTGGGGGTTGTTTACCCCGTGAGGCCCTAGGAGGAACAACCCCAGTGGCAGCGGCAGCCCTGGAAACCTGGATTCAGCCCCGGCAGGAACTCTGGAGCTCTCCGCCTGCAGGGCCTGGAGGCTCCGGGGCAGGGCCGCTGATCTGCTCAGCTCGGGGCAGGAGCGTCCTTGCTGTCCTGGGCCCTCCCGGCCTCTGCCTGTCCCGGGGGAGGCCGGATCCTAGGCTGTGTCCGGGCGCCCAGTGCCCCAGGGCCTGCGCTGTTGGATTCGCGCTCCTGGCCGCGCAGCACCCCCGCCCCGCGGAGCCGCCGCCCGAGCCCCTCAGAGCTGCTCCTGGGTCCCGCCGTGCGCGCTGCAGCCCTTAGGGAGCTCGGCGCACTCTCCTGGGCGCGCAGGTGTCTGTTAGTGTCCCAGGGAGCCTGAGGGCATCCCTGCCCTCCTGGGGTCTTGCTCGAACTCCCTGCGAGCCCCTTTCCTCCCGGGAAGGTTGGTGCAGCTCCTGCTTCTCCGGGACGGGGCTCTCCTGTCCTGGGGGCACTCGCCCCGGCCTTAGCCCGGCTCCTCGCGGGACCCCTCCCCCTTGGAGGCCTTTTCTTTATTTATCCCCCCCCCCCATCTTCCTACCTTGATTGAAGCGCAAACTCTTCTCACTGTAGCATTCCAGCTGGTCTCTCTTTAAATCTCAGGCCGAATTCGTAGATTTTCAGGATGATTTGAAGGTTATCTAGGTAATTTTTGGGGGACAGGTGATTTGGGGACCCTACTCTTCTGCCATGTTGCCCCTCCTCTCCATCATTGGATTTTTTAAAAAATCAAATGCATGTGTCTTGTGCTCTGAAAAACCATAGTCTCCAAAAGAAAGCCCTAATAGATATGCCTGCAGGTACCAAAAGTTACCATCTCTACTTTTTCACCTCCTGTACAACCCTTCATCTTGCCACAATCCCACTTTCGTCCCCAGAAACAGCTTCTGTTTTGCTCATGATACTTGAAAGCAAGAACCAAAATTTCTTTGTCCTTCAGAGTATAGCATAATAGTATCAGTGGGCGTCACTGACATTTTATCAAATAGTGAATGGAGACCAAGAGAAGAGATGTGACTTTCTCAGAGTATGTGAACCTTTCATGAGCTTCAGCAAATATGTCAATGATTTGGGACAACAGATGGAGAACAAAACATTGGAAAGGGCCTTATATTTCTTAGTTTGTGCTCCCAACACCTAGTGGGAGTGACCAGAGCCAGATTAAAAGAATACAATTATGGCATGAGTACTGAGTCCTAATCAATCAGAGAAATTGAGTCTTATCTGCTTGGAAATGCATTTTGCTTCACTTAGCCATGTTACCAAGATCCCAGTAAGGCAACAAAATCTCCAGATTTCCCTTGATCGTTTTGTTACAATAGAATTATCTTACTTCATCCACTCATTGACCAATAATAATGGGAAAGTATCCTGGAATAACTTACATGAAAGTTTACTTGCTTTCTGTCATGTCAGTCTAGAGCATTCTGAAGTTCTAACAGCATCTATTACATATGTAAATTGTTAAAACTCCAATAATCAGGAAATCATGCCTGAGAAGGATATGGAATAAGTCTCTCCAGATCTACATCAAATCAGCTCTTAACTGCATCTCAGAGGATGTAGTTAAATGTAGTAAAATGTAGGAAGACATTTTGTTTGCAAAGCCAGTTGGAACTCTCCCCCTTTGCTCTTAAAGAATTTTTTATTCGGAATCCCACTGTTCAGCACACCATCCATTCAAGAGTCAAAGGGCACAGGTATACTTCCTTTAAGCAGGGTAAATCAAGTCCATTTATAAGCTCTTGAGCCAATGAATTTTCCCTGTAGGTTGCCACAGTCATTTAGCTCAAGCCTGTGTAATTGTGATACATCGAGACAATTTTCTACTGGAACACTGGGGTTCACTACAAAGTGCATGCCGCCACAGGTGCTGATGTGAGATTTGAAGGACTGGATGGAGTTTAAGTGAAATTCCTCCACAGGAAAATGTTTCTCTAAAGCTTGGAGTCATCCAAAGTTGGGAGAGTTTCAAAGGATGAGGAGTAAAGAATAACAGAGTTAATTAGGAGGGCTATTACCACTGGAAGCTTTAGGCAGGCAGAAACCCCAGTTAAACAGACTCCCAGACATAAATCATCAGCTCTTACCAGCTACATAGGCAATCCGCCAGGCTTTACAAAAGACATGGTTGGCTCCCCAAGTCACACCTCTTGAGACTCAGGAATAGAGGAAAATGAGGCACAGTAGCAGCTGAGATAGCCAAACTACTAGAGCAATGGCTCCCAGGAGACTCAGTTATGCAGAGGAGGAAGCAAATAGCAGTTAAATCATTCTCCAATGGGGGTTTGTGCTGCACTATGTAGTGCACTTATAATTGTACATATTTTTACAAATTTTCAATTAAGCAACTGGTTTCTTTGCTTCCCAATTTGGTACTCTTCAAGTGCTAGTTTCTCCTCTGGAAATTCTTCTGCCATATGTCTGTCTGTAGGGGCCATGACTATAGGAGCCACCTGGAGGTAGATAGGACTGCTGTAAACAGGTTTAGGATTCTAGGCACACCCTTGTAGGAGATTACTTTGAGATTCGTTTACTACTTTCCTCAGATTTATTCCTCTTGGGAAGTTGTAGGCTGCCTCCTGCCCCCAGGGCCTTCTTGTGACTGGGCTGTAGGACAGGCTTCTTTGAGCAGGCCTGCACTTGCTTTCATGTCACTAATAGCAGGATTGAATTTCTTCATGCTCTGTAAGAGTAAGAGTCTTCTAGAAGGACAAATGCTTGGTCCTCCCTCCTAGGCCCCTAAACACACACTACCCTTCCTTCTTTATCCTAGCTTCCTACACACATTCTTTTTTTCATTATTCTTTTTCAACCTCAAGTATTACAACCATAATGAAGCCTTGAGCTCACATAGACATCTCCCCCTCTCTTGAGCAGCTATGGCACTTAGGGGAGCAATGTGGCATAGTGAGAAAAAAAGTTTAGAGTCAACAAGCTCATACATGAATGCCAGATTCAGAATTTACTACCCAGGTAACTTTGGAAAAGTCATTTAATCTCTTTGAGGCTCACGTCCCTCATCTGTAAAGTGAACATAACCACAGTCCCTACTTCATAAAGATTTAAAAGTATTAACAAAAATAGTAACAACTATCACTTATATTTGACTTACAATGTGCCAAACTCTTTTATAAATATGTTGCACGTATTAACTCACTTACTTCTGAGGCACAGAGAGGTTAAGATCACATAGCTGATGGGTGGAGAGAAGAGTTGAATCTAGGAAGTCCACAACCTTAACCTCTACATATAATGATATGCTATATGTACAAGACTTAACAAGGAGTCTAGCAAATAATGTGTGATAGAGAGGGATAAAGGGACCCCACTGTGTTTGACCACAGGAAAAAGTATAATACATACCATAGAAGAATATAGAATTTGGAGCAGAAGCCAAAATCCCACATATGTCAGTTACTACCTATGTGACTAGGACAGAATTATTCTACTGCTCTGAACTTCACTTTACTCATCATTAAAGGGAAATAATGATAGCACTAACTTATGATTGTTATGAGGAATCAGTGGCATGTAGTAAATGCTCAGAAAACACTAGTTTACTTCCTCATTGTTTGCATCCATCATTTGACATTACCTACACTGCCTCATATTGCTGCTTCTCTCTTCATCTCTGGGTCCTATCTTACCCAGTTTACAACAAGCGAAAGCTTATTGTAAGGACTAAGACTATACATTAAGCTTCTCTATAACCCTTTAGAACAATGCTATGCCAATACAAAGTTCTCATTTAATTAGATTTTTAACGTTCATTGAGTGTATGCTTGGCTGGGCACTATGCTGGGTACTCAAATGCATTATCCCCTTGAAGTCTCATAACTATTTTTTGTTTGTTGATGGATTTTATGCTTCCTGGCATATAATTCTACTGAAAAATGGAACATGTCCTGTTTGTTGAGACTAATTTCAATGGCTGAGGATAATTTCAGAATTTCCCAAGTTCTTTTGTTGGCTGGTAGAAATGAACCTTTCCTCAGCCTCCTTTCTAAATATCCTTGATTGGTGACATTTTCCAAACAATTGTCAGTGTTTGTGAGGGTGGAAGACAGGTTCTTCCTCTGAGGCTCAGTTGTATGAATCACCTTGAGGTTCTTTTTCCTGGAAACTTCTACCTTCAGTTTTTTCTCACCCTTTTGTTTTATTCATCATATTCAAACCTCAGAGGACATGGAAGGCAGGGCTGCGTGACAATACTGACTCTTAGCATACATGGGGCCAAAGAGGACAAATTGCAAATTACATGTAAAGATATTAACCCTAGAGCTTTATTTGAATCAGCAGAAAGGCTGTAATGCAGACATGTTGAACCATGTATCTGTGCTCATTATTTTCATAATTGTGGCCTCATAATTGCTTCAGATAAAAAGCAGGGAGATGAAAATTCAACCATTGAATCATAAATAACCAACAAACCCTGACTGTGTGGGAAATGCACTATACTAAGGATTTACTTTCTCAGACAAAAGAGTGAAAAGTGGCTTTGCTGCTACTGAATTCAAAGAAATTGAATTCAGCTTTTTCTGTAGTTCAGATTTCCAGCAAATAATTTACAGTGTAAATGCAGCAGAGATTTTTGCTGAAAAAATCCTTGTGTATTATGAATGGGGTATAAATTAAAAATACTCTGCTTTTTCTGAACCTACAAGTAACTTCTTATCATGTCTCCCTCTGCAGTACAGTTTCATTTCCATGTATGGAAAGTGTTGCTTTGAAACAAAGCCATGGAAACTGGCATCTATTTGAGTGGTGTGAAATCACAAATGGGTGAAGGAGTGCAGCAATGCAATATGGTGCTTTAATTGAGTTTAAGCTAATACCACAACTTAGGAATATCAAATTCTATTACTTACATTAAGACTAATCTATTGGATGTAGCAGTTGGAGGAAGGAGAGATTAGAAGCCACACATTGAACTGGACCTGCATAAAGAGCTACCTACAGTTGCTGTCTTCATCCCCTTGGCTCCAGATGAAGATGTTAAGTACCTATCACCAGAATATCTGACAACTCAATAATCTAATTGGACCACTTCTAATTACTGAAACAGCCACCAATATTGGGTACCTATGATCCAACAGACACTATGTTACACATTTTGCTTGTTTTATTGCATTTAATCCTCACAACAGCCTTGCAAAATAGATATTATGACCTTTACTTTATAGATTTGGCAACTGACAGGGAAGTTAAGTCACTTATTTATGATCACATAGCTTTAAATTGTACAGCAAGGATTGGACCAGGTCTGTGTAAATATAAAACCTATGCCCTTTCCAATGTCCAGTGCTGCCTCTCAGCTGTGTGAGAGGTAGAGACAGGAAGTGACAACTTTCAGCAATACTGCTGACCTATTGACTAAAAGAAGGTTCCACACCATCTCAAAAATCCCTTCCTCTGGGATTTGGTGGTGAAAGGACAACATAATGATTACCTACATGAGCTCAGCATTGGAAACACCTGGAAAAGCCCCACTTCTATCACTGCTAGTTGTGGGATCTTGGATAACGTACTTATCTCTGGGTCTTTGGTTTTCTCACCTGTAAAATGAGGGCAATAATGTTAGTAAATACCTCATAAAATTATAGTATGAACTAAAAGAGATCATACATGTAAATTATCTGACATAGTGTTTGGTATATACCAAGTACTCAATAGATCTTTGCTATCATTATTAGCATATTATTTAATATTTTCGCATATAAAGTAAAGGAATTCTCTATCCTCCATTTAGAGGTAAGCATGACTTGCACTCTAGCAAAAATGCAGCTGTGGTCTCTACCCATAGCACACCACGAGCTATGTTCCAACTATAAGACACAAGCTGTAGTCACAAGCTATATTCCAGGTATAAGGCTTACCAGAGGTAATAAGGCCTCAGATTCTAAAAGATCTTCAAATGTGCCATGCCAGGGGAGAAAAACAAATCTCATATTTTTTAACTGAACATAAGATTTTTCTCCCAAAATAACCAAATTAACCTCATCAGCCCTTCAATTCATCTGCCTTAGGCATGTACTTAAATTCCAGAATCATTTACTTTAGCCATGGTCCCTGAGAACCTCTTCATTTGGTCATACCTAAAATGGGTTTTTAAAGTCTCCTTCACATTAGCCTTTTTTGTTTTTATGAAACTCTGTTCCATTTCAAACACTTTGCCAATAATCAAATGGTTAGATAACTTACCTCATATTGTATGAACACCCAAGTTTCTCGCCCCCACACTAAAATATTTAGTGTGCATGTACTGCACAGTCATACTTATCATTTATTTTTAATCACAATAGGCTTATTTTTGCCATAAAGCAATTGTAGCTTTTATTTCAATAAGGTAAGCAGAAGGAGTGCTTATAAAGAATTAGTTCCATCCCCAGGGTCAAACAGCTTAGCAAGATAGAGTCAAATGGCCAATTTATGTTTAAAAAATATGTTTAAAAAATATTCCACATGTTAAAGGAAACATAAGAAGAAATGTAAAGTACTTGGAAAAGTGAAGGATTTCTCTAATTTTATTACAGCTGGAACCAGACATTAAGTCTTTAGGAAAGGGGAAGTCATTTTATGATACCACCCCCTCAAAGCTGTAGAACCATTTAAGTAGTGATCTGTTTTCCATAGCAGCTCCCTAGGAATAAAGAGGGGGCATCCTATGACACTTTGGTACCCTAAAAGTGGTAGGCAAACCAAATTTACTTAACAGCAATCCCCACAACCTCACTCTCTGGCCCAGCCCAAAGAATATCTTTCAGTTGTTCCAATGTTCTGTACTCTTTTATTCCTCCAAGACTTCACATTAGCTATTCCCTCTGCCTACAATATTCTTATCCTGCTATTTCATTTGTTTTACTCTTTATCATCTTTCTCACCTAAAATGTCATTCTGTCAAAAAGCTTTCCCTGACTGCCCCCTCTCCATAAATCTTGGTTGTTTGATACTGCTGTATGTGATTAGAAAACCATCCCTGAAAAAAAAAAGAAAAGAAAACCATCCCTGTCAAAGAACATATCATATTACACTGATAATAATTGTTTATTTGCTTGATCATTTGTATTAAACTGTAAGCTCAATACAATAGAGACAATGTGTTTCTTTTTCACCATTGTATCTCAGTACCTAGCACAATGCCTAGTAAATAAGTATTTATTGAATCAAATTGAAAATAATTGTTTTTGAACTTCCATAGATACAAAAATAGTAAACTTATGATTTGGAAATTTAGCCTTCTCTGGCTATATAATGTTGCAGTTATGAGCTAGATTGTAGAGTTAGCCAACTACACTATAAGTTTTCTAAGAGCAGTTACCATGACTTTCATATACCCAGCAAATTAGTGTTGAAGATACGATGGGAGCTCAGTAAATATTTAATCAATGAACGAATGAATGAATGAAAAAATAGCTCTCATTTTAAACTTTCTCCCCATCAGGAAAATCTCATGTCCTTTGTATGTAAGAGAATCTCCACTAGGATCCTAACACAAAAATTTACTTCCTCCATTAACCCTCCTTTAATCCCCACTATGCCCTTAAACAGAAAGCTTAATCCCAACCCAAATGAATACAGAAGGCAAACCTATAAAATGTGAGTACTACATGAAGTTTAGAAGGAATAGTCAATAGGATAGGCAACCAAATCAGGATTCAAAATGATCTCAACAAACCAGTAAAATGTCTAAACCAGAAAGACTCAATTGAACTGAAATATGTATTAAATCCAGATTTAGATTCAAAATAACAATTTCACAAGTATAGGATAGAGAGAGACTGGTCCCGACAAATATACCTGGGGATTTTAGTTGGCCTCAAGATCAATATGAGCCAGCAGTGGGATGTGACTGCTAAAGATGCAAGTGCAATCTAAAGGTACACTAAGTATTTTGTCCAGTTCACAAAAAACAACGGTCCCATCCTAACTTGTTTCAGTACAACCACATCTGTGGTATTATTTTTCAACATTTTAAGAGAAACATGTACAAACAAGAAAGAATAAGTTCAGAATAAATTAACTAGAGTGGTGAAAGAGTACAGAAAACACAGTATATGATAGGTAGGTGAAGGACCTGGGGACATTTGCACTGAGAACAGAAAATATGGGATCAAGGAATGTAGAAACTCTGGGCAGAGGATAGGAACAAGAGGTAAGGAGTGGGGAGGGGATATATAATTTGAATAAGTCCCACAAATGAATCTAATACACACACAGTCTACCATGCCCATCCCTTATAAATAGTTGAATCCCCTGCTCAACCCCCTACTGCATCACTGGAAAAATTTAAACAGAAACTGGACACCCACTGTCAAGAATGTTAAAAACCAAAGTAATTTTTAGAATCAGATGTTGGAGATGTCCTGAATAATGCCTCCAGGTTGTGAAGATACTAGGATTTTATGTTCTTCTCTGAGTTCCTAAATCATCTAGCTTATCCTATTCCTCTGGCAATTACTATTCATTTCTCCAGACAGTATTTATATAAGAACTTTGTGAGAGTGGATTCTATGCATACAATTTGAAGCAAATTATGTTGTCAAATATTTACTGAGTAAATGAATCCTTCAATTGTAAAAAATATTAAGGCTTCAGAAAAACAAATGTTAAAAACATTTACTGGGAAAATACAGGATTTGGATTAAGAATGCCTGGATTCTAGACCTAGTTCAATCATATATTAGCCTTTTGTCCTTGGGAAAGTCATTTAAGAAATTAAGTAATATCTGTTTTTTCATCTGTAGAATAATAATAATAATGCCTACCTTAGCTATCACATGAAGTAATAATTGAATGAAGCAGAATATGATAAACTGTAAAGTGTAGAAGTATTTCAAAAACTAAGAACCCGGCACCATTTAACCCACTGGCCTATGAATAAATGGTTAACTACCTCTTTCAGATTTCATTGATATCAATACCAAAATAACTCCTTTTTAAAATATGTATATTTTTATTGGAGTTCGATTTGCCAACATATAGTATAACACCCAGTGTTCAAACCATCAAGTGCCCCCCTCAGTACCCGTCACCCAGGCACCCCATCTCTGCACCCGCCTCCTCTTCCACCACCCCTTGTTCATTTCCCAGAGTTAGGAGTCTGTCATGTTCTGTCACCCTTGCTGATTTTTCTCACTCATTTTCTCTCCTTTCCCCTATAATCCCTTTCACTATTTTTTATATTCCATGTATGAGTGAAACCATATAATGTTTGTCTTTCTCTGACTGATTTACTTCACTCAGCTTAATACCCTCCAGTTCCATCCACATTAAAGCAAATGGTGGGTATTTTTCATTTCTAATGGCTGAGTAATATTCCATTGTATACCCAGAACACATCTTTATCCATTCATCTTTCAGTGGACACCAAGGCTCCTTCCACAGTCTGGCTATTGTGGACATTGTTACTATAAAAACTGGGGTGCAGTTATCTTGGTTTTTCACTGCACCTGTATCTTTGGGGTAAATCCCCAGTAGTGCAATTGCTGGGTCATAGGGTAGCTCTATCTTTAACTCTTTGAGGAACCTCCACACAGTTTTCCAGAGTGGCTGTGCCAGTTTACATTCCCATCAGCAGTGCAAGAGGATTCCCCTTTTTCCACATCCTCTCCAACATTTGTTGTTTTGTGTCTTATTAATTTTCCCCATTCTCACTCGCATGAGGTGGTATCTCATTGTGGTTTTGATTTGTATTTCCCTGATGGCAAGGGATGCGGGGCATCTTCTCATGTGTGTGTTGGTCATATGTGTCTTCTTTGGAGAAATTTCTGTTTATGTCTTTTACCCATTTCATGATTGGATTGTTTATTTCTGCGGTGTTGAGTTTAATAACTTCTTTATAGATCTTGGATACTAGATCTTTGTCGGATGTGTCATTTACAAAACTCTTCTCCCATTCTGGAGGTTGGCTTTGAGTTTTGTTGACTGTTTCTTTTGCTGGGCAGAAGATTTTTATCTTGATTAAGTCCCAATAGTTCATTTTGGCTTTTGTTTCCCTATCCTTCATAGATGTATCTTGCAAGAAGTTACTATGGCCAAGTTGAAAAATGGTGTTGCCTGTGTTTTCCACTAGGATTTTAATGGATTCTTGTCTCACATTTAGATCTTTCATCCATTTTGAGTTTATCTTTGTGTATGCTGTAAGAGAATGGTCTAGTTTCATTCTTCAGCACGTGGCTGTCCAATTTTCCCAGCACCATTTTTTGAAGAGACTGTCCTTTTTCCAGTGGATAGTCTTTCCTGCTTTGTCAAATATCAGTTGACCATAGAGTTGAGGGTCCATTTCTGGATTCTCTATTCTCTTCCATTGATCTTTGTGTCTGTTTCTGTACCAGTACCACACTGTCTTGATGATCATAGCATTATAGTACAAGTTGAAATCTGGCATTGTGATGCCCCTGGCTCTGGTTTTCTTTTTCAATATTCCCCTGGCTATTCAGGGTATTTTCTGATTCGACACAAATCTTAACATTTTTTTTCCAACTGTGTGAAGAAAGTCCATGGTATTTTGATAGGGATTGCATTAAATGTGTAAATTGCCCTGGGTAGCATTGGCATTTTCACAATATTATTTCTTCTAATCCATGAGCATGGAATATTTTTACATCTCTTTGTGTCTTCCTCAATTTCTTTCAGAAGTGTTCTGAAGTTTTTAGGGTAGAGATCCTTTACCTATTTGGTTAGGTTTATTCCTAAGTATCTTATGCTTTTGGGTGCAATTGTAAATGGGATTTACTCATTAATTTCAATTTCTTCAGTATCATTGTTAGTGTATAGAAATGCCACTGATTTCTAGGCATTGATTTTGTATCCTGCCACATTGCCGAATTGCTGAATGAGTTCTAGCAATCTTGGGGTGGAGTCTTTTGGGTTTTCTATGCACAGTATCATGTCATCTGTGAAGAGGGAGAGTTTGACTTCTTTGCCTGTTTGAATGCCTTTTATTTCTTTTTGTTGTCTGATTGCTGAGGCTAGGACTTCTAGTACTATGTTGAATAGCAGTGGTGAGAGTGGACATCCCTGTCTTGTTCCTGATCGTAGGGGAAAGGCTCTCAGTGTTTCCCCATTGAGAATGATATTTGCTGTGGGCTTTTCATAGATGGCTTTTAAGATGCTGAGGAATGTGCCCTCTGTCCCTACACTCTGAAGAGTTTTGATCAGGAATGGATGCTGTATTTGCTCAAATGCTTTCTCTGCATCTATTGAGAGGATCATATGGTTCTTGTTTTTTCTCTTGTTGACGTGATCTATCACATCACTTGTTTTATGAATGTTGAACCAGCCTTGCATCCCAGGGATAAATCCCACTTGGTCATGGTGAATAATCTTCTTAATGTATTGTTGGATCCTATTAGCTAGTATCTTGTTGAGAATTTTTGCACCTGTGTTCATCAAGATATTGGCCTATAAGTCCCTTTTTTGAGGGTCTTTGTCTGGTTTTGGAATTAAGGTGATGCTGGCCTCATAAAACAAGTTTGAAAGTATTCCGACCCATTCTATCCTTTGGAACAGCTTTAGTAGAATAGGTGTTATTTTTCTTTAAGCATTTGATAGAATTCCCCTGGTAAGCCATCTGTCCCTAGACTTTTGTGTATTGGGAGGTTTTTGAATGACTGCTTCAATTTCCTCCCTGGTTATTGGCCTGTTCAGGTTTTCTATTTCTTCCTGTTCCAGTTTTAATAATTTGTGGTTTTCCAGAAATGCATCCATTTCATCTAGATTGCCTAAGTTATTGGCGTATACCTCTCATAATATGTTTTTAAAATAGTTTGTATTTCCTTGGTATTCATTGTGATAGCTTCTCTTTCATCCGTGTTTTTTTTTAATTTTTTTTATTTATTTACGATAGTCATACAGAGAGAGAGAGAGAGAGGCAGAAACACAGGCAGAGGGAGAAGCAGGCTCCATGCACCGGGAACCCGATGTGGGACTCGATCCCGGGTCTCCAGGATCGCGCCCTGGGCCAAAGGCAGGCGCCAAACCGCTGCGCCACCCAGGGATCCCTCATCCGTGTTTTTCTTAATTTGAGTCTTTTTTGTTTTTAATGAGGCTGGCTGGGGGTTTATCTATCTTATAGATTCTTTCTAAAAACCAACTTCTGGTTTTGTTGATCTATTCTACAGTTCTTCTGGTCTCTACTTCATTGAGCTCTGCTCAAATGTTTACTGTCTCTTCTTCTGTTTGGTGTAGGTTTTATTTGCTGTTATTTCTCCAGTTCCTCTAGGTCTGAGATTGGTTTGTGTATTTGAGTTTTTCCCAATTTTTTGAGGAAAGCTTGTATTGTGAAGTATTTCCCTCTTAGGACTGCTTTTGCTGTATCCCAAAAATTTTGAATGGTTGTATCTTCATTTTCCTTAGTTTCCATGAATCTTTTTAATTCTTCTCTAATTTCCTGGTTGACCCATTCATCTTTTAGTAGGATGATCTTTAACCTCCACGTGTTTGAGTTTCTTTGAAATTTCTTCTTGTGATTGAATTCAAGTTTCAAAATATTGTGGTCTGAAAATATGCAGGGGACAATCGCAATCTTTTGGTATCAGTTGAGACCTGATTTGCGACCCAGTATGTGGTCTATTCTGGAGAAAGTTCCATGTGCACTTGAGAAGAATGTGTATTCATTGCATTCAGATGTAAAGTTCTGTATATATCTGTGAAATCCATCTGGTCCAGTGTGTCATTTAAAGCCCTTGTTTCTTTGGTGATGTTGTGCTTAGAGGATCTGTCATTTGCAGAAAGTGCTGTGTTGAAGTCTCCCAGTATAAGTGTTTATTATTATCTAAGTATGTCTTTACTTTGGTTATTAATAGATTGATATAATTGGCAGATCCCACATTAGGGGCATAAATAGACATGATTGTTAGATCTTCTTGTTGGATAGACCCTTTAAGTATGATATAGTGTCCCCTTCATCTCTTACTACAGTCTTTGGGATAAACTTCAATTTATCTGATATGAGGATTGCTACCCCTGCTTTCTTTTGAGGACCATTTGAATACTAAATGGTTCTCCAACCTTTCATTTTGAGGCTGCAGGTGTCCTTAGGTTCTAAAATGAGTCTCTTGTAGACAGCAAAGAGATGGGTCTTGGTTTTTTATCCAGTCTGAAACCCTGCATCTTTTGATGGGATCATTTAGCTCATTCATGTTCAGAGTTACTATTGAAAGATATGAATTTAGTGTCATCATGATACCTATTCAGTCCCTGTTTTGTGGGATTATTTCTTTGGGCTTCCTCTTTCTTTTACAGGGTCCCCCTTAATAATTCTTGCAGAGCTGGTTTGGTGGTCACATATTCTTTCCGTTTCTGCCCATCTTGGAAGCTCTTCATCTCTCCTTCTGTTTTGAATAAGAGCCTTGCTGGATAGAGTATTCTTGGCTGCATGTTCTTCTCATTTAGTACCCTGAATATATCATGCCATCCCTTTCTGGCCTTCCAGGTCTCTGTGGAGCGGTTTTCTGTTAACCTGATATTTCTCCCCATATAAGTTAAGAATATCTTATCTCTCACTGGTTTAAGGATTTTCTCTTTATTTTTGGAATTTGCAAGTTTCATTATTAAATATTAAGATGTTGAATGGTTTTTATTGATTTTGGGGAGGAGACCTCTCTATCTCCTGTATCTGAATGCCTGTTTCCCTCCCCAAATTAGGGAAGTTCTCAGTTATGATTTGTTCAAATAATCCTTCTGGCCCTCTGGCCCTCTCAGCATTTTCTGGAACTCACATTATACGTATTATGATTTTTCTCTTTTTTTTTTCCTCAGCTTCCTTCCTTGCCATCAACTTGTCTTCTATGTTGCTCACTCTTTCTTCTACCTCATTAACCCTCATTGTTAGGACCTCAATTTGGATTGCATCTCATTTAATTTATTTTTAATTTTGGCCTGATTAGATCTAAATTCTGCAGTCATGAAGTTTATTGAATCCTGTATGCTTTTTTTCCAGAGCCACCAGTAGCTCTATAATTTGCTTCTGAATTGACTTCCTGACATTGAGTTGTAATCCATATTCTGTAACTCTGTGGCAGAGAGTACTGCTTCTGCTTTTTTTTGTGGTGAATTCCTCCTTCTAGTCATTTTTGTCAGTGCAGAGTGGCTGTATAAGTTGGCTGAGTCAAGAAAATCAACCATGACCTAAGTAAATTTCACCCTATGTGATTCTGATGAGGGCAGAGACCAAATAATGAAAACAAAGATCAGAACAAAATAAAACAAAAGGACTAATAAAGTGAAAAACGTATTTTAAAACAAAGTAGTAGGGATCCCTGGGTGGTGCAGCGGTTTGGAGCCTGCCTTTGGCCCAGGGCGTGATCCTGGAGACCCGGGATCGAATCCCACATCAGGCTCCCGGTGCATGGAGCCTGCTTCTCCCTCTGCCTGTGTCTCTGCCTCTCTTTCTCTCTGTGACTATCATAAATAAATAAAAATTTTACAATTAAATAAATAAATAAATAAATAAATAAATAAATAAATAAATAAAACAAAGTAGTAAAAAATAAAAGTCCAAGAATCCCAAAGATGAAGAAAAAAAAGTAGGAAAGAAGAGAAAAAAGCAAAAGGAAAAAAGAAAAAAGATGAAAAAAGAAAAAGTGGGGGCAGACTTGTGGGTGGTGGTGGTGTAGAAGTTGTAGTGGAGGGAGAATGTAGTCTACCTCGGGGTCCTAGAGGGTGATCCTCTTGGTTCTGAGTGTATGACTTCTGTATGTTAGATGCTCAGTCCCAAATTTATATAAACCAGCAATACTTGTAGAAAGCCACACCATTGACCACCAAAACATAAATGAGATAAAAGAGAGGGGCAGAATGGGAATGAAAGAATATAATCACAGAATGAACCAGCACGGTATACCACTTGGTTCTGGGTGCATGCTGGTCATGTTTTAGAAGGTATAAACTGGAATCCCTGGGTGGCGCAGCAGTTTGGCGCCTGCCTTTGGCCCAGGGCGCGATCCTGGAGACCCGGGATCGAATCCCACGTCGGGCTCCCGGTGCATGGAGCCTGCTTCTCCCTCTGCCTGTGTCTCTGCCTCTCTCTCTCTCTCTGTGACTATCATAAACAAATAAAAAAAATTTAGAAGGTATAAACTTCCGCCATTGTAGAACAAAATGAGGCAGAGAAAACAAAAACAAAACAAAACAAAACAGATTTCATATATCTCCCAAAATTAAATCAAGTATGTTGAAGGAAATCTAGAAGTGGAGAATATATCTAAGACATGTAATTGTAGAAATATGAAAGTCAAAAAGGAAGAAACTTAAAAATGAAGATGTGGTAAAATATTGTAGTTAAGGTGGGAAAAGAGAAAAAATATTAGAAATTTTAAGTCTAATATAAAAATGCGTTGTAATGGAAAAAGGAAAAAGAAAGCGGGGGTACCCTCTAGTTCTACATACTATAAATCCCTCAACTTCCCCTGGAGCTTTCCAGTGTTGTTTGGTCAATAACTCGCTCTTCCCCTGTTCTTCCAGCTGGTCATCTGGGGGAGGGGCCTGCTGTGCTGATTCTCAGGTATATGTGCCTGGACAGAGCTGCCCCACCCCTGCCGGGTGCCAGGCTCAGTGAGTGCTGTTGACCCCGTGAGGCCCCTGTTCCCTGGAGGCCCTGCCCCTCTCAGGCACAGGGTGAAACAAGGAGGAAGAACAACAAAGATGGTGGCCAGGTCTCTAGCTCTGGAGTCGGCTCCCACAGCAACTACCGCAGTCTCCCAGTCCACACTGGCCTAGATGCATCCGGGCGGCAGGTGCGCTGATCTGCACAGCTCTAGGGTGCCCCGCGGCAGGGGACTCTTCACTGTCCTGTGCCATCCAGGCCTCCGCCTGTCCCTGGGGAGCGCAGGATCCTGGGCTGCGTCTGCTCGGTGCCCTGGGATCCGGGGCCTGTGCTGCTGGAATCGCGCTCCCGGGGCCACCTTTCCCGAAGGCAGCAGGGCACAGCCACCTCCGACTGGAGCCCCCTCCTGAGATCCTGAGGCCCCGTCTGGGGCGCGCTCCAGCCCTTTACCGAGATCCGTCCAGTCTGTGGTGCGCTCTCCTCGGGCACACTTCCTATTAGTGACTCTGGGAGACTGGAGGCTCCCCTGCCCCTCCTGCGATTCTGCCCGGTTTCCCTGCTAAGAGCTTTTCTGTCCGGGAAGAATCTGGTGTGGATTTTTAAAGTTCCTGCTTCTCCAGGGCTGGGCTTTCCTGTCCTGGAGGCTTTCACTACCCGGCCATAGCCCGGCTCCTTGCAGGGCTCCTCCCCCACTTAATTCTTTTTTATTTTTATTTTTTTCTGCCTCCTACCTTGCTAGAAGTGAAAACTATTCTCTCTGTAGTGTTCCAGCTGTTCTCTCTTCAAATCTCAGGTCGAATTCGTGGTTTTCAGGATGGTTTGAAAGTTATCTAGGTAAGCTGGTGGGGATAGGTGACTTGGGGACCCTACTCCTCCGCCATCTTGCCGCGCCCTCTCAACATAACTCCTTATACCGCCCACCTCCCACCCTCATTCCAAGAGTACATAACCCTTTCTGAAGCCATTTGGACCTTCCAGTGAGGCCCTATTCTCCCTGCTTGTAAATATGAGCACAAGGAACCTCTTAACAGTGTTTTGAGATAATAGAAACCATTTGGTAATGGAAGATGGCTGGTACCTATGTAACCTTTGTAGCCTTTTAAGAACTCCTTCCTACCCTCTTAACTCTTAGCCAAGGTCCTAAATTTCTTCCTCCTACCTCTATGGTAATGAGGACAGCCATTACAACATCCCACAACTTTCCTCTCTCAAACAGCCCCCTTGAGCCTCACTCCCCTTCCTCTTTATTTCAGTAATTTACTTTTTTCAGCTGGCTTCTGAATAACTACTGCCCTAAAATTCTGTGAACAAAATCTGGACTAAAGTGCTAAAAGTTGATACTGTATCTCTTCCCCTTCCTTCTCTGGGAGAGAAGATAAGAAACAAACACCTTATTATCTCAAAAGAATGAATTACTGGGGTATAGAATTACCATTATTTGGGGATACTGAACCCTTTATGGAATCCTTCACTTATTTTCACTTAGGCAACAGACTACTCTGAAAAGAAATGCCTCCTCCAGCCCATCTCTGCTCTGTGAGCCAGTCACCTTTTAATCTGTGATTAGGTGTACATAGTTGGCCACATAATTCAGTCTTGCACTTGAAAAAGTAGGTAGCTGATAGCACTGAGTTCCCAAGGATCTGTAGGTTGTGGTGTGAATACTGATAATAAAGTGAGGATGTGTGCCCCTTTAATTCCTCCTCTTCATGATTTTCCTAGGTAAAGGTGGCACATATTGAGTCATTTGTTATGCAATGTAAATTTGTGCATTTGAGGCTCCACATAGTAACTGGATTCTCTGACTGACTCTAACTCAACAAAAATATTTAAAGTGATGTGAAGAGGCAACCTCTTCACAAAAATTTTGTGCTAAAAAAATTAAAAATTAAAAACTGTGCTAAAGCCCCTGGCAAGGTTTCATATTTAGACACTAATACAATTTAAACAATTTTCACAACCATTTGACTTAGGAAATCATTCTTTGCATTTAACTTCTCCCTCCACTTATTCTTTTAAAGTCAAATAGATAATGGAAGAATAAATTAAATCAATGCAACCAGTCATATACCTCAAATCACATTCATCTCTTTATACAGACAGGCACAGCCCTAAACTTACATAAGTTGCTCCAGACAAATTTATTAAGCTAGAGTTTGCAGTAGCATCTGCTATGAGAAAAAAAAATCATGTTTTATTTAAAATTTTGCCATAAATCATATTTTAAAGTTTTGTCATAATATATGGACTGTCATATAAAAAAGTCCTTCTCATTTCATGTTCTATGGTAGGACTGTAGGGAATCATGAACCAAACTTATAAGATCCCTATTCTAACTTCACCTCTATCACAAACCAGTTGCAGGTCCCAAAGCAAATTACTTTCCCTCTCTGGGCCCCCATTTATTTATTCAACTGTAAAATGAATATAGTTGGACTAAATCAACTGTTCCCAAGTAACAGTCCATAGACAGGTACCAGTCAGTGATGGAATATTTACCAGTCATTCCTGAGCAAAAATGAGATAAAGACAACGAAGTAAGTTTTTCATTAAGATAAATTTATTCAGGAAAAAAAGATAAATTTATTCAGTTTTAAAAATTCTGAACTTAAGCATTTATTGGTATAGGACCACATAAGGCCATTATTTTTTTTACCTGGTGATAATAGAAATGGTAATATTTTTCTTTAATAATGTCTCTAGTTGGAAAAATTCAAAGTTAGCAAGACTTCTTAGTTCTCATGTTTTGATTTTTAAATATTGTTGGTATATTAAAATAAAAAATTGTATGGTATCTAAAATCCCTTCAAGCTTTAAAATTCCTAGGATTATGCTTCCTATAATCCTTTCTTGCCCAAACTTTGCCATCTATTTAGAGCCACATTCAAGTTTTGTCTTAGGATCCACACTATTGAGTACCCATTTCAGAAGTACTTCTAAGAGATATTAGAGGAATTTGTTAAAACCTGGTGGATCTTGTTTACTACCTCAGGCCAAATCCCAATGAACTTCAATCTATAATATCCAAATGTTGGTCACTTTCAATATTTGAGGATCCAACTGTGGTTAATGTTATTTTGAGAGAGGGAGAAAGAAAGTGAAAGGAGAGGAAGAAAGCAGGAGAGAGAGACGGAGAGGGAGAGAAGACAAACAAGAAATTCACATTCCATCTATCCAAGAGATTTTGGGATGCCAGGCATCCCTCCCTGCAACATGAAGCTTTGCCTTTCTTGGTACCAATCTAAAAAGTTTACCCAAGCTACCCTCACTGCTGTCATCACAGATCCCTTTTAATCCACAGTGATGCCACTACCACATGTAGATGCAAAGCTTTGTGATTTTCAGAAACCTTTTCTAGACTTCATCTATTTGGAGCTATTCTATATAAGCTGAGATTACTACCTGAGGAAGACAGATCATTGGCATCAAATATATTGCATAAAATCAAAAAATAGTAACTACTAACACAAAAAGAGTCTATATTATCCTGATTTAAAGTAGTCTTTATAAAAATGCCCCAGTTTACTCTTGGAAGCCCAAGATAATGAGTTTTTATTGTGGTTTTTTTGTGTGTATTTGTTTGGTTCATGTGTGTTTGCATGTGTGTGTGTGTATGTGTGACATGGCACATTTTTAAAAAACATAGCTCCTGGTCAAGATTTTCCTGGCTGTATTGGTGACAAATTAAGCCTGAATGTTTTTTTGTTTTTGAGAATACTTCTCCCAAAGAGAATTTCTAGAAAGTTGGAGAACATTAGGCTCATGGATGGGCCAAGGAGTTTTCAAAAAAAAAAAAAGAAAAAGAAAAGAAACCTGAAATGAGGTAATACTGGGAGTGAAATTGGCAGAAGAAGGGGCTCTTTGATGTCATGTTTCAAAGACATTTGAAACGATCAGGAGTCTCCTTAATGCAGAGCCTTTGAAACCAAAATTGCACTTCAGGTTGGAAGCAATATTATAAAAGAAAGAGCTTCCATGAATTACCCTGTTCCGAGGCAGTGAAGATTATCTTAAAAGCTAGTGAATAGTAGAGTTTCTTGCCAGTGACTGCAACCTGTCAGCTTTTCATTCTTTGCTCCCTTCTGCCATACAGTGAAGGAAAGAATAACCAGAATCAACAGGGTATTTTGTTACAAGGTGGCCCTATAGAATATCAGCCAGCACAGTATTAACTGTCCCCAGGCAAACTAGCATGTCTGATCACTGTAGCTAATTCAGAAAGTGAATTTAATTTCAGACATTGGTGACTAAATAAAGGCTATAACAGTCTATAGACAGAGTGCAGTCAGGTTGGGGACTACTGCTTGACTCAGAAGTCAGGTTATTGTTCAGAGATAGCCAGTGTTCTCCAAACAGAGCTCAAGTCTGTCTGATTGTGTCTCCAATTTAAGGCTTATAATGTTTTTAATTATGCAAAACTACTGATTAAGAAAGACAACTGTCGTAGCAAAGAATAAAAAGCATGTTAACAACTTGACTGTATTATCATATTACCAGGAGTATATAACAGACAAAAAAAAAACTTTCCATTGAAGATCCAGTGATCTCAAGAGAACAAGAGAATTGTTTCTCCCACAGGAACCCTCCCAAACAGATCAATCCACTGCCCATAAGCTAACTTATAACAAAATGTAAGTGGTTCCTATTGAATATCCATGAATCAAGTTTTCAGGCCCAACCTGATTGCTCAAGTTGAAGGATGGGTCCTTCCAGCCCTTCTTATAAGAAACTGAAAAGGGCAATGGACCCATAATACAGCTTTTATAACATCTGACCCTTTTTCAGGATATATCCAATAAAAATCTTTCTGAGTTAAGAGTCTACCATCCAGTCATGCAATAGAGATTTTCTTAAGTAATCTTTTCAGCTTCCTCAGAAAAGAAACTTGTCAGTCAGGTTGATCAAAGTATCTACTATGCCAGCAAAGTCCACTTTCCCAACAAGCAGCCACTTGGCAACATTTCAAGGCTTGTTCCAGAATAGCTGGAAGCAATACTAATCTTGGGATTATAAAATCAGAGAATACTTACAGTTCCAATGAAACTGGAGTTGGCTATCCCAGATCCCTTAAGGAGAAGAAATTACCATTTGTTAACGTCAATGAATCATGTTGTTCAAACAACTCTGAGGACATAGAAAAATGCACCTACATCTGTACACCCAGAAAACATCTTCAATTCTATGCTGTAAAAAAAGATTATTGGTAAAGAAAATACTTAAATTACCCCTATAGCATCTCAGCAAAACACCAAATGGTTAAACTAATGGAAACTAAAACACTTTAATGACTAAACTAATGGAAAAAAAGATATATCTACATGTGGTCATGAGATATGTATTGAGCTAATTATTATAACCCCTCTCACCAACACTTTTATCATATATTGAGCAACTATCAAAGTACCAAAAAAAAAAATACCCAGAAGGTAAGCAGCAAAACAAGGTGTGGTCTGACTAGTCAGAAGTCTGGGTGGTTATTCCCAAGTAATTAAAAGCTGGCTTAAACATTCATAGATTATAACTTTACATGTAAGGCCAGCTCCTGACTAACTTTAACTAGCTTTTTAATTCTCTTCTTCTAGCCAAACTCTCACCCAGTCACTTGATGCTATGATAAAGATGCTAAAGACTTTTTTCATTTCTGATTAACTAAATGCTAATATACTACCTCTCTACTTCTGCATATTTTGAAATATTTTGAAAGAGGATTTTAGTGGACAACTTACCTTCAAAGATAAGCACACCAATAGTGGGATAGGAGATAGCCTAGTTTAAGTAAATGTCTCTAAAAACGAACCAAAAATTTAGCTTTATCTGCAACTCACTGATGTACCTTGAGAAAGTTACTTTACTCTCATATTTTCTTCTCAATGGAAGCAATGGAAGTTTTGAACTAAATGACTTATAACTACACTTCCAGTATAGACAGTCTATATTAACTTTGGTCAGAAGAGACTAGGAGTTAAGATGGTAGTGAAGTAGGGAGACGCTAAACTTGCATAATCCCTCAAATACAGCTAGATAAATATTAAATCATTCTGAACACCCAAGAAATAAATCTGAGGACTAAGAGAACAAACTTCACATCTACAGGTAAAAAACAAAACAAAACAAAAACAAAAAACAGCCACATGATGGAAGGTAGGAGCTGTGAAGAGTTGCTTTGAGGGTACAAAGGGAGAAAATATGAGAAAGAAAAAGTGAAAGCAGCATGCAAGAGATTGCACTAGAAAATGCTTCTCCAAAACCATTGGCTGGGAAAAGGAAAGAGGCTTAAAAAAAAAACTTTTTTAAAAAGTTTAAAAAAAAAACTTGTGGTTTTTATAAGCAACAGAGCTCAAAGTCTGAAGTTTAGAAATCTGCGTCATCACTGGGTACATGCCTGGTGGGTTTAGTGGTGCTCCAGTGGGGAAGGAGTGCAGAGGCCTGGGGTGGGCAGTATGGTCTGAGGATCCCCTGGGTCACATAGGGAGAAACAGTTCCCCTGCTTGGAAAGCATCTGGGAGAGGTGGCACAGCCTCTCCAGGAACAAAAAAACTCGTGGTGCCAATGTGCTGCCCTGTTGACTAGCATAGAATCAAAGACACTGGCTGAGGGCAGCAAACATTGGTGCTAGCTTTCTGTTGTGGCTTACCATAAACTCTGAACCACTGTGGGACATGCAACCACTTTTCTAGGACAAATCAGACCCAGCCACAGCACAAGACCCTTCCACAAGAGGATCAGCACAGGTCCCTAAAATCTGAAGTTTTGAAACCCAGTCACGCACCTAAGAAAAAACAAAGGAGTACTATGTCACCTGGCAGGCAGATAGCTCAGACACAGGGTGAAGGCAGGGACATGACAGAAGCTTGGGACAAGCAGGATGATTGCCTGCTCTTCTGTGAGGGCTTCATGAAGAGTAGCAGGCACAAACTCCCCACTCCCAGGACAAGAGAGTAGGGTGGCACCATTTCCTTCCTCCACCCATATGCACTGACCGAATTCAGTGAACAACAGCACCTCCCAGTGGAGGCTGGAGAGGCTCACACCAAGTCTTGCCCCGCTGTGCCCTGCAGGTGTATCTCTATTAAGGCAAGTCGGCCTGAGAATCCGTGTAGCAGTCCCCTCCCTCAGAAGATCAGAACAAACCCCTCACATTCACCAAGACTACTGATCATAGAGTGCTACAGAGCTTCAGCTCTAGGGGGAATAGGATCTAGCTTCTTTGGGTTTTGTTTTGTTTTGTTTTTAATTTTTATTTATTTATGATAGTCACAGAGAGAGAGAGAGAGAGAGAGAGAGAGAGAGAGAGGCAGAGACACAGGCAGAGGGAGAAGCAGGCTCCATGCACCGGGAGCCCGACGTGGGATTCGATCCTGGGTCTCCAGGATCGCGCCCTGGGCCAAAGGCAGGCGCTAAACCCCTGCGCCACCCAGGGATCCCTGTTTTGTTTTGTTTTGTTTTGTTTTGTTTTGTTTTGTTTTGTTTTGTTTTTGAGAGATCTGGCTTCTTTTAACAAACAGACCAAAACACAGCTAGTTAAAACTTGCCACATGGTGGACAAGGTCTGAACAACCCCCACTGCGGGTAAAGAGAAACTCTGCAAAGGTTTGACCTGACAGAAGGAGCAGCCAAAACACAAAAGCAGAGTGCACATTCTGAAAAACCTCCTGAAGCACCAGGCCCAAGACTGGTATAGGTACTCTTCTTAATACAAGCATTAATCTCAGGAGCAGGAATATAGCAGACCTTCCTAACAAGTGCGCATACGCACACACACACACACACACAGATACCTAGACAAAATGACAAGATGGAGGAATTCACCCCAAAAGAAAGAACAGAAAGAAGTAAATGCCAGGGATTTAATCAATACAGATATAAGTAAGATGTCTAAACCAGAACTTAAAACAACAATCATAAGGATATTAGCTGGGCTTGAGAAAAGCATAGAAGACATTAGAGAATCCCTTACTGCAAAGATAGAAGAACTCAAAACTAGTCATGCAAAAATAAACAATTGATAAGTGAGTTGCAAAGCTGACTAGATGCAATAACAATGAGGATGGACAAATCAGAGGAATGAATCAGTGATATGGAAGGTAAAATTATAGAAAACAATGAAACTGAAAAGAATAGAGAAAGAAAGGTATTGGATTGTGAATGTAGACTCAGTAACTCCTTAAAGTGTAATAACATCTGAATCATAGAAGCCCCAGAAGAGGAAAAAAGGGGGGGCAAAAGGTTTATTTGAGCAAATGATAGCTGAAAACTTACCTAATGTGGGAAAGGAAACAGACATCAAAATCCAAGAAGCATAGAGAACTCCCATCAAATTCAACAAAAATCAGCCAACACCAAGACATACTGGACTCAAATTCACAAAATACACACACAAGGAAAGAATCCTGAAAACAGCAAGGTGAGGGGGAGTCCTTAACCTACAAGAGAAGACAGATGAAATTTACAGCAGATCTGTCCACAGAAACTTGGGAGGCCAGAAACTAGTGCCATGATATATTCAACATGCTGAATGGGGAAAATATGCAGCCAAGAATACTTTATCCAGCAAGGCTGTCATTCAGGATAGAAGGAGAGAGAGAATTTCCCAGACAAATAAAAACTAAAGAATTTTGTAACCACTAAACCAGCCCTGCAAGAAATATTAAAGAGGACTCTTTTGGGGGGTGGGAAACACCAAAAGCAACAAAAACCAGACAGGAGCAGAGAACATCACCAGAAACACCAACTTTACAGGTAATATAATGGGACTAAATTCATATCTATCAACAATCACTCTGAATGTATATGGACTAAATACTCCAATCAAAAGACATAGGGTATCAGAACAGATAAAAAACAAAACCCACCAATATGTTGCTTACAAGAGACTCATTTTATTTTTTATTTTTATTTTTTTGCTTTTTTTTTTCAAGAGACTCGTTTTAAACCTAAAGACATCTGCAGATTGAAAGTGAGGGGATAGAGGGACACCTAGGTGTCACAGATGGTTAAGTGTCTGCCTTTGGCTCAGCCCTGTGTCTGGCTCCCTGCTCAATGGGGAGTCTGAGTCTCTCTCCCTCTTCCCCCCATCCCTACATGTTCACACACTCTCTCACACATATTCTCAAATAAATAAATATTTAAAACCTTTAAGAAAATGAGGGGATGGAGAACCATCTATCATGCATTACAATGTATATCAAAAAAGCTGGAATAGCCACATACTTAGACAAACTAGATTTTATTTCATTTTTTAAATATATATTTATATATTTGAGAGAGAGAGAGAGCAAGAGAGCACATGAGCTGAAGGGGCAGAGAGAGAGGGAGAAAGAATCTCAGCCAGACTCCACACTGAATGCAGAGCCCAACACAGGGTTTGATCTCAGGATCCTGAGATCACAGCCGGAGCAGAAACCAAGAGTCAGAGTGTTAACTTGCTAACCGCCCAGGCACCCAGGACAAACCATATTTTAAACCAAAGACTGTAACAAGATATGAAGAAGGGCATTATATCATAATTAAGGAGTCTATTCATCAAGAAGATCTAAAAATTGTAAATATTTATGCCCCCAACATGGGAGCACCCAAATATATAATCCAATTAATAGGAAACATAAAAGAACTCATTAATAACAATACAATAACAATAGGGGACGTTAACACCACAGTTACAGCAAAAGACAGATAATCTAAGCAGAAAATCAGAAAGGAAACAATGGCTTTGAATGACATACTGGCCCAGATGGACTTCACAGATATATATTCAGGGCACTTCATCCCAAAGCAGCAGAATACACATTTATTTTGAATGCACTAGGACAATTTCCAGAACAGATCACATACTGGGTCACAAATTGGCCCTCAACAAGTACAAAAAGATAATGATTGTACCATGAATATTTTCAGACCACAATGCTATGAAACTAGAAGTCAATCACAAGAAAAACTTTGGAAAGACCACAAATACAAAGAGATTAAAGGACATCATATTAAGGAATGAGTGGCATAATCAGGAATTTTATAAGAAATATTTAAAAATACATGGAAGCAAATGAAAATGAAAACACAACAGTCCAAAAATTTGGGGATACAGCAAAGGCAGTCCTAAGAGGGAAGTATATTGCAATACAGGCCTACTCAGGAAGCAAGAAAAGTCCTCAATACACAACCCAAACTTACACCTAAAGAAGCCAGAATATGAACATCAAATATAGCCTAAAGCCAGCAGAAGAAGGGAATTAATAAAGATTAGAGCAGAAATAAGCAATATAGAAACAAAAAAAACCCAATAGAACAGATAAAAAACAAACAGCTGGTTCTTTGAAAGAATTAATAAAAATGATAACCACTTAGCCAAACCTATAAAAAAGAAAAGAGAAAGGACCCAAATAAATAAAATCATAAACGAGAGAGGGGAGATCACAACCAGCATCACATAAGCACAAACAATTATAAGAGAATATTATGAAAAATTATATGCCAACAAACTGGGCAATCTGGAAGAAATGGATAAATTCCTAGAAGCATACAAACTACCAAAACTGAAACAAGAAGAAATAGAAAATTTGAATAGATCCATAACCAGCAAAGAAATTGAATCGGTAATAAAAAATCTCCAAATAAGGAAAAGTCTAGGGCCAGAAGGCTTCCCAGAGGGAATTCTACCAGATATTTAAAGAAAGGTTGATATCTATTCTTCTCAAACTGTTCCAAAAAACAGAAATGGAAGGAAAACTTTAAAACTCATTCTACAAGGTCAGCATTATCTTGATTCCAAAACCAGACAAAGACCCCACTAAAAGGGAGAATTACAGGCCAATATCCCCGATGAACATAAATATAAACATTCTCAACAAGATACTAGCAAATTGACTCCAACAGTACATTAAAGAAATTATTCACCATGATCAAGTGAGATTTATTCCTGGGCTGCAGGGGTGATTCAATATTTACAAATTGATCAAATTGATACACCACATTAATAAAAGAAAGGATAAGAGCCATATGATCCTCTCAAAAGATGCAAAAGAAACATTTGATAAAGTACAGCATCCATTCTTAATAAAACCCTCAACAAAGCAGGTATAGATGGAACATTTGTCAACATCATAAAGGCCATATATGAAAGACCCACAGTTAATATCATCTTCAATGGGGCAAAACTGAGAGCTTTTCCTCTACATTCAGGAACAAGATACAGATGTTCACTCTCACCATTACTATTTAACACTATATTGGAAGTCCTAGCCTCAACAATCAGACAACAAAAAGAAGTAAAAGGCTTCCAAATTGGCAAGGAAGAAGTCAAACTTTAACTATGTGCAGAAGATGTAATATACTAATACAGAAAACTCTAATGACTCCACCAACAAATTGCTAGAATGAATGGATGAATTCAGCAAAGTTATAGGATACAAATTCAAAGTACAGAAATCGGTTGCATTTCCATACCCCAATAATAAAGCAACAGAAAAAGAAATCAAGTAATTGATCCTATTTACAACTGCACCAAATACAGTAAGATACCTAGGAATACACCTAACTAAAGAGGAAAAAGGTCTATATTCTGAAAAGTATAGAATATGTATGAAAGAAGTTGAGGAGGACACAAAGAAATAGAAAAACATTCCATCCTCATGGATTTGAATAATAAATATTATTAAAATGTCATACTAACCAAAGTAATCTACACATTTAATGCAATCTTAATCAAAATGCCACCAGTATTTGTCACAGAGCTCAAACAAACCATCCTAAAATTTGTATGGAACCATAAAACACCCCAAAGAGCCAAAGCAATCCTGAAAAAGAAAGTCAAAACTGGGATCATTACAATTCCAGACTACAAGCTATATTACAAAGCTGTAGTCATCAAGACAGTATGGTACTGGCTCAAAAACAGACACATAGATCACTGAAACAGAATCGAAAACCCAGAGATGGGCCCACAGCAATATGGTTTACTAGCCTTTGATAAAGCAGGAAAGAATATCCAATGGGAAAAAGACAGTCTCTTTGACAAATGGTGTTGGAAAAACTGGACAGCAACATGCAGAAGTATGAAACTGGACCACTTTTTTACACCATACATTGAAAGAAATTCAAAATGGTTGAAAGACCTAAATGTGAGACAGGAAACCATCAAAATCCTAGAGGAGAACACAGAGAGCAACCTCTTTGACCACAGCCATAGCAAATTCTTACTAGACCTATCACCAGATGCAGGGGAAACAAAAGCAAAAATGAACTATTCAGACTTCATCAAGATAAAAATCTTCTGTACAACAAAGGAGTCAATAAAACTAAAAGGTGGCCTATAGAATAGAAGAAGATATTTGCAAATGACATATCTGATAAAGGGTTAGTATCCAGAATATATAAACAACTTATACAACTCAATACCCAGTAAACAAATAATCCAGGTAAGAATTGGACAGAAGACATGAATAGGCATTTTCCAAAGAAGACATCCAGATGGCTAACAGACACATGAAAAGATATTCAACATCACTCATCATCAGGGAAACAAATCAAAACCACGATGAGATACCACCTTGCACCTGTCAGAAAGGCTAAAATTAACAACACAGGAAACAGCAAATGTTGGTAAGGATTTGGAGAAAGGGAAACCCTCTTACACTGTTGGTGGGAATGCTGAATGGTACAGCCACTCTGGGAACAGAATGGAGGTTCCTCAACAAGTTAAAAATATAACTACTGTATGATCCAGCAGTTATACTACCAGGTATTTACCCAAATGATACAAAAATACTGATTCAAAAGGACACCTCCACCCTGATGTTTATATCATAAAGGAGCTGTGGGGTGTGTGTCTATAATGGAATATTACTCAGCCTGAGAAAAGAATGAAATCTTGCCATTTTCAATGACATGGATTGAGCTAAGTGAAATAAGTCAAAGACAAATACCATATGATTTCACTCATATGTGTAATTTAAGAAACAAAACAGATGAACATAAGGGAAGGAGAAAGAGAGAGGTAAGAAAACCATGAAAGACTCTTCATGACAGAGAACAAACTGAGGGTTTATGGAGGGAGGTAGGTGGGGATTGGCTAAATGGGTGTTGGGTATTAAGGAGGATACTTGTTTTTTGTTTGTTTGGGTTTTCTTTGTTTTGATTTGTTTTTTAGGAGGGGTATGATTGAGCACTGGGTATTATATGTCAGTGGTGAATCACTAAATACTACTTCTGAAACTATATGTTAACTAACTAGAATTTAAATAAAAATTTGAAAAGAAATAAAAACCTTTGATCAGAAGAAACTTCATCTACCAAGAAGGCTGACCTTATTTACAAATTTTATTTGTTTGGACATTAGGACCACCCTGGCCCATATACACTCAAATCAAGATACTTGGGTTATAACTTCAGTCATGTCACTGGATTATTTTGGGTAAATCATTTAACTTTTCTGCATCTTTATTATTCTCTTTAAAAGTAAAGAAATGAAATATACCAGTAACTTTCCCTTTTTTAAGATTGTATTTATTTATTAATGAGAGAGAAAAGTAGAGACATAGGCAGAGGAAGAAGCAGGGGGGGCTGTTGCAGGACTTGATCCCAGTGGGATCATGACCACAGCCAAAGGCAGACGCTCAACCACTGAGCCACCCAGGTGCACCTGTACCAGTAATTTTCAAATGACATTCCATGGAGGCCTTAGATTTCATGTGCCTATAGAGCTATGAATTCCTTAAGAAATGCCAAGAGAGAAGGCAAAAGGAAAGACCAACAGGAAAGCCAGTCATGTAAGAATCTTGGACACCTGTCCCTATCATGACACCGATCAGAGAAGTTCTGCTTTTATCTATATTATAGTTGGGGTTAGGTAATATTTCACTCAAAAAGGGGGTTCAACAAATGAAAGAAAATTTGAAAATCATAGAACCAAATTGTTCCCTGAGTATTGTCTGATAAAGAATAAGTACCTATTTGTTAGATGACTGATTCTGTAGTTCTAAAACAAGTACCAGCAAACTTTTTCTAGGAAAGGTCAGAGTGTAAATATTTTAGGATTTGTATGCCATTCAATCTCTGTCACTAACACTCAACTCTGCCATTATGGCATTAAAGTAGCCTCATTGGATGACATATAAATGAATGGTCATGGATGGCTGTGTTTCAATAAAAATTTATCTATGGACCCTAAAATTTGAATTTTATGAAATTTTCATGTGTCACAGATAGTATTCTTTTGTTTTTATCCAATCATTTTTAAATGCAAAAACCATTTTTAGGTTGCAGTTCAAATAAAACAGGTGGTGGGCCAAATTTAGCCAATATACTGTAGTTTGCTCAGTCTTGTTCTAGATCATATGATACAAAAGAGAAAATCAGATGGAAACAATCACATTATTAAAGGTTATGATCAGTAAATGAACTTAAAATACTTACAAATAAGCAATTTCTCTTTGCTGTTATTTATAATGTAGTCTGTAAAAATGAGAGCTCTAGAGTTAAACAGATAGTGTGCAAAACCACATCTACTATTTACTAGTTTTATGACCTTGAGCAGTTTACTTAACCTCTCTAAGCCTTAATTTCTCCATCTGTCATATAGAAGTAAAGGCCTTTACACTCTGTTGGAGGAAATGTAATACAAAGTATTTGGAGAACAATTTAGCAAAATCCATCAAAATTGTAACTGTTCCTACTCCACAATTCCACTGCTAGAAATTTAACCTAAGGCAATATTCACAAAAGTACGCCAAGAGAAATGTATATGATTGTTCACTGAAGTATTATTTATACTAGCACAAAACTGGAACAGTTCAAATGTCCTTTAATAGGGAACTGATTAAATAAATGATATATCTATCTAATCACCTGCCATACAATCATTAAAAGAAAGAGGTAGATCTATATGAAATGCTAAGAATCCATCTCCAAGGAAGATTATTAAACGGAATAAAAGGTACAAAAATATGGTAATTTTATTTGTTAAAAATTGTTTAATGGTGATAATTGTTCTACTTCATAGAGTTGTTAAAAAGATTAAATGAGATAATGCATGTAAAGAAGAATGATTTAACTTCTTAAAAGGAAGGGACTTTTTTCCTTGCATTCCCTGCAGCAATCTGCAGCTCTATGTCTGACATGTAGAAGTCCTAAATAAAGATATGAGAGGAAGTGTCTCATAGTAGATTGAGGGCATACCATTTTGTGTTAGACAGACTTGGGTTTGAATCCTAGTTTTACCATATAATTATGCTACCTTAGATATTAACCTTTCTGAGCATCACATCTCTCATCTGTAAAATAAGGAGGGGGTGGATAAAATGTAACTCAAAGGCTATTATAAAGTTTATGTCTGCTAACATTCATAAAATGTCTGGTATATAGGATTTGGTGGATATTTTCTATTTATGCTTCCATATTCATTCTCCTCTCTGTGCTCCACTCTGGGCCTTAAGAGGAAAAATTCTATTGACTATGTTGGCTGGGTGCCTTTTCCCTTGGGCTTTCAATTGAGTCCACCTAATGAGCAGTACTGGCAAGAAATAAGATAGGAGAGAAAGCTCAGATTATTTATTCCACCCACTCCCCTCTCTGTCAGGTTGTGACTTGGCAGTTCCCTTCATGTGGCTCTCTCATTTTGGATCCCCTTTCCAGTTTATAGTAGCACAATTTTCTCCCTTTTGTCCCTTAAAGTCTAGGATGGTGATTACCTTCTACTGTTACTAGTCTCAGGATACTTCATCATCCCTTGTTGGTTCCCATAATCCTGTTCACATCTTTGTAAATGTTCCCTTCATCAGTGTCTTTTCAGTTGTCCTTTGAGTGTGTCATCTGTTTCCTACTAGAACCCTATCACGTAAGTGCTAAGTAAATATTCATTACATTACTCCATCCTTCTGGTTACACATTTCTTAATATGCTGCTTTCATTTTTTTTAATGCAGGAATAACCATTCCAAAATATAATATAGGTCCAGATCAGTTTTTTAAGCAGAAAGCTTTCTCTGCCCAAACCTGAATGATCCTTCATTGAAGAACTGTCAAATATAACAAACCTCATAAAGTCCTACCTTTTCATTTGTAAATATCTTGCCGTTTGTTGAAACAAAGAAAGAAGTGGGAAATCTGTCTAGTGGATTTAATAGGAAGTTCTTGGTGTAAATTGGTTGACTTCTCCAAAGTAAAAAAAAAAAAAAACAATTTCCCTTCATCTTTGGGAGTTGTCTTTCTGCTCTAATGAATCTACGGACCAGCCCAATGACAACACATAGTTGCAAAACTCCTGAGCAAATTTCTAAAAATAGCTGTTGATAAAAGAAAGAATGGAGGTACGACATACAAAACTAATGAGGATTTTTGTTTGTTTTTGAATAGTATAATGTAAAGGGATGGGGAAATGGATATGCTCACTGAAATTGGTGAGAATACATATTGGTAAATACTTTCAAGAAAGTCTCTTAAAAATAAGTATTAGCATTCAAGATGAGTGAGACATATGACAGATTTGTCCAAGTAATTTCAGAAGAAATAATGAGATACCCAAAGATATATGCAAAAAGATATTCTTGCAGAACTACTTCTTAAAATACTAGTGTTAAAATAAGGGAATTAATTGAACAAAATATTATAATCCATGTAATTAAGTACTATGTAGTCATTAAAAAGTAGGTTTTCAAGTATATTTGAAATCATAAAAAAAGTTCATGACCTATCATTAAATGTAAAGAAATGTTTATGTATATATAAATGTGTGGATAGATAGATATAGATACATAGAGAAGTATAAGATGTATTGTGGCAGGCACAATAATGGCCTTCCAAAATGTCCACCTAAATGCTAGAACCTGTGAATATATTTATGTGACAAAAGGAATTTTGTACATGTGATTAAAACATGTGATCAAGCAACATAACATGGGGAGATTATCCTGCATCATTCGGATGAGTCCAATCAAATCACAAGTCCTCATGTAGGCATGACTACAGAAGAATTGTCGGAGGGATGTGACCTTGCAGTCTTGAAAGATGGAGGAAGGGGATCATGAGCAGCCTCTAAAAGGCGGAAAAAGCAAGGAAACGGATTCTTCCTGAGAGTCTCTAGATAGGAACACAGTCCTGCTGTTACCTTGACCTTAGTCCAATGAGACTCATTTCAGACTTCTAACCTACAGAACTTTTAACATAATAGGTTTGTATTAAGTCACAACTAAACATAATAGGTTTGTATTAAGTCACTAAGTCACCAAATTCATGGCAGTTTCTTACTGCTGCTACACACACACACACACACACACACACACACACACCAATTAGCCCTGCCACAGATTCTGAGAGCCTCTTTCTACTAGTCCAAATTACCATCTTTGTTCTAGTAGCCCCAGGTATCTAGAGTATGCCAGGTCCTTGTCAACCCTCTGAGACAGGCAAGGCAGAAATTTATTTCTTGGAAAACTCCTGAAAAAGCTGGAACTTTGGACATGTGTTCCAACTTTTTCAATTCTCCAGGAGAATCTGGGATCTGGACATTTTTCACCCACTCATTCTGTGCTGATCAGGAGGAGGGGCGATGGCAAATGATTTCATGTACTCATTCAAACTACCGTCTTTGTTCTCACTGGCCTCCAAGTGTTTAGGAGTGTGCCAGGTCCTGTCCATGCTTTCAGGTGAAACAGAACACAGTCCCATGGTCACCCTTGGAAAATTGGAATGTAAGACATGTGGTCTAATTCTTTCCCTCTCCAGAGAAATGCTGGGGGCTGTTAATTTCCCTCCAATCATATAATGCTGTTCCAGTGACAGGGATTATAATGAAAGAATGCCTTGAATATACCTACTGGCTTCAATGTGGCTGGTTTTGCATTCACCTGGGGTACAGAAGCCCCTCAACTAGTTTCTGGATTTCTCACATAGGGAATTTGTTCAAGTATTAATGTTGATTTGGTGTGTTGAGGGAGAGGGGGGTGTAAGGCCTTTTATTCTGCCTTATTGCTGATATCATCCCTGCTGTCTCCTTCTCAATAGATAGATATAGATAGATATAGATGATAGATAGAAGATAGATGATGATAGATAGATAATAGAGGGCTTTTTTCAGATATATTGTTGTTTGACATATAGTTCTAGAGTATTAGTTTTCTTTTTTTAAGATTTATTTATTCATGAGAGACACACACACACACACAGAGAGAGAGAGAGAGAGAGAGAGAGAGAGAGAGGTAGAGGGAGGCAGAGACACAGGCAGAGGGAGAAGGAAGCTCCATGCAGGGAGCCTGACGTGGGTCTCTATCCTGGGACTCCAGGATCACACCCTGGGCCCAAGGCAGGCACCGAACTGCTGAGCCACCCAGGGATCCCGAGTATTCAGTTTCAATGAAGTTTTAGTTTTTGGTTCTGACCACACTACACTATTGTGTCATTTTATCAGAATGTATTTAACTATTCTCTTGTTCATGTATATTTAGGATGTTTCTAATATTTGACTATTAAAACAATGCTTCAGTGAGCAAACTTACAAAGATCTCTCTGTGTTTATCTAAAGAGGTTTATGATATATACCTAAATGTGGACTTGCTGTGTTATAGAGCATGTGAATCTTTACTACTTACTGCCAAATTGCGTTCTACAGTATTTGTACCAAGTTACATTTATATAAAATGAATTACATTTGATATACTTTTTATATCTTCCATCTTTCACTCAATGTTGCTGTAAAATCCTCTATTCATTTTTTGTTTAGCTATAACGCATTTATTTTTACAGCATTCTTAATTTTCCATTATGTGAATATACTACACTTCATTATCCCTTTATCAGTAGTCGGATACTTGGATGGTTTCTAGTTTTGAGTATTGAGAACACTACTGGCCTGAACATTCTTTTATATATATCCTGATGTTCTTATGCACAAGTACCTTTATGGTATATATCTAGGATTGAAATTGACTTATACTCTGGTATCCATATAACCAACTTTGCTACATAGTGCAAACAATTTTATTAAAATATTGTACCAATTTATGTTCTCACCAGCCCTGAGAGTTCCTGTTGCACTGTTCCTTGTCAATACCTTAATTACCTTGATTGAAAGAGAAAACATGGAACTAGAAGAAAAGGAGAAGGCAGAGAAAAAGAAGAGAGGACCAAAACCTTCAACACAGAAACGTAAAATGGATGGAGCACCTGATGGTCGAGGAAGAAAAAAGAAGCTGAAACTATGAATACATATTTGTTTCATAATCACTAACTTTAAACCAGTAGTTCTTTAATTTACGGGTCTTCATAAGATGTACTGTACAATACTCAATTGTTATGTCATTCAAAGACATCAGGTTCATCTGTTTACTAAGCTAGAAACATAGTATGTAGTTTCCCGCCATCTTGCCCCTCCTCCCCAGTTTCACTTTTTTAAATGCAACAGCTGTGCTGAAATTTTTTTTTATCATTAACACTTGAAGTAATAAAACAGGCTTCATTTATTAAAAACAATGTAAAATTTACATTGTTAATTGTTACTGTTATTGTTAATGTAAAATTTTAATTTGGTCCATTTTTGTAGTATCTCATTAAGGCTTAATTTTTCTCCCTTATTTCCAATGAGGTTGGTCATTTAGATTTTCTCTTTAGTGGTACGTGCATGCAGATCTTTTGACCATTTTCTTTCTTTTTTCAATTTTTATTTATTTTTTTGGGTATAGTTGACACACAATGTTACATTAGTTTTAAGTGTACAACTTACTGATCTAACAAGTTTATACATTATTCTAAGTTTATAAGTGTAGCTACCATCTGTTCTGTTACATCAGTATTACAATATCATTGACTGCATTCTCTATGCTGTGACTTTTACTCCTGTAACTTACTCATTACATAACTGGAAGACTGCATCTCTCTCTTCCCTTCACCCATTTTGCCTAGTGCCTCCTCCTCTCCATGGCAACCATCAGTTTGCTCTGTGTAGTTACAGGATTGTTCTGATTTTTGTTTGTTCATTCACTCACTCATTTCTCTTTTTCTTTTAGATTCCAGTAATGAATGGAATCATATGGTATTTATTTTTCTTAGTCTGACTCATTTCACTCATCTTGTTTTTTTTTAATTTTTATTGATTTTATGATAGAGAGAGAGAGAGAGAGAGAGAGAGAGAGAGAGGCAGAGACACAGGCAGAGGGAGAAGCAGGCTCCATGCACCGGGAGCCCGACGTGGGATTCGATCCCGGGTCTCCAGGATAGTGCTCTGGGCCAAAGGCAGGCGCCAAACCGCTGCGCCACCCAGGGATCCCTCATTTCACTCATCTTAATACCATCTAGATTCATCCATGTTGTCGCAAATGGCATGGTCTCATCCTTTTTTATGGCTAATATTTTATTCTGTATATATACCACATCTTCCTTATCCATTTGTCTACTGGTGAACACTTAGGTTGTTTCCATATCTCGACCATTGTAAAAAATGCTGCAACAAACAGGAGCACATATATCTTTTAGAATCAGTTTTTTTTTGTTTTCTTTGTATCAATGCCCAGCAGTGGAATTATTGGATCATCTGATATTTCTATTCTTAATTTTTTGAGGAACCTTCATATTGTTTTCCACAGTGGCTGTACCAATTTACATTCCCACCAACAGTGCATGAGGGTTACCTTTTTCTTTTTTTTTCTTTTATTTTTTTTTAGAATTTAGATATTAGTCTTTTATTAGACACATTATTTGTAAATATTTCTCCCACTTGTTAGATTGTTTCTTTTATTTCATGGTTATTTCTATTGCTTTGCAGAGCTTTTTTAATTTATTTTTTGATGAAGTCCCATTTATTAATTTTCCTTTTGTTGCTTGTGCTTTTGGCATTATACCCAAAAATCATTGCCAAGACTGACATAAATGAACTTTTCCCCTATATTTCACCCAAGAAGTTTTATGATTTCAGTTCTTAAGTCTTTAGTCCATTTTGAGTTAATTTTGTTAGTGATGTAAGATAAGGGTCCAATTTCGTACTTTTGCATGTGGTTATCTAGTTTTCCCAGCACCATTTCTTGAAGAGACTATCCTTTCGCCTTTGGGTATTCTTGATGTCCTTGTCAAATATCAGTTGACCATATGTGAGGGTTTATTTCTGGACTCTCGGTTCTTTTCAATGGTCTTCTATGTGTCTTTTATGCAAGAGGCATACTAGTTTGATTACTATAGTTTTGTAATGGTTTGAAATCACAGTGTGCTGCCTCCAACTTTATTCTTCCTTCTTGAGGTAGTTTTGGCTATTCAGCATCTTTTGTGGGTCCATACAAATGTTTTTTCTATTTCTGTGAGAAATGCCATTGGAATTTTGTTGGGGATTGCTTTGAATCTGGAGAATTTAGTACATTTACATTTAGAGTGATTATTGATATTTAAAGAGTTATTTATGCCATCTGATTAACTCTATGGGCCAAAACTTCAAAGAGGAGGAAACTTATGAGACCAGCATTATCCTGATATTAAAAGAAGGAAAAGACTCTATAAAAAAGAAAACTAGAGAATATCTTCGATGAATATGCTAAAATTCTCAACAATAAAATATAAGCAAATTTGAAGGGCTTATTTCCCAATAAAATATTTTATTAATTTTGAGTATAGATTTAGAACACACATACACCAATACCCACAAATGCTTTCACCACATACACCATTTGCTAAGCTATTTTGAAGTTTATTACTGTCATTGTAGTACTGTATATAGAGATTAACTATTATTGATCATTTTTTGTTTTCTATTAAATACAATTATTAATTCTACACAAAAACACATAAAAAGAAAAAACAGTGAATGATGAGAATTTACATTCAATTTTTTTTGGTTTCTAATTCTTATTTTTTAATAAATTTATTTTTTATTGGTGTACAATTTACCAACATACAGAATAACACCCAGTGCTCATCCCATCAAGTGTCCCCCCCAGTGCCTGTCACCCATTCACCCCCACCCCCCGCCCTCCTCCCCTTCCACCACCCCTAGTTCGTTTCCCAGAGTTAGGAGTCTTTATGTTCTGTCTCCCTTTCTGATATTTCCCACACATTTCTTCTCCCTTCCCTTATATTCCCTTTCACTACTATTCATATTCCCCAAATGAATGAGAACATACACTGTTTGTCCTTCTCCGATTGACTTACTTCACTCAGCATAATACCCTCCAGTTCCATCCACGTCGAAGCAAATGGTGGGTATTTGTCATTTCTAATGGCTGAGTAATATTCCATTGTATACATAAACCACATCTTCTTTATCCATTCATCTTTCGATGGACACCGAGGCTCCTTCCACAGTTTGGCTATTGTGGACATTGCTGCTAGAAACATCGGGGTGCAGGTGTCCTGGCATTTCATTGCATCTGTATCTTTGGGGTAAATCCCCAACAGTGCAATTACTGGGTCGTACGGCAGGTCTATTTTTAACTCTTTGAGGAACCTCCACACAGTTTTCCAGAGTGGCTGCACCAGTACACATTCCCACCAACAGTGTAAGAGGGTTCCCTTTTCTCCGCATCCTCTCCAACATTTGTGGTTTCCTGCCTTGTTAACTTTCCCCATTCTCACTGGCATGAGGTGGTATCTCATTGTGGTTTTGATTTGTATTTCCCTGATGGCAAGTGATGCAGAGCATTTTCTCATGTGCGTGTTGGCCATGTCTATGTCTTCCTCTGTGAGATTTCTGTTCATGTCTTTTGCCCATTTCATGATTGGATTGTTTGTTTCTTTGGTGTTGAGTTTAATAAGTTCTTTATACATTTGGAAACTAGCCCTTTATCTGATACGTCATTTGCAAATATCTTCTCCCATTCTGGAGGTTGTCTTCTATTTTTGTTGACTGTATCCTTTGCTGTGCAAAAGCTTCTTATCTTGATGAAGTCCCAATAGTTCATTTTTGCTTTTGTTTCTTTTGCCTTCGTGGATGTATCTTGCAAGAAGTTTCAGTGGCCGAGTTCAAAAAGGGTGTTCCCTGTGTTCTCCTCTAGGATTTTGATGGAATCTTGTCTCACATTTAGATCTTTCATCCATTTTGAGTTTATCTTTGTGTGTGGTGCAAGAGAGTGGTCTAGTTTCATTCTTCTGCATGTGGATGTCCAATTTTCCCAGCACCATTTATTGAAGAGACTGTCTTTCTTCCAGTGGATCGTCTTTCCTCCTTTATCGAATATTAGTTGACCATAAAGTTCAGGGTCCACTTCTGGGTTCTCTATTCTGTTCCATTGATCTATGTGTCTGTTTTTGTGCCAGTACCACATTGTCTTGATGACCACAGCTTTGTAGTACAACCTGAAATCTGGCATTGTGATGCCCCCAGCTATGGTTTTCTTTTTTAAAATTCCCCTGGCTATTCGGGGTCTTTTCTGATTCCACACAAATCTTAAAATAATTTGTTCTAACTCTCTGAAGAAAGTCCAAGGTATTTTGATAGGGATTGCATTAAATGTGTAAATTGCCCTGGGTAACATTGACATTTTCACAATATTAATTCTGCCAATCCATGAGCATGGAATATTTTTCCATCTCTTTGTGTCTTCCTCAATTTCTTTCAGAAGTGTTCTATAGTTTTTAGGGTATAGATCCTTTACCTCTTTGGTTACGTTTATTCCTAGGTATCTTATGCTTTTGGGTGCAATTGTAAATGGGATTGACTCCTTAATTTCTCTTTCTTCAGTCTCATTGTTAGTGTATAGAAATGTCACTTGATTTCTGGGCATTGATTTTGTATCCTGCCACGCTACCAAATTGCTGTATGAGTTCTAGCAATCTTGGGGTGGAGGCTTTTGGGTTTTCTATGTAGAGTATAATGTCATCGGCGAAGAGGGAGAGTCTTCACTTCTTCTTTGCCAATTTGAATGCCTTTAATGTCTTTTTGTTGTCTGACTGCTGAGGCTAGGACTTCCAGTACTATGTTGAATAGCAGTGGTGAGAGTGGACATCCCTGTCTTGTTCCTGATCTTAGGGGAAAGGCTCCCAGTGCTTCCCCATTGAGAATGATATTTGCTGTGGGCTTTTAGTAGATGGCTTTTAAGATGTCAAGGAAAGTTCCCTCTATCCCTACACTCTGAAGAGTTTTGATCAGGAATGGATGCTGTATTTTGTCAAATGCTTTCTCTGCATCTAATGAGAGGATCATATGGTTCTTGGTTTTTCTCTTGCTGATATGATGAATCACATTGATTGTTTTACGAGTGTTGAACCAGCCTTGTGTCCCGGGGATAAATCCTACTTGGTCATGGTGAATAATTTTCTTAATGTGTTGTTGGATCCTATTGGCTAGTATCTTGTTGAGAATATTTGCATCCATGTTCATCAGGGATATTGGTCTGTAATTCTCCTTTTTGGTGGAGTCTTTGTCTGGTTTTGGAATTAAGGTGATGCTGGCCTCATAGAATGAATTTGGAAGTACTCCATCTCTTTCTATCTATCCAAACAGCTTTAGTAGAATAGGTATGGTTTCTTCTTTAAACGTTTGATAGAATTCCCCTGGGAAGCCATCTGGCCTTGGACTCTTGTGTCCTGGGAGGTTTTTGATGACTGCTTCAATTTCCTCCCTGGTTATTGGCCTGTTCAGGTTTTCTATTTCTTCCTGTTCCAGTTTTGGTAGTTTGTGGCTTTCCAGGAATGCGTCCATTTCTTCTAGATTGCCTAATTTATTGGCGTAGAGCTGTTCATAGTATGTTTTTAAAATCGTTTGTATTTCCTTGGTGTTGGTAGTGATCTCTCCTTTCTCATTCATGATTTTATTAATTTGAGTCTTCTCTCTTTTTTTTAATAAGGCTGGCTAATGGTTTATCTATCTTATTAATTCTTTCAAAGAACCAACTCCTGGTTCTATTGATCTGTTCCACAGTTCTTCTGGTCTCGATTTCGTTGAGTTCTGCTCGAATCTTAATTAACTCTCTTCTTCTGCTGGGTGTAGGATCTATTTGTTGTTTTTTCTCTAGCTCCTTTATGTGTAAGGTTAGCTTTTGTATTTGAGTTCTTTCCAGTTTTTGAATGGATGCTTGTATTGTGATGTATTTCCCCCTCAGGACTGCTTTTGCTGCGTCCCAAAGATTTTGAACAGTTGTATCTTCATTCTCATTAGTTTCCATGAATCTTTTTAATTCTTACTAATTTCCTGGTTGATTCTTTCATCTTTTAGCCAGATGGTCCTTAACCTCCACTTGTTTGTAGTCCTTCCAAACTTCTTGTGATTTAGTTCTAATTTCAAGGCATTATGGTCTGAGAATATGCAGGGGACGATCCCAATCTTTTGGTATCGGTTCAGACCCGATTTGTGACCCAGTATGTGGTCTATTCTGGAGAAAGTTCCATGTGCACTTGAGAAGAATGTGTATTCAGTTGAGTTTGGATGTAAAGTTCTGTAGATATCTGTGAAATCCATCTGGTCCAGTGTATCATTTAAAGCTCTCGTTTCTTTGGGGATGTTGTACTTATAAGACCTATCGAGTATAGAAAGAGCTAGACAGACGTCACCAAGTATAAGTGTATTATTTTCTAAGTATTTCTTCACTTTGGCTATTAATTGATTGATATATTTGGCAGCTCCCACATTCGGGGCATACATATTGAAGATTGTTAAGTCCTCTTGTTGGATAGATCCTTTAAGTATGATCTAGTGTCCCTCTTCATCTTTCACTACAGTCTTCGGGGTAAATTTTAGTTTATCTGATATAAGGATGGCTACCTCTGCTTTCTTTTGTGGACTATTCGAATGGTAAATGGTTCTCCAACCTTTTATTTTCAGGCTGTAGGTGTCCTTCTGTCTAAAATGAGTCTCTTGTAGACAGCAAATAGATGGGTCCTGCTTTTTTATCCAGTCTGAAACCCTGCGCCTTTTGATGGGGTCACTAAGCCCGTTCACGTTCAGAGTTACTATTGACAGATATGAGTTTAGTGTCACCATGATATCTATTCAGTCCTTGTTTTTGTGGATTGTTCCACTGAACTTCTTCTTAAAGTGGAATTTTAAGAGTCCCCGTTAAAATTTCTTGCAGAGCTGGTTTGGAGGTCACATATTCTTTCAGTTCCTGCCTGTCTTGGAAGCTCTTTATCTCTCCTTCCATTTTGAATGAGAGCCTTGCTGGATAAAGTATTCTTGGTTGCATGTTCTTCTCATTTAGGACCCTGAATATATCCTGCCAGCCCTTTCTGGCCTGCCAGGTCTCTGTGGAGAGGTCTGCTGTTACCCTAATATTCCTCCCCATAAAGTTCAGGGACTTTTTGTCTCTTGCTGCTTTAAGGATCTTCTCTTTATCTTTGGAATATGCAAGCTTCACTATTAAATGTCGAGGTGTTGAACGGTTTTTATTGATTTTAGGGGGGATCTCTCTATTTCCTGGATCTGAATGCCTGTTTACCTTCCCAGATTGGGAAAGTTTTCAGCTAGGATTTGTTCAAATACATATTCTGGCCCTCTGTCCCTTTCGGCGCCCTTGGGAACCCCAATTAAACGTAATTTTTCTTCCTCAGGCTGTCGTTTATTTCCCTTAATCTATCTTCATGGTCTTTTAATTGTTTGTCTCTTTTTTCCTCAGTTTCCCTCTTTGCCATCAACTTGTCTTCCATGTCAGTCACTCTTTCTTCCACCTCGTTTACCCTTGTCATTAGGACTTCTAGTTTGGATTGCATCTCATTCAATTGATTTTTAATTTCTGCCTGATTGGATCTAAATTCTGCAGTCATGAAGTCTCTTGAGTCCTTTACGCTTTTTTCTAGATCCACCAGTAGCTGTATAATAGTGCTTCTGAATTGGCTTTCTGACATTGAATTGTAATCCAGATTTTGTAACTCTGTGGGAGAGAGGACTGTTTCTGATTCTTTCTTTTGAGGTGAGGTTTTCCTTCTAGTCATTTTTCTCAGTGCAGAGTGGCCAAAAGCAAGTTGTATTGGGAAAAGGAGAAAAAGGAGAGGAGAGAAAGAAGGAAAGAAAAGAGAAAAAGAAAAAAGGAAAAAGGAAGAAAAAAAGAAAAAAGAGAGAAGAAAGCGAGAAAGAAAAAGAAAGAAAGAAAAAAAGGTGGGGGAAGGAAACAAAGCAAAAAGCAAAAACAAACAAACAAAAAAACAAAAAATCACGGGGGATTATCTTCTGATTCTGTATACTTTAAGTCCCTTGACTTCCCCTGGAACTTGTCTGTCTAGCTGGTCTTCTGGGGGAGGGGCCTGTTGTGCTGATTTTCAGGTGTTAGCACTTGGGGGAGCTGCTTTGCCCCTGCCTGGTGCAGGGCTCAGTGGGGGTTGTTTACCCTGTGAGGCCCCAGGAGGAACAACCCCAGTGGTGTGGGCAGCTCTGGAGCCCTGGATTCAGCTCCCGCAGTAACTACAGGGCTCTCTGTCTGCAGGGCTTGGAGGCTCCGGGGCTGGGCCGCTGATCTGCTCAGCTCGGGGCAGGAGCGTCCTTGCTGTCCTGGGCCCTCCCGGCCTCTGCCTGTCCCGGGGGGAGGACGGATCCTGGCTGTGTCCCGGCGCCCTGTGCTCCCGGACCTGCGCTGCTGGATTCGTGCTCCCGCCGGGCAGCGGCCTCTCTGCGGAGCCGCCACCCGAGCCCCACCGAGCTGCTCCCGGCCGCACAGCCCCCTCCGCATGGAGCCTTTTCGTCTGCCCGAGCCCCTCCGAGCTGCTCCGGGTCCCGCTGTGCGCGCTGCAGCCCTTAGGGAGCTTGGCGCACTCTCCTGCGCGCGCAGGTGTCTGTTAGTGTCCCAGGGAGCCCGAGGGCATCCCCGTCCTCCTGGGTCCTGCTCCAACTCCCTGCGAGCCCCTTTCCGCCCGGGAAGGTTGGTGCAGCTCCTGCTTCTCCGGGACGGGGCTCTCCTGTCCTGGGGACACTCGCCCCGGCCTTAGCCCGGCTCCTCACGGGGCCCCTCCCCCTTGGAGGCCTTTTGTTTCTTTATTTCTTTTTCCCCGTCTTCCTACCTTGATAGAAGCGCGAACTCTTCTCACTGTAGCATTCCAGCTGTTCTCTCTTTAAATCTCAGGCCGAATTCGTAGATTTTCAGGATGATTTGAAGGTTATCTAGGTAATTTGGTGGGGACAGGTGATTTGGGGACCCTACTCTTCCGCCATCATCCCTCTCCTCCCGGGTTACCTTTTTCTCTACATCATCTCCAACACTTGTTATTTCCTGTCGTTTTGATTGTTTCAATTCTGAAAGGTATGAGGTGATATCCCATTGTGGTCTTGATTTGCATTTCCCTGATGATTAGTAATGTTGGGTATCTTTTGTGTGTATGCTGGCCATCTGTACGTCTTTTTTGAAAAAAAAAATCTATTCAGGTTCTCTGCCCATTGCATATTGTTTGGGTTTTTTTCTTTATATATTTTGGATACTAACTCTTTATCAGATATATCATTTGAAAATATCGTCTTCCATTTGTGGTTGCCTTTATGCTTTGTTGGTGGTTTCCTTTGCTGTGCAAAAGCTTTTTATTTTGATGTAGTCCCAATCATTTACTTTAGCTTTTGTTTCCCTTGCCTTAGGAGACATACCTAGAAAAATGTTGCTATAGCCAATGTCAGAGGAATTACTTGCTGTACTCTTTTCTAGAATTTTTATGATGTCAGGTCTCACATTCAGGTCTTTAATCCACTTTGAATTTGTTGTTGTGTATGATGTAAGAAAGTGTCCAATATCATTCTTTTACATGCAGCTGTCCAATTTTCCCAGCTTTATTCATTTATTAAGGAGACTGTTTTCCCCCATTGCATACTCTTGCCTCCTTTGTCATAGTTTAATGGACCATAGAAAGGTGGGTTTATTTCTGGGTTTTCTATTCTGTTCCATTCATCCATGCATTTATTTTTGTGCCAGTACCATATTGTTTTATTACAGCTTTGTAGTGTATCTTGAAATCTGGTATTGTGATGCCTCCAGATTTGTTAGGATTGCTTTGGCTACTTGGGGTCTTCTGTAGCTCCACACAAATTTTAGAATTCTTTGTTCCAGTTTTGTGAAAAAATGCTATTGTTATTTTGACAGGGATCGCATTGAATTTGTAGATAGCTTTGGGTAATATGGACATTTTAACAATCTTAGTTCTTCAAATCTGTTACTGGGAACCAATTTTATGTTAGTACCTGGCTTGAGAGTTCCTAGCCCTGAAGGTAGTCTAAGTACAAATTCCAAATCTATGAGAAATATGACCTATTATTGCAAATTTTCAGGAAAGAGTTTTTCCTCACTCAGATGCCAGACAATGGTAGGCTTCCTTGTTATTTTTCTGTATTATTGCATGTAATTTTTTCTAGTCCATCATTTCATTGATGTTGTAGCCCTTTGGCTTCTTGGTTTTATATAAAAGGCACTTTGCAATGACCCACGGTTTTATTTTTTATTCTCATACAGATGTTAAAGCATGAACCTTTAGATTACTAAGCCTGATACCTCTTGCACCTTCCTCTAGGGCATATTGTAAAATATATGTTTACTTCTCTGCTTCCACCTCTCTGTTTCTGAATCCTAACAATATGCTTTACTTTCCTGAGAGCTAAGTTACATATTTAATAGAACACATTATAATTTATCTAATATTTCTAGGAATCCTCTAGGAGGGTTCTCATGGTATCTAATTCCAGTAAATCTCTCAATATAACTTTTAAAACAAAATTTTTAAATTTATTTTAAAAGAGGGATAAGTAAAGCATAAAAGGAATTTTAAAGTAATACTGGAATGGGAAAGACTTTTCAAATGAAGATATAAAACCTGGAAAAAAAAGATGTAAAACTTGGGATCTGTGAAGAAAATATTCAATAAATTTGGCTACATAAAACTTAAAACAGTCCGTATGCAAAAAAGTAACCACTAAAAAAGCAGAAGATAAATGACAAACTATGAACAAATATTTGCTATGTATGTGACAGAAGAAAGGCCAATTTCTTTCATATTCAAAGAGCTATTAAAACTTAATGAGAAAAAATAGAAAATGAGCAGCTCACGAAATAAAATTCCAAATCACCAACAAACATACAAATACATATTCAACTTCACTTGTAATTAGAGAAATGCAGAATAAAACAATATGATACCATTTTTCTACCTATCAGATTGACAAAGACTATGATAACATCAACACTTGTAAAAATTATATATGATTTTGTGTATGTGCATAAATACCTGTATGCATACAAAGTTTCTAGAAGGATGTATGAGGAACTTAAGTGACTACAGGCTACTACAGAGTAGAGGCAGAGAAAAAAGAGGATTTTACTTTTCTTTTGCTTTTTCTTTACAGTTTGAATTTTTACATGAATAGAGATTATTTTTAAATGAAAATAAATAATAAGAATAATAGCAATAATAAGAAATACCAAAAGGAATAGGGCTCTACAATATAAGTACAGAGAAGCAAAGGGGAGAGGAAGAGAGAAGCCTGGGATCCAAGCAAGCACTGAGCTATGTTTTCTCTGGCTACTTTTAGAGATACTTCCCATATATAGAGAGATAAGGGACAAAGTAGCTGTGTGGCTGTGGACTCATCAGTGGGGAGCAGTGATGCCTAATTAGTCCATGTTTATTTCTACGCTGAAAATGTTGCCACATTACATTCTGCACTGTAATACTCCGTGTTAATTTGACAATTTTCATTTTCATGCACATTAATTGTAATTGCGTTCTAACTTTCGATCCATTTTTGAGGAATACAGGTGGCAGCCATTATCATTAGCCATTTACTAAGAGCACAGACATATAGAAAAGATTTATTAATGTAAAAAAGAAAGAAAACAGACATGTTAGCAAAAAAATTATGTTTTGAGAAATTCAAACATGATTGAATCCCTTTCTTTTCCAGCTTAACTTGTAAACCCTTAATCTCATATCTAAATGTTCAAGCTCCTCGAATATATTGCCCTTTTATTTTTATAAAGCATAGAATACACAGGTTGAAAATAGAGGGGAAAGCTTTGCCATTAGACTGGGTCTAAATTCTAGCTTTATCACTTCCTAGCTATGTACACTTGAGTAAGTTACTTAAGCTCTCTAAATTCCAGCCAGTTTCCTCATTTGTAAAATGAAGACCATAAAAGTACAGACAAGAAGTGTCAGGAGAATTGAACAAAGTGATTAGCATGTGAAACATTTATTATAGTGGCTGACACATGGTCAATAACCCATAAATGTTAGGTATTATTATTGTGACTAATCAATCAACTGCAGATTGAGGGCCCAGAACCATGCTAACACAATGTGAGAGAGACTCTAACCTCTTATACTGTTGTTGAATGGAAAAGCATGTGAATTCCAGGATTCAGGTATTGAAACCCTATATTGCCCATTGCCAGTACCCAATCAACCTTACTCTCAAAACAAAAGGTTCAGCACTTAAGCCCCAAAGCATAAAACTTCTCCTATCAACAGTGGGTCCACTAAAGGCAGTATTTTCAAAAGGTGCTGGGAGATAGCATCATGGTCATGAAAAGTAAATTCAGTGAGTGGAAAAAACCAGACCTTCAGTAGGGCTGAATAGTCCAAATCCATAACACTGACTATCCTCAAGGTATATGATCTAAAAACAGAAGTCACTAATTGTACTTTAATGGCTTTATAAAGCCCACCCTCAAACTGTTTGGTTTTGTTGATTTTGTATGGGCTAGCCAGCCAGCCAGCCAGCCAGGAAGTCCCAGCAGAGGAGAAAAGGCTACCCCTTGCATAGGTATTCCCCAGGAAGAACAAAATCAAAATATCCATAAGGTGGCTTACATATGGGTGACAACTTTATCTGATGGTGCTGAAGGTGGTCCTACACTGACTGCTAATGAATCTCACAACTGCTCTTACACATTATAAATAACAAAATTGGAATTAGTCAAAATCTCATAGAAACAAAGTGTTAGTTGGGACGCCTGGGTGGCTCAGTTGTTATGTGTCTGCCTTTGGCTCAGGGTGTGATCCCTGAGTCCCGGGATCGAGTCCCACATGGGGCTCCCTGCATGGAGCCTGCTTCTCCCTCTGCCTATGTCTCTGCCTCTTTCTGTGTGTCTCTCATGAATAAATAAATAAAATCTTTAAAAAAAGAAAAAAAAAGTGTTAAAGCTGTAAAGGACCTTAGGTCCTTAAAAGTATGCTCTATGGCCTATGAATATCAAAGCTATTTGCAGGCAGATACTTATTACAGTGAAGATTACCAGGTTCATTTGAATTCTCATATCTTTGTTTTTATCAAGCTTCCGATGTGATTCTTATCCAGCCTAAAGTATGAGGGTCATGCCTTTAGAGACCATAATTTAATATTACAAAAGATGATCTTATGCTATGTAGAAAGTTACCACAGGATAGCCAAGAAACATTATGCTCCTTGGAAGCAGCCTAATGCACAAGCATGAGTCTGAAATCAGACAGACCCATGTTCAACTTATACTTGCACTACTTATAATTTAGATAAAATACTTAATCTTGTGATCTTCCATTATTCTGACATAAGAATGTAGATGAGAAGATCTACTTTTGGGGGTTGTTTCAACCATGTGTAAGCACACAGTACACAGGTGATGTCCAATAAGCAGAGGAGATGTGAGAAGAAAGAAAGTTAGCATATATTGAATGCTTCCTATGTGCTGGTATTTGATATACATGTAAGCTCCATAAGGGCAGGAATATTTTTCTGTTTTCTTCACTAATGTATTTTATTCCCTGAGGCTTACAAGGTAAGTGCAAAAAAACATAATGTATAAAATCAATATCCTCATCCCTTCTCTGGATCTCACCCCATCCTGGATTGCCAAACTGGTAGGGATTAAGTTTAGGGTAAAATTTAGAAATAGGTTAAAAGTTAGAGAAGGCTGTTGTATATATCATCTGTAAGAAAGGCAGGGGGTTTTGTGTTCTCTATATCTGGGACAGCTGTTTTTGACACCTTGGACTAACAACATAAGGCCATAAATGATTGGTGTCAAGTACAGAAAATGGACAAGTGCTGTAGAAGACCTTCTGCAGAAAATGAGATTAGGGCTTGATCTTAAAACATGTGTAGAATTTGATATACAGGCAGTAAGATTCACAGATGAACAGAGGTTAGAAAGAGATCTTTGAGGTTATCCTACCTCCCACCACCCAGTGCAGGAATTTTCTCTACCACATCATTTCAATACTTTCAGGGATACAAAAGTCATTAACTGACTAGGCAGCTCATCCTTTCTGAGCAGCTGATTGTGACAAAACTCCTATGCTAAACCAACGTCTGCTTCTTTAGAACTTCTGTCAATTAGTCCTAGATCTGTTCTCTGAAGCTTCAAACAATGTCTACTCACTTTCCTATATGATGACTCTTCCCACTTTAGAAGGTAGTTCTTCAGTTCTTTTAAGTCAGACTGAAGTGAGGAAAACATTCCTTCCTTGCACTTATATACATGCCAATGCTCAGTAGTCTGAGGAACACACCCTGTCCCAGTGGAGCCCACCCCAAAGAGAAAGCATTTCTACAAAAATAGAGATGTAAATGAGTCTGGTGAAATAATCACTGCTAAAAACAGCAACTTGCTGGGTGGCCTCCAAATCACAAATGCAGGCAGCCAGCACAAATGTATTCAAGTGTGGAACTGGGGAAATGGATCCATTTTCTCTTCAACAATTGTTTTTCCTGAAATTGAACAATTTCTCACACTGTTCTACATTACACACTAATTATTCCCTGATGCTGAGGCCAATGGAGGCTCTTTAACTGAAAAATACTCCCTCCCAAAACTGTATTTCTACTGTCTTAGGCCAGAGCTTGCCCTTAGAATCCAGGGGAGAATTGGAGTATCCACAGAATGGATGAACCTGAAACATTTGTTTTCAAGAGATGACAAGGAGAATAATTGTAGTTGCAGAATTTCACAGCAAATCCAAGAGAATGTTCAGGATGTGAAGAATTTTGCAAGAAATATTAACATTGTCAAAAGTAGCATATTTCTGTGAAATTCCCCAAAACTCAACCAACATTTATCTCACAGGAAAATTGGTCATTACCTAATGGGACAGACTTTAATTTCATACTCTGTCTATGTAGCTTTCATTTAAAGTTTGACAGTTGTATTGAAGAGTTTATCTTGCAAAGTTTTACAAAGTAGATTTGTTTCCTAGATCTCTCCACAAACTACCTGTAGCTTACCTTTCTAATTGTAGCTTCCAATATGCCTCTTCACAGATCAATTTATTGGTTATATTCCCAAAATCATGTTTCTCTACCTTTCTCCACATTTTCCCCTTAGTGAATTCTTCACTAGTAATGTCTCATTCCGTTGCCTCCATCTTTCCACATATCAAAATCCTGCTTCTTTCAAGGCCTACTTCAAATTATTCTTCCTCCATGAACTTTCCATAATTCACCCATCCTAGTCCCCTCCTCTGAATTTTCAAAGTAATTTATCTGCACTGCACTAGGACAAAAGCACATTTTAGTCTTGATTAAAGAGGGGCAAGATGATGCTAGAATTCAAGGGCGGGGGAAGGTCCAAAGACAAAGAAACTGCCACAACAAGTTGAAAAGGTATAATCAGGTGTAATTAATAAAAGAGATGTATTCAACAGATATCGATTGAGTGCCCACCATGTGCCTGATACCCTGAGAACCACAGTAGTTATAATACACACAAAAAAGGAGAAATATGATACCCAAGAGGCAAGCACGATCAAACCACCACACCGATATAGACCACACAAAGATATTTTGTTTGAGCACCTGGATGGATGATGGTGCCATTTACTGAGATGAAGAAAACTGGGAGAGACACAGGTTGGGGTATTCTACTCCAAGAATTCTACCCCAAGGGTTCAATTTTTGTCGTTTAAATTGGAGTAAAGCTATGTAACATCCAAATGGAGATGTCAAGTAGGCAACTGAATATACAAGTCAGATACTCAGGAGAGAGACCAGGACTAGAAATGAGAGGAAGAGTTGGAAATCAACAATCAGAAAGTCAAGAGACAGTTGAAAGCAAGTGAAAAGTGGCCAGTCAGCAACATTCTGTAAATGTTGAGAGTTTCAAAAGAGACTGTATATTGGTGACAGCCTCTGCAGAGTCAAGAGAAAAATATTAAAGGGTCCAAGCCACATTTATGCTGCGTATCACATTCACCTATTATTTTTTTAATCTTTTTAAAAAGATTTTGTTTATTTATTCATGACAGACTTACAGAAAGAGAGAAAGAGAGAGGCAGAGACACAGGCAGAGGGAGAAGCAGGCTGCATGCAGGGAGCCCGACGTGGGACTCAATCCCCGGTCTCCAGGATCACACCCCGGGCTGAAGGTGACACTAAACTGCTGGGCCACCAGGGCTGCCCACATTTACCTTTTCTTATAATTACATATGGATTTGTTTCACACCTCCTATTATACTTTGGTAGGGGTAGAATAGGTAGGCCAAATAAATAGTGTTCCTTTGACTTCTGAGTCAACTGACTTCTAGATAAACAATTCAGATGATAGAAAATAAAATATCACCTTTTTTACTGCTGAAGTCTAGAGTTAAGGACATAGCTTAGGTGAGCTTCCTGAATCTGAAAATAACAGAACTAGATAGACTTAACTCCCTGTCATAAGTGGCAGTATAAGTCAGCAGGCCTCCCATGTGGGGTCCTCCACATATATGACTTAAGGCATTCAGGAGCAGACTAAAATGTATCTCAAAAGACATAAGCTACAAGGCTCTCAAGCAAAGCTAGAGCACTACTGAGCTATACCTGCCGAGCATCCTCTTTCAAACTCACTAATCAGAACAGTTATACCTTCTCCTCAAAAGAGGATGGAATGAGGAGCAGAGAGAGGCCAGAGTGTTATATTAATGGGATATCATTTTATATAGAAGGAAACATCAGGAGTGAGGAAGAAGTGAACCTCATTAACAGATTGGAAACTCCTGAGGGAAGGCAGAGGTGGAGTTTTGAACCTCCATGTATCCCCCAAAGTATCCTCCATTGTGCCATGTTACAACAGATACCAAATACTTGCTGCATGAAATAATGGTGCCAGGAGCACTACATGTATGTGTCATGGACTTCCTTCATTCAATTCTGTTTAAAATTCTCCTCCTCTGGGAAGCCTTTCCTTATTAGCCCTTCTCCACTATGATCACCTCTTAATTCTGGGCTTATTCTAGTTGTGTCATATTAATTAGCACTCAGTTGTTTACTGTTTTGCAGATGTTACTATAAGTCATTGGCTACCCCCCAAAAATATTTCTTTCCCCAAGTTCATAGTAAATTCCTTGTAATCATGCATCCTATTCTTCCTCAGCTGTGCCTAGAAGAAGTGTGCATACAGTAGGAGCTCAGTGCCATGAGTGGCACTGCTAATTGTTGAGTTTGTTAGTCTTTCATGAGAACCAGAGTGCAGTAATCACCAAGACATAAGAATCTCCACTGCATCTGACTTCTGTACTAGATGATTTTCTCACAGGCCTTCTAATCTATGCTCTCAGAACAAGATTCCTTGCCTACTGCCTTTTTCTATCCATCACAAAGGAGTGCCTAAAGAATGACAGACCAAACAGGCTGAGCTCTTTCCTGCCCTTTTGCACTAAAGGGCCACTCCATAGTGACAGGTTTTTGAAGGATATGACAAAGGAAGCTCGAAAATGAAAGCTGAAAACTGATGACTTGGAGATTTCTCTCCATGAGGTTGGTCTCATTCTAATTCCTCTGTGAGCTGAGTTATGGAGCTATCATGGATCACACAAATTGATAATGTATTTGATAGGGCATTAAAAATAGCAGATAGAAAAAATTCTAGAAATAAGCTTTCACTCTAATGGAATTCATTGAACGAGAAACTAATCTAACATGTATTAACTTAAATGCCAGTTCTAAAACTAAGGGTTAAGGAGATAGGCAAAGTGATTGAAAGGGAGTAGGTGATATAGGTTTCCAGTTATGTAATAAATAAATCATGGGAATAAAAGGTACAGCATAGAGAATACAGTCAATGGTATTATAATAGTATTGTCTGGTGACAGAAATCTACACTTGTGGTGAGCATAGCATAATGTATAATTTGAATCACTACGTTGTACACCTGAAACTAATGCAACATTTCGTGTCAACTATACACAATAAACAAACAAATAAATAAATGAACATAAATCAAAACTAAGAGTCTTTCAGTTCCTAGTCCCATCCTGACCTAACCTACTACAGAATGATTTAAGGGAGCTAGAGTTTCAACATCAGTTTGACACAAAAATATTTAGTAGGATCAAAGTTTACATCTTAGTATGTGTATGCATCATACTGCCAGCATGTGATATCTATGTGCGCTAAGTAGGAGAAAGTGGGGGATATCAAGAACAAACTCTTTGTATATGACTAGGAGTAATTATCCTGATCTAGAAATATATAAAATATAAGACTGAAAACCCTAATTCATAGCCTTTTTCTATAAATAAGAAAAATAAATCAAGAGGGAGTAAATTAGGTCTCAAAGCCAAACTTCTGGTTCCTCATATATATCTTGATGCTGTCTACAGGATGTGAACTTCAAGAGGATAAGCTATTTAATGGTAGTTCTCAACTGATTTGCCCTTAAATTGCATAAACTATAGTAATGACATCTTTTTGGCCATTTTGCCTCCATGTGACTTCAGAGCCACTATCTATATTGTTATTTACCATGACTCTGCAAAGTAAATACCAGTCTCATCTTATATGTGACACTACTGAGAGACAATGACTAAATGATTTTTCAAAATTCACAGAGTTCATTATAAACCACAGTATTCCATCTTTACTCTGGGGAATACTTTAGAAAAATGGACTTTAGGGGCACCTGGGTGGCTTAGTGGTTGAGCGTATGCCTTTGGCTTGGGTCGTGATACTAGGGTCCTGGGGATCAAGTCCTGCATCAGGCTCCCCAGAGGGAGCCTCCTTCTCCCTCTGCCTAAGTCTTTGCCTCTCTCTGTGTGTCTCTCACAAATAAATAAATAAAATCTTTAAAAAAAAAAAGAAAAGAAAAATGGACTTTAGGGTACAAATTAACTCATCTCTACTCCCTGAATAGGCCATGTGTTTTTTTTCACACTATACCTTGACTGATGCCATTCCTTTGCCTGGAACATCTTCTTACCAGTCTGGCCATTCTCATCATAATCTATAAAGATTCTATCTTTCATGGCACATATAAATTATTTCCTCATTTATGAAGCCTTCTCTAATTCCAAGCCCTCAAACAATCTTTTTTTTTCCTTTGAAGCTACAGTCTTCAGCTTCATTGTCTTAAAGTACAGGTCACATTATCCCTTTATGACAGTCAGTTTTTATGGTAAACATTGTTGGTTGCCTCCTCAACAACCATTTTCCCTACTTTCTTTCAAAAGAAACCTTGGCTGGAGGAGCAATGTTCCAAGCCTCAGGAATGAATTCTAATTTATCTAAGACAGATATGATTATTCCATTTTCCTTGCTATACAATCTCTATCTTTGTTTTCCTCACAGCTGGAAGCAACCAAATGAAATATATTACAACCAATGAAACTTTCAGAAACTGTGAAGTGTCTGAGATTTTACCCTACTTACTAGATAACAGATTAACCTGCTATAGTGTTATGGATGTTGGTAGAAGATGCACAAATCTTGAGCCAGAGACAAAAAGACTTTTTCACCCACAGCAGCATTAGTAACCAGAGGATCAACATTTTCTTGAGCCTCTTTTCTCATCCCTAGTTCCCATCGGTTAATACAAAGAGAGCCACATGACAACTGTGCACTTAGTACAATAGGTTATAGGAAAGGAATCCTGAGTTTAGCAAGCACAAATCTTTTATAATAGGCAGTAAACAGGCCGGATCTTTTCCCTGGAAGAAGACATTATCTCTATCTTCTAAGGCTATTTACTACACAAACATCCTTGGAAAAATAGTCCAGAACAAAGACAGTCATGGCCTCTGCTCATAAGACATACTGAAATGTAATTAGCCATTGGAAAATTGCCTTCCAAAAGAGAATTGTCTCCCAAAGAAATTTGATGTAGAGGTTTTTGTGAAACATTTTTCTCCATAATAAAAAGAAAAATCTGCAAAAATAGATCCTCTCCCATTTTTTTCCTTCCTAGAACACTTTCATGTGAGGACATGATGCTCACATGATGCATTAATACTTCTGTGGCCATCTTAAAACTCTGAAGAGAGACGAAAAAATATCTCAGGGATGGCTACCCAGGCCCCAGGAATCACACAGTTGCTGGAACACCCCAGGAATAACCCACTTTTCTAGGCTTGCATGTAAATAAAAATATAGCAGCCTTGTAGCTTAAACTGTTAGAATTTCCTGATACTTTCAGGCTAAAGTGTCCAATCTGAAACATTTTTTTAAAATATTTTATTTATTTCTTTTCAGAGAGCAAGGGGTTGGAGGGGCAGAGGGAAGAGAGAGAGAAACTCAAGCGGACTCTGCACTGGACATGGAGTCCCACACTGGGCTCAATCCTACAACCCCAAGATCATGATCTGATCCAAAATCAAGAGTGATGCTTAACCAACTGAGCCACTCATGCACCTATGAAACATTTATTTGAAGATTTGTTTATTTATTTATTTTATAAAGAGAGAGAGAGCACACTAGGGAGAGGGGAACAGGGAGAGGGAGAGAGTCTCAAGCAGACTCCTCATTGAGCATGGAGCCCAATGTGGGGGGCTTGTTCTCATGACCCTGAGAGCATGACCTAAGCCAAAACCAATAGTCAGATGCTTAACTGACTGTGCCACCAGGCACCCCAATCTGAAACATTTTTTGTAGTTATTATCTACCCACTTACTGAAAACAAGTTTGTCAAATATAATAATTGAGCCATGGGTTTGAATTTTTAGTCTATTATTGACTATTTGTGTGTTTTACATTGCTATTTAATTTCTCTAAGCCTTAGTTTTCATGTCTATAAAATGGGTATTATAATAATAACATTAATTTACCTTTGTGAAGATTAAGTGAAATAATCAATGCTAAGAGCTTAGCCTAATGCCCATCACATAGTAAGCATTCAATGAAAGATAGCTAACAGTATTTTTCTTTTCTCCCATATAGGGCCTAGGACAAAGTCATTTAAAGAGTCAGAATAATGTGCAGAATAAAATGATCTGTGCAGGGCCACATAGTCTGAGACTTTAATGTAACTACTTTTCAACTCTCTTGGGTAAACAAAAATAGAAAGAACATAGCTAAATAGAACTCTTGGATAACCTCCCAAATGTGTCTTTGTCAATATTTTCGATTCCCATCCAGACCTCCACTGAACATTTTTTGAATAAAATTCTTTCCCAATTATAACAATAGTGCATGTTCAGTGGAGAGAATTTGAAAAAATGAAAAAATAGAAATCAGGAGAAATCAATCATAACTCCACCACCCAAATTCAACCATTGCTAGCATTCAGTTGTATTTCCTTCCATCCTTTTCTACTGTGCATTTATATACATATTTTTAAATACGGCTATTTACTTTCTATATAAAAATTTGTGCTCTTTTTTATCCAGTTAATACTATAACATAAGTATTTTCCCATGCTATTAAAAGCTCCTTATAAACACATTTTTTGGAGAGAATGAGAGAGAGAGAGAGAGAAAGAGAGAGAGAAAGCGGCGGGGGGGGCAGAGGGAGAGAGAAGCTTGAGCAGGCTCCATGCACAGCATGGAGCCTGATGTGGGCCTCGATCTCATGACTCTGAGATCATGTATGACCTGAACCAAAATCAAGAATTGAGCACTTAACTGACTGAGCCACCCAAGTGTCCTATAAGCACATTTTCAAATGACTAAATGACTGTCTAGTGCATCATGTGGATATGCCACAATGTACTTAATTATATTCCCACACTGTCATACACTTTGGTTTTATCCTCCACTTGACTAAAATAAATAAATAACAATAAGCACATATGTGATTAAAACTTCATCTCTTAATATCACTCACTTAAATTGTATAGATTCCCAGAAGTTAAATTATTACATCAAAAGGTATAAACTGTCCAATTATCTTCAAAAGAGTTGTACCAAATTCTATAACCAGCAGCACCATTTGAGTGTTTCTATTCCATCACACCTTTTGTCGGCTCTAATATTTCCCTTTCCCCTCCTTTACTATTTTTTAAAGATTTTATTTATTTATTTATTTATTTATTTATTTATTTATTTATTTATTTATTTGAGACAGAGAGAGGCAGAGACACGGGCAGAGGGAGAAGTAGGCTCCATGCTGGAAGCCCGATGCGGGACTGAATCCCAGGACTCCAGGATCACACCCTGAGCCAAAGGCAGGCACACAACCGCTGAGCCACCTAGGCGTCCCGCCTTCTTTACTATTTTAATGGGGGAAAATTCTTAAGATTCTAATTATAATTTCTTTGATTATCAGAAAGCTAAACATTTTTTGCATGTTCCCACTGAACCTTTTGACCAGTGATGCTGACATGTTACAGATTTTACTGATTCACACTTCCCTTATTCCTACCCTGGAAGCAATCCCCAGAAGTGAGAAGGAGGCAAAAACAATGACCTGGAAAAGCCTCAAAAGTTCAAGATGGCTTCTAAATAATTTGATTTGATTTTACAAATAGTTGGCCAGAAGTTTTCCCTCCCACAGTGTTTCCTGTCTCCAAGTCTGTCCCCCACAAAGATTCCAGTTACTGACTGAGCGACATCTGAGGCAGGCAAAAAGTGAAGTACTTTCCCACTGCCTCTTCAATTCATTAATATTACCTATAAGCAGATCATTAAAGAACAAACAAGAAGAACCTGCTTTGGAAGCCTCAACTTAGAAGATCTTGCTTAATAGGCAGTTAAAGCAGTCATCACGCCTGCTTTTAACTTTCCTTACCACTAAAAGGCCTCTCAATTTACAAGAAGTGAAGGGCATGCTATAAGTCTTTGTACATCAAGATATGACATATTTCTCATGGCTGCCTCTCACCTCACCTCCCTCACATTCATGCAGTTGTCAGTGGCATGTCCCAAAGTGTTATAGGCTGACCTTACTGGCTCACCACTGTATATCAGAAGAGTTGGGGGTAGGAGGAAGATGTGAAGCTTCCCCATGAGTGATTCTCTCAGGTGATTGTGCTTTGAGGGCCAAGAAAGAGACCTGGACACCCTACACACACTACACCAGTTCTGCCTGTATAGCATGAGAAATACCTTGCAGTTACCTAAGAAGTTTTAGACACCTTCTAGCCAGGATTGTTACAGTGGCTATTCATCCAGGCTCAGCTAGCTACATGACTTTCCTGCATGAAGAAGATGACTTTGCCTGAAAAGTCTCTACCTGGAGGTATTCACTTCTGAGAATCAGCCTGAGAAGCAACTTGAAGCTGTTTGGTGTATGATGTAGAAGTTCACTTCTGTTTGATCTGGATTCCCTTCTCAGCTTCCAAAGTTTAATTGGATCCAAGAACTAGCTAAGCATCATTTTCTGAAGCAAGGCTACTGTTGTGTTAGCCAGGCAACACAATAGGTCAACATAACAGGAGGAGCAACTGAAAGTGTTTTAAGTTTCAAACCCATTTGCACTTACTCAGCTTGACATGAAGTCAGCACAAGCTTGTATCTCTTTTCAAACATAATGTGAATCCTGGTATGCAGCTCACTGAAATCAAGAGTATGAGGCTTCTAATGGAGGCATCAACCCACAACCATTTTTAGGAATAAATCCCAATAATAGATGCTAGCTCTGTGGCTGAATGTATCAGTATCATACTATGTTGGTCTATTATGTCCCAGCCCACTCTTCCTCTCAGCAGCCCTCTGATCCACTGCTGACATGTCAGACCAGGTAAAGCCAGGAAGTTATGGACTCATACTCCAGGGAGCATGTCTCAGTTTGACTCAGAGATGTGAATTCCATTCAGAAATCCCTTTTTCATCTTCAGTTCATAACCTAGCTGCTGCCTTTTGTCTTTATTTTTTAAAATGTCACTTTGTGTCCTGGTGAAAGTGAGTGACTAGTTTTGGTATCAATATCATGTCACAGAAATGATTCTGTATTGGCTTAACACACACATTCATCACCAGAGCTTGGTGCCTGGCATTTGCTTAACATGCAATAAATGTTGAATTGAACTGAACCACATATAATTAAATTGAATTAAAATAGAATTCAAATGATTTGGATGTATTAAATGGGGTCTCTCCTTTCACATATATGGCAGTATTCTAAGTGTCTTATTTCAAACTTCCTCAAACAATCTGAGAATAACCAAATGGTCAATAGAACATAGAGAATAGGGAGAACAAAGATAGATCTGGGTTTTGTTTTTGTTTTGTTTTTATAATGATAACCATCTAAGTAAAAGAGAAGGATGATTTGCACAGTTGGCCCAGAAATCTGAGAGTCTAAGGCAAAATTTGCTTCAGCAAATACAATGATCGGCACAAAATTTGTCCTCAGAGCCATCAACCCCTCTATTCTGGGCCCTTCTCTGGCTTTCTCAAGCTTCCAGTACTAGCATTGTCATAGGCTTTACCCCATAAAAATCTGTCTCAAGAAAAGATAAAATACACAGGCTCATACTAAGATGCAAATTATCAAAAAGTATTGAAAGCATCAGCCCTCCCATGAACACCTGCATGTATAGGAATTTAAAAGCTTATGCTAAAGGGATGAAGTACTATATCAGTAGTCAGCAGTTGGGGAGAAACACTGAAAATTAAGGACACTTTGGTGTACACCCCAAATTATACCACATCACCAGGATATAATTTTTCCTCAAATTTTCACTTGACTATATTAGAAAATTAAAGGTGTTTTGTTCTGCTCTGATTTATTTTTTCAGTTAGGCCAATGGGTTGACCCCTGTGTTTTTCAGTTTCCCCATAATGGAAAATAAACACAGAGGCAATAATCAGACACCTCTTTTAGGTGATACCCCTGGGCTAAGATGTTTGGGAGTGCATTTCTTAAGAGTTAGTAGTAAAACAAACCAAACATATCTTCCAATTTCCTCATTCTCTTCCCCAAGGAAAATCTAAGCTGTGTAATCCTTGGAAATCCTCCCAAGGAAATTGGTTCCTCTGTCCATTCCCAGAATGCACTAGCTCCATTCAGACTAGATAGCATGAACTCTTAGCCATAGCCAATTTAGGGGTAGGAAAAGTTGCTGGTGAGTCACTCTTGAATGGAATTAGGGAAAGGAGGCAATAATAAAGGGAAGGGTTTTTTTTTTTCTTAAAAAGGTGAGGAAGAAGGCCACCTGGGTGGCTCAGTAGTTGAGCATCTGCCTTTGGCTCAGGGCATGATCCCGGGGTCCTGAGATCAAGTCTTGCATCAGTCTCCCCACAGGGAACCTGTTTCTCCCTCTACCTATGTCTCTGCCTCTCTCTCTCTCTCTCTCTCTCTCTCTCTCTCATGAATAAATAAATCTTTATTTTAAAAAGTGAGGAAGAAATTACTCTTCCTGCTGTTAAGGCATACTACATAGCTACAGCAATCAAGACAGATAAACGTGATAAGATTACATAAAACTATATGTACATACACAGCAGCACATACAAATAGGTGTGACTCTGACTTGTTTGAAATCTTAATAAGCTCTGTGGATCATACCAACACTGAAATCATGGTTTTGATACTGTAGCTATAGTCATGCAAGATAATAACATTGGGGAAGGAGGGGTGAATAGTGTATGAACCTCCCTGCACATCTTTTGCAACTTCTTATGTGTCTACATGTATTTCAAAAAATGTCTTCAATGGAAGATGAAAGCTCATTTCCAACATGGGGTGCTACTGCCTCCCACTGTAGCGCTCTGCATACTAGGATCCAGCAAGAGAAAGGCTGGTTGTGGCGAGCATTAAGCAGGTAGGGCCATTCGAAGAGACCCAAGGACTGGACACAAGCTACAATATAATACAAGCAGCAACAGCAGCAGCTGGTTCTGGCCTTGGACTTCTTTCTTGCTTCTGCTAATGCTTTTAGGCCAAGGCCAGGGTCAACTGAATATAAAGACTGGTTTCCTTGGAGTCCTTAAAACAAGGAGCTTGGCAGAGGGAGGAGGAAAAACAGCAGATCTCCCAGAGTACTGTAAGCACTAAGACAATAGAATGGAAATGGGTCTTGAGGGCAGGTATCAGGGTTCCTTGCTGAAGAAAATCATAGCATTTGGCCATTGCCCTTTCCAGAGACCAAGCAGAGAAAGAAAAGAGGCAGAAGTAGCCTATCCTACCAAGTTGCTTTTAAACTGCAACATTTTATGCCTGGCTGTTCTAGTTTCCTCTCCTGTGATGTGAAGAAGGAATCAGTTTTTGCTTCACTGAAGATTCTACTTCTAAGTTGTGTCCTTAAGGTATTACATGTTAACAAAATGTTGACAGATCAGACAGCATTTTTAAATGTCGCTTTTTTTACTATACTTTTTTTTTTCTTTAAGCAGAAAGTACTGCTAGCAGCACCTTCAGTGTTCATTTCATCCAAGGACTCTCTAAGCATATCGTATATTTATTGCATCTTTGGGAGTAATCATTTTCTTTCCAGCCTTCAAATTACTACATATTTGTTACTGCACCACTGAGGAAGGAGATCATTTGTTATTAATTCCTTGTCTGATGTGAAACACTTAATTCCAACTGAAACCACTGCACAAGAAAATAAACAGTACATTTCATATGCAGTGTCTGCTTCCCTCAATGGGAGGCAGTGGGAGTCATTTCGACCATATGGTGGGTATTTATCATCCTATGGCTCATGAGTATCTCTACTGTCTGTCTCCCTTTTCTTCTCAGACCTGGGCACTGGCTCTTTTTCAAAGTAAGGTCAGCATACTTTCAAACAGAACTTCTAAACCTTGGAAGCTCATCAGAATCCCCAGAGAATTTTTCTTTTAATGACAATTACCAGGGGACACCACTCTCAGGTCTGTCCCAGGGTGGGACACTAGTGGTTCTTCTTCTTGCATTCCAAAGCCAGGTTGCTTGAGTATGAGACCCAGCTCTGCTGATTAAGACTGGGAGTTGGTGGGCACGTTATTTAATCTCTGGGCCTCAGTTGCCTCAACTGCAAAAATATTACCTAAACCACAGAGTTATAGTGAGAGAATTCATGTAAAGTAATTAAAGTAAAGCCTGGCTCACAGGAAGTACCTGTTCATGTTAGCTACGACTTTTGCTGATGAGTACTGCCATTCTTAACCTCTAATAAGAACGCTAAGATTTATTCTCCTACTCTTGCCCACTGAATTTTTCCCTGGACATTGTTGATTGACTTCCAGATGCTTTACCAAAAAAAATTCTACAGAAGAAAGGGAAAATCCCAGGGCCAGTTTTAAAGTAGGTCCAGTACAAGGCAGGATGGATCTTTTGTTTTGCTTAGAATCAGAAATGCTGAAAAATGAGTGAAAAGAACCCTCTGAAGAAATCTGATACTTTCTATTTTAAAAAATGTTAATGCATGCACATGCAAAATGCCAAAGGCTTCAGTGCTCCAAACTTTACATCTAAATAGTTTTGAGCAGCCACACATCACTAAAAGGTCATACAGCAAATGGAAGAAAAAAGAGCCCAACATCCAAATGGTCGAGTATTCGGACACCTGACTATATATACCCAACAAATAGCACTCTAGAAGTCTGTCTGATCCTCAAACCCAGATCTAATAACTGGTTATTAGGCATCTGCAAACTCACACACATGTGGCACTTCTGATGTCTTCTAGTCCTTAGTCCTATAGGATGGGCTAGATTCATGGAAGTGCTACTGCCTTGAAACATGCCCTTTAGGCTTCACAAATTATGCACCGATACTTGTCTCTTTAGATTGCAATCCTCTCGCTGATAAGCAGCCTCTTTAGTCAGCCTGGGTACTACAGACTGCCACATGTGGATGGATTGTTAAAAATACAAAATATAATAAAGGGGTTGTGGAGAAGAAAGCATATTGGACAGGGCTCAGAAAGCTGTCATTTTATGTGTCAAAGAGTTAATGATATACCCTTCTATTCTTCCTATAGCACCTAGCACAGGGCTTTCCATGGAGTAGGTAGTCAATTCGGATGTTGTTGAATGACATAGTGCCGTTGAATAGTATTAAGTGCTCTGTAGGTCTAGGAGGGTTTACACATATTTAAGGTGCAATGTGTATGTAGTATTATTGCCAATGCCTTTGTTTTCATTTTTATTGCTCAGAAATTAAAGAGTTAAAAAACTCTTCTTCCCAGAGACACAAAAGGGTAAGTGATGAAAAGTCTTTTACTTACAGTGATTTTTTTAACTCTTCTACCTATCGCTTTTTTTCACTACTCTTATTCATCTTCTTTTATCGATGCTCAGCTACAAATCATAGCACTGTGTTTATTATGGTTTATTCATAACTCTGAATGAAATGTCATTTGATAAGTGACTGTAAATTACTAGCTTCTCTTATCTAAACCTATCCGTCTACATATTTCTAGTGTCCATTAGCCCATCAACCATAGGTACTAAGTCAAATATATCAAATATATTGTCGTTTCCTGTTACAGATAGGAATGACACTTTGGCACAAAGTTTTAGAGTTTCCTGATCACATTTTGACTGTCATTCTCAAAATGTAAATATATTGTGTTAAATGTAACCCTCAGACTGCAGCTACCCTACGTTTTAGTGAGGCTCTTAAAAAGCCAGTTGTTTTGTTAAAGGTTCTGTGTTTTCCACTTCTCGGCACAATAGGAAGCTAACATAACAGAAATTTACTAACACACGATATTCTTTTAGCACTGTCCTGCCATGTTATAATAAGGTTTTACTTTTAGATTGTGGAGTAGTTTAACACGGTATAGATTTCATTATCTTAAGAGAACTATTGATTAAAAAAAGGTAGGGAGAGGGAAGAAAGCATTATATTCAGGAGGGTAAAGGTCTTATGTGAAAGAGAATATTGCAAATGCTTTTTCTTTAAAGAGAAACTGGACAAAGGCCAGACTGATTGTTGAGGGAACAGTGCTGCCACGATTAGGGGGAAGTTAACTGACTTGATAGGTTCTTTCCATATGTGACAGCCATGACTTTATCATTCAATTCTCACAAATGCATCCACAAACAAATGGACAGTGATCTCCCCATGTATACAGTACAAGGAAATATGTAACTATCTGAGCCATGAGGTTCTCAACAAAGAGTAATGTTGAAATTGACACACAGGAAGATCTTTTTACTCAGAAGACAATGTGTACTCATTTGGCATTTTCAGGTTCAAGGCTACTAGACAAGGAACTATCTAGGAAGAAATCTGGTGAGGTGACAAACTTCAGTCTCCCATGCTCTGTGAGTTTCCAGTTCACGCACTTCCATCTGCTGAAAGTATATAGCTCCAGAGATGGCCCTGCACTCCACATTAAGAGCAGCTGTTCTCCCTGGAAATAAGTTTCCCGTTTAAAAATGAACCATCAGACCCCATTATAATCTGCTCTTCTGTCATTTGCTTTGTTACACTTTCTGTGCCAACAGATTGTGAGGCACCAAACATTTGAAGCAAAGCTCTATAAAATTGCTAACATCTAGTAATAAATATTAATGTTCAACTGTTACATGATAACTAGAGGTAGATAGAAAGTTGGCTAACATTTGACAATAAGTGGAAAATCATTATTTAATATTCATTTTAACAAATGTGGTCAAGAGTGAACTCTTATTATTAGGATAGATATGAAATACAGTTTTATATGTGATTCTATTATATAGCACTTTCTAAAGAGAAAATCGTAGAGGATGGCTGAATGAATGGGAAGAATACTTCTTTGTATTGTAGTTAGTTGGGCTGGGAATACTGGGGACAGTGAAATTGCGTCTTTACTTTCACACTCATGGCGTGCACACACACACACAACACACACAACACTGAAAAAATAAGTAATTCTAATACTTTTTTAAATATACACTTTGTCTTCCTCTTAAAGCTTCTAGAATTTGCCTTAAGTGCTAGGAAACTAAGGTACAGAAAGGTTAGGTAACTTGCCAAGTTAGAAAGAGGTAGTAGACTGGATTTGAATTCTAGGCTATAAGAGTCTAAAGATAAGAAGTTCAGCCGCTACACCATGCTGCTTCTTCATGGAGCTACTTCTTCACCAAGGGACACAGTCCCATTTTTTAAAATTCCCTAAAAATGCTGTTACAACAGAAGTCTGCAGAACTAGTAAACTCTGGCCGAACTTCCAGAGACATCAGGCCAGCAATATCTCAGAAATTGAGAACCAAACTTAAGTGGCCTTTCAGAGAAGACTGTCACAGCAAAGCATGTATAGCTCCTACAGTATGGACAAGCTACCAAAGATCAAACTATGATATTAGTGGTTTGACAGTAAGTAAAAACAAAGGCTGTGGGTGGGGAGGTTACCATTTTGTTATTCTATTAGGTAGACTGTGCTCATGTACTTGGGTAATGTATTTTAAAAACTTATTTGGAGAGCCCTCTATTACAGTAGTTACGGGTATGGGAATATGGAGCCCAACAATGGTTGCATCTGTAAAATGGAGGCCATAATGTTACCTGTCCTTCAGGCTGTTAGGAGGATGAAATGGAAGAAAATACATCAAACTCTTAACACAAAGACAGGAACAGACTAAGCATTCAGTAAGTGTTAGCTACTGCTATTTTTGTTATACGGTTGTTCATTTTCTTGCCTACTCTCACCCAAATAGTTCCTCAGGCACTCGAGTGCAAAGGCTCTTATTCCCCTTGGAAAGGCAATAGAATGCAATAGTTAAAAGTAGTCTTGAGAACCATACTACCTTAGTGTAAGCCTGGCTGTCCCACTTCCTGCCAGTGAGATCTTGAACAGGTTAGTTATCTGTCTCAGCTTCTTCATCTATAAAATGGGACTAAAAATAGAATCAACCTCATAAATGTGCCATGAAGATTACAGTTTAAGTTCCATGAGGACATGAATTTTTGTCTGTTTTGTTCAATTACGCATCCAAGAACATACCTGGCATACAATCAGTGTTCAATACAAATGTGCTGACTGCTTATACACAAAGCACTTAGAACAGACCCTCTACAGATATATGAAAATTAGCTATCATTTACATCTGTACTACCGGGCCTAGTGCAGTGCTTAGCACAGGTTAGGACCTCAAAAACTGTTGGTAGAATGAATAAATGAATGTTGTTCCTTGAGTCTGTACCAGCCCTCCATCATGCGAAACTGTAAAGCTACTGAAGTTTGACCTTTCATGCCCATTGCCTCCCTCATCGGCATCAAATATTGTGTACATACCTTTAGTAATTAAGAAAAATTTCTGGGGTGCCTGGGTGGCTCAGTCGTTTAAGCATCTACCTTTGGCTCAGGCCATGATCTCAGGGTCCTGGGATCAAGCCCCATGTCAGGCTCCCTGCTCAGAGGAGAGTCTGCTTCTCTCTCTCTCTCTCTCTCTCTCTCTCTCTCTCTCTCTCTCTCTGGCTCTCCCCCCCACCCCCACTTGCATTCTATCTCAAATAAATAAGTAAAATATTTTTTTAAAAAGAAAAATTTCTGAGGCTCAAATGAAATAGAATGTCGGACATGTAAGATCTCATGTATCCATGATTCACACCTTCCATTTTGCTAATTTATTCTATATCCATGATATATTATAGGCTTGATCCTGAAATTAGTAGTGGGACCCACATGGTAAGCAAAATAGTTATGATCTCTGCCTTCATGGATCTGTGGATCTTACAGCCTAGTCATTTCCCTCCCCTGTGGTTTATTTTCCTCATCTGTAAAATTAGGGAGTTGAATGGACCACTAAGGTCTCTTCCGGGTCCTAAATTATATATAACGGGACACCTGGGTGGCTCAGTGGTTGTCTGCTTTCTGCTCAGGGCGTGATCCTGTTGGAGATAGAGTCCCGCACCGGGCTCCCTGTGAGGAGCCTATTTCTCCCTCTGTCTATGTTTCTGCCTCTTTCTCTATGTTTCTCATGAATAAATAAATGATCTTTTTTAAAAAAAGAAAATGACTTCAAGACATCTATCTAAACAGAATAAATTTAAAAAATCAAAAATAACATGCTGGCTAAAACTATGGGTTTTCAGATAAGGCTACTTGTATAGAAACCCCATTTCTGGTAGTTTTTAGATGTTTGAACCTGAATCACATAAAGGCTTTCCAAGTCTCAGTTTTCTCACCTACAAAATGGGAATACTGGTAAGAGAATTATCTTGTTGTCATTTTGGGTAGACTAAATAACAATATATATGTTTTATTTTGGTGGTGCCTGGCACCTACTAAATGCTGAACAGTGGTTAATATTATTTAAGCTCTATTTCTCTATGATGTGCCATTCATAGGGCCCCATGTGGGAAGTTGCTCCCCATTGGGCCAGCTGTATCTATAAATGTTAAATAGGGCCAATCTGGATAGCATTTCTATTTTTCTGAAATATCTTTGAATCTCACCTCCTTTTGGTTGGGCCTGAGTTGTCAGATGGAAAAATGAAAGCCCTCGGTCTCAGCAAAGCTTTCTTACCTGTGTCACATTGCTAGGCAGTCAGTGTCTGTATATCGTGTCAGATTGTGATAAATGCTAAGGAGAAACAGAGCACCCGGGCAGGGAAAGAGGATAGTAAATATCTAGAGGGTTACAAAAACTTCAGTTAGGACAGTCAGGGAATACTTGTGTCAGAAGTATTACCACCACTAAGTGACAACTTTCAGTTTCCCAATGTGCACTTCTCTTTCTTATGTGGTCCTGGGAAGGAAAGCCCTCTTGTGTTCACTGCCTTCTGACTGAGGTTGCTGTTTTGGCACATTACTCCATGGTTTATCAAAGCCAGGTGCAGCTCCCTGACAAAGTGTTGGGAGGGATTTAAAACATCTTCAGCTGCCTTTGGAGACTTCAGAAGGGATTGGTCTAGGCCAAATATTTGACCTGCCATCTGAAACTAAGCAAGTGAAAAACAAACCTACCATGTGGTCAACTCAAGCTCCACCTGGGTGGAGGTTCTGGAGTCCAGCCTAGTCCTCTATACCACTACCCCAGTCTATGGCAAATGAGAATGACTTTCCTTGATATAACCTCACCAGATAGTTCTTTGTGTCATAATAGCTATTTTCTAAGCAAAATTATACCCATGTTTAAGTTTGATCCTTTATTGGCAAAAATCGCTGACCAAAAGAGTGGAAACATTTGTGAATACTCCCTCTTCTCTCTCACCTGAACCCAGATCCTCCTAAGCACCCTTCCCTGTACATGCACACACACAAGTACACACACACACACAACTTTTTTGGCCCCAACACAATAAAAATTCAGAGATGAGAGTAGTGAAGATGGTGCAAAGTTAAGCTTGAGATTTATTATATGAGAAAATATTACAGGAAAACTGTAAAGATGTTACGTTTTTCAAGAAACCTAGACCTAGAACTTTAAAAAGCCAATGTACTGCATAAAAAATAGTGACCAAAAATAGCTATTGGAAACCATATTATTTTTTCCCTGGATTTCAATGCTAAAATGTAACAGTGAATTAGTGTTTCATCGAAAGGAAAAGAGGAAAAGCCCAAGTAGAATTAATCAACAAAGCTGACAACTTCGGGGATAAAGAAGTTAATCATAAGATACCAACTCTGTAACCTCTGGAGAGTTGTGTTCCATCAAAAGCTCAGAGTTTTCTACTTTTCCTTTGTAGAGTTTTTCCAGTTTTAAAAGTTAGCATTCCCCCTTTCTCTGCCCTCAGTTGTTCTTCAGTCTGCAAAACCTGGAGATGCTTCCTATTTCTGGACCAGACTAATCATATGCTGAATCTTCTGATCACAGGGAGATCAAAATGTCAAAACTCCAAAAGACGAGGTTTAACCCAGGATTCACATTTCCCTTCATTCTCTATGAAATACAAAGCCCAAGTATACTGATAATTACCAAAGCTGGATGATGGGGATATCACATTTATTATACTATTCTCTCAGCTACCATATATATATATATTTGCATATTTTCATAATAAAAAACCCTCAAGGCCAAAACAATTGGCAGATACTCCTTACTCTGCTTCCAGCCTTCTACCATCTAAGTTGTTTAGATGGTCCCAAACCCCATAAGTAGCATCCCACACTTAATCAGGGAGCAGAAAAGATAGAGGATTTGCCTAGAGCCCACTCTTGCAGGGAGTACTCCTCAAAAAAATGGATAGGGCTGTTCTGATCCATTAATTACTTTTCCCAGGGCCAATTAGAATTTCCTTTTGCCTCATTTAGCTTGTAGAAGAACAAGTATCTCCCTAATTTATACACATAAGAAAGAGCCAGTTTATTATTTCAAAATGCTGCAAATCATGTTACCTTATGGAGAGATAAACACTGTGAAAGGCATGGAACATGCCTATATCATCTGCTCTGTAGAATCAGAAACACCTGATCCTGAAAATTGATTTCAAACATTCTAACTGCCTGCTTTTTCTCTCCCATGTGGCCCTATTCCATCTTACCCCCTAGGTCCTCATTTCTCCCTTAGCATTTTACAATTGTTCTCTCCACTCTCTAGTGCTGATTCTCTATTGATAATGATATTCCCACTTTTGGCTACAAGGAAGCAATAAGGAATGTATCCAGCTTGGATCACTTCTTAGCCTCTTCATGGCCATCACCCCGGCTCAAACTACCACTTTCTCTAGCCTGCATTACTGCAGGAGCTTCCCAATTGGTCTTCCTGCTTCTGCCTTTGACCCTCTGTAATCCATTGGTCAGAGTGATACTGTTAAATTTTGTGTCAGATTACTGCTCTGCTCAAAACCCAGAAAGGCTTCCCTCTTCTCTCTGGACTAGATACCCATGTGGCTACTAAATCAGTTTCTTTAGGTTTTACTCAAAAATTACTTTCTTGGTGACGGCTTCCATGACTGTCCTAACAAAAGCTTCAGTAGCCCCCTAGACATTTACTATCCCCCTTTTCTGCCTCACTGTTTTCCTTTCCTTAGCATTTATCACAATCTGACATAATATATATTGTACTCATTTGTCTATATTCCCCATAGAATATAAACTCTATGATAGCAAGGGTTTTTGCCTATTTTGTTCACTATTCCATCCCCAACACCTAACAGACTGCCTATCATGTAGTAAGTGCTCAGTTAATGCTTGTTGAATGAACAAATGAATTAGAAACCACATAGGTATATAAGTCTCTCTCTCTCTCTCTCTGTGTGTGTGTGTGTGTGTGTCGGTAGGACTGTTTAGATTGAGGGATCAGGTAGAAAATTGTACTATATGATCATCTTTCTCAAATCAGACTATTATAAATTCTCCCATTTGCCAACTCTTTACTCTCATTCTTGCCCTTTCACCTCTAATCACATAATAAGACCTATCCAGTTTTCTTTCTAGTGCTACTATCACTATCCTAATTAAGGTCCTCATACCTCATACATAGATTATAGTAATGGTTTTCTACTTAGTCTCCCCAGTGTCCAATCCACTGTCAATCCATTCTTCAAAAAGTTTGGTATTCAGCAAGCATTCAGAAGTAAGGCTTTTCCCAGGCCCCTCAAAGCTCAGGCCATGTGCAATGGGCTCAAGGTTGTAGGGGTAGAATTATAATACATGAAGCTCAGTGTAGAAGGCAGTTGGACACAGGTAGATTTCTTGGGAAGTTCAGACGTGGATTAATGCTTGAAAATAGGAGAAAGAGGGATCCCTGGGTGGCACAGCAGTTTAGCGCCTGCCTTTGGCCCAGGGCGCAATCCTGGAGACCTGGGATCGAGTCCCACGTTGGGCTCCCGGTGCATGGAGCCTGCTTCTCCCTCTGCCTGTGTCTCTGCCTCTCTCTCTCTCTCTCTCTCTCTCTCTCTCTCTCTGTGACTATCATAAATAAATAATAAAACAAAAAATTTAAAAAAAAGAAAAAGAAAATAGGAGAAAGAGGCAGGCTAAAGAGGAAAATAATTGGCCCAATTTCTCAAACACCATGGTAAACACTAGAATAAGAAGTCAGGAAAGAAACTGTATGAAGAAACAACTCTAGAGCTGACTATAAGATTTGAGCTTCAGCTTTCTCCCTCAAAATGCATACGGTCTGTAGGCAACATGATCTAAAACCTCAAACTAATGTGCTATAAAAAGGGTACCTCTTTTTCCCTCTAAATTGCATTCTTTGAAAAGATTCATTTTATGAAATTGGGATAGAGATTAAATTTATGTTAACTGTGCTTTACTTCTCATATCTATGTATGAAAATAAGTACATACATATAAGCATTTTATATGTTGAGAAAGAAGAAGAGAAAGGGGATAGACCTTGTTTTGTGACTCACTGAATTTTTTCCCCACTCTGGTGATCATTTTTTTGAAATGATCATTTTTTGAATGATAATTTTTTTGAAATTATTTTTTCTCATTGCCTGCTAATCAAAATCAGATAAATACTTCATTCATAAATACTTCAAGGAGAAGAAATAGTAAAAAAAATATGAAATATTACATATAAAGGGGACATTGGTGTGGAGGTGCTCAAGATCTGGACCTGTGAATAAAGCACTGTGTGATACTGAAATGTCTCTAGTTAGAATGCTTTCTACCTGGGACAGAGAGTGGGGTGCTTTCCATCTGAAAACTGGGGAATCTTCAGGAGATCCCCAAAGTCCTGGGGATTGTAAATGAAAGTATTTGTGTACACCACTGCAATGGTAAAGATTAGCAGTTGCAACAGAGACTGTATGGCCCACAAAACCTAAAATATTTACCATCTGGCCCTTTGCACGAAAAGTTTGCTACCCCCGGCATACAGTTTTGAATAGAAAATCTCAGAGTGCACTCAGAGTAACAAGGATGAGTATTGTTTGTGAAATGTTTGTTTCAGTTATATGTGTGTGTTACCAAGTCATGATGCAAAATGCATTCCTTACTATGGGGAACAATTCAAAAAATGGAAAAGCACTTTAGTCCATGTTAATGGGTTTGACTTTATCTTGAGAGAAGCCATTGACAGGTTTTAAGCAGAATTGTGATTTAACCAGCACTGTATTTTAGTAAGATCCTTCCTGCTGCAGAGTGAAGGATGTGATAAAGAGAGACAAGGGTAGATGAGAGGAGGCAAATTAGGAAATGACTTAAGTCATTCAGGTAAGAGATGCTATGGCCCAGACTATAGTGGTGGCAGTGGGAATGAGGGAAGTTTATCAGAAACTTTCTGAGAAGCTCCTATATGTTAATTTTGGGACATAAAATACTTTTGTCTTGGTCTCTGATACTCCATACTTTTTGTCAAGATTTTATTTATTCATGAGAGGCACTCAGAGAGAGGCAGAGACACAAGCAGAGGGAAACGCAGATTCCCTGCAGGGTGCCCAATGCAGGACTCAATCCCAGGATCCCAGGATCATGCCCTGAGCCGAAGGCAGATGCCCAACCACTGAGACACCCAGGAATCCCCGAAACTCCATAATTTTCTGCTAAAGAAAAAAAAATGAATGTTAGAATAGTGTTGGCAAAGCATCTCAGTGCTTAGCACTGCATGTTACTGAGGTCTGGCCTCCCAAAACCCTGAGAACTACATCCCAGACTGAGAAAGTGCTGGACCACCAAGGCAAACTGGACAAGAACCATTCAACAACAGGAATTTTTAAATAGATTAGTCTTTAAATTCTTTATATCAAGGCCTCCTTTGGGGAAGTTGATGAATTCATCGCCAAAGACTTTAAGCATTGAAATCATTCCTCCCTTCCCATTTTTTCCTTGTCTGACCTCACTTCTAGGCTTAGCTCTGTGTCAGGGCCCTTCCTGACTGAGAAGGACCAGATAACGGTCTCTTGGGGGCCTATCAACATCTCTTCAATCACACCTGAGCTATGAGGCAAGCATGCCTACCGATTCCTAGGCCTCTGGTGGCCAAGTGCTCACAACTGATTCAGCCAGTTTTCCCAGCTAATTTTTTTTAACTCCTTGATATTCTTCTCCAATAGCCTGGGGCTTCTATTTAGTTTTCAAATATGCCTCCCCTCCCCACCACCACTCTCACCCTGCTTTATAGCCCTCAACCTCCCTCATTTGCAACCAACTTTCTGGATCTAAAAAGTCACCAGGGCCTATTGTGAACATATATTGGGATTGACTCCAGCTGTGCTGACCTGTAACACACATGAATACAGCCTTGACAGATTGCTTGAAACCCAGAGGGACAGATGAATATGGGGTTACCAGACCTTCATTTCAAGGGCTGTTGACTAGCTAGAGTGCACAGACTCTAAAAGAAGCCATAGTCCTGTCATGCATGACTAATGCAACTTGAAAGGCAGGCACTGGGTATAGAGAGAGTAGTGAGATGCCTATGAGGCTGATCAAAAGCCCTCTGGCTAGAAAATCCCACTGCTACAATCACTTCTTTGGGGCATGACATTGGGTTCTCAAAGATCTCAGTTAAAATGTCAATATGTTTTCAAGGTGGATAAATGCCTTGGGACATTAGCATCCATTGGTTAATATTTAAGTAAGGAAGAACATATCAGGTTGATTACCTGTCTCTTAAGAGTAGTTGAAAAGACTAATAATTTCGGGATCCCTGGGTGGCGCAGCGGTTTGGCGCCTGCCTTTGGCCCAGGGCGCGATCCTGGAGACCCAGGATCGAATCCCACATCGGGCTCCCGGTGCATGGAGCCTGCTTCTCCCTCTGCCTGTGTCTCTGCCTCTCTCTCTCTCTCTCTGTGTGTGTGTGACTATCATAAATAAATAAAAATTTTAAAAAAGTAATAATTTCTAAGTAGAAAGACATGGTTTTGAATCCTATCTCTGCTGCTTGGTAGCTATGTGACCTTGGGTAAGTCCCCTAAGCCTCAATTTATGTGTATATAAAATGGAGATATCATCATCCATCCATAAGGTTACTATGAGGAGGAAATGAGATGATATTTGTAAAATGGCACATAGTAGATGGTCAATTTAAAAAGTTTGGCTCCCTTAAACCCTAGCAGAGAAGAGAACTCTAGAAAGGATGGGATACAGCTAAATTTTAGAGATAATCTGGAGTAGAAAAGGAAGTGGGGAAGACAATCATAAGAGAGAAGACTCTGGTTGGGGAGAGGGGAGCATACTGGAAACCTGGACATCTAAGGAAAATTAAGGCTTTGGGCACCTGGCGGGAAGTCGAGACACTGACACACAGGGAGAAGGAAAGCGGGGAAGTGTTGGGGCCACTGGCACAATTTCCCCCTCACCTTTGGGCAGCAACAGCAGAGGTTCCCACCAGGGCTCTGTGGACTCCCTCCAGAGCATTGATCATTGAAAGAATGAGGTAGGGTTATAGCCAGTGAGCCAGTAATTGCATATAACCAAGAGAATCTTGTGTCGCTTGTCACTCATTCTCCTCCACATCCAAAGCAGCACATGATGGAAGTGTGAGACATACAAGTAGGTCATTTGCCAACAAAAGGAAAGTTAGGACCTAGAACTCTAAGAGAAAACCTCTCTGATCCCATCCTGGAGAATTTTGTTTTGCAGGTTAAGGGTCCCATCCCCTTACAAGTGGTGGAATATCTATACCCCAAAACCAAAATAATGAAAATGGGTAGTCTTATGTGTCCCTCAAGCAGCTGTCACTTCTTATCAGAATCTGCCCTCTTGGGCAGTTTCCCACCATGGTTTCTTGACCCCACACACAGCAAAAATCAATGACAGATGAGGTGAGTCACAAGTTACCAAAATGAAGAAGTGTGCAATTTAAATAATTTGCTCTGTTTTGTTTTACAACCTTTAATAGCTTTGACATGATGTCTCTGATTTAGTAACTCTCCCACTTTTGGCAGAAGTTCAGTAGTTGTCCATGACCTTGGATGTACTGGTGTTGCATGCATGAATGCCCTTCATCTTGTGACTACTTATTTTTCTCTTGCTCATTCTTTGAAGAATCTTATTTTAATTAAGATTTTATTTATTCATTCATGAGAGACACAAAGAGAGGCAGAGAGAGAGGCAGAGGGAGATGCAGGCTGCGTGATCCCCGGGACCTGGGATCACGCCCTGATCTGAAGGCAGACGCTCAACCACTGAGCCACCCAGGTATCCCTGAAGGATCTTATTTTATTTTTTAAAGATTTTATTTATTTATTCATTAGAGAGAGAGAGAGAGAGAGGCAGAGACACAGGCAGAGGGAGAAGCAGACTCCATGCAGGGAGCCCGACGTGGGACTCGATCCTGGGTCTACAGGATCACACCCTGGGCTGAAGGCGGCGCTAAACCGCTGAGCCACCTGGGCTGCCCTGAAGGATCTTATTTTAAAGAGGAGTTGCCATTCCTTTTTGAGGACCCCCTAAAAAAAAGGTAAATGGAAGAGGGTCAGAGAAACTACTTTGCACTTTTGGTGTGGGCTAATTACATAAGCACTCAAAATGGGTTCCTATGACTTAATGGCCTCCAAGACAGTGACAGATCAGCCTCCTTCCAATACACCTTTAGGAACATCTGTGAGTCTGTGTAAACATCTGTATATACATCTGCATATGTTATTTCATTTGTCCCAGCATGTCTGCATTCGCATTCTGATGTAACATCTGTTAAACTGCAGCATCAAATATCTGGCTCTTGCTACAGCTTTAAGCTAATTCTGGGGGGATGAGATGCAATCTCAATTTAATACAGGTGGGCGGGGATAGCAGAAAGCTGGAGATCAAGGGAAACAGTGGATTTCCTTGAGATTTTTTTTTTTAATGGTCCAGAGAGACCAGGTCATGCTGAAGCAATTTAGCCTTTAACCACTAAAAGCATTATTTGGGAATGTTCTGCCATGCCCCTTTTTTTACTCTACCAGGATTTTTTTTCTGCCCGTTTCTGCCAGAATGAATACCTACAGCTGAAGTGCTAAGCCCCAGAGAATAACAGTTTAGATAAAGCAAGATTATTGGGACTTATACCATGGCCCTGTTACGTACAAAGTCAGAGCCTCTCCTGTTGCTTCACTTTCAAATCAGAAGGCATCAAGGAGGCAGCCACGTCATCTTTGTTTCAAACTCTCTTCTGCTATCAGCGTCTACTATTTCTCACCTTTTTAAAAAATTGATTCCTCAGAGAAGTCCCACTGTGAAGTTGGCCTGAAATGGTGATTCTTAAAGAATGGTTTTAGTGTTCTTGTTTAAAGTACCACCCAGAATGTGGGCGCCTGAGTGGCTCAGTGGCTGAGCGTCTGTCTTTGGCTCAGGTCGTGATCCCAGGGTCCCGGGATCGAGTCCCACATCGGGCTCCCCGCTGGGAGCCTGCTTCTCTCTCTGTGTGTCTCTCATGAATAAATAAATCAATCTTTTTTTTAAGTACCCCCCAGAAAAGTCTTTGCCATTCTAGATATGAATGGGTCTCTCTCCTCAGAAAATAGTATTAACTAGGATAGGAAGGAGGAGAGGCACACGGGAAATGACTAGAGCCTGGTCGAAGGAAGAAGCCCCCCCTTAGTTGGAGACTTGGCAACCCAGTGAAGTGGAAAAGGCAAGAGGAACCCTTTGGGCCTGAACACCAGTGTCCCCACCAAGGGCTGGTTACTTCCTTGGCCTAAAAATTACCACATCCTACAGCCAACCAATGCTAAGACACATCTCACCAAACACTCAACAATTTTTCCATAATAGCCTTTAATACTAAAATGCATTGAATTTTTGAAGCAGAGAAAACACATTTAAAGGGGAAACAGAGAACCACCAGATAAAAGGAAACAATGTGGCAGATAACACCATTTAAAACATAACTGTAATAATTTAATAAAGCTGCTTTATCATCTTCATAAAACAGAGTGGTGATTCTGTGTTTTTACAATGATTCAATCACTGTGAAAATGTACATAACATACAAATCAGCATATACAACAATTTCATCTTCATATAATCAGCAACAGAGACTGCTTAATGAGACGTACTGTACTTGCATCCCTCTAAATTTCCACCCTGGTTTGACAGGTAAACAGTAATAGTGTCATCAGGCTCATTCCCCTCACTAGAGGAGCGAAGGCGTAAGCCTTTTGCAACTAATACCTTAGCATTCAAATAACACAAGGAGGTATTTGTTGCTTAATTTCTAGCTTGAGCTAGTCTGGCTCTTGGTCATTAAAGTCTGTATCCTAGCCTTCCTCATTTGAACGCCAGCCAGTGCCAGTAAAAATCTACTTAACCAGTGCTGTAATGGCGTTAGCCCGTTTGTTTGCTAAGGTCAACAGCAACTTACAATTAGTAACAAGGTCAATTAATTGCCAACACAGCTGGAGCAACAATCAGCATCATCAGTTTTCCCTAATGACCTACAATGCTTTCCAATCAAGATCAGGTTTTCGTGGGTTATTCTTTACCAAGAGCGCCTTACAATATACATTTCAGACAAGGTGGTTGATTTTCTTTGTTTTACAAAAGCAATATGAGTTCTATTAGAAATTAATTCACTTTTGCACAATAAGTGACCCACAGGCCAATTCCAGCCTCACAAGAAAACAAAGAGAGCTTCAACAACTTCTTTAGGACAATGTGTTTTGCTCTGGAATATTTCATTATCAATATAAAGCCACCCGGTCCCAGCCCCACCCCCACACATCCCCTTTGAATATTACTTTGTTACATACTTAAACTAAAGAACAACATCTCAATACACTTCAGTGTCAGCAGATACAATTTGACTCATGAAATGACATCCTTAAATGTAATTTTACTGAGAAGGCAAACACTAGGACTGTATACAATGGACTTCTTAAGGTCATGTATGCCAGGTTTTCAAAGTTAGTTAGGGTCTTATTACCCTGGGTAAAGAGCCAAGTGGACCAGACTTGTTAGGATGCTTTGGGGAACATTCAAACATCAAAATGACCCCACAGAGGGCATTGGAATTCTAGCCAGAATTGCTATTATGTACAATAATAATCATTTTCCCACCCTGGATGCCTGATTGAGCTTCCCCTACACCCCTGCCTCTCCCCAAACTGCCTTCTGTCCTTGGTGACTCAATTTGACCACTTTTCCTTTGCTTGTTAATGACATGATAGAGTAACATAAAAAGTTCAACTGAATTCCCATCCTACGATCAGTTGTATGCTGTTCTTGAAGGAACGCTATCGAGATGATACCCTGGGTGTTGCTAATTTTCAGAGTTCTACACTATATTCCCTCTAACATCTCTTATTCATGATCAATAGGTCACCATGTCAACACATTAGTTTAGATGGGCACCTTAGGTGCAATTAGCTCTATTAGGCAGGTTTACTCTGGAGCAGTGATACTCAAAAGTGTGGTCCCCGGACCAGCAGCATCAGCATCACCTTGGAATTTTTAAATAGGCAAAGACTCAGGACCTATCCCAGATCTACTGAAACTCTAAGCGTGAGGCCCAATCAACCCATGCTTTAACAAGCCCTCAGCCTTTAGTGGGCATCTGATACATAGGAATTACCAGGCCTCTCTGCCAAGAGCTTCTGCTTCAATTGGTTTGGGTGAGAACAGAGAATTAACCATTTCTGAGAAGTTCCCAAGTGATGTAGTTGACGCCGGTTCAAAGACTACAGTTTGAGAAAAACCGCCTTTCAGGAACTGCAGGATCCTTTGGCCCATTACCTATCTGGGCAATAAGGTGGACCACAATTTACTCTCCTGGCTTTAAGAGGATCAAAGATATGGTAAGTTTCATTCTGGGCAGGTTCAAAGATTAGTCAGTATAGAGAAAAGAGATTCCACATAGCATGGCTCTCTTCTTCTTCCAATTCCTTGTATATAGCATATTCCCTATTTGGGGAAAAGCAATCAATGTAAATTAAATCCTATATATTGCATGAAAAAGTTTACCTGCCCAGGGATGTGCCCAATGTAGCTGTTAGAAAAGCAAGTCATGCCTCAACACCAACTCCTTCCCAAAAGGGCCATCAGAATAGATGGAATAGAACTCCCTAGGATTTAGGAACTGAAATTTCTCCCTCACATTTAAATGTGTAACATGTTTAGAGAGGGAAAAGGAAGAATATTTGGCCTTCTGGCCTTATGTGGCTTTTCATCAGACATACTGAAAAGGAGGAGGGTGGAACATGAGCCAAAGGGAAATCTAGGATCCTTGCACAAAATTCCTGCTTGCAGGCATAGCCTGTCTATAAAACTAGCCCTCCTAGGATGCCCTTGTGCTTCCAGGAGTATGTATACATCAGACAGTTGTAAAGGGGAAAAATAAGATACTTTCTTAATGAAAAAGTTTCTTTTTCATTAATGTTTCTCTAAACATGCTCAGTAAAGGGTTTGGGAGCCAAAAAAACTCTGACTTCCCACTGAGGAAAAAAAAGTATTTTGATAAGGAAAAATAATTGGTCTATAGTTTGAAACTGAATTCTGGAAAAAAAAAGTGGGAGGGAGCAAAATCTATGCCACTGCTACTCTAACCATTTTAAACTTGGCTGGTAAGAGACATGGCAGCCAGTGCCCTCTCTGGCACAGTGGCCATATAACATTTAATATTCCCACTTGCCACAATCTTCTCAAGTTCTCCCTCATTCCCACTGAGCATAGCAGGAAATACACCTGTACAGAAATTGTCAAATCTGACTTGAAAGTGACCTTGATGTGGTAGCTAACAATATAACATCAGGATGGATCAGGTGAAGAACAGTCTAAATTCTACAGGCAGCCATCATAACTTAAAGGAAAAAAATAATTTTAATGCGTTCATCAAATAGTCACTTGAAAACACAGATAAATACCTAATTCAAAACTACTAAGATGAAATGAATCAAAGAGGGAGAAAAAAAGTGTATGAAAGACAATGAAATGAGCTGAAATGAACATGTTATTGTAATTGATCTCTAATGGTATTGGTTTCAGAGGGAAATCTGTAGCCACACCAATATTTTGCATGAGGTAGTATTCAGCACTGAATAAGAAATAAGGATGAATTTATAGCTTCATTATAGGTTCTTTTTCAGAAATATTCTCTCCTACCTAACCCCATCCCTACTGCCTTACCCTCCCTCAAAACCCTCCCTCCCATAAAAGAAAATATTCCTATAATGTATAAAGCCAGGAACTCAGACAAAAATAATTAAAACATTTAAAAGAGCTCACTTATCCAACTAAACTTAAGAAAATAAATCCTTGTTTGCATTTTAGTGCTCTAACCTCTAAGCCTTTTTCCTGGGTACTCTTGAATTCCAAAAAAATAAAACAAATGAGAACAGAACTACAAAACTTGTTTCTCTAGAAACAACTTTCTAAAGACCAAGGCAGAGCCAAGGTGACCTATTTTGTTTAATTTTAAATAATGAACTCTTAGGCTGCAAGAATACTATGTTGACTACTAAATATTATAGACAATAAATGGGGGACTTGGAGAAATGTTAAACAAAAAAAAGAATGCATAACAAACTTGTTACTAATAAAAGGTGTATTCCTAGCCTACAGCAAAGAGCTAAATCTAAAGGATTTTCATGTTAATAGTTTCCCGTTCACATTCTTAATTTTAAAAAAGTATTAGTCATAAAAAGACGAGTTCAAGTGTCCAAGTGTCTCCATTTAGAAGGCACAGTAATTGGATTAGTGATGCTGTTACTGGTTACCTGTCTTTTCCTAAATGTACACTTTGTACTGCTTACTCTATTCCTATTTATAATCCTACAATATAGAAGAACATGGAGTTCTCAATTCCAGCCCCCGACATGCTTTTCAGTCTAATTCTAATTGTGATTGGGAAACACCGAATCAGGAAGAGTGTGTCTGAAAAGATGCTAATTTAGATCTCAAGATAGATTCAGTCTTTTTGAGTTTTAGACGATTGGATACAGGGAATTTCTAAGCCTGGAAATGGATAACTTCCCATTTAGGGCCTGAAAATTTTAAAAACTGATGTCATTAAACTTTCAGCATAGTAGTTCTGACAACTGCAAAGTAGATAGCAGAATATCCAAAAATCACTTTTTGTGATGATCTATCACTGATCTGGGCAGAAGACTGAAAGGCAGGAGAAATACTCCGCAAGGTGGCAAGTAACCACTATGTGGGTAGCCTCCGTGAGTGAGTGTCCTCCAAATGTTCAATCTATATGTGTGGTGTTGCTCATTCACTTGCCATCTCAGTTTGTTGCACTTTGTTTTTGTCTGTAGTTTTAATTTTTTCTAAGAAAAAAAACACCAACTTCTAAAAGCCTTTTGCCATCACCACATACATAGCAATTTGCAATATCAAATACAACAATAGCACAGCTAGCAAAAGGGTTCTTAAAGCAGGGGTGTCCACAGCAAAGTAGTGGCATTGGAAAGTACTCAAGGTTCAGAAACAACCTTTTGGGGGCTCAATTTCACATCGCTGAATCAATGAATAGTACACTATAAATGACCATTAACTTGTCTACACTACAAAACAGTGGCAAGCTTATTAAAGGTGTCCAGAGCTTTCTTTTTGTTATTGTTTTTTTTAAATGTAATCCTCCACAATGGTAATTTATAATAATTTGACATAGAAAAATATATAAATTCAAACACTTAATACATAATACTTTTCCCAACTGAATTTGTCTCTGTTTCTCCAACATCAAGGCCCCGTGAACAACTCAAGCCAAAGCTAATTTGCTCCAACTGAACACCCCTGCTGCCTGTTGAAACGAGAGGGATTGTCACAGAATGATAGTCACTTATAAACAATACATTTAGGGAAAGCTCTGAAATAACAGCCACTCAAGAACCAACCATTGGTGAGCAATTAAAACAACCAGCCACTGCTTCTTCGATAACCAGCATGGTTTCTCTCTGTTCTTCCCCGAGACTGCCTTAGAGAATGATATCCTTCAGACGCTTCACACCAGGAGACTCTTTGTCACGACCCTCCTTCAGAGTGGGGTTGACCTCATGCATGACTTTCTCACTGTCAGCTCCACGAGGCTCAGCTTCAGAGGGACGAGATGGACCATTGTTGATATATTGCTCCAGATCATGGGCCGGGGGCGCCAGAGCAATGGTGTAGGACACGGAGGGTTTAGTGGGCAGAGGGCTCTTGAGGTGCAGGGGGGAGGTGACAGGGCTAATAGCCTCACAGCCATTGCCAGCCTCTCGGATAGCGCCGTTGACCTTGGGGCTGCAGATGGTCACATCGACAGTTCTCCTGCCTTTCAAGGTGGGCCTCTCCTCAGCCAGGTGTTCACTGACATCTTTTCCAAAGGTTGCAAAAGTCCGCTTGGAGGGGCCGCAGTCGTCATAAGCCTCAACATCAGCAGCAGTAGCTTCAATGGACAGCGCGATGACATTCCTCACATGCTCAGGGGACTTGGAGCGGGTGGGCATGGGGTTCCGGGGCATCCAGCACCTGTCAGAGTGGCCAAGAATCCGACATTCTTCCCGGCAATGAAAGCCTTCATTCTGATCTGTTTGGAGAGAATAAAATGTCAATTACATCAGCTTTTCCCAGGAATCTTTGTTACTCCCCAGTGTTCTGGTTTCTTAGGTACCCACAGGCCCTTTTGGGAAATGACACTTTTAGATAGTCCTTTATTGCCTTTTGGGACAAGTGTGAAGAATTGGATTTTTTAAAGGCTGTAGATCTCCCCCTGTATACTCTTCTCTTTTATTATTATTTTTGTTGTTGTTCCTACTGCTGACAAAACTAACCTAAAGGGAAACACGTTATGATGAAAAAAAAATGTATATTAAAGAAAGGTTATCCTGAAGTATCAAGATGCTGAGAGTCAGCATTTTTATCAACAACTCCTGCTAAAACTCAACTGCATTTGAAATTGGTTCCAACAGAATAGGGAATGGGGGCAGAGCAGAGAATCCAACAGTCAGTATATCTGAGAAGCCTTGGCCATATTTTTGAGCAACAGTACTGAAGACTATGCTTCCACCTACTTAATTTTAGATTGGTATCACGCAGGATGTCTGAGTGGCTCAGTGGTTGAGCATCTGCCTTTGGCTCAGGGCGTGATCCCAGGGTCCTGGGATTGAGTCCCTCATCAAGTCCCGCATCAGGCTCCCAACAGGGAGCCTTCTTCTCCCTTTGCCTATGTCTCTGCCTCTGTGTGTGTGTGTGTGTGTGTGTGTCTCATGAATAAATAAATAAAATCTTAAAAAAAGATTGGTATGTTCTTCAAAAACCCAATCACTTTACTTTTTTTCGACCATCAATTCTACCAGCCAATATCTTCACGAAGTTATTTACATGACTTGATTTCCCATTAGAAGGAATATACTGAGATCTTTTCCTTTCAACTGACCCATAAGTTTCAAATGACCCTATGCACATATCACTCACAGGCTGAGCATCATTTAATTATACTCAACTAGCCATCCCTCCTTATTCTCATCTGCAGTTTTATTACGGTCATATTTCTTAAAGATAGCTTTCCTGGATTACTTTAACCCTAACATAGAAGAACTCAGCAGTTAGAATTCATAATTATTGGTGAGACATTTTTTTCTCTTCTCAAATCAGGTTCATTTAATGATAAGGCTTTAATTTGACTCTCGGAGAGGCTTTCTACATGGGTTTCATCAAAGCATGGACCCAGGGTTAATTTCTGCTTATCCATTGGAAAATTGTTCATCTCAATGTCTGGTTTATAGCCCTAGTTTTCCACATCTATTTTTATGTATATTACACAGAGGAAGAGAGTTAATTAAGATTTGAGCAGAACTCAACGAAATCGAGACCAGAAGAACTGTGGAGCAGATCAACAAAACCAGGAGTTGGTTCTTTGAAAGAATTAATAAGATACATAAAGCATTAGCCAGCCTTATTAAAAAGAAGAGAGAGAAGACTCAAATTAATAAAATCATGAATGAGAAAGGAGAGATCACTACCAACACCAAGGAAATATAAACGATTTTAAAAACATATTATGAACAGCTATACACCAATAAATTAGGCAATCTAGAAGAAATGGACGCATTCCTGGAAAGCCACAAACTACCAAAACTGGAGCAGGAAGATATAGAAAACCTGAACAGGCCAATAACCAGGGAGGAAATTGAAGAAGTCATCAAAAACCTCCCAAGACACAAGAGTCCAGGGCCAGATGGCTTCCCAGGGGAATTCTATCAAACGTTTAAAGAAGAAACCATACCTATTCTACTAAAGCTGTTTGGAAAGATAGAAAGAGATGGAGTACTTCCAAATTCATTCTATGAGGCCAGCATCACCTTAATTCCAAAACCAGACAAAGACCCCACCAAAAAGAATTACAGACCAATATCCCTGATGTACATGGATGCAAAAATTCTCAACAAGATACTAGCCAATAGGATCCAACAGTACATTAAGAAAATGTATATTACATTCTTGTATGAGGATTACCTAATCAAAATTTTTATCACATTGTATAGTGCATCAAGATACAAGCAGTTTAACATTTACAGAAAACCTTGGGGCAGAATTGGAGGAGGTAGGGAGATAAGGAGAGACTGTAAAGATGAAAACAAAAAAGCATGACAAAATAAAGTTGATATTGCTGTGATTGCTTTTTTGCTGGGGGAAGAAGTCTGAAATTCAGGGTCTTGCCTGATACAGTCTATATATAACACACCTTTCTTTATACACTTGTATTTCTTTGTTTGTTTCTTATTTTTAAATAGTAAATGGGATAGTAAAGAGGCAATGTTCTGTTTCATCTACCAAAGGTTATTTTGGTAAATGGGCACATACAATGGGAGGCTCAAGAAATAATGGTTGAATTGGATGTATACCTTATCATTTGGAAAAAAAGGCATTGGAAGCAGCTAAATATCATGGCCTACTCCAGGCTGAGTCCAGATTTCAACACAACACAAAATGGCCTTTGACCTAGTTTAAACTACTGAAAAGCCAATCAAAGTTCAGACCCTTTCAGTGTACTGGGACACAATTTGCCAATTTATCTTTAAGATGGCCATTTTATGCTCCTTTTCAGTGGTGGAGAATAAAACACTCAGAATTTTGCAGATACGAAGCCAAATAACAAATGAGCATTATCACCAATAAGATAAGTGCCTTCCACCATAGGTAGGGCAATGCTTCTGCAAACTCCAGCATAGTTCCACATGTGGGTTGCATGACCACCTCTACAAAATAAAGAGTTTTCAAAGCCTTTTCTCTGCCTCTTCCCTGCAAATTCTCAGTGTTGCCATCTGATAGCCTATCATCATTCAAAATGCGTATGTTTCTACTAGACAGAAAGTACGAAAGTAAGGAAAACATGTTGGAACTTACTTAAGAAACGTTTACTTTGTATAGACTCAAACATTTGTGGAAGAGTGTACAGATGATCCACCCATAATCAGTTTCATCTAAATGCAGTGTTTTCCTAGGAAGCCCCAAGATCCCTCCAGTAGGACAGAATTACCATGTTCAGAGTCTCCCAAAAAGATGTTTTATTCCTCCCCATCTCCTCTGAAACCCATATAACTTCCAAGGTAAAAACTCTAAAGAATTAGTGTATTTGTTTTGAGGTGAAGATTAAGGGGGTGCAAGTGGGGGAACATTTTAATAATTAACTTTTATTTCTATAAATCTGAGTAAGAGTTTCCTGGAAGTCAGCAAAAAAGGAAAAAAAATGTCCAGAAGGCTATGAGATCCCTGTTCTTTTTTCCCTTAATTTACAGCACAAAAGCATGAAGAACTTGGTCTTTGAACCCTAGAACCATGGACATATGACAAAGCATTAAGAGAAAAATCTCAGGCGACCTTCAGGTTGATATTACAGGCCACTTTCACACACCTCAAGTAGAACAGTGGTGAATTATAATCTAGCAAGATCATCTCAATGAACTGAACATACAGCTCTCATTTCTTTTTAAGTTTTTAGTATCAAGTAGTTGCCTTCCAATTTGGAGATGCAGTTTTTTTTTTCAACACCATTAAGTAGGAGAACGCCATCCATGTGTTACACTGAAGGCAAGCACAGTGCTCATCCCCATATTAGACTGCTTCAAATAAATAGCATGGGAAGACCTGGATCCCCACCACACACAAAAGAAGAGCAGAGGTCCCAGAAACAGACACCTGTAAGATCTTATGAATTTAGGAAGACCAGAGCAGGGAACTCAGTCTTAGAAGCTTCTCTGCAAAGATAGTACTTGATTTCAACTTACCCACTGCCCACATGGATAAATAACCCTCCAGGAAGAGGAAAAGGTAAACTCCGCTCCTCCGGGAATGTGATAATAAGCCTACCCACCAATCTCACTAAGCCTATGTCAGCCCTATATGAGGTTTAAAAAATAGGAATTTTTTTGGATTAATTATGTGAACTTATATGTTCATTGCTCTTACCTCAATGTGAGCAAAGACTTGAATCTTAGAGACTCATTTACTCACAATGTTTCACCCCTGGCTTAGATTTGATATCTTTATTTCCTTAAATTCTTACTAAGGGCAGTGACTTGCTGTTTCTCATTTTTAGTATTGAACAACACTTGATGACATTTGTATCAATTCAATTAAAACAAAATCTAACCTAACTTTAGTGTTTATAGCCATGTAAAATAGGAAAGAAAACATGCTGAATATAGACAGACAGGAAGAATGTGTTCCCAGCCAAAGGTAACCTACATTCATAAATGTATTGCAGATAAATTACTTTTTCAAAAGCCAAAACTTCAGTTTAGTAAGGAAACTGCATATTAAAGGTGAGAAAATCACAATACAAAGCCCCTTAAGAATAGCAATGAAGACAGACCAGATGTAAAAATGTGAAGAAACTACTTCTGGAATTGCACAGAACCGGTAGAGGTTATTTGCCTGCCATCATGTAGTATTGTGGCTAGGGATGGAGGCATGAGAGTGGAGAGGAACCATTTTGTATCATAAAAATTAGCTGTCAAAAAAAATTGTCAAGATCCTGGCTCCAGCTGAAACAGAGGTCAGCTAACAATTCACTAGTTCCCTGCTAAGATTCCTCGTATATGCTTACTTATGACTCTATACCTTGTTACATCTTGACCTGAGCCTACGCAAGGCAAAATGTAAACCTCTAAAATCCACACATAGTTGTGGAAATCCAAAGACATTACCAGGTACAGATAAATGGCGGCAGGTGTCTATAATTTAAATGTACGTATAATTAGGGGTCAGTAAGGAATTTGCAAATTGGTCTTCTCTAATTCTGAACTTGTCCCTAAGATTTGCAAAAATAAGTGAATGAACGAATGAATGAATGAATGAATGAATGAATAAAATGTATACATTTGGAAGTGGGACACACATCTCAAAGCCAGTCCTTAAATCAAATTTAGACAAAAAGTTGAAAATACAGAGAGAATAAAGAAGATGTGGTTTATGTATACAATGGAATATTCCTCAGCCATTAGAAACAACAAATACCCACCATTTGCTTCGACGTGGATGGAACTGGAGGGTATTATGCTGAGTGAAATAAGTCAATTGGAGAAGGACAAACATTATATGGTCTCATTCATTTGGGGTATATAAAAAATAGTGAAAGGGGATAAAGGGGAAAGTAGAAAAATGAGTGGGAAATATAAGAAAGGGAGACAGAACATAAAGACTCCTAACTCTGGGAAACGAACTAGGGATGGTGGAAGGGGAGGTGGGTGGGGGGTGGGGGTGACTGGGTGATAGGCACTGAGGGGGGGCACTTGATAGGATGAGCACTGGGTGTTATTCTATATGTTGTCAAATTGAACACCAATAAAAAATAAATTCATAAAAAAAAGAAAATACAGAGAGAAAATAAAGCTTCCTCAATGTAGGTGGTCATATGTATTTGTCATCTGTCATTAGGGACCTTGGTGAGAGTAACCTTAAACATCTGGCAAAAAAAAATTACATCTTAAATAAAAGGCATAAGAGCAATGATTAAGATATGATGGATAAGGAAGTAGTTCAAATAGCAAAAGAAGAGAATATGTTATTTTGTGCAAATATTAGGAAAACTTTTTGGGGCAATTGTTACCCTCCTCATAAAACCACTGTCTCTTCAGATGGAGGCAAACAATGTGCTTCCTCACTAGAAAAAGCCTACACATGGCCCCAAAGTAAAAAAAGAAAATGATGAAAACATCATCTCAGATTCTGCTAAAACTTTCAAAGACCTGATGGAATAGAAGAGCTGAGAGGCTCTGTTGGGTTTGTATAGATGTCCAGACACAATGGATGTGTTCAATAATGCTGCAGCCCTTTCTTGTGATTCAGAGTTTGGATGTATTTAACTCAAAGATCCCAATGATCAGAGACAAAACTCTAACACTAAAATAGTTCAAGGTATCAGTTACAAGAGCAATGTGTCACCTCCTCAGAAGTGATCTGCAGTCAATGAGGCAGAAAAGGAAAGTAAAAGTGAGTTCCAGTTCCTAAGAGCCAAGTAGTTAGTTCCTTCTAAGTAGCAGCGGTAACATAACCTACAAGCCAAGTGATGTGTAAATCAGAAAAGCTTCCTAGATTGTACTCATATGTATCCACTTAGCTCAATCTGCATCATTCTCTGAACAAAATAATCTACAACAAAAGCAGGGCCAAGTTTTGGAAGATATAGTTGAAGGAATGGGAGCGCCAATTATGAACAGGTTAAGTGTTGTCAAAATTTGTCACGTATGCCTATAATCAAGAAAACATAACTGCTAGGAAATATCCCCTCTTGACCTACCTAACTCTTACTCATCTGAAGCACACATAATGAACTGCCCACCAAATATCCATACCTCCATTTAACATCTAGGAATAGAACCACTCTTTTCTTAGGATTGGCAATATGCCAGCTAAAAAACTGGATTTCCTGGCCTCCCTTATAGATAGGTGTGGCCATGTGATTGATGTTATGAAGGCAGAATGTAAAAAAAAAACTCCTTAAAAGGAGGAGGGGGTGATGTAGCTGGGGGACCCTTTTGTCCTTATTCCATCCTGCTTTGTCCTGTCTGGAATGGAGACACAATGGCTAGATCTACAGTATCCATCTTACTACTGGAAACTCTGAGGATTGAAGCTATGGAAAGCAGAACAGAAAGACAGAAGAGCTCTGAGATATCAAAGATATTGTAGACTCACCTCACTAGACCTGAAGTTCTTTCATATAAGCAGAAAAATAAGCCTCCCTCTTAGGCCATTGATTCATTTTCTTTCGTGGGAGAGGAGGATCTTTATTACCAGCAGTTGAACACTATTTATAATTGATATATTATCCCTGAAACCTCAAATTAAATTTAACTTTCTGGGATCCCTGGGTGGCACAGCGGTTTGGCGCCTGCCTTTGGCCCAGGGCGCGATCTGGAGACTCCGGATCGAATCCCACGTCGGGCTCCCGGTGCATGGAGCCTGCTTCTCCCTCTGCCTATGTCTCTGCCTCTCTCTCTCTCTCTCTCTCTCTCTCTCTCTGTGTGTGTGTGTGTGACTATCATAAAATAAATTAAAAAAATTAAAAAAAAAATTTAACTTTCTCAGGGAATCCTTCCCTGATCTCTTAGACTAGGGTATGTTGTATACCACCTCTTTTTATAGCACTCCTTATGGTTGTCTAATATCTATATCCAATGCTAGCATATAAATTCAAAACGAGCAAAGATTATATCTATTTTGATCCCTCCCATACCCACAGAAGCTGGCAAAGTGTCCAGCATAGAGCAGGTACTCTGTAACAGTTTAATTTAATTGGATTAAAAAAAGGTATATGAGGGGATCCCTGGGTAGCTCCGTGGTTTGGCGCCTGCCTTCCGCCCAGGGCGTGACCTGGAGTCCCGGAATCGGGTCCCACATCGGGCTCCCTGCATGGAGCCTGCTTCTCACTCTGCCTGTGTCTCTGCCTCTCTCTCTCTTTCTCTCATTCTCTCTGTCTCTCATGAATAAATAAATATTTTTTTTTACAAAAGATATATGAGTGATAGCAATAAAACAAAGAACCTAGGTCAACACACCAGATACTGTGCTACTGATACAACTCCTGAAAGTGGAAATTACTATTCTATTTGGTAGAAACACTACAAAAACTTAACAAAGAACACTAGGTAGCTGTGTCAGAAACAATAAAATAAATATAGCACTTGAGAAATGTTAAAGTCAAATATCATCTTAGCCTCTCACTGGTTTCCTAAACACTATGTGCGGGTCTTAAAGAGATGTGTCATGATTTGATGTCCGGTTGAAAACACATTTGTCATATGCCTTGGAGTTTTCAATTCTAACAATAGTTAATAGGACCTGTACTCTGATAAGGTAACAATAAATAAGCAGAAGCATCTATTGAGGAAATGAATGTGCTGTTCAAAGATCAAGCATTATTTCTTGGCATCAAACAAAACTGTTGCTAATTACTATAAAATATAAATCCAAACTGGTCCCTATAGTGAACCTTTTAGTAGACCAACTGCAGATGCTGACTCTTTCTGGCAAAACTAATTAAAATATGTATGGCAAAATTAAGGCCAGGAAGGGAGAGAGGGAGGGAGGAAGGGGAGCTGGAAGCACTATCTGGGCTTTACACTCACTTTCTAACAGACCCCAAGTTTTGGCAAGAAAAGTTGGGAGTTCCATCTATAAAATATTCAAGGGCACATCAGTGAAGGCTGAGATATTCCCAGAGATTCATGAACCAATGACACCAAGCTACTCTGCAGCCACTCTAGTGTAATAAGTAAATCACAAATCATGCTACGAACAATTGCTTGTCTCTTTCTCACGCCCTTCTTCCTTTTCTTTCAGAATTTTCTGCCATTTTGGTTCCTCCCTAATGCTTTCTTTTTATTGTCCTGTTCCTAGCATTCTACTCGTTGTTAGCAGCCCTTCCTACAGCACTATAGTCTGACAGGCAACAGGCAGGAGGGGTAAGACGCCAGAACTGTGATTGGTATTCAAAATACCTACATGGCATTATTTGATGGATGCCAAAGAAGAGCTATCCAAAGACCAGCCATTCTGACACAGAAAGAAATTCTCACATCTCTCATTCAGTTGGGTACAAGCATTAAGGTCCCTGTGAAAATAAAGGAATCCACTGCCAAACTGAGATCGTTGGGTTTTCTTTGGTCATCTAGCAAAATCATGGGTGAAGGGAACCCAGAATAGGAGAGATTTTGTGGGGTTAAAAAAAGGCTGCAAATGTCTAGAGGGAGAGATACCTAGGAAAGGCATGGTGGGGATAGGGTATAGGAACAAAGTTCCTGAGCCCGCCAAAAGTATGTTGCCAAAAGACAGCAATAGGCAAAGAAAAAAGGCAGCCCTGATTAGCAGACCTTGGTATTTTCAGGAAGGCTAACTAGTCATATAGCAGGAATCTGTAAAGTAATGTTTTAGCTTTGGATGGAGTGGATGGCTGCAAAAAAAAAACCAGCAAACCCAAAAACTGATGGACCCCAATCTTGTCCTAGACCATTTAACAGATCAGCATCAATCAGCAAGTGCCACCCATCACTTGGCCTCTGTGATGCCAAATGGCATATAAGCCTCTCTTCTCATTCACCATTTATGCATCTGAAATCACTTACTCCCAGTGCAACTGGAAAATACATTAAAAGATGCCCCTTCCAGAATTCAAAGCAATTGAATCATCTTCAATGTTGAGCTGGTCAAAGAGAGAAAGTTAAAGCATAATGAAGTAGAAGTGCTTGAGAATTGAATATTTATGGCAGAGTGTAGCATGTACAGCCATACAATTCTAAGTTGCAATTGGTACAATCACAATAGTTTGTGGAATTTTCATTTTTCTACTAGGACTCAATTCCACTCAACCCACAAAAAAGAGATTTCAAGATGCACGTTAAGTATACATCATTTGTGCTGATGCATGGGGAACAAGGAAATGAAGCAGAAGGCTGCCTGGAAAATTGAGACTAAGAAATAAGAGGTATTCATGGTGACCAAGATAAGCAGAAATTGACTAAACTGGAATCTTTGTATTTTGGCTTCTGTGGTAAAGAAAATCATGTGACAAAGTGCTGGCCTTCACCTGGGTGCTTAGAAACTATTTGAAAATGTATCTTTAAAAAAAACATTTTATTTATTTATTCATGGGAGAAACAGAAAGACAGAGACCTAGGCAGAGGGAGAAGCAGGCTCCCTGAGGGAGCCCAATGCAGGACTTGATTCCAGGATCTGGGGATCATGACCTGAGCCAAAGGCAGATGCTCAACCACTCAGCCACCCTGGTGCCTTGAAAAAGTATTTTTACAAGTCAAATATGAGGTGTCAAAGAAGGCCATTGAACGATTCCCCCAAAAGGAGGAACACTGAAATACTGAAACTCTGAGCAAAGTGGAACCTTTTTTTAATGTTTCATTCTAAAACATCCACAGAATTAAGCCTCTTAGCCTATATCCGTTGGACACCTACAACACCTAGTCACTTCTGTGAAGAGTTCAAACCAGTTGTTTGATTTTGTGTAGATTAAAAACAGCCAGACTGTTTCACACATCCTACAGGTAGTTCTGCTGCTGCTGGCAAGACAGAGCCTTCATATGATGTGTACAAGTAGCCCTGAACTAAAGTCGCTGCCAACTTGGTTTTACTCTTTCCTGGAAAATAAGGAAATTGCTAACAGATCATTAGCTTGAGAAAAAAAGCCACTCTTATGTTGGTCATGAGCTTCAGGGGATTAGACAGAACACACAGTGAGGATGGCACGAATAAGACTGGTAAAAAAGCAGGAGGGAGGGCAGCCCGGGTGGCTCAGCCATTTAGCGCCTCCTGCAGCTGGGGATGTGATCCTGGAGACCCTGGATGGAGTCCCACGTCGGGCTCCCTGCATGGAGCCTGCTTATCCCTCTGCCTGTGTCTCTGCCTCTCTCTCTCTCTCTCTCATGGATAAATAAAATCTTAAAAAAAAGCAGGAGGGACAAGGTAGGTTAGCCAGGAGGAAAAAAACTTCCCTTTTTTAATGAAAATTTAATGTTGAAAAAAATAAAATAAATTTTTTAAAAAAAGAAAATTTAATTTTGGAGGGAGAAAAAGTCTGGTGTTCTTCACAGAAACTGACACTTCCTTCAGTCAAGTCCCAGGACATTCAGGCAATACTATACATGAGTCAAAAATGGTGCAACCGTGATGTCTAAATTCTTTGAAGATTCCTGACTGCCAAAATGTTCCTGTTACTGAGTGACGAAACTAAGAAACAACATTTGCAATTCTCCAATCACCTCTTTCACATTTGGAAAATAAAGTGTTCAGTAAACCAATAACTCTCCCTTGCAATGATTCAAAAAGATAGTGTATGTCATGACATCAGCTAGGTAGGAGTCACTAGAAACAGACTCTGGAGGCGCACGGGAATGTCAGAAAGACTAATATCTATTAACTATCTAGGTTGACTATTCATTACCAACAAAAGCCTCAGCGAAAAGTCTGGCATTATCTTCATGTTGCAGTGTAACTTCAGCAACCATCTGGAATACTGTAATTGCTATGACACCGCTTCTGGGTACAGCAAACAGCATAATCATTAAAAAAATCATTTCAAATATCTTCCTGGAAGCTAATAAATTTTACAGCAGTTTCAATCCTTCCTCACTGCAACAAAGAAAAGCTTAGTTCCAGACAAATTAAAAGTAAATTGATTGCCTTAGGGGAATCTATTCAAATATCACTTTTACGTGTTAGAAATCATTTCTCCTAGAACATTAGGGGGAGGGAGGGAAGGAGGATGGAAGGGTGTGGGGAATGAATGAATCTAGGATAAGGGAATGAGACAGATGATGGAGATAAAGAGTGTGAAAGGGATAGAAGTCAGTCGATGAAAAAGACGAGCTATAGCTACAGCAGGAGAGGGAGAGAGATAGGCAAAACCATTAAATCCTTGTTTGCAAAACCAGGTAGAAATCAACTTAAAATAAAATGCAAATGTGTCACTGGGGTGCAGACTAACATTTGTGCTGGGATTTCTGAATAATAACTATGAATAATGAATATCAAAATTGAAGGGATCAAACACCACCTTCTATGTTTACTTGTCATTATCTTTCATGGACAATGCTCAGTTTGACTCTTTTGCTCTTTTCCTTAGAAATACTCATAATTATTCTTTTTCCAGGTGTCTACTTAATCATACTAGTAGGAGGGACACCTGGGTGGCTCAGTGGTTGGGCAACTGCCTTAGGCTCAGGGTGTGATCCTGGAGTTCCAGGATCGAGTCCCACATCGGGCTCCCTGCATGGAGCCTGCTCCTCCCTCTGCCTGTGTCTCTGCCTCTCTCCTTCTGTGTCTTTCATGAATAAATAAATAAAATCTTTTAAAAAATCATACTAGTAGGAAAGAGCAAGCTCCATTTTTCAGGGTGTTGCCTCAAAAGCAATTAGACAAATTCAGAAGTGAGACCAATTAATCTATTCTTTGGGGAAGCCTGATCATTTGAAGGCATCCTATGCTTATCCTGCTGCTCTTATTAGGGAGAAAAAAATCCTTTACACCTTTAACACATGGCAGTTCTTTTTTTAAAAGATTTTATTTATTTATTCATGAGAGACACAGAGAGAGAGGCAGAGACACAGGCAGAGAGAGAAGCAGGCTCCACGCAGGGAGCCCGATGTGGGACTCGATCCCGGGACTCCAAGATCATGCCCTGGGCCAAAGGCAGGCACCAAACAAACCGCTGAGCCACCCAGGGATCCCCAACACATGGCAGTTCTTGTATGACCCCCTGGCCCATAGCTTGTCCAACTCTTCTTTGATAGAAAGTATGGCTGCTCCAGCTGAAGCATCAAAGAAGTTTTGGAATGTCTTTGGGCCACAGCTGTGAGGGCTTTTTCTCAGTTGGCTCAAACTCTGAATATAAGAGTAGCAAAAGGGGATCCCTGGGTGGCACAGCGGTTTGGCGCCTGCCTTTGGCCCGGGGCGCGATCCTGGAGACCCAGGATCGAATCCCACATCGGGCTCCCAGTGCATGGAGCCTGCTTCTCCCTCTGCCTGTGTCTCTGCCTCTCTCTCTCTCTGTGTGTGTGACTATCATAAATAAATAAAAATTTAAAAAAAAGAGTAGCAAAAGGCTTTTTGGTGGAGATGACCTGAGTTAAGACACTCTGACACAATTCTAGTAGAATTCATGTAAGTATTGATGCATAGTAAGCCTAGATTGTAGCCACAGAAATATATCACAGACATACACACACGTGCACACACCACCTCATCATTCTGAATACTCATTTCCATTCACAAGTTAAAACAAGGGAGCATTATATGTCTATTATATCTCAATAAGGCTGCAAAATATATCAATGGAACAAATAAAAAGGTTATTAAAATGAGTTTGGTGAAATTTAAATGCACTGTCCATTTAGTACAGATCATGTATCTTTACACCCTTGGAATAATATTCTGTTTTTCCAAAACATTACATCTCCTGAACTCCATTTTATTGTGTTTTGCCCCTTGTCGATTAAAATGCCAATCTCTCATGACTAGATCTGCAAAACATGTACCTAATGAAGAAACACCATGCTGTGTCTAGAGAAGCCCTGAGGAGTCTAGTTCTATGTTCAGAAAACAAGACAGCACCGAGAGTAGAGAATTTGAAGCTTCATTCAAGCCTGCATGATTTCTATTCTGAGATTCCAATCTGGCAGTTACAGAGAGGGAGGGTGCAGACTTGTTTAATATAAATGTTGGATTCTAGCATAGAAATATTCTAAGAGTAAACTGAAATTATTAATTAAAGAAAAAGCCTTCTTTGGCCCTAGAGCTTTCTTATCTTGATTCTACTTTGCAATATTTTTTTATTTGCTTCTATCAGTTAGTGAACAGAAAATAATCTGGCTTCTTATTAAAACTGCAGATAAAATAATCAGCTTTGGCAAAATGCAAACAGTGCCTAGCTGAAGAGCTAAGGATCATCATCTGCTCATATATTAAGACATGGCCCAACTCCTTTATCAATATCCTAATGGTCTTGGATTGGAGGCAGGGGGTAGAAAAAGACTGGAAAGGAGAGGAGTGGGGCAGATGCAGAATTATATTTCTAAACCTCCTGCTGGCATTCAAAGAGCTCTTTCCTGTTATTAATCACACACACACACACACACACACACACACACACACCACAACACAACACAGAATTGCAATGCTGACATAGATTCCTGGATAAGATGCTTATATAGGCAGTAACAAACAAGGACATTAACAAATGGTTTTATTCTCCTGGGAAATCTTTGTTTCCCCCACCTTTTCCAGAGTTCATGCAAATTGAAAGGTTTATACGTTTAACACCCTGTTATCCATTCCAATATGGGAGGTCAGAGGTATTTCAACAAAGAAACCACTCATGAGTAATGATTTTACAGAGACAAGAGTGGGAAAATGAACTGTTTAAAATTAGTCTAATTTCTTGTGTGATGACTAATAAAAAGAAACATCTGAACACAGTGCTTGAGAAGCATTTTTGTATTGTTCAACAGACTGAAAATAATAGCCTTTTTTTCTGGTCTGCATTACCATTAATAACAGCCTTTGCTTTTGGTCATCTGTGTTTACAGAGGGAATAAAGATTGATACAAGAGTTCGCCTTTCTTGTGCACCACCCAAATAGGCACAGATTGTCCAGATGATTCTTTTTTAGCACACACAAACCAACTTTCTTTTATTTTTAAAAGCAAAACTAATCAGAGTACCTAAAATGTTTCAGAAATTACTGAGGAACTGGGAAGAAGCCAGACAATTTCAAAGGTAGTTCTCAGAAAGATTGCTGGAGGTGTAAAAGGGGAGGCTCACATCTTGCCTTTGTTTAAGGAAGCTCTTAAACTCTGAGAGGACATTTTCCATCTGTTCTATTTCCTTTCTCCTGACCACACCCTGCAGATTTTCCAGGGCATGGGAATAGTACATTGATTATGCACTAGATAGTGTAATCCACAAACTGCAGCTTATCAGCTCCCCCAGTGCATTTAAGATGGAATTGCCTTTACAGAACTTCAACATATTCACAGGCATTGCATAAAGGAAAGTTCCCCTGGAGTTCAATGGACCTTTTATTCCCACCTAGAAATAAGTGCTCTCATGAATTAATTCTCTTCCCTCTTTTTTCATCTCATCTCCCTTTTCTCCATTTCATAGTATTTAACTTGTTTCTGCCATGCCCAAAATAGCCTTTTGTTTCACCATTCTGTTCAGACTTTTCTGTCAGCTTTGTAGCCCTTTCCTCATCACATCAAATCTTTCTGCCTAGAAACTCACACCTCCAGGGAAGCTACAGGGAGGCAATCAGAAGCAATAGCAATGGTCAAGTCTGACAGAAAATCCACCAATATGGAAAAAAAATGTTCTCTGGGACATTTCCTCCTTTCCACCAAGGAACCTTCACAATAAGCTTAATGCCTCTGTGGGGGCCCCACCAAATATTAGAAACAGCTGTGTCTGGAATGTCCTTATCAAGCTATGTTCCTAGCACCCCTTACAAGAAAAACTTGGAGATGAATATTAACTGCACAACTACAAACATACTCTGCACACCCTGTAAGAAAAGAGACCACATTTACCTATTAGGAGAGTAAATGGTTAACATTTATAATAACATAAAAATGTAAAACACAGTTCCTTTGAATTCTAAAAAAGCTGCCATGAATTTATGTCCGCCCCCAAAATCAACAGGGTATTCAGTAAACTACTCAACTATTTGCTCATTGGAAATTCATAGTCTAATGTGACACTGATCCTCTCCTGTTCTTCACGTTAATATCATTGGGCCATCAGCCAAAGCCTAGAGAAATAAGCTTCATCTTGGTGAGCTGGAATCTCTAGTGTCAGATACAGTCATCCTGACTAATGGGAACTACAGCTTGCCAAAATCTATAGCCTCCCTGTCTGTTCCATCCATCAAATATGCTTAGAAGTCCCATAGCACAAGCCCAGCAATCTACAGATCACAATCAAGTATCAATAGCTTAAGTGTAAGTGATTGTAGATGAAGTACAAGCCAAATATGTTTCCTCTTCAGCTGCAGAATTCTAGTGCTATTATAGCACCCATAGTGCTCATACCTAATGATTCAAAAAAGCATCCAGGATCTCAGTGTTACAGGACACTCTGCACATGCTACAATTACAGCATTCAGCATAACACTAATAGGCATCCTAGTCTTAAGTTCCAGGCATACCACAAGGACAGTATTGACAGGCCCCCTCTCTGGTTAGATATGACAGAAGATGTAAGGATTCCCATATGCCCTGCTGGTAATATAGAGGCCTGTTTATGCCTCTTCAGATTCTCACAACTTGTGAACAAAAGAATGTATGTGTATACATCATAGCCTAGAACTTTCCAGGAAGTCTCTTGTTTCCCTGACATCCCAAAATTGCATTGAAAGGTAATTTATTGAATTTTCTTCCCCATCCTATTCTTGAACACTTCCCATATGATAAAAACTCAGCACTCTACCAAACTGGCTTTTCTTCTCAAACCAGAGGCTTTCCATTCTGCAAAAGAATATTGTGTCTCATGGGACGCCTGAGTGGCTCGGCGGTTGAGCGCCTCCCTTAGGCCCAGGGTGTGAACCTGAAGTTCCGGGATTGAGTCCCACATCAGGCTCCTGGCATGAAGCCTGCTTCTCTCTCTGCTTATGTATCAGCCTCTCTCTCTCTCTCTCTCTCTCTCTCTCTCTCTCTCTCTCTCTCTCTCTCTCCCTGTCTCTCATGAATAAATAAAATCATTAAAAAAAGAATATTGTGTCTCAGAGACACTGCTTTAAAATAAGTTGCTTATTAAACTCAATATCAAAGAAACAAACAATCCAATCATGAAATGGGCAGAAGACATGAACAGAAATTTCACCAAAGAAGACATAGACATGGCAAACAAGCACATGAGAAAATGCTCACATCACTTGCCATCAGGGAAATACAAATCAAAACCACAAGGAGATACCACCTCACACCAGTGAGAATGATAAAAATTAGCAAGACAGGAAACAAACAACAAATGTTGGAGAGGATATGGAGAAAGGGGAACCTTCTTGCACCGTTGGTGGGAATGCAAACTGGCACAGCCACTCTGGAAAACTGTGGAGGTTCCTCAAAGAATTAAAAATAGAGTACCCTACAACCCAGCAATTGCACTGCTGGGGATTTACCCCAAAGATACAGATGCAGTGAAAAGCCAAGACACCTGCATCCCAATGTTTATAGCAGCAATGTCCACAAGAGCCAAACTGTGGAAGGAGCCTCGGTATCCATCGAAAAATGAATGGATAAAGAAGATGTGGTCTATGTATACGATGGAATATTACTCAGCCATTAGAAATGATGAACACCCACCATTTGCTTCGATGTGGAGAGAACTGGAGGGTATTATGCTGAGTGAAGTAAGTCAACCGGAGAAGGACAAACATATGGTTTCATTCATACAGGGAATATAAAAAATAGTGAAAGGGATTTTAGGGGAAAGGAGAGAAAATGAATGGGAAATATTAGAGAGGGTGACAGAACATGAGAGACTCCTAACTCTGTGAAATGAACAAGGGGTAGTGGAAGGGGAGGTGGGTGGAGGGCTGGACTGGGTGACGGGCACTGAGGGGGGCACTTGACGGGATGAGCACTGGGTGTTATACTATATGTTGGCAAATCGAACTTTAATAAAAATATACAAAAGCAAAAAATAATTTAAAAATAATAAAAAGACTAAAAAATAAAATAAAATAAGTTGCTTAGAAGATAGTTTTTCAATAGTCAGTTGTATTACGTGTGAATATAACCAATTAGGTTATCCCTAAATGCAATAGCATCCCACTACATTTAAAAGGTAATGTTCTATTTTCTTCCTGGCATCCACACTCAGTGGAAAGCCATCTGCCTTAGTTTTACTTAACACTGACCTTCCCCAATCAGAAAGTCCATACCTTGGAGCTCAGGAATATGCATGCCCATATGCCTCTTTAGAGGAACAGAATAATTACGAGACAGATCTCAGGCTCTATGAGATGGATGATCTGTAATATTTGTATTTGTTATGGAGAAATCACAACTCCTTCCACGATAATAGTGCTAATATATTAAAAGTATTTAGCATTACTGAGCTAGTCATTATGTAAACAAATCTCAGTAACAAAGCTGAGTTCAGATATCAGAACAAATTGGTCTTCTCTGGACATGGTATTTCTCTGCTCTTGCTTCCAGTGATCATAGAAAGAATCAAATGAAATATAGATGCAGCTATAACTTTGATATTTTATTTTTATTGTCATATTTAATATTTGGGGCTTTCTTATTTTTTTAAAAGATTTTATTTATTTATTCTTGAGAGAGAGAGAGAGAGGCAGAGACACAGGCAGAGGGAGAAGCAGGCTCCATGCTGGGAGCCTGACCTGGGACTCGAACCGGTCTCCAGGATCACGCCCTGGGCCAAAGGTGGCGCTAAACTGCTGAGCCACTCGGGCTGCCTAGGGCTTTCTTATTTTTGTCCAATGCCTTCCCTTGGTTTGTTTCCTAGCACCACAACTGGAGCATCTTTGAGGATATGGCTTTAGTTTTTCCTAGCCCTTACGTAGTTCTCATCCCCTACTGATAAGAAGCAGTGAGACAATATAATTAATGGCAGACGCCCCATTTTCACTTCTGACTCTAGAAGCTGAGCAAGCCAACCTCACAGGGTGTGGATGGAGTGGGTGGAAGAATTTCTGGCTCCAGCCCAGCCATGATGGGCCTCTCCCAAACTGCAATCCTCTGTTAGGCAATTCCTAAGTTCTTCAATCATGTTTACACAGCTGGAATCGTACAGACCTTGAAAACATGCGAAGCACAGATTGGGTAAGACTGCTCCCTGCTTCATTCTGGATTTAATCCTGTTGATAAATGAATAAGCGAATACATTACATTCTCAGTGTTGGGGTAACAGCTACTGGGAAAGAAAGAGAAAGCTCCCTTCCTGAGTAGAGTGTTCATTACCATGATTACAGCAGCCCACGGGGTGAAGCTTTCTGTCTGCTAGTAAGCAAGCAACAGCCAATAAAAGCTCAGCCCAGAAGGAAAAGCAGTAGTAACAGGGAGCCCAACCACCCACCTCAGAAAACAATTCATTATACAACTAGATGGAAAAGCTACTTATAATGAAAAGATTGGCACTACCTCAGTGAGGCAGGGTTTCTGGCCATTCTGGCCCTTGATAGCATGGGTGAGTCTTCTCTCCCCTTCATAGAACCCCCACCCCATGAGTCTGCCATGTTCCTGTTCACCAACACCATGGAGAGACCTCCCCACAGCTTCATCAGCTCCAAAAGTAGGGGGAAATAGAGTGTAAGCATGACCCTAGGCATCTGGCAACCATTCCCACTGAGGACTCAAAGTCATAGGGACTGGTGAAGAAAATTTTTAACACTGCTAATTTGGGGGGTACAGAAAAGCAAAAGCAAAACTTTCTGCTGCAGCAATGGATCCAAAGGCAAGCTTCTCTCAAGAAAAAATGACATATACATAAGTCACCTCTACTGGAGCAATTCAAGACCTAATCTGCTCCTTGTCAAAGGGAAACTTACTACCCTACAGCACATCTGAATCCAGCTCTTCTCAGTGAAGTGCACATTTGGAAAGGGCACCATCTCTCTTCCAGAGGCAGGGTAGCATAGGGTCTGAGACTATGGGATCTGGAGCAGCACTGCCTGGTTCAAGTCCCAGTTCCACCACTTAAGACCCCTATTGTATTGAAGTTACTTAGTTATTCTCTGCAGCTTGGGGGTTTTTTTCCCATCTATAAGATAGGAATAATATCACTGGCCTTCTGGGTTTGATGGGATGGTTTAAAGTGGAAATGTATGTAGGCCAAGCTAAAGAATGCCCAGCACAAAGAAAGAACTCACCACATGTTAAGTATTGTTATTTATCAGGAAACTCTGACTCTTTGGGAGAGACGGCATCCAAGCTGGCCTTATCCTTAGACCATGTAGCCAATGATGGTGAGATATCAAGGATGAGATGCTGGGAGAGACTCCATGTTAAAGACATCACCCTCATCAGTGCTGCCTTGGTGACCCAAATGCCACCCTCATCAGGGCTGCGTTGGTGGCCCATTTGCCACCATTAATTTTTCTTTGTATTATCATCCATTAAATCGTGAAGAGGATTAAGAGGCACAGACTTTCACTTATAAAATAAATGATGGAGATGAAAATACAGTATAGTAATATGGTCAAAATATTATAATAAAATCATGTGGTGACAGATGGTAACTACACTCACTATTGTGAGCATAGCATCATGTATAGAATTGTCAATTCACTATGTGGTACACCCGGAACTAATGTAATATTGTATGTCAACTAAACTTAAATTAAAAAAAAGATATTAAATGCTATTTGCAAAGGGAAAGTTCAACAGGTCCCTTCAAATAATTAGGACCTTGGGGAAATGGAACATGGAACAGATAAGTTTATATGTGGGAAGCAGAAGACAAGCAAAGAAAGTCTGAGAAAGCAGGGCCCTTAGCAGAAAGGTTAATGGTGACAGAAACTAAGAAAACCCAAGGGGAGCATTGGATGCCTATAATGGATCTCAAATGGAGAAGATGCAGGCAAATAGATATGGTCACACCATTGACACAATTTCAACAAGGGTTCACCCTTGAATACTCCTTCTGAGAATGTGAGCAGTGCTCTTTCTCTCTGTGCTTTTTTTCTCTCCCAGGTACAGAGCTAATTCTGACTCTCTGCTGCAACAGATCTCATCACTTGAGAAAAATAACCACACACAGAGAATGTATTCAAATTTAAAATCTAGACCTAAGAAGGAAATATTGACAAGATACCTAATATGCTGAGTATGAAGAATTCAATTGAATGAGGCACTTGAGGTGAGGAAGCTAAACCAGCCTTCACCAAACACATCTGGAACCACATGGCTAAACCAACAATCCAGAAGGCTTTTGGTTGATTAACAGGGAGCATAATGCGAGAAGAGAGTTGGAGTAGAGTACGGAAACTAACTTGATATTTAGATGTAAGGGCAACATCCCAACAATTAACCATCAAAGTGAGTAAACACAAAATTAAAGGCCAGAGGGGCAAATAAAGCCAAAGCATCTAGGGAAAAACATCAATCACTTTTTGAAACACAGGTACATAAAAGCAAAATGAAAAGACCAAAGGGCAACAGGGCTTCTTAGGAATTGTAGTGAAAAATCTGTGAAGTGGACAAACAGGGGCCATTTAATTCAGAGACAAAGTACATTTAGGATCTTCTTATCCTCTATTTCTCTATCAAAACCACATCATGGACATTAGGTTAGATTCTCCTCATAGATGATGTAGCACCTCAAAAGGCTGAAGAATGGAATCACAGGAGATAATGAGGCAAATGAAACTTTGAAAGACTGCTAAATATCTTTTCTTTAGAATTAAACCCCCAAAAGATTGAAGGGCACCAAAGGCTATGGGAGCAACTCTAGCCATGATATTTGGGAGTTCTAGTACCAGGAGATGGGATAGTAGTCCTGAACTAATGACCAACTAAGAAATCAAAGGAAAGAGCTAATGATTCCATCTTGGGAAAGGCAGGAGGCAGCTGCCAAAGAAACAGGGAAGAAACAGCTGTGTTCTTCACTTAGGGGAAAGACCTAATTAAGTTGAAAATTGCAAACTATTCAGAAATGAATGATTCAGTAAGGGAGAAGGAAGATGAGAACATGAAGCAGGCGTAAAAGGAAAGGAGGACCATTTCCACAAAAACACACACATTTAAAAGCAGAGTTAAGCTAAACACATGCAAACAAAAGTCAAAGAGGAAAAAGAAATTCAGAATGTTTAACACAAGCTAGCTTCACCAGTGTTTCATACTGACTTCCCTCACTACAATGGAATGATTTTTACAACCCCATGACTAAGACTTCCCATCCTCCCTTGGTCTTTAGAAATACAGAGGAAAATCCAGCCAAAATCCCTTCCAGTTCCCCAATAATCTTTTCAGACTAAATGAAAAATAAAGAGTCCTAAACTATCAACAATAATTAGCCCCTATATATAAAAATCATCCCAGTCCAAACTCTCTTCATTTGCAGGTGAGAAATCTGGGGCCCAAAGAGAGAAAGTAAGTTGCTCGAGATCACAAATGGAGTTAGTAACAGATCCAGGACTTGAATCCAGATGCCGGAATCAGGGCTTTCCCCCCTATACCACAAGAATCCCAATAAAAAGGGGAAAATAAGAATTTTTCAATAGCCATTGGCAAGTAAAGAGTGATCACAGGGGGTTTTAACAATATGGAAGATATTTTTTAGATCATCTTTGAGAAATGGCCATCACCAAAATGCTCATACCACACCACAATCTAGAATGACTGGTCCATCTGACAAAACATATAGCATTTATCTTAGTGAAAACATTCGATACAAAACAGCCCAGATTAGAGGAAATGATGAGTGGAACAGAAGCTAAAGACTTGAATTTCATCAAGTATTTTTTGAAATAAAAAGTTTTAAACCCTAACACAAACAAGAAACCAGCAAGGTTAGAGGAAATGAAACTTTAAGAACACTCAAGCTGTGATTCAATTGAAGTGTTGTGGTCAACAGAATTGCCAGTGACACAGATAACACAGCAGGCCCACTCAAAGAGTAAAATGTAAGAAACAAAGTGAAAGGCCAGTATCCATACAGATGCCACCACTGTGGATACACCTGGGTATTATAAAAAATGCTTCCTCCAATAAAAAATATACCAAAAAAAAAAAGAAAAAATAGAACAATGCCCTGGAGTAACATTAACAAAGCTGGTAAACACAAACTCTCTTTCATCTTGCCCTGTCTTAAGAATAAGTCATTTCATCTCTGGCATTTGTAAAATGGGGTAGATGAGAACTGCCCCGAGGATCAAACATTGGTGGATGGCATTTGTTGTTCAGTAGTGAACTGATCAAGATTTGTTCACTGAAAGTCTTCTCTACTCATACTAGTGTGCTATGAGCTATGTGGGAAGAGGGAAAAAAGTGATAAAGAAAACTGTACCAAATGAAAAAAAGCCATAAAAACTTTCCATAAGGGAATGATGAACTACTACAACCAAAAAAAATTTTCTTACTTAATGTCATTGAAAATATCTCCAAGATATATCAAGGGGAAAAGTGTGTGGAGAGAGGGGGAGGGAGAAGAAAAGATGGAAGAAAAGTCTGTAGTAAAGTTAGCAGTTTACAACTGACCCCAAAGAAGAAAGAACTCAAGATTTGGCTTAGAGTGTTAGACTTTAAGAAGAACAGGCAAAACTGTAACATGTTAGCCAAGGAGGAGGAGAAGTCTTAAATTTTATTTATGGAAAATAGAGATAATTAACAACTAGAAATAGCCACTTTGCTTAGGAAAAAAGGAATGAACAGATCATCTAAGTCCATTTTACCCTTTGACTTATTTGGCTCCTAATACTAGGGTGAAACGCCCCTCCCATGGAAGAACTTCACTGGTCCTTAGTTTTTAACTGTATTTTTTTTTCTAAAATAGACTTCACTTTGATTTTTACCCCATGTTTCATGACATTGCCATTGAGCAGCTTTCAAGAAAGGAATGCCAATGGACAGCCCAGGTGGCTCAGTGGTTTAGCACTGCCTTCAGCCCAGGACGTGATCCTGGAGACCCGGGATCGAGTCCCACATTGGGCTCCCTGCATGGAGCCTGCTTCTCCCTCTGCCTGTGTCTCTGCCTCTCTCTCTATCTCTGTGTCTCTCATGAATAAATAAAATCTTCTTTTTAAAAAAAAAGAGAAAGGAATGCCAAAGGGATGAAATTAGGATGAAAGAGCAATTACCCCTCAAAGCAAGCACACCATACCATCTGTTAACTTGAGTATGGCACTCATTACAGATCCACTGGCAAATGGCTGTGTGCTCAGGAATCTAAAAAAATTGTGCCCAGAACCAAAAATGTAGGATAAAAGAGCTTAGAAGTTGAAGGCTCCTAACAATTATCAATCCCCTCCTTTTACATTAAAAATAGGTAAAAAGTAAATTAATGTGATATAAACTGTGTATATAGGTGTGGAAGAGGTGCCAAGTAGAAGAGAAATCAGGGCAAAGTGTTAGTCAAGAAAGATTTCTTTCTTCTAGGACTTCAATTTTGTCCAAGATTTTAACATACAAAAAAGATATGGACAAGTGAAGAAGGAAAATAAGCCAAATGAAGAATGACTTCATCAGCCTCACCTTATCACTATCATTCTTTGACTGTCTACTATAGAATCAACACTTTTCTAAGTGCCTTGTATGTATGATCTCATTTAATCCTTAAAGCCACTCTATAACGTAAGTACTACCAGACTCCTCCATTCTACAGATGAGAAACCCAAAACTAGACAGGACAAGTCACTTGTATACAGTCACACAGCTATTAATTTGCAGAATATGATGAGAAATGAAAGGCCCAGACTCTCAGGTCAGTGCTCTCTTTCTGCTAAACTAGATTGTGCTGAAAGTAAAGTGCTCAGGTCAACAGGCCAGGGAGGAGAATGACACAGAAGAAAAAAAGAAACTAGCTATCCGATTCACATATATATTGTACTAACAAAAGGTATTATACAAATAGAAATATCATTTTGGTTATTAGTCTTAGCAACATTATTGCGACACTGCTCATCAGCCCATCTATAAATACATGAATTGAGATTTTGAGAGGTTAGTGACTTATCTGGGGCTCTGTGATGAATAAATAATAGAGTGAAAACTATAATTCTCAGTTTCCTCTGGGAAATATGGCATTATTTTAAGGCTGTAATTATCTTTTTAGCATTTTGCATATAGCACATAGATTTGGATTTTTAGGAATACAAAAATTATGCAGTCTTAGTTACATTGATCATGGAATGTTATGTTCAAGCTATGAAAGTTTTTCAAAATTTTGTTCAAAAACACAGTGCTTGTCCCTATAAATTCTTTTTTAATATCCCTAATTCCCACACAGTTCTCTGTGTATTTGTGCCCCCTTTCTTCTTCCTCTCCCTCACTTTCTCCGTCCCTCTCTCTTTTTCTCTATCTGTCCCTACCTCCTTTCCCTCACCCTCTTTCTTCTCCCCCTCTCCACCTCCATTTGTTGCCAAACACAAACATGTCATAAGGTCTTTTACAAGCCAAAACATTTTATGCTACAACACCACACCCTGCCAGCTAAATTCAACACACTACAACCAGAGAAGATGAGCCATGTAACTTACCTTAATATAAGACAATCAGCTCTAAACAAGTCAGTAGTGAAAAAAATCATTTATCAACTGTATATTTGAGTGCTTCTCTCCTGGCATTTATATAGAAAGGATCTTATAAGATACTTTGGTTGAGACTTTTCTATCATTAACAAATTCATTCTTTCCACTACAAAAAAAGGGCAGAAATCCAAAGACACATAAATTCCCATCATTACTTAGATGACACTGTCACTATGGACCTGCTGTGAGCTCATTCATATGACAAGGAGATAAGACCTTTCAGGTAAAAGCTGTGCATTTTTCAGTCCACCTGCAGAAAAAAAAAGAAAGAATAGAAAGGATCCTTTGCAAGGTAACTTTTATAAAGGAACACTAGAAATGAAAAATATATCTCTTTATTTATTTCTTAATGAAAGTCTTGGCATGAGGTAGGAACCAAAAAAATGAATCAAAATGTTATCTGCCACCCATTAGCCATTTAAGAGCAGTGAAGCAAGAAAGGGAGAGGAGGAAAGAAGGACTGAGACTCTGGGGGTTGGAGCATGCACATTTTTACACAGAGAGAGCAAAGCAGAGTCAATGCCACCAGAAAAGAATTATAGCTTTGCTTGCCTCACCACAGGTGCTCAAGAGTATGTGCATTGTATAATGTACATTAACACAAACCTCTCTTCCAAGTTTCATAAAAACCTTTGGTGGATATCCTATAATTCCTCAAACCAGAATCTGGGCTAATTCAGAAAAGTGAAGGCGGCTTTTCAGCATCCAGACATTTGACAGTGACTAAATCAAGTAACAGTTACCCAATGTTCCTTTAGACATTGATGGCTCTGGGAAAACTCAGAAGGTTGTCACCCTTAGCACCTCTTTTCTGTGCTTCCCCCCTCTGAGACTCTTAATGTTCAATATTCTAGAAACCATCTCCCCATATAGGCTAAATTCTAAATTTAGAAACAATCTAATAGTCATTTAACAACTTAGTGTAAATTTGAATAAATTCATTCCCTCTTCCCAAGGGTTGTTTGAGGTTTGAACCGTTAATGTAAAATGAAATGCCTGGCCCTCTGTTAAACGGATCATAGACAGCAGCAAATAGGTAAGAGGTTTTGGATGGTGGTGTCCCTGAAATCATGCAAAGAGGGTATTTTACTAACTGAATCTCTATAGTACAGCACTTTCTATTTTTTGAGCACTTACTATGCACCAGGAAGTATACTAAGTACCCTACCTGGATCATCTCACAACCACCCTGATAAGTAACTTATTTTTTATCCCCATTTTGCAGATGAGAATATTGAGGATTCAAGAAAAAAATAAGTGATTTGACTAAGGTCAATAGCTATTAAGTGCCAAAGATATGAGTGGACCTTAGATTTGTCTTATTCCAAAATCTCTACTCCTAGTCACCATGATTCTATGCTTGCCTTTGGATTTACAGGCAGACAAGTGATGTCAATCTTGAGAATAGAATAAAGTAGAAGCAGTTGCACTGACTCAATATGACTTGCTCATATTATTTAGAGCCTGAATTGATGGTAGATCATCTATCCAGAAGATTCTAATGACAATTAGAATTCTCAGTACATATAAAGATTAGCTAGTACCTATTAAGGGAAGTCTGGATTATGCCCCTCCTGTCCCTGTCAACCTGAGTTTTAACTGTAGATATTTGGATCTTTCTTCTCTCATAACTCCTCATTTTAATTTCCTCTTCTTTGTCAATCAGTTAAGATTCTGACTTTGAGTCTAAGCTTAAATGGCTGTCATTCCTCTGTTAACTTTTTGGAATTCTATGCTTGTCTCCCTCTCAGGGTTGCTGTAAGGGATAAATAATATATTACAACATGAACTCCCTAACACAATTATTTTGGAGATGTTTCAGCACTTTAAACATACTATGTTGATGACAGTGAAAACTTAAGATATCAAAGGGGCTCTAAGTAATGCTGCAAGTAGAGTATTAGTTCTGTGCCTACATTTCTGGTATTGATATTTTAATCTCTAAAAGATCCAAGATGATTAATATTAAGCTTCTGGAAGAAATACCCTTCTCTAAATCAAATAAAATAATGTCTAACATCACAAATCTCACTTATTTAATAAACAGCCAATTCCTCATCCAGAGACTCTGTCCCCAAAGGTCATATAAGTCATTTATTTTAGGTAATTTTTATTTAAGAGAAATGAGGCACTTAAAGGTGCTGGAGATGGATAAACAAAAGCAGAAGATGAAGACATGGGTCCAACATACTTTGAACACTTATGTCACAACGCCCTTTGCTCAGTGATGCACTTTACATCTGGGTGTGAAAACTACCAACGATGGAATGAGATAGGACACTACAGCAGCAAGAAATGTTTGCCCCTTCATCTTTGCCATGCAAATGTAATAGCTTCAATGTTAAGTAGGCCCATTTGATAAGCTATCATTTTGAACTACACAGCTCTTATACAGCATAGAATACTTCCCTTCATCCAACAGTACAATGCTCATTCCTTGGATCATCATCTTGCAGAAAGGAAGCAAAAAACATTCCTAACCCCTAAAGGCATTAAGTCCAAAGCAAAAGGCAGACAGGCAGTCAGACAGGCAAGGCTACAAGCTGGGAATGGGTACCTTCAGACTGTCAACACACAATGCTGATAGAAACATCCGCCACCCACTTCAGTACCACTGGAACCTGGAGAGCATAATAACTTATACCAACTACAGAAGCAACTTTTTCTGGCTTTTAAATTACTGGACATTATAGATTAAACACAAACTTTTCTTGAATGACAAGTCAGTCATTTTCCTTCATGAGGAGAGACACCATACTAATGGAAGCCTTTTTTTATTTTTATTTTTTAATTTATGATAGTCACACAGAGAGAGAGAGAGAGAGAAAGAGAGAGAGGCAGAGACACAGGCAGAGGGAGAAGCAGGCTCCATGCACCAGGAGCCCGACGTGAGATTCGATCCCGGGTCCCCAGGATCGCGCCCTGGGCCAAAGGCAGGCGCTAAACCGCTGCGCCACCCAGGGATCCCCTAATGGAAGCCTTAAAGTGGACTGTGTCTCTTAGAAAACTGTATTTTAAACCAAAGATCCAAAGCAGATACTTTTAGGGGTCTCTAATTAGAGTCACAAAGGAAACACCAAAAGGTTAATAAGAGATGGTTAGTTTGGAATGGTGATTTCCTGGTGCCAGCTCCAGCACCTCAATGTGTTTGCAGACTCATTAGTTGCATAGATTATCAGCTGAATTCAGGAAGTGCTCACTTGCTATGTCAGCAGAAGGCTAGTGTGACTCAATATACCTACCCTACAGCTAACAAGGGCCCTCTTATAGTCAAAGGAGGAAGGTTATCTTTGCCTTCAACCTTAGTTGATATCAATTATAAATCTTAAAGTGTTCGGTGAGCTCTGAGAGCCTAATAACACCTTCTAAGTTGACAGTTGGTACAAAGGTCTTGCGCCAGGTCTTAACAATCCACGTTGTGCATAGACAATGGTATTTATGAATGCTCATTTTGCCATTCAGCAAAACCATCCAGTGTAGGGAAACTCAGACTTAATAGGTTACTCACAGATAATCATTCAACTTCTAAAACGTGCAGTTTGATGGTCAGTGAGTCAAGCAAAAGAATTCACACTTAGGTCTTTACTCTGGACTTTGCCATTGATTTGCATTTTGACGTTAATGAAGTCTTTAAACCCTCAGTGCATCCATTTTTCTTCCAGAAAGAAATGGAACAGATATTTATATGAAGCATGTATCTAGAATAAAATGGCTCCTTGAATTAAAAGGACAAAATTCTCAGATTTTGGGAAGATGGTGGGGTAGGAAGACCCTGAGCTCGCTCCATTTTCAAAGAGATATCATCCACATCCAAGTTGATAAACTGGACAGCAATCTGAAGACTGGCAGAAGAACAAACTCTATGACTAAATATTGAGAAGAAGCTACATCTAGAAGGTTAGTAAGGACAGAAAGGCAGAGGGAGACCACCCACTGGAGGTAAAAGCTGTGTGCTCAGAGAGAGCCTAAAAACCAGCCCTTCCACCACAGAGTTCACAAAGAGAAGACTAATCCCCATAGAGTTTGGCTCTAAAACCAGAAGGGCTGAAAACATGAACTTGTAAAACCAGTGGGGCTTCTAACCTGGAGCTTTAGAGGTCAGCAAACTCAACACTGGGGTAGAGCCCAGAGAACCAGTGATAGCCAGTCACTGCCCTTAAAGATACAGCAGCCTGTACAGAGGGGCAACACAAAAACCAGTTTATAAGACACCGGGGCAAATGAGAGACAGATCTGTTCGTGCTGACTTCTGAATACCTTGGGGGACTTTGAAAACAAGGGAGCTAGAAGGAGTCTTTTTCCTCCCCATCCCATAACATAAGCACAGGGACACATGCCGGAGGTAGGGCTGCACAGACACTTGCTACCTAACCACCTAGCAGTGCACCACATGCACAAGTTCTCCTGAAGATTTGTACACCCCAAGCCTGCTGGCCTCAGCCCTGGGCTCAGGGCAAATTTTGTTAAAGCTGAACATGCCCCCTACCAGCTGCCTGGTGCACAGCTGCCACCAAGTGCCATGCACATCCGCAGTGCCACACTTGGCTGTGCACCCAAGACACCTTTGTGTGTATCACCCAGTCACATATCCCCAGAAGCTGCCTCATGCCATTCCCAGCTGGGTATCTATAGATACTGTCTTGCACTATGCCAAGCCACACATCCTAGGCCTTTTTTGCACATCGGGCATAGCCACCACACCCACCCCAGCCATCACACCAAGCCAAACCACACTGTGCTCAGCAGCATGCCCCCAGCCAGCATTGCACACTGCACCTAGCCTCATGCCCCTGGCTTCCCTGACACCTAGCTCTCAGGCACTACAGCACTTCAGAGGACCTGGCATTGGACTACAAGCCCAGCACACATTTTGCTGACACCACTACCCCGCTCCCAACTTCTCCAGCAGGCAGGTCCCACCAGAGCTGGACTACTTGGGTCCTACTAAAACCACAGAGAGCAAGCTCGCACCACAAAAGGCAGAGAGTCAGTGCAGATGACTACATGGAAACGAAAAGTGACTCAGGCACAATAGCATAGCATAATCAACACACATAAGATACTCTCCTGAAGTATAAGGCTCTGGGGAACAAGGGACACTGCACTCCAGGCACTCCAGGACCTCTTCTTCATAAAGTCACTACTTTCTTTTTTTTTTAAGTCACTACTTTCAAGAGCAGAAGACCCAGCTGACTTTCTTAATACAGAGAAATAGAGAGAGGCAGAGAAAATGAGAAGACAGAGAAATTTATCCCAAATGAAAGAAGAGGACAAGCCCACAGCCAGAGATCTAAGTGAAACAAATGTAAGTAACATGCATGATAGAGAATTTAAAGCAATGACAATAAGGATACTCACTGGACTTCAGAAAAGAGTGGAAGACATGAATAAGACCCTTAACACAGCGATAAGGAATAACATAGTAGAGATAAAGGGTACAATAAATGAAAGGAGAAACACACTTGATGGAATGACCAGCAGGATAGAAGAAGCAGAGGAATGAATTAGTGACCTAGAAGACAGAGCCATGGAAAGTAATCAAGCTGAACAAAAGAGAGAAAAAAGAATTATGCAAAACAAGAATACTATTAGGGAACTCAGTGACTCCATCAAACATAACAATGTTCATATTATAGAAGTCCCAGAAGAAGAAGAGAGAGAAAGGGGGACAGAAAATTAATATGAAAAAAATAATAGCTGAAAACATCCTTAATCTAGGGAAGGAAACAGATATCCAGATCCAGGAGGCACACAGTACCACCATCAAATTCAATAAAAGAAGACTGACACCAAGTCATAATGTAAATAAATTTGCAAAATACAGTGATAAAGAAAAAATTCTAACAGCATCAAAATTTAAAAAAAAGTCATTAACTTACAAGGGAAAACCCATAAAGCCAGTAGGAGATTTTTCAATAGAAACTTTGTAAGACAGAAGGAAGTGGCATAATATATTCCAAGTGCTGAATGGGAAAAAATCTGCAGCCAAGAATACTTCACCCAACAAGGCTATCATTCAGAATAGAAGGAGATAAACAGTTTAGAGTTAGATAGAGATAAACAGTTTCCCAGACAAACAAAAACTAAAGGAATTCATGACCACTAAACCAGATCTGCAGGAAACATTAAAAAGGAACATGTGAAGTGGAAAGGAAAGACCAAAAGTGACAGTATACAGATAGGAAGCACATAGTGAAAATGAATAATCCTGTAAAAAAAATTGTCAAATAAGTCACAAATAAAGGATATAAAATATGGTAACATGCACCTAAAATTTAAGGAGGAAAGGGGAAAAGAATGGGTTCAAACTTAAATGACCATCAGCTTAATAAAGACTGCTATATGAGAAGAGGTTATGAACAAACCTTATGGTAACCATATATCAAAAACCAATAATAAGTATTCAAAAAATAAAGAGAAAGAAATCCAAATATATAACTAAAAAAGTCAGCAAAACATGAAAGAAGAAAGAGGAAAGAATCAGAGAAAATCTTTAGAAACAACCACAAAACAAGTAATAAAACAGCAATAAAATAGCAATAAATACATATCTATCAATGATTATTTTGAATGTAAATGGACTAACTGCTTCAATCAAAAGACAATGGAATCTTATTCACCCATAAAAAAAGAATGAAATCTCGCCATTTGCAGGAACATAGATGGAGCTAGAGAGTATTATGCTAAGCAAAAGAAGTCAGTCAGAGAAAGATACCATGCCACTTCATTCATATGTGGAATTTAAGAAAAAAAACAAATGAGCATGAGGGGGAAAAGAAAGGCAAACCAAGAAACAGACTCTTAACTATGGAGAATGAACTAATGGTTACTGGAGGGGAGGGGAGCAAGGGGATGGGTTAAATTGGTGATGAGAATTAAATAGGGCATTTGTTGTGATGTGTACTGGGTATTGTATGTAAGTGATGAACCAGTAAATTCTACATGTGAAATTAATATTACATTCTATGTTAACTAACTGGAATTTAAATAAAAATTTGGAGAAAGAGGGATCCCTGGGTGGCGCAGCGGTTTGGCGCCTGCCTTTGGCCCAGGGCGCGATCCTGGAGACCCAGGATGGAATCCCACGTCAGGCTCCCGGTGCATGGAGCCTGCTTCTCCATCTGCCTGTGTCTCTGCCTCTCTCTCTCTCTCTGTCTCTCTGTGACTAAAAAAAAAAATTTGGAGAAAGAAAAAAGACACAGAGTGTCAGAATGAATAAAAAAAATCAAGACCCTCTATATGTTGCTTATAAGGAACCCATTTTAGATCTAAAGACACTTGCAGATTAAAAGTAATGGGATGGAGGAATATTTAACATGCAAATGCATGTGAAAAGAAAGCTGGAAAAGCAATACGTGTAACTGACAAAATAGACTTGAAACAAAGACTGTAATAAGAGAAAAGAAGAACACTACATAATAACAAAGGGAACGATCCAACAAGTAGATCTAACAATTGTAAATAGTTATGCACCCAACATAGGAGCACCCAAATACATAAAACAGTTAATAACAAACATAAAAGAACTAATTAATAATAACACAATAATACTAGGGCACTTTAACACCCCACTAAATTCAGTGGACAAATTATCTAAACAGAACATCAACAAGAAAACAACGGCTTTGAATGATACACTGGAACACATGGATTTAACATATATATTCAAAACATGCCAGCCTAAAACAGCAGAATACACATTCTTTTCAGTGCACATGGAACATTATCTTGAATAGATCACATATTAGCCCACAAAAAAACCCTCAATACATTCAAAAAGTCAAAATCATACCATGCATACTTCCTGACCACAATGCTATGACACACGTCAACACAAGAAAAAAATATGTAAATACCACAAATACATGGAGGTTAAACAACATGCTATTAAACAATTACCGGGTCAAGCAGGAAATAAAAAAATAAATTTAAAAACTCGTGGAACAAATGAAAACACAACAGCCCAAAACCTCTGGGATGCAGCAAAAGCAGCTCTAAGGGGGGAAATTTATGTCAATACAGGCTTACCTCAAGAAGCAAGAAAAATTTCAAATAAACAACCTAACCTTGCACCTAAAGAAGCTAGAAAAAGAACAATAAATAAAACCTAAAACAAGCAGAAGGAAAGAAACAATAAGGATTAGAGCAGAAATAAGTGATATAGAATCTAAAAAAACATGGGGCACTTGGGTGGCTCAGTTGGGTAAGCATCCAACTCTTGTTTACAGCTCAGATCAGAATCTTATGGTCATGATATCGAGCCCTGCATTGGGCTCTGTGCTCAGTGGGGAGTCTGCTTGAGATGGTCTCTGTCTCCCTTTCTCTCTGTTCCTCCCTCCCCAACCCTCTCAAAAATAAATAAATATTTTTTTAAAATTAAAAAAAAACAATAAAACAGATCAGCAAAACCAGGAGATGGATCTTTGAAAACATAAATAAAATTTATAAACCTCTATCCAGAAAAAAACAGACTCAAATAAATAAAATCACAAATGAGAAGGAAGAAATAACAATGAACACCACAGAACTACAATCATAAGAGAATATTATGAAAAACCAAATGCCAAGAAGTTGGACAACCTAGAAGAAATGGATAAATTCCTAGAAACATAAAAACTACCAAAACTGAAATAGGAGGAAATAAAAAATCATAAAAGACTAATAACCAGCAAAGACACTGAGTCAGTAATAAAAAATCTCCCCACAAACAAAAACCCGATGCCTTCACAGGTGAAATCTACCCAACATTTAAAGAAGAGTTAACACCTATTCTTCTCAAACTATTCCCAAAAAAAGAAAAGGAAGGAAAACTTCCAAATTCATTCTAAAAGGCCAGCATTACCCTGATAACAAAACCAGGTAAAGACACCACTAAAAAAAGAAAACTGCAGGCCAATATCTCTGAAGAACATAGATGCAAAAATCCTCAACAAAATATGAGCAAACCGAATTCAACAATATGTTAACAAAATCCTACACCGTGATCAAATGGTATTTATTCCTGGATTGCAAGGTGGTTCAGTATTTGCAAATCAATCCATGTGATACATCACAACAATAAGAGAAAGGATAAGAACCATAAGATCATTTCAATAGAAGCAGAAGAAACATCTGACAAAGCACATCGATTCATGATAAAAAACCCTCAACAAAATAGATTTAGAGGGAACACACCTCAACATATTTTTTTCACACCTCAACATATTAAAGGCCTTATATTAAAAACCCACAGCTAACATCATCCTTAATGGGAAAAAAACGAGAGCTTTTCCCCTAAGATCAGGAACAAGATAAGGATGTCCACTCATCACTTTTATTCAACATAGTACTAGAAGTCCTAGCCACAGCACTCAGACAACAAACACAACAACAAAAAATAAAAGGCATCCAAATCAGCAACGAAGAAATAAAATTTTCACTATTTACAGATGACACAGATGTGTCTCTCATGAATAAATAAATAAATAAAATCTAAAAAAAAAGAAAACCCAAAAAACCACCAAAAACTGCTAGAACTGATAGACAAAGTCATAGGATACAAAATCAATGTACAGAAATCTATAGCATTTCTACATACAAATAATGAAGCAGCGGAAAGAGAAATTAAGAAAACAATTACACCAAAATAATAAGACACCTAAGAATAAACCTAACCAAAGAGGTTAGTTTTTATACTGACTATAAAAAACTAATGAAACTAATGGAAAAAAAACCTAATGAAAGAAGTTGAAGACAACACAAAGAAATGAAAAGATATTCCATGCTAATGGATTGGAAAAACAAATATTTTTAAAATATCTATACTGCCCAAAGCAATCTACACATTTAATGCAATCCTACCAAAAATATCAACAGCATTTTTCACAGAACTAGAAAAATCCTAAAATTTGTTTGGAACCACAAAAGATCCTGCATAGCCAAAACAATCTTGAGAATGAAAAACAAGGCTGGAGGTGTCACAATTCCATACCTAAAGTTTTATTACTAAGCTGAGAGAATCAAAACAGTATGGTACTTGTGCAAAAACAGACACATAGATCAATAAACCAGGATAGAAAATCTAGAAGATGCTTAACAATAGGAAACAAACTAGGGGTAGCTAGAGGGGAATGGGGAGGGGGGGATGGGATAACTGGGTGATGGGCATTAAGGAGAGCACATGATGTGATGAGCACTGGATGTTATATGCAACTGAATTACTGAACTCTACATCTGAAACTAATGATATGTTGGCTAATTGAATTTAAATTTTAAAAAAAGAATAGAAAATCCAGAAATAATTCCACAATTATATGGTCAATAAATCTTCAACAAAGCAGGAAAGAATACCCAATGGGAAAAAGCCAGTCTCTTCAACAAATGGTGTTGAGAAAACTGGACCACCTTCTTACACCATACACAAAAATAAATTCAAAATGGATTAAAGACATAAATGTGAGGGGAACCTGCATGGTGCAGTTGGTTCAGCCTCAGACACTTGGTTTCCACTCAGGTCTTAAGGTCATGAGATTGAGCCCAAAGTTGGGCTCCATGCTCAGGCAAAGTCTGCTTAAGATCCTCTCTCCCTCTTTGACTGCCCCTCCCCCACTCTCTCACTCTAAAATAAACAAATAAATCTTTTTTTTAAAAGACCTAAATGGGAGACCTGAAACCAGATAAATATTTTTTTTCTGAAAATTTTTATTTATTTATTCATGAGAGACACACACAGAGAGAGAGAGGCAGAGACACAGGCAGAAGGAGAAGCAGGCTCCCTGCAGGGAGTCCCATGTGGTACTCAATCCCAGGACCCCAGGATCATGCCCTGAGCCAAAGGCAGATGCTCAACCAATGAGCCACCCAGGCACCCCAGAAACCATAAAAATCTGAAAAGAGATACTGAAAATACTGCTCCAGGCAGTATTTTTTTTTGACATCAACAATAGGGCAACTTTTTTCTAAATACATCTCCTGATGCAAAGGAAACAAAAGCAAAAATAAACTATTGGGACTCATCAAAATAAAAAGATTCTGTATGGCAAATGAAATAATCAACAAAATTAGAAGGCAACCTACATAATGGGAGAAGATATTTGCAAATGATATAACTAATAAAGGGTTAGTATCCCAAAATATATAAAGAACTTATAAATTCCAACACCCCAAAAACAACTCAGTTAAAAATGGGCAGAAGATATGAACAGACATTTCTCCAAAGAAGACATCCAGATGGACAACAGATACATGAAGAGATGCTCATCATCACTTATCATCAGAGAAGTGCAAATCAAAACTAAAATGCAATATCATCTCATACCTGTCAGGATGGCTAAAATAAAAAACACAAGAAACAACAGGTGTTGGCAAGGATGTGGAGCAAAAGGAACCTTCTTGCACTGTTGGTGGGAATGCAAACTGATGCAGCCATTCTGGAAAAGAATATGGAGGTTCCTCAAAAAGTTAAAAACAAAACTATCATATGATCCAGGAATTGTACTACTAACTGATGCCTTGGTGCAGTTTGACCAGTCTAAATATCTTGGAATCTGTAGTATTCCTCTTATCCAGGAGAAACTATATGAGTTTAAAGGTGAAGAAAGTGGCCTCATACAAATTGGAAAACATATCTTTCCCAGTGGCTTCAAATTTGCAAACTCATAACTGGAAAGCTGCCTTGCTGCAATCAACTAAGGCTACCAAATTTCTCCAGGTGATTACAGCAGTGTTTACAGAGGTATGTATTTAAAATGTCAATGTAATGAGTTATGCTTTTATTTAAGGCAGATAACAGTTACCCTCCTGCATCACCTGGAGTCTAGACCATGAATTAGCAAGAACTTAGGGCTTAGCTAACTGGGATAGAAGAGGATGAATGTGTTCTTAAGTTTCTAACTTATACCAAACTGAAAATCTTTCTGTTAAACTAAATTGTGAACCTAAAGTGTCCCATTTGCCACTAACATGGATATTACTAAGGTTTCAAAGAACTAACTGATGGGGCACCTTGTTGGCTTAGTAAGTTAAATGACCAATTCTTGATTTTGGCTCTGGTCATAATCTCAAGGTCATGGGATCAAGCCTTGCATCAAACCCCACACTGAGTTCTGCATCTGGCTCCACACTCAGTAGGAAGCCTGCTTGAGATTCTCTCCTCTCTCACCCTGTGTCCCTCCCCCCACTCACATGTGTGCTCTCTCTTTCTCAAATAAACAAAAATAATAAAAAACTAAGTTATGATAAAATGATATCATCTATTATTTCAGATTTAACAGCTTGCAAGTTTGTTGTCTGTACTATTACAAAGAATAATGGAGTAGAACTATTATTTCTGATTACCAGGATCCCTCAAAATACAAAATGCCTCTCATGAACGAATTCAGCCACAAGAGCTTGTTTTCTGATAAACTACTTTTGCCATTTCTGTATTCAGTGCCTTTCATATTACCTCTGTCACACACCATCTTGCAAAATCCTCCAATGATGGAGTAGAATTTAGACCGAGTGAATTTCAAGGTTCACCATAAAACCTAAAATCCCACAACACCCTTCTGACTTTGTCACCTGCACACAAATGTCCACCCCTAATGATTTGCTCCAAAACAACTCTAGAGACTGGTATCTCACTGATAATCTCTTTAGACCAAGCTATGGATAACTGCTTTGTATTCTCTCTATGTGGCAGAATAATTGGTTTATAGGACTCCATTCTGCCCAGTTGCAAAAGAATCAGCTTTGTCTGCCCACCTTGAGCTGTAAGTCTCAAAAAAGCAATTTTAATGATGGCTCTAAGCGCCACTCAAACATTTTCCAGTCTGGAGATTATTGATTTTTCCATGTTTGGGGATTTATTGGGGATAAGTCATGGAGGAAAAGAAATGGAAAAGACTTTCTTTCAAAAAGCCACAATTTCAAAGTAGATGTGTGAGATTACCTTTCCTTGGCCCAAAGTAAACAGGCAATCATCCATTTGGTAAAGACGGAGATCAAAGATACCTAGGGCTAAGACATAATTCTGGATGACAAAAAGTATTTATAAAAGAGGAAAACCATCTCACACGTATATTGCCATACAATAAAGAAATAACACATGGTTTTGGTATTCTTAAAATTGCCTTTTAAATTATGGTTGGACTTGGTTCCCCATATTTATTTCATAATCAACTGGTTAAGGGAAAACAAACAGAAAAACAAGTTCATAAATATTTAAATGACAAGTTTAGATTTATGTTTTCCCATCCTGATGGAGTTTTTGGTTCTTAACCATCTTATGAGAGGACAAAAATGTCGTTAAATAGAAAGACCCAAAGTAGATGATGATCTTGACATTTCAATGGACTTTTTTGAGTATGCGAAGCAACCCATATGATCCAGCCCTATAAAACAACTTACTTTGCTTCTCATCTATTATCCCATTGGCAGAGTCCCTATTTATCATGGCCTACAGAACTTGCTTTATCATAAAGCAATTGGAAAACATTCACCTAGCAAATTACCCAAATAGAACATAATTTTATCTAGCCTACTATATTGGGCCTCACTTCCACTATTCCTCCAAAGGGATCCCATTACACCAAAGTGTCCTTTGAAATGTATATTGCTTTCCAGCTCAAATAATTAATTTCTTCACTGATCCTATGCAGTCTATTCCATTCTGGCCTATTTGTGCTACTGGGCCATAAATTCCTAGAGAATATAAGTCTTAATTGTCCAATATGCTTCCTTTGTATAATTTCCATCCTCCAATGCTTTATAAGTACTTAAAAATATAGAAAATTTTAGTGTCTACCAGTCAAGAAAGACCCTGACGTTTATTCTCTTGATGAATTATGAATCCCTTTCCACAGGTAATTATTAATAATAAATTTTAAAATAGACATTGAATATGAGACAACTAAAAGTTCCAAGTGGATGAGGAAAACATTTTTATTTAAAAAAAAAAACAGGGGAGCACATTGTTTCTACTTCAAAGCAGATGAAGAGAACTGCCCTAGAAAAATTCTCTGACCAAAAGGTCCATGCCAAAATAATGCTAGCAAACAACTGCTAACAGCATGCATGTTTCCATTTGTTAAAGACAACTTTTTATTCCAGCAACTGTCTTGCCAATAAAATGTAAATAATGCTTTGAAAGGAGCCAATTATCTGGTGCAGCAATGTAGTTGAAATAAACAAAAGTATCCATCTGTCCCTCTATTCCCACCTGCCCAGCCACTGCTGAGACTGAGAATGAAGAAAAGTTCCTGAACATCAGAAAAAAAGGCAGACTGGGCATTGAGTACCACTGAGTGCCTCTAAACCAGCAAGGTAACTGGGCATGTTAGAGATTAAACCTATCGTTTTATTTTTTTTTATATTTTATTTACTTATGCATGAGAGACATATATAGAGAGAGGCAAAGACACAGGCAGAGGGAGAAGCAGGCTCCATGCACCGGAAGCCCGACGTGGGATTCGATCCCGGGTCTCCAGGATCGCGCCCTGGGCCAAAGGCAGGCGCCAAACCGCTGCGCCACCCAGGGATCCCTAAACCTATCGTTTTATAATGAAGTTAACTAAAAGTAAGCAAGTAGTTCAGCCTCATAGCAGATGGATTTAAAAAGAAAATGTTTATCATTGTGACATTGTTCAAATTAGGACATCAAGGAAGAGTCTTTCATGATATTCTTATTAAAAATATGGTCTTGATTGTAAGTCTCCTTTCATTATTTCTCTTGCTTTGCTGACACAATATTAATAAAGTTTTTAATAGTACCAGGATCTATTCTTATAACAATTTCTAAAATCATAAAGAGTTATGGGTACAGGATAAACAATTCTCCATCACCTTCTTTTCTGGGAAGCCATAACAATAAGAGCTGAAGTACTGGGAGACGCTGAGACATATTAATTTAAGGGCACCAAAATGATAAATGAATTTGTAATTCAATCACCTGGTAACAAGGAAATTCAGCTCAGCCAGTTCATCAACCAAGTGACCTGGTCTTAGGCATGTTGAGAGGGATACCAGGATTGATAATAATCCAGAAAGCAGAGATTCCTGTCCTTCCTTCTTATCTCCACCCTGACCCAGCTCACAAATGTATTAGGGTGGGTAGTCAAAACACAAGTCAAATTCAAGTGGCTAAACCCCTCCCTGGCTTTGCCCTTTGGGCGCAAAAGCCTTCCAGATATTCTCCTTCTTTGGTTGAATATACTGGTTCTGGGTTCCATCCCTAGGAATGTTCTCAAGATGGTTTGCTGAAAATTAAGGGATTTAGGCCTTTACTCTGAAAGTCATGAAGCACCTTTGACACTCAGACCAAGCGTCCTTCTGCTATAACAGTTATAAGAATAAAAATCAAAGAAACGTTCGCAGTGTGAAGAAGCATGGGGTCCAGGTGTCTGGGAAAGTGGGGAGCAAATATAACTTGTACATTTTCCTCAAATGTTGGCAAAAGAATAATAGCTCACTGAACAACCCATTCCTGCTCAAGGAAAAAATTAGCAGATGCATAAAATTATCTTTATTTTGAAAATCCTGACACTGCCTATCAATCATGTGTCCATATATGTGCAAAGAAAAATGCTGTGCTAATATTCAATTCAGAAAACACAGAAGACTACAGACATGAAATCCAAGGTAAGCCAAAACAAAGGTGTAAGATACACTCTATTGGATATATTTGGCCCAACTTTGAATGGTTCTGACAGGACCAGAAGAAATATTGTCAGGATCAGAGTTAGTCTGACAAGGTCTTTATAACCTTTATTTATCTCGAGAGTCATTTACTAAAACCTCAAGAACTGTCCAGCTCTGGAACCACCAGGATTTTAGGGCAGTTGGGTTTGAAATGTCTATTACAATATCAATGAATCAAAGAGACTTGGGTCTGTTTTTTTGTTTTGTTTTATTTTGTTGGTATTTTTTTTTCCTCAAGGAATCCTTGAGACTTTCAGTGCAGGTCTGAGTCCAGAGGAAATTCCATTTTCCCTCATGATCTTTCTAAATTGGTAGTCCCCAGAAGCAACAATACCATATTGCCCTGGAATGAATATATCTAGAACTGTTCTAGTTAGAATGGTTACAAGATCAGGCATACGTGGTAAATTTGCTCCATGATTGTCTTTCAACTATTCTGCTTCAGGATAAAATGAGAAATATTATGTGCATCCATTTTACTATTAGAGATAGTAAAATGCTATAAACTGTTAATTGTTGGGCACCTGGGTGGCACAGTCAGTTAAGCATCTGCCTTTGGCTCAGGCCATGATCCTTGAGTCCTGGGATCCATCCCTACTTTGGGCTCCCTGCTCAGTGGGGAGTCTACTTCTCCCTCTCCTGCTCCCCCTGCTTATGTGCTCTCTCTTGTGCTCTATCTTTAAAAAATGTTAATTGTTGAGATTGTTGCTGTTGTTTGAGGTAGCAATAACTGAAGTGACACAATTTATGTGTTTAGCTTAGAGTTGATTTGGGATATAACAATTAAGTATTATTATGGAAAGCTAAGTATGGGGATATCATAAGGTAGAGCCTGAGAGGTAAGCAAGACCAGAATTCCATCTGTACCTAAAGCTTAATGACTCAACCAAATTGAAAAAAGCAAATTCAAGGGTTGGCTTAAGATTTAGCCACTGCTTGAATGATGGGGAAAAAATTAAGATATATACAAGCAACCTGAATACTGAGAAAAAAATATGAAAGTGTTGCCAAAATGAAACAGCAAAAGGTGTCTGGGTACACGTGTGTGTGTATGTGTGTATGTAATCATCTTTTATGTAGGAAAGTCTTGGAATAATGCCACACATTTGCTTTAGAATACTCTCATTAGTATATAACATATATAAAATACATGTATATGTATAATACATTGTATATATATATAATGTATAATGTATTATATATATACACATATAATACATCCCATTTGGAAGAGTCCCTCAGAAAAATTAAGCATACTCCACCAATACTGTTTTCCTAGAAAAATGTGACAAAAATTTAAACAGAGTTATTCTATCCAGGTATAAAGTGAGAATCAATTATGACCTTTTCCTTTTCTGGATTCACTTCATTTTTAAAAGTGTCTAACTAAAACCCTTTCTGATATAGTGAAAAATCACTTTTTTGAGATACAAGACTAGTAAATGATAATACTCGTCTGTATCCTATGACACACTATTAATCTTCTGAGAATTAAACAGTCTCTGTTTCAGTTATATAAATGTTTAGTTTTTCATCTTTAGTCTTAGAAAGGTTGCCCAGAAAGTATATTATCTCTGCGGATGTCACCACTTGCCAATTAGGGAAAACAGCAGTGCACAATCAGTTGTGACCTCTATATATTACAGACATTGACACTTGGGTCTGCTGGGGAGGGGATGGATTAGACAATTTAACAGAATCTACAGTGACAAACTTTTTTCTATGAAAAACATTTCCTTTTTTGAATTGTGTAATATTCTCCTTTGGATTCATTTATAAGACCAAAACAAAAAGCATTTAATGATGTTTACAGTGAAATGAAACAGCTGAAGACCAGCACATAATCACCATATTTTGTTTTCTCATCTTTAAGTCTTTTAGCAGTAGGGCTTCCAGCTGAGCTTGCGTCTAGCTTCTCTCAAGACATAGCCAAGCATTCTGAAGCTTCACTGAGCCTAAACACCAAGCTGAATTCATAGTTCTTAATTGAAAAAGACAGGCTGTTTTCCTAGCATGTTTGCATCCGTAAAACATTGAAAATGACATTTGTGCCCAAGTCCATTCGAATATTCTGCCTTTGCTGAACTCTGCTAATGTTTTTATACCCTGGTTTATGCCCACCACAGCTTTAAATAGCTCCTCTTGCTAAAGCATGTGTGGCTGCATTCACAAAAATAGACTCTTTTTCATACATGAGAATGCTATTCCTGAGATTTGCTTTGAGATGTTTTTCATATGCACAGAATATTACTTTGATGAGCCATGTTTTCTTACACTAGTCTCTCCTATGATGAATGGCATGCATGTGTGTGGTAGCTAGAGGGAGTTGGCATACCCACCCCATAAACAAAATGGGAAGTTTGGTACTTTCTCTCTTCAGTAAAGGGTATACAATCTGTGGTCAGAGAACAGAGTCTCTCTCTGGGTAATGTTAACCAGCCTGATATAGAAATAAAATCCACCCCTTTGGTCTCATTAGTGCTATGTTCTGTGCAACTCAACTGATCAGTTAAATTTCATGTACTAAAGTAAAATGAGGCATTTATTCCTGGTGAGAAAGTATCTGCTCATTTTCTATGTGCTCAGTGCAGTTATTATTAAAGAGAATGTACACAATATGAATAAGTAGTTAGCTTTTAAACTGCCTGCAACCTTATACAAACCTAGGAGATCCACTCAGGGAGGATGAAGAAGAACCTGGTCAAGTGTCAGAACATCTCAAAACTCTGTAGATGCTATTCAGGCATAAGCACAGTACACACCTTTATGACACTTACTACAGTAAAGTAGTACAATGTACCTACAAATATTTGGATTTTTTGGGATCATAGCTGCAACTTACATCCAATCAGCCCTTACCATGGTCAGGCATCTGAGATCCCATGGAGGTCACACTGGTGTTCAGCACATCATTGACAGCAGTATCACAATACAGGCTCCGCTGGACATCATGCTCACTGTCAGTCTGGTCACTCTCTTCATGACCACTATCCTTCAGGCTGTTGCCCTCTAAGTCCTTGAAGGTAGAGCTGCTGGGTTGAAGAAAGAATGATAATTTACAACTGTGATAATCTGATCTTTAAAGTCTTTCAGAGCCAGGATGATATCAGCTCTGTGGTGAGGCCAACAGTGACTGGACTGTCAAAAAGAGTAGAAAAAAAGAAATTTCTGTTTAAAGATAATGGAAGTTGGGGCACCAGGGTGGCTCAGTTGGATGAGTATCCAAATTGTGATTTTGGCTCAGGTCCTGATCTCATGGGTTGTGATATCGAGCACTGTGTTGGGCTCCGTGCTCAGAGGGGAGTGTGCTTGGGATTCTCTCCCTCCCTCTCCTTCTGCCCCTCTCACAGGATTCTGTGCTCTCTCTCTCTCAAATAAATAAACAAACAAACATATAAATAATTTTGTTTACAAACAAAGATAATGGAACTTAACACTGCAGAGAGGTTCTGAGTATTGAATGCTGATGTAGCTAATACTTTCATTCACTTATCTTCAATGCATTACTACAGGCAAGGTGGAAGAAGATAGAAATTTGAAACAACCACCTGCAAAGAATATTACCATTTCAGAAGGTTTTCTCTCTTCTTATGTAATCAAAGTAAAATAATAGCTACTGTTTCCTGAGCAATTACTACACATAAGACTCTGTTCTAAGTGCTTGACATGAATTAACTTTTTTAATCATCACAACTATATAAGAGAAAGGTACCATTAATATTGCCATTTATAGATGAAAGAACAGAAGCACAAGGAAGTTAAATAACCTGCCCAAGTCATACAGCTGAGGAAATGTAACAGATCTAAGGCCAAATCCAGTCAGTCTAGCTCCAGAGCCTGGGCCCTTAAATACTATGTAAATTGCTTCTCCAAAGAGGTCTACTAATCAACTGCAAAAATTGAAGTGGCAGAAATTAAGGTAATGCAATTAAAATAGAAAGGATTATCAGGACCAGAGAACTCAGGTCAGTTTTAGCTGAGAAATTCAGAGAGATAGATTCAAAGGAAAAGAAGAGAGGCAGGAGCTGAGAAGAGGAGAGCCTTGGTGCATGCACAGTAAGATATAAGTGAGAAGCAGAGAGTTGAGCTCTAATAAAACTGTGAGTGTAGTTAAGCTAAAAATATGAAAACTTTCAGCTGAGGAGTTTATGGGCCAATTTTTCTTGCATTTGTTAAATCAGTCCACCATACAGTGCACTAAACATACCATCCAAGAACCTCACACAAAAATAGAGAATAATACATAAGGTACATCCATAGAGGCCCCACCTGTTTTTTCTAACACTTTGTATGTCCTGACAGAATCTGCGGATGTGCAACACTAAGGACCATAAATTATGCATCTGAAATACCTAGTGGAATGGTGAATCCATTCCCCAATCAGTGAGGAAGTATCAAGATAATGTGTTGTCATCTTAATAACAGAGTGTCATGCTTGTGAATTAGAAGTCTCAACAGACCTACTGTACCTTTGAAAAGAGAGCCTGTGGAGATGATAGTGTAAACTCATTTGATGTGCTCAACCTTGAATATCCACAGGGCTGGCTCTCTGAGGCTTTGATAAGAACATTCGGTATATATGATGAAGAGCTACGCCATGGACACAATAGATACATTGTCATTCTCTACATTGGTCAAAAGGAATCACAGCAGATTTTTAACATATGACCAATCTAGATGTAGAATGCTTGCTTCCATGAATATGAAAAGGAAAAGATCAAAAGGGCAGTAACTGGAAAGCCATAATTATAAGAAAATGAAGAGCAGGAGAGAGTAAAACATTGACCTGTTTGCTAATTACTTTCAGGAAGGATCACTGAGCATCACCTGTATTAAAACTAAAATCATTCAATAAGCCAATTCACTCAGCTCCTCCAAAATTATGTCATGCAGCTACTCAGCCCTGTGGACCCACCAGTATGCAGTTCCATTAAAAAAACAAAAAACAAAAAACAAAAAACCAATCATCTGGGATCCCTGGGTGGCGCAGTGGTTTGGCGCCTGCCTTTGGCCCAGGGCGTGATCCTGGAGACCCGGGATTGAATCCCACGTCGGGCTCCCGGTGCATGGAGCCGGCTTCTCCCTCTGCCCCGCCCCCCCCCTCTGTGTGACTATCATAAAAAAAAAAACAATCATCCTAAAATTATTTTATGGTCAAGAAGACCAATTGGAAGTACAGGCTTTAGAGTGTGTAACAATTTCTAGCTTTATGGCACAGATGTTGGGGCGTCCTGTAAATACTAATCCCATAGCTTGAACAGATTCAAAGTTTGTCTTTTAGAAAAAAAAATTGGTCCTGTCCATATGGACTCCTGTATCTCAGAAGGGAAATGACCTGCCTTGTTCATATATTTTTATACCAAATATTAATTTTTGACCTGCATTTCTGGTATCTGCAGCACATGAAAATTTCTTTAATCTAGAACACAAAATTGTTGCTTTAAGCCAGAGACTTCAACCCTGAATTGGGTGCATTTCAGCAGTTGACAAAATATGCTGGAGACATACATTAAGGAGTATAAGGACAATGTAATTAACCATCCCTTAGACCACGGTTTCTCAACCTTGGCATTACTGACATTTTAAGCTGCATAATTTTTTATGCACATTGTAGAATGTTCATCAGCATCCCTGGCCTCTACCCATTAGATGCTAGTAGGGCCTCTTCCAGAAGTTACACCAAAAAGGTCTCCATACATTGCCAAATCACACTCAGCTGAAAATCACTGCTTTAGGTTCTTTCAAACTCTTTTCTACCAGATTTTCAGACTAAAGCGGAAAGAGCACTGTCATTAGAATAAGTGACAATCATACTATCCCACTTCATCTATGGGAGACTGGGCCTGTTATCTAATGTCTTTGAGCCTCAATTTCCTTGTCTATAAAATGCATTTTCTAAAACCTTCTTCACAAGGTCATTTGGATGACTCAGTGAGATACTGTACATGAAGTACTGGGTACACACAAATGCTCAATAAATGGTAATTGTTTAATATGATCATTATTCCATATGGTAATGTCTTCATTGAGTTATAGTTAAATATTACACCTGTGGTCTTTCTGTGGTCTTTCTTTCTAACTGATATAGGAAATGGGTATTTAAATAATGTCTCTATATCTTCCATAAACTATAGTCAAACACTGTATGCTATATTAATTTCTCCTAGAATTCAGGAACAGGAAAAGAAAGTCTCCTGTCAAATGTGTGTCCTTTGTTTATTGAAAAATGAGAACTATATGCCGTGGTTTACTTACCATTTTGTATTGGCTTCTCAAAAGCTTCATGATAAATATAATGTTTAATTGCAGTGATTTGGATGCCAAGGATCACTATTTAGGTTCACCCAATTGGAAGTATGCCTTTTTAATGTTTGATCATCTTTTTTATATGTATCTGAATATTACAAACCACCTCACAGATTTTGTTTTTTGTTTTTGATAGAAATGAGAGAAATAATAAAATAGTTAAGGATTGTCTATCTTTTTAAAGCTTGATCACCTTTTTAAAGTTTGATCACCTTTTTTTAAATGTATCTAAATATTACAAACCATCTCAGAGATTTTGGTTTTTTTTATAGAAATGAGAGAAATAATAAAATAGTTAAGAATTGGCTATTTGGGACTGGTAGTGCGAGTATAAAAAGTCAGGTATTCTTTGCTAAAATAAAAAACATGAGAAACAGCAAGTATTGGTGAGGATGTGGATAAAAAGGAACCTTCATGCACTGTTGGTAGGAATGCAAACTAGTGCAGCCACTGTGGAAAATAGTATGGAGGTTTCTCAAAAAAATAAAAATATAACTATCCTACAATACAGTAATCCCATCCCTAAGCATTTATCCCCATAATACAAAAACACTAATTCAAAAGGCTATATACACCCCTATGTTTATTGCAGCATTATTTACGTACAGTAGCCAAATTATGGAAGCAGCTCAAGTGTCTGCTGATACATAAATGGATAAAGAAGAGGTTATATATATATATATATATATATATATATGACATTTATACATACATTTGGTGATAACAAAATATGTATAATATAATATATAATAGATATATATAAGATATATAAGATAATATATGTAAATATACATATTTATATATAAAATGGAATATTATTCAACCACAAAAAAATGAAATCCTGCCATCTTCAACAACATGGATGGAGCTAGAGAGTATAATGCTAAGTGAAATAGATCAGAGAAAGATGAATACCATATGATTTCACTCACATGTGGAATTTAAGAAACAAAACAAAATGAGAGAGAGGGAGAGAGAGGGGCAAACCAAGGAAAAAACCTCTAACTATAGAGAACAACCTGATAGTTACCAGAGGGGAGGTAGGTGGGGGAATGGGTGAAAGAGGTGATGGGGATTTGGAGTACACGTATCCTGATGAACACTGAGTAAGGTATAAAATTGTTGAATCACTGGGATACCTGGGTGGCTCAGCGGTTTGGCACCTGCCTTCGGCCCAGGGCATAATCCTGCAGACCTGGGATCGAGTCCCACATTGGGCTCCCTGCATGGAGCCTGCTTCTCCTTCTGCCTGTGTCTCTGCCTCTCTCTCTCTATCTCTCATAAATAAATAAATAAAAATCTTTTAAAAAAAAGAATTGTTGAATCACTATATTGTACATCTGAAACTAGTATAACATTGTATGGTAATTCTACTGGAATTAAAATTTTAAACTCAATAAAAATTGTTTAAAAGACTCCAAAAAAGATAGTCATGTATTCTCTGAAAAAAAAAATGCAAGGGATGGGATGCCTGGGTGGCTAGCGGTTGAGCATCTGTCTTGGGCTCAGGGCATGATCCCAGATCCTCGATGGAGTCCTGCATCGGGCTCCCCGCAGGGAGCCTGCTTCTTTCTCTGCCTATGTCTCTGCCTCTCTCTGTGTGTCTCTCATGAATAAATAAATAAATCTTTAAAAAATAAATAATAGGATGTTTTAAAAAAAATGCAAGGGGTGTAACTCCCCTCCCCCAAACCCTGGAACCCACTAAAAGATCAGTTTTCCCATCTGCCGAACTAAGTACCACTTACTTTAATCTTGTCAGGACATTTAGTGGCTTAATGAATGGATCTGGGTAAGGTAGTTTAAGGCCCCGGGAGCAAGATGCTGCAAATTGTAAAACAGCCTGGTAAATGGCTACTCACCCAAAACAAATAACAATTTATGCCAGGCATAAAAAATGCTGATTTCACTTGTTTTATTACCTGTGTACCTCTTGGGAAATGAAAGACTTGTAAACCAACTTTTGTAGGACAATAAATTAGGAGTACCCATTTGCAATGGTATTGTAAATGCAAATGTTTCTATTACTACGCTGGTGCCAACAAAGGAACAGATTTGTGTGAAAACACCTACAGCAAGACTCTGAACATGAGAGTTACATAGAAAATGCTTAATGAATAAACATTATTCCAATTCTGACCCATATTTACCCTTTAAAATATTGGAAATCTTTCCCAGAGACAGAATAATCTGAAAGAAAACAGGTCATATCTTCCTAGCAGGTGAGACCACATACCCAAGGAATGCCACGTAAGAGTAAGAATGAGAAGAAAGGAAAAGTCAAGAGTATTGTAACTATATTTAGAGAATATAAGGATGATTCTACAGTGGTTCCTGGACCTCCTACCTGCATCATAATCACGTCTGGAACCTATGAAAACTGGAGATTCTCTAGGGATGGAGCTAAAAGACTTTGCATTTAACAAACCTCCCAGGCGATTCTTTTTTTTTTTTTTAAAAAAGATTGTATTTATTTATTCATGAGAGACACAGCAAGAGAGGCAGAGACATAGACAGAGGGAGAAGCAGGCTCCTCACAGGGAACCCGATGCGGGACTCGAACCCCCAACCGGGGATCATGCCCTGAGCCAAAGGCAGATGCTCAATCCCTGAGCCACCCAGGCATCCCCTCCGAGGTGATTCTAATGCATATCAAAGGTCAGAAATTACTGGTTTAGAGGGATATTTCGTGCCAATTTCCATTGATAAAATGCTGAGATTTTCTTCAACTTCTTTCATCCATTCATTCAATAAACATGTACCAGCACTTGTTATAGACAAGACATTATACCAGGTGCAGCAAAACTCCAGAACACGTCGGGTGGAAAAGGAAAGCACTATGTATGCTTTAGGAGCCAATGGTCATTTTCCCTTCCACCCTGCTTCACTATCTTGTTCATTTCCTGCTTCATTTTCTTTGAGCTACAGCCTCATGCCCCGCTTGATATTGCTCCAAAAGCACTGTGGGAGTAGACATTAGATAGCAGCAGAGAAACCAAGCATGAAGAAAGAGAGTGTTGCAGCAGGGGCAAAGTGCAACTGCTGGCTTGCCTTGTTCTGAGAAGATACCAGGGAAACAAACACAGCAGGAAGGAAGCACATCCAAAAAAGTTTCTAAACCATCTTGGCTAGTTAATCTGGAATTCTGACATAAGCCGTGGGTACACCTGCAGGTTGCAGGTGATGTTCTGAAAACAACAAAACTACATAAATATGACACCAGATTCTGGGGTGCAAAGATGATGTGACATTTATCTTCCCTTTCTGTTCCAGATCCACTCTCTACCCTTTTCAACCTTGATTTGTGCTTAAGGGAACTCCCTTGCTCCCTGTCTTTCCATTGGTTTACCCAAGGTAAACAGATGTGAGAGTGGAAAAGCAGCCTGTGTGTAAACTGTCTGGATGAGACAGTTAACAACTGCTGGAGAATGCCGAAGAGAAGGGTCCAAGAAGCATCCTTGGGTAAGTAGAAACTAAACAGAGGGAAAGAAAATGGATAGGAAAAGAAGTTCTCAAAATTCTCCTGAAATTGGATTCAAAGAAACAGGACTTGATGGTAAAATTAAAACAAGATTCAGAATTTCCTGGCTGGGAGATTTTTCCATGCATATAAATGGATCCTCAAGAAACCACATACAGTGAAACCCCTTTCAAACATCACTGTGAGCTATTCGAACATAGTTTGCATGGTTTTTATCACCTGGTGTTATAACTCTCTCTTAATATTTTCCACACATTTTACATTTAAAATGGTTAGTCCCCAAAAAAGCATAGCACACGAGATTTCCTGTATCTTTCCAGGTATTGTGCTTTGTCTAAACTCAATGGATCCGGTAAATTCCAAGGCCTTTGTGGTTTTCCAAAGCCGTCAATGTTCCAAAAACAGAATCTGGCAAAAATGCATGTGTCCCTGAGTTTTCAGATGTTTCCTCTTAATCAAAGTGGTCCCTGGTAAAAAGTCACTATTTTAGGTTTCAGGCAACATCAGGAGACTTTTCCACTGAAAGCCTGTGTTAAGTCCAGGTTGTGCATTTTGTGTGTAAACCAAAACATATAAAGTAATTAACCAAAATCAGAGGTTTCTAGGGAGTCCCAAAGCTGCTGTGGAAATACATGTATCCTGAAAACTAAATGTTTAAATGTTAAGTTTTAATCTCATCATTCAGCCTGGGCACTGTATATTCGGGGCTGACCTAAGACAGCGAGGGTCCCTAGGAGAAGGCTTTCTGCCTTGCTCTGAAAATCAGGCTTATGGCAAAAGTTTAACCTGGTCATAGAATTCCCAGGGACCCAGAGCTAGCCCAAGGAACTGGTGAAGATAAAAAAAAATCTGCTTTTACCAGAATTTTTATCAGAAGCTTTGAAATAACAGTCCTAAAGCAGAAAATAAAGTATAAATAAAAATAAAGTAGATTTCTGCTACAAAGTTACTCTAAATAGCACACATAAAGAGGGGCCTTTTTCCTCCTAAAACAAATGAGTCAGGTAATTTTGAATTCCTTACATTTTGAGTTTATTCTGTGAGCTAAGAAAATATTCAAAGTAGATTTCTCCCAACCTCTCAAGAAAATTCCAAACTGCTATGACCAGTAATGCTGGGCTATTCATTTTAATTAATAATAATTAATGGTCATCACTTAAGTTCACAAGCAATTCCAGACCAATACAGATAAACCTAGCATGATTTCAGGGGTTACTGCAGCATCATGATTTAAATTAAATATGAATTAAAGTGACTTGTTCAACAAGCCAGTTTATTCTTCAAATCATATTCATCTGGTGAGGTAGATTTATGGGATTGGAGCCAGCAAAATAATAGAATTTTCACATCTTCTCTACTGTAGCTCCAATAGACCCTGCTTCTCTCTTTATTTTATTTATATTATTTTAACAAACACACTCCAATTCCATTTTAGCTGCAGAATAACCACTGGACCATTCAAGAGGATATTTGCATGAAGAGTAATGAAGGCATCATGTGAATAGTCAGTACTGGTTTTTCAGCCCAGTAAGTTCTCCACTTTGTTTAGTGCTCCCTCCTTAGAGGGCTCCCTGAACCTTGGTACCCACTGCCTCAGATGGAATCTTCCTTGGCAGAATTCAGCTCGGTATTCTGTGGCTCTATGGATAACAGAGTTATGACTAACCAATCACACAAATCCTCTTTGGGTTTTTTGTATTTTTGTTTTTTGAAAATATTATTTATTTGACAGAGAGACAAAGAGAACCAGAGAGCACAAGTCGGGGGAATGGCAGAGGGAGAGGAAAAAGCAGGCATCCTGCCAAGCAGAAAGCCCACTGTGGGACTTGACATCAGGTTTCATCCCAGGCTTTATCCCAGGACCCTCGGATCATGACCTGAGCTGAAGGCAGATACTTAACTGATTGAGCCACCCAGGTACCCCACAAATCCTAACTTTGAATGCTACATTTGAAACACTTCCAAATATCTTAAGAAATGTTGAATCATGCAAAGATTTTTTTTTTCTGAGACGCCAGGGTAGCTCAGCGGTTGAGCATCTGCCTTAGGCTCAGGGCATGATTCAGGGTAGGGGGATCAAATTCCACATAGGGCTCCCTGTGAGAAGCCTGCTTCTCCGTCTTTCTATGTCTCTGCCTCTCTGTGTCTCTCATAAATCAATCAATCAATCAATCAATCTTTAAAAAAAGATTTTTTTGTTTTCCAGTCTCACCTATAACATTTTTAAAAGATTAGAAATTAGTTTACTGCCATTAACATATCTTTAAAATGATTCCAAAGTAAACAAAAGCATAGCAATCTTGAAATTCACTGAAAGTTCCACATGAGAAATTGTTTAAGGCCTCTCTCCATTGAAAGCGAAGAGCAACAAGAATTTTGATATCAACGTGATTTTGAAAATATCTGTTTTCTAATATCAGATATCAAAATCATCATATAAAACTATTTTAATATGATCCCAGTTTTTTTAAAATTTGTGTCTATGGATACATTTTGATGTAAAGGAGAATGGTAAAATGCCAACGGTGATTATTTTCAGGTAGTGGAATTACCGCGATTTTTATTTTTCTATGTTTTTCTAAATTTTTCAAATCTCTTACAATAAGCAGACAGGCGTTCATTTTAAAATCCAAAAACAGACATTCATTTTAAAATCCAACAACAGGGATCCCTGGGTGGCGCAGCGGTTTGGCGCCTGCCTTTGGCCCAGGGCGCGATCCTGGAGACCTGGGATCGAATCCCACATCGGGCTCCCAGTGCATGGAGCCTGCTTCTACCTCTGCCTGTGTCTCTGCCTCTCTCTCTCTCTCTCTCTCTCTCTCTCTCTCTCTCTCTGTGACTATCATAAATAAATAAAAATTAAAAAAAAAATAAAATCCAACAACAAAGGCATCATGGGGCACCTGGGTGGTTCAGTTGGTTAAGCACTCACCTCTTGATTTTGGATCCAGTCATGATCTCAGGGTCATGAGATCCAGCCCCAAGTCAGACACCCCGCTCAGCAGGAAATCTGCTTGAGAGTCTCTCTCTCTGCTCCTCACCCTACCCCCCCAACTCGTGCACATTCTCTAAAATAAATAAATAAATCTTGACATAAAAACAAAGGCATCATTTAAAAAGCTTAATCTGTTTTGCTTTTTCTATTAAGTGAAGCTTAGTCATAGAAATAGACAAGCAAATCAACATACCTTTTGATTAAATGGGCTCGGCTGTTCACATAGTTGGAATCAAAGGAATAGTTTTCAGTCTGCAAAGGGGAAACAAAAGATTAAAAAGGTTACATAGATGATTCATGAAGAGAGCCAAACTGTTCTACTTAGGGGGGAGTTTTTCTGCTGTGTGAGAAGCAATGAATTAATCAGAAACCAAGGCCATAGTGGGAAAACAGCCTCAAGAATTTCTGCCGCTTTCTTAGGGCCATGGGGGTTCTGTGGAGGCAGCCCTCAACTGCAGGCCAAGATGAAATTGATACAAACATCCCCTAGAATACCATGACTACTGACCATACAACCACTTGGAGGAAGATACAGCATGACGCACAATCTTTACAGAAACTAATTGCTTCCCGTTCCCAGCGGATATAATTCTGTGCCCATCAAATTGACCGGAAGTTCAAAGGTATTTTTTATTAGTAGTAGATAATTAACAAGTTAAAATATTTAATCCATGGATAGGGAAATGCAGGCAAGGTAATCCCCTACTGTGGATTTAAACTCTGCACTTCTCTTTAAGGCATTTTGCTCAGCATTGGTTATGCAGGAAGCCCTTTTTTTTTTAACAGATATAAAGGCAAACAAATATTATGCCTGAAACTGGGTGAAGGGCAGTCCACAGGGGGTGCCAAAACTTTTTGTGTGAAACATGAAGTTTGCAAGCAAACCCTGTCTCAGCTCCTATCATTAAAACGCTACTGCCTAATCTGGTTACAGTAGACTGCCTGAGCAACAGCTTTACAAAAGCAAATGCAGAACACCTGCCATATGAGATGGGAAACTGTTAATGAGCACCCAAAGGGGGCAGCCTTAGAAGGTGGGAATGAAGAGAAAAGTTGACACGGAAGTAACTGAAAGTCCTAGGAAGGTGAACCTTACCTCAACACTAAAGTACTACTTTCACTGAACCATTGTATCTACTGGAAAATGCCTAATAACATCTCCACCCTCCTGCTATTCCACCAGAAATCCTCACCATTCTCACCATGCCTTAGGGCCTTCTGAAATCACTGACTAAAAGTACCTGAAAAAGGAAACAGAACAGCTATCTAGCTAACAAAATAGCAGATAGCTTTCAGATGACTAGCCCTCAGACATTAACAGTGCTAGGCTCTTAGATGCTTTTGGTTTCAAGGAACTCAGAGATTGGTAGAAGAGAAAATAGGATAGATGGTAGCAAACCCAACTACCACGTGAGTACCAAACAGCTAACAGTTGGGGAAGAGGGGACCCTAAGTATCTAGAGTAGCTGGGGATGACAGCAGTGAGCAGGTGGGAGAAAGTAGGAGAGAGTGCTGAGAAGGTAACTACATACCACCATTGTCTTGTACTCAGCATGCTCATGCCCTCTACATGCTCCTCATTTGATGATGGCCTCTGTAATATCCCCTCACACTGCTTTTATCTAGGGGATAAAATCCCCTTTAATGTAAACCACAAATGATTTTTGGTTCTGTTATAAGGAATGGATTGGGAGAGTAAAAAATCAAAAAGGTCAGTTCATTTCGAATCTGTTCATAAGAAAATGGATGCTGAAAAAAATAAAAATAATGAAAATAAAAGAAAATGGATGGTGAAATTGCTGCAAATATAATTAGAGGAAGATGAGGTAGACTTGAAGCGGCATTGGGAATACAATGCTGGAAGTATTGCTAGAAGAAGTCACCCATCTGTAAGTCGATCAATAAGCATTTCTTGAATAAATTATTATCCCAACATAATAGGCAAAATTTGTCCTGGGTAAATGTGCTCTTTTATAATATTCAATACAATATATAATATAACAAGTGGAAGTCTCCACCTGTCAGAAAGCATGCTATCTAATTAAAACAGGAAATGGATTAAGTACTCAATGACTAGTTTCAAAGTGCAACCTTGGGTAAATTACCTAATTTCTGCATGCCTCACTTTCCTCATATATAGAATAGGGACATGAATCCAAAGGGAAAGTTCCACTGAATTTTTCATGGCTCACGGTGGAAATGCTGGGAATCGTTAACTTAACCCCGCTTTCCATGGGACCTGAAACCCCAAATAGGATCAAGAATTTGACCTCATTCAAGGAATAAAAGAATAGCATGAACACATTTCATCTCAGCCTCCAAACGTACTAAAACATTTTTTTCAAGAGGGGCACCTGGGTGGCTGAGTGGTTGAGTCTCTGCCTTCGTTGTATCCTGGGGTCCTGGGATCAAGTCCTGTATTGGCCTCCCTGTGGAGAGCCTGCTTCTCCCTCTGCTGATGTCTGCGCCTCTCTCTGTGTGTCTCTCATGAATAAATAAATAAAATCTTTAAAAAATCATTTTTTCAAGAAAGTTAATAGACACAAAAAGCAAAAAAGGAAATTGTGAGCACACTGGCTTTGCAGGAAAAGCATTGAGGAATAACTCAAGATACCATCATGTTGAAGAAGCCAGTTTTCTTTTCTTTTTTTTATAATAAATTTATTTTTTATTGGTGTTCAATTTACCAACATACAGAATAACACCCAGTGCTCATCCCGTCAAGTGCCCCGCTCAGTGCCCGTCACCCATTCACACCCACCCCCCCGCCCTCCTCCCCTTCCACCACCCCTAGTTCCTTTCCCAGAGTTAGGAGTCTTTATGTTCTGTCTCCCTTTCTGATATTTCCCACACATTTCTTCTCCCTTCCCTTATATTCCCTTTCACTATTATTTATATTTCCCAAATGAATGAGAACATACACTGTTTGTCCTTCTCCGATTGACTTACTTCACTGACTTACTTCACTCAGCATAATACCTTCCACTTCCATCCACGTTGAAGCAAATGGTGGGTATTTGTCGTTTCTAATGGCTGAGTAATATTCCATTGTATACATAAACCACATCTCCTTTATCCATTCATCTTTCGATGGACACCGAGGCTCCTTCCACAATTTGGCTATTGTGGACAATGCTGCTATAAACATCGAGGTGCAGGTGTCCTGGCGTTTCATTGCATCTGAATCTTTGGGGTAAATCCCCAACAGTGCAATTGCTGGGTTGTAGGGCAGGTCTATTTTTAACTCTTTGAGGAACCTCCACACAGGAGTCAATCCTATTTACAATTGCACCCAAAAGCATAAGATACCTAGGAATAAACCTAACCAAAGAGGTAAAGGATCTATACCCTAAAAACTATAGAACACTTCTGAAAGAAATTGAGGAAGACACAAAGAGATGGAAAAATATTCCATGCTCATGGATTGGCAGAATTAATATTGTGAAAATGTCAATGTTACCCAGGGCAATTTACACATTTAATGCAATCCCTATCAAAATACCATGGACTTTTTTCAGAGAGTTAGAACAAATTATTTTAAGATTTGTGTGGAATCAGAAAAGACCCCGAATAGCCAGGGGAATTTTAAAAAAGAAAACCATAGCTGGGGGCATCACAATGCCAGATTTCAGGTTGTACTACAAAGCTGTGGTCATCAAGACAGTGTGGTACTGGCACAAAAACAGACACATAGATCAAGGGAACAGAATAGAGAACCCAGAAGTGGACCCTGAACTTTATGGTCAACTAATATTCGATAAAGGAGGAAAGACTATCCACTGGAAGAAAGACAGTCTCTTCAATAAATGGTGCTAGGGAAATTGGACATCCACATGCAGAAGAATGAAACTAGATCACTCTCTTGCACCATACACAAAGATAAACTCAAAATGGATGAAAGATCTAAATGTGAGACAAGATTCCATCAAAATCCTAGAGGAGAACACAGGCAACACCCTTTTTGAACTCAGCCACAGTAACTTCTTGCAAGATACATCCATGAAGGCAAAAGAAACAAAAGCAAAAATGAACTATTGGGATTTCATCAAGATAAGAAGCTTTTGCCCAGCAAAGGATACAGTCAACAGAACTAAAAGACAACCTACAGAATGGGAGAAGATATTTGCAAATGATGTATCAGATAAAGGGCTAGTTTCTAAGATCTATAAAGAACTTCTTAAACTCAACAGCAAAGAAACAAACAATCCAATCATGAAATGGGCAAAAGACATGAAGAGAAGTATCACAGAGGAAGACATAGACATGGCCAACACGCACATGAGAAAATGCTCTGCATCACTTGCCATCAGGGAAATACAAATCAAAACCACAATGAGATACCACCTCACACCAGTGAGAATGGGGAAAATTAACAAGGCAGGAAAGCACAAATGTTGGAGAGGATGCGGAGAAAAGGGAACCCTCTTACACTGTTGGTGGGAATGTGAAATGGTGCAGCCACTCTGGAAAGAAGCCAGTTTTCAAATAGAGTATTTTGCATATTTTTGCATAAAAGGCATCCAACCTGTGTGTACTATCCATACTGTGTGCAGTATGGACCTCTACAAAGACCTGACCTCCAGTCATAGCGCCAGAACTCTGTGTATGGGCAAATAAACAAAGCCATTCAAATTCTATCCCCAGTGACTATACTATGTCTTGATCCTAATGAAATAATATATCTACCATGTGGATTCCCTCTTGCAGGCACTGAGTAAAAGAAGAAACAAGTCTATAAGGCTTGCTTGTGAAGATCTTAATAATTCCCTTTCCCGGGCAGCCCTGGTGGCTCAGCGGTTTAGCGCCGCCTTCAGCCTGGGGGTGTGATCCTGGAGACCCGGGATCGAGTCCTGCATCGGCTCCCTTGCATGGAGCCTGCTTCTACCTCTGCCTGTGTCTCTGCCTCTCTCTCTCTCTCTCTCTCTCTCTCTGTGTGTGTGTGTGTGTGTGTGTGTCTGTCATGAATAAATAAATAAAATCTTTTTTAAAAATTCCCTTACTCTGAGATCCAGATTGGGTAACCTGGGCAAACACGCCAGGTATGATCTGCCACTATAGGTAGAAAAGAGTATCACTGAAGTTTGTCAGCTTCCTATCTTTCTTTCCCCCTTTTTTTTTGCTCTAAAAGAGTAAACCACCCCTTTTTGTGGGTCCATATGTAAATAAATATTCCATTCCTAAAACCAGTACAGACCATAATAGGCAGATACCCTATGCTGCATCCTCATGAAATTAGAAGCACTAGGCATGCAGCAGATTTCTAGAACCAATTTTCCCAGAGTGGATGGAGCTATGTTGAGTCATCCCACTGTCTTTTTGTCTTTGTAATCCGTCTCAGGTCTCTTTGTGAGGCCACTTGATTGGAGTTATGGGAGCAAACTATGAAACAGAATTATTCTAATTGATAGCATACACTATTCTGGCCCCATTAATACTACATTCCAAACAACTGAGCTAATTGGCCACAAATAGCCTATTATGGGTCTGTGTATATTCACATCAAGTGTTCTTATTCATATTGATTCAAGGTATGTGCTCAAACCCAACTTCTGTGCATTAAAAGACATTGTACACTTTTTCTGCACTTCAGATGGAGCAAAGAATGAGACTCAGACTAGCCTGAGGAAAAAAAATAATCTTGTCTTTTTTAAAAAAAAAAGATTTTATTTATCCATTCATGAGAGACTCAGAGAGAGAGGCAGAGACACAGGCAGAGGGAGAAGCAGGCTCCTCACAGGGAGCCGGATGTGGGACTCAATCCCAGATCCCAGGATCACACCCTGAGCCAAAGGCAGGTGTCACCCATGTGTCCCCGAAATAACCTTTTCTTAATGAATAGTTTGAACATCTTAATCCAGTGGTTCTCAGCCCTAATGCACATTGGAATCAACCAGGAAACTTCGGGGGTTTTAAAAATACTGTTGCCAAGGTCCCACTCCAAGAGATTCTGAAGTAATTGGCCTAGAATGGGGCCCAGGCTTTGGTATTTTTTAAAGCTTCCCAGGTACTTCAAATGTACATTCAGAGGAGAGAACTGTCCTGAGCAAAGGACTGACTACAGGCTTTGACATGATGTGCTGTGTTTTCTAATGCAATCCCAGTTGTTTAGAAGATGGCATCTCTCCTGCCAGATTATCTGTCAAGGTTATCTCAACATAGCTTAAAGAACTAGAGCAAAAATACACTTTTTAAAGAAATAATAAAAGAGCTTTTCTTTTTTGCATGAATTTATTGGCTTCTGGTTAGCCCTATTTAATCAAAATTTGCTTGACATTATTCCAATCCCCTCTCTAAGTATTCTAAATGGCAAATAACATGAAACATTTGAGAGGGGAAATTTTCTCTAAATGTCACATTAATTTCACTAGGAAAAGTCCCCATCTCTAATGAGACAGCCAAGTTAACACAGGAACACAGTAAAGAGACAAGAACAACATTTGTTTCTGAAAAACCTAATTTTGACATTAAAAAATGAGTCTAGAGCAAACTTTTATTTCCAATCTCAGTTGGAATGGAAAATAAGAGTCATTTTCCTACCATTTAATATATGTCTCCCAAATCCTTTCTTTATCTAGAAGTGTTTATCCTAGGAACTCATTGAGAACAGACTTCTCACTTGGCTTAGGTTTAATATAACCTTGATTTTCTGAAAACCTCATAAATAAGTACCTCTGGATAGCTGAGTTTTTTAGATACCTTAGGGCTTTCCTCTGCAAGAACCAAAACTTTGATTTAAAATCCTAATCATTCTGCGTTGTTTCTGAAGGGTATTGTACAGTTGTTTATTGGTTACTTAGAAGCACCCTTCTAAACATAAATCACTGTACCATGCAGGTTTTGATGGTACATTCACTGACCCCAAAGTGTTCTGTTTTTTGAGTTCTTGCCTTTAATTTTTAATGTATGTCCTTCATCACCTTGCTATCAAACACACAGTATTATTACCTCTCAGTGCTATCAAAAATCAAAAACAACTCCTCTTCCATTACAGTAGAGTTTAATACTTCTACTCTACCATGTTCTTAAGAAACTCCATTTGTCTAGAAAATAAGAGTTCAGATCTGGGCAGACAGCTGAAATACTGTTGTTCTAAGAGGGAAATTACATGATCTTTAATATAGAGACTTTTAGGGACGCCTGGCTGGCTCAGCAGTTAAGCATCTGCCTCTGGCTCAAGGCTTGATCCCGGGATCCAGGATCAAGTCCCACATCGGGCTCCCTGCATGAAGCCTGCTTCTCCCTCTGCCTATGTCTCTGCTTCTCTCTGTGTGTCTCATGAATAAATAAATAAAATCTTAAAAATAAATATAGAGACTTCTGTGTAATATTTTGGTTCTTGTTTATTTTTTACCTGCTTCAGAGGCTTCTTTTTGATTGCTGCTTTCTATTCTGAGCTCCCTTCTGGATATGTGAGGTTTCCAAGCAAGACTTTTGGGTAGGTGGTATGCTATTATGTCTCTATGTTAATAAGTTTGGCACATCAGAAGTCAAATTCTTCCATTTTGTCAGGCCCCCAAGGTACTGGAATGCCCTACTTTAATTGTCATTTTGCATTACTCTTACAGCTCACTGAATTTTACCCTAGTCTCTGAAAGAGTGACTGTGACTGCCTCAGCACCACATTTATCACCAGGAGAGACTTCAACCCGACTGAGAAAGAAACTAATAAATGCAAATATCCAGAACTAGAATCTTTTGCCCAGTGGCACAACTCCTCCATCTCACTACACAAAGCTTAAAAAAGATTTCTGAGATTAAAACAGATATTCCTCAAACCTTAAAGTTTTCATCTTAAAATAAAGATGGCTATTCATTTTTTAAAATGCTTTAAAAGTCCCATCAAACTGAAAAGCATCCTAATTGCAATCTGCTATCTAATTATTTTAATTTTTAACTCTTAATCATTTTAGCAATACAAACAGGAAAACTGGAATCCCAAATCAGATGCACAGCAAACTGATTTTAAAATGCTAGTCCTTTTTAAACTGCTGATGTCTAATAATGGTAATTGTATTTATTGATCAATGATGAAAAGACTCATAACCTTTTCTAAAACCAATTGCTGTTTTAGATGTTCAAATGACAGCTCTTCACAAAAGCATTTTTAGGAAATGAATTGACAAATGGCTTTTTCCTACTTCCTATCCCCAACACATAAAAATAAAAATGTAAATTCTATATAAAAACAAAGCCAACATGCCTCCAGCTAGAATGTATATTCAAAGGCTCATTCATCCAGACAGCAGCAGCTAAAGCAGGAATTAGTGAAGATGGAATAAAAGGCACCATCCCTAAAGCTGCCATCACTAGAAAGCTCATATTTACCCTGAACTGGAAAACAAGCCAAGTAAGTAAGCTCCCAGTATCTATGCCTACATATATCTCAAGCCTAATTCTCATATTCTCATGCCTAATTCTCATTTTCTTTCTTTCTTTCTTTTTTTCTTTTCTTTTCTTTTCTTTTCTTTCTTTCTTTCTTTCTTTCTTTCTTTCTTTCTTTCTTTCTTTCTTTCTTCTTTCTTTCTCTCTCTCTCTCTCCCAAATGCATAGTCACAAACATCCACTTATACTAGAGTGAGCAATATAGTATAGTGAGACAATCTGGATCTCCTTCCCATGTTTGTCATTGCCACTGATGGCCTTGAATAAATCTCCTTAACCCTCTTCAGGCCTTAATTCACCTATCTATAAAATGAAGAGAATAACCTGAATGATGTCACTGTTCTTTTTAAGCTCCAAAAATTCTAGGATTCTAAAACAAAAGGCTTGTATTCATTCATTCATTCATTCATCCATCCATTCAATAAACATGCACCAAAACCTGCTGATGAAAAAAAAATGACATAGGTTGCAGCTCCAAGGAGGCCACAAACTAATGGACTTCTTATCAGGGATGGTTAAAATGTCAACCATTCAGAAAAACATGAAAAATACACACACACACACACACACACACACACACACACATAACTCTCACACACAAAGAGTGGCACATATTCTCCTGCAGATTTATGTATATATTTATACATAGGCTGCTAGAGCACAACTTTGAGAATTATACTGCTACTTCATAGAGCCAAATAGCACCATAATGGCTTGATGAGGGTAGGTGACTCACATAGGAGGATCTGGCCTTTATATTTCTTATATGTACAAACTCACATCATAAATAAAGGCAACCTCTTTTTGTGCCAGTACCACACTGTCTTGATGAACACAGCTTTGTAGTACAACCTGAAATCTGGCATTGTGATGCCCCCAGATATGGTTTTCTTTTTTTAAAATTCCCCTGGCTGTTTGGGGTCTTTTCTGATTCCACACAAATCTTAAAATAATTTGTTCTAAGTCTCTGAAGAAAGTCCATGGTATTTTGATAGGGATTGCATTATACGTGTAAATTGCCCTGGGTAACATTGACATTTTCACAATATTAATTCTGCCAATCCATGAGCATGGAATATTTTTCCAACTCTTTGTGTCTTCCTCAATTTCTTTCAGAAGTGTTCTGTAGTTTTTAGGGTATATTTTGAGAACCATTTGAATGGTAAATGGTTCTCCAACCTTTTATTTTCAGGTTGTAGGTGTCCTTCTGTCTAAAACAAGACAGTGTGGTACTGGCACAAAAACAGACATATAGATCAATGGAACAGAACAGAGAACCCAGAAGTGGACCCTGAACTTTATGCTCAACTAATATACGATAAAGGAGGAAAGACGATCCACTAGAAGAAAGACAGTCTCTTCAATAAATGGTGCTGGGAAAATTGGACATCCACATGCAGAAGAATGAAACTGGACCACTCTCTTGCACCATACACAAAGATAAACTCAAAATAGATGAAAGATCTAAATGTGAGACAAGATTCCATCAAAATCCCAGAGAAGAACTCAGGCAACACCCTTTTTTAACTTGGCCACAGTAACCGGAGAAGGACAAACAGTGTATGTTCTCATTCATTTGGGGAATATGAATAATAGCGAAAGGGAATATAAGGGAAGGGAGAAGAAATGTGTGAGAAATATCAGAAAGGGAGACAGAACATAGAGACTCCTAACTCTGGGAAATGAACTGGGGGTGGTGGAGGGGGAGGAGGGTGGGGGTGGGGGTGAATGGGTGACGGGCACTGAGGGGTACACTTGACGGGATGAGCACTGGGTGTTATTCTGTATGTTGGTAAATTGAACACCAATAAAAATTAATTTATAAAAAAAAAAAAGGCAACCTCTCTCTCCTATTAAATGGGTTATAAGATTCTTAAAGGTTTTAGAAATAGTGTGTCTATACGTTCCTTTAGCTCCATTTCCACAGCCTTCTTCACCTTGTGCCTCCATTTCCTCATCTGTATTTGCCTTCTACTCTAGCCCAATGTACAAAAAACGCTGTGTGGATAATCTTCCTCCCCTACTATTTTCATCATAGCACTTCTCTTTCTAGGGGTGTAAGGGACAATTTACATACAGGGGTTTCTCAATGGGTTTGGCATTAAATCTAAATCAAATCTTTAGTTGAGTTGTCATCCAGGATCAATCCTCTACTTCTCCCATATTTCATTTCCCTCATTTTTAATATATCCACATCACTGGTCATGCCACACTACTTAGCATTTTCTCAAGCACTATGTACAGACTATGCAGCATAGTTATGCATCTCCTTAGGTTCTATGATTATTTCATGTGTACTATGTCAGTTCATCTTCCAACTGGACTGGAAGCTCCCTTTTGAGCTCTCAATGTCACAAGGCTGGACACCTAGCAAGTACTCATAAAATGTATCAATGAATGAACAGAGAAGACATGGAAGAAATTAATAATGAGGCTACTTATCACATTAAAGCAGATGACCAATTCTATCAGGCCAAGTGGTCCTATTTCCTCAGAAAGCATCCATTCTACACACTGCCTTCTGTAGTTACAATTTGTTCTCTGTTCTCACTCCCAACTACTACATTATAAATATACAGTAGTCTGGATATAACTGCCAAGGATAAGCTGACACAATTTGGTGCTTTCTACCCATCGAAATCCATCAGTCCTACCACATCACTGGAAATGGCAGCAGTGACACAAGATAGTGTTACCAAACCAAAGTAGATAAAATTTCTGGAGGAAGATAAGGCTTTGCCAGATTGCAATTATCTGAGTCACAGATTGACAGCATCACAGCTACTTTTCTACATGTGAAACAGAACTCTGGGATTCCAGTGGCTTTCAAGACAGGGCTATCTATGGAAAATACAGGCCATGTGGTTAACTAACATCCAACAACTCAAGTTGAAAGAGTTCCCCTTTTGGTAGCCTTTCATCATCGTTCCTAAAATTTCAGTAGCACCATCAATGTGGCCAGACTACCTCTATCAGCCCAGGGAAAGTGCTTTTCTCTGCCTTCATCATTGACTGGGTCAAAGTTTTGCCTTTAGAAGAGCAACCCAGTTGCAAATTTTACTACAAAGACCTTGAGAAACACATCAGCTTTCTGCAGGAATCCATGTAATTCAGAAGCAAAAGCCTGCTGAAAGACCAGGCTAAGCACCGTACCATTAAATAGATGAGCAAAGGCTTCTGAATAAGGCTCTGGGATATTTTTCTAAGTGTTCTGTGGGGGTATTGTGAGCCATTAAGTAGTATCTGCTTATAAAAAGCTTTCAAAAGCCAGTTAATGCCTATTCTATGTACAAATGCAAAATCAACAAGACCTCATTGTGAGTAAAAGTAGCTGAAGATTGGATAAACTCAACACCAAAGAAACAAACAATCCAATCATGAAATGGGCAAAAGACATGAACAGAAATCTCACAGAGGAAGACATAGACATGGCCAACATGCACATGAGAAAATGCCCCGCATCACTGGCCATCAGGGAAATACAAATCAAAACCACAATGAGATACCACCTCACACCAGTGAGAATGGGGAAAATTAACAAGGCAGGAAAGCACAAATGTTGGAGAGGATGCGGAGAAAAGGGAACCCTCTTGCACTGTTGGTGGGAATGTGAACTGGTGCAGCCACTCTGGAAAACTGTGTGGTGGTTCCTCAAAGAGTTAAAAATAGACCTGCCCTACGACCCAGCAATTGCACTGTTGGGGATTTACCCCAAAGATACAGATGCAATGAAACGCCAGGACACCTGCACCCCAATGTTTCTAGCATCAATGTCCACAATAGCCAAACTGTGGAAGGAGCCTCGGTGTCCACCGGAAGATGAATAGATAAAGAAGATGTGGTTTATGTATACAATGGAATATTACTCAGCCATTAGAAATGACAAATACCCACCATTTGCTTCAACGTGGATGGAATTGGAGGGTATTATGCTGAGTGAAATAAGTCATTCGGAGAAGGACAAACATATGGTCTCATTCATTTGGGGAATATAAATAATAGTGAAAGGGAATAGAAGGGAAGGGAGAAGAAATGGATAGGAAATATCAGAAAGGGAGACAGAATATGAAGACTCCTACCTCTGGGAAATGAACTAGGGGTGGTGGAAGGGGAGGAGGGCGGGGGGTGGGGGTGAATGGGTGACGGGCACTGAGGGGGGCACTTGACAGGATGAGCACTGGGTGTTATTCTGTATGTTGGCAAATTGAACACCAATAAAAAATAAATTTATTATTTAAAAAAAGTAGCTGAAGAGTAAATAAAATGAATCCAATCATGTGAGCCATGCTAGCTCATCCCACATAAACAAAATTCACCCTGAGAAGTAAAAAGCTATCAATCACATTTGCCAGTGGAACAAACACTGAAGTCTAATCACCATCCCCAAATATGTAACTACAACATATTAAAGTTATTTTTCAGGCACAGAGTGCCTTTCATCCCCAAATATCAAAGTACTTTACAAGCAGGTGCCAACTATTATTCCCTCCTTAAACAGCCAAGAAAACAAACACACAGGTTAAGTACTACAGCCATGTTAAATACTGACTGAGCTAGAACAGGTCACAAAAACAGGAGAAACCAGAAAAATTCTCAGGAGCACTGTTCTTGGCATTACCAACTACTGAGATAGAAAGCAAACACAAGATGATGACATCAAGGAAGTGATTAGTCTGCTTCATACCGATTTTCCTCAGAATGACTTTCTTTTTTTAAGATTTTATTTATTTATTCATGAGAGACCCAAAGAGAGGCAGAGACATAGGCAGAAGGAGAAGCAGGTTCCTCACAGGGAGCCCGATGCAGGACTCGATCTCTGGACCCGGGATCATGCCCTGAGCCAAAGGAAGACGCTCAACCACTGAGCTACCCAGGCGTCCCAAGACTTAAAATATTTGGAGGGAAAACTGTGCAGCCCTGTGCCTGTGCCTATGGGACCAAACATCACCCCCAAATCCAATTCCAACCCTAATCTCACTGTTTATACTATATATCACTTAAAACACAGTTGCCTCCACAGGCTCATTTAAGATTGAAGGAATAACAGCTTCAGCACATCATTCTAAATTTATTTCCCTGGTACCAGCTTGTTGCTTGAATTTGTAATATGTGATCATGCTGACCAAAACCAGTCAGGTAATATACAATCTTAGAAATTGTGACTGTGTTCCCTTCTAATATTGATGTTTTCTAATTAGATACAATACATTAGCTTGTTTTCTTGTTCGTGGTCAATGAAATTCTCCATAGTCCTCTTTTTGGTGTAGCTATTCTGGTATGTTTTTTTTATTTTTATTTATTTATGATAGTCACACACAGAGAGAGAGAGGCAGAGACACAGGCAGAGGGAGAAGCAGGCTCCATGCACCGGGAGCCCGACGTGGGATTCGATCCCGGGTCTCCGGGATCGCGCCCTGGGCCAAAGGCAGGCGCTAAACCGCTGCGCCACCCAGGGATCCCTGGTGTAGCTATTCTGATTACTGCCATGGCAAACAGGCATGTCTCAGTTCGGCAGAATGTGTAGAGTCAAAGATGTGCGTACACAGCATCCACTTATATTTGCTGTCACAAAAAAATTAAAAAAAGATCTTTCTGATCTTTTAAGCACTTGTTTCAAATTTAATGAGGCACAATAAATATTTCTCAAAATCAGATTCCATGGTTGCTTAACAGTGGCAACGCTCTAATTATGTCTGCAGTTTAAATGAAGGGCATTGGACACTGAAGGAAATCCACACTAGCCTCAAGTTTCTAGCAACTTAAACAAGCATCTCAGCAAATCACTGTTGGAGGCAAGAAAGCACTCAAAACTTAGCTTCACTTCATGAACAATAACTGAGAAGCAATAGGAAGAGAATTCAAGAAAGTAATGGAAATGTTTACTCATTCTCCTAAAGCCCCTACCTTTCCTCCCAAATCCCAATACACTTTCTCATTTTATCCAAGATGTGAGGTAAGGGCAGGTTAGAATTTGACCTAATTTGAAAACAGAGACTAATCAAAGGGCTACCATCTTACATAAGAGTGCTGGCGACTATGCACAGTAAAGCCATAATTACAGCTCACAAAGTGGCTAATACCATTAGCAGCTTGAAATTGTCAGAGTATTAGAAATCTGTAATGTGGTTATGCAAAGCACCAACAGAACAACAATCACTAAAGCATCTTGCATGTATATGGAACTTTATATTACAAAGAGTTCCAGAATGTTTAGCAAGCCTTTATAAAAAGGATCATTTTCTCCCACTGCTGAAACAAAAAAGTCATTTTGCACTGGTAACAGTAAATAAAAAGGGTTTCAGGAGAAAGAAAAATTACTAAACCTTAGAGAAGCCATAAGGGAAATGAATATTTTTAGGTGGGCAGAAAATAGACACCCAAGTTGGAAACTGGGGCTGAAGGCAGGTGCATTTTGTACAGAGCTCAAGGCACAGAACTGAAGAATTTTGCTTCTCATCCAGCCAGCAAGACTTCCATGAGGTCCTTAATGACTGCAGCGGAGCAGATGCCACCTGTTAATATCATCCTGAAAAAAAGAATTAGCATTTGGAAATGGACACCATACAGAAAAACTTGCCACTTATTTCTTCCCTTTTTTTTCCTTTTTTTGCCTTTTAACCAACATTAACTAGTTAATTCTCCTGCTACTATTAGGAGCTAAATAAATATTATTAACCCCACTAATGGCCAGATAGAAGAGGTTAAGAGATTTGCCCTCTACTAGCGAGAAGCAGTGACACATTGGCAACTAGAATTCAAGACATTTCACTCCGTATCCTTCACTCATACCACTAGGCCACATCTCATTAAGATTCTAGAAAATGCAATGAAATAGAAGTATAAAAAGGCCTGGATAACTGGGTATACTATTTGAGAGGGAAAAAAAATAACCTAGCCTGCTTAAACACGACAAGTTCAAAGGTGGTGAACACAGCTAGAGCAATTTCATCCTGCAGGAAGATTAAAAAATAGTGCGGGGAGATTCAATGCAATCCCTGCCAAGATTCCAATGGCATTTTTTTTTTTTACAGAAGCAGGGGGAAGAAGACTCCTAAAATTTACGTGAAATCACAAAAGGCCCAAATAGCTAAAGAAGTCCTAAAAAAGGAGAACAAAGCAGGAGGCATCACACTTCCTGATTTCAAGGTATACTATGAAACTATAGTCATCAAAATATTATGGATTGGCATAAAAACAGAAATAGACCAATGAAACTAACCTGAGAGCTCAGAAACAAAGACTAGTATATAAAGTCAACTAATATTTTACAAAGGGAGCAAAGAATACTCAGTGGGAAAAAGAGACCATTGTTTTCAATAAATGGTGCTGGGATAATTAAATATTCACATGTAAGAAAATGAAACTGGACCCCTATCATACACCACTCACAAAAATTAACTCAAAATGAATAAATAAAATACTTAAATATGAGACTTGAAACTATGAAACTCCTAGAAGAAAACAAAGAAACAAAGCTCCTTGATATGGGTCTTGGTAATGATTTTTTGGATATGACATCTAAAACATAAGCAACAAAATAAAAAACAAGTGAGACTCAGGGCACTTGGATGGGTCAGTCAACTGGGCCTCCAAATCTTCATTTCAGCTCAGGATATGATCTCGGGGTCATGAGATCAAGCCCTGTGTCAGGCCCCATGCTCAGCAGGGAGTCTGCTTGAGATTCTTTCTCTCCCTCTACCCCCTCCCTCAAATAAATAAGTAATTTTTTAAAAAGTGGGACTAGAGCAAGCTAAAAAGCTTCTGCACAGCAAAGGGGAAAAAAACCATTGACAAAATGAGAAAAAAGTACCCATGGAGTGGGAAAAATATCTGCAAGCCATATATCTGATAAAAGGTTAATATCCAAAGTATATACAGAACTCACACAACTCAATAGCAAAAATACAAATGACACAATTAAAAAATGGGCAAAGGATTTGAATAGACATTTCTCCAAAGCAAATATATGAAAGACCAACAGGTGCATGAAAAGATACTTAACATCACTAGTCATTAGGAAAATGCAAGTTAAGACCCCAATAAGATATAATAACCTCATGCCTGTTAGAATGTCCATCATCAAACAGGCAAGAGATGGCAAAGGCCGGTATGGATGAGGAGAAAAGGAAACCCTTGTGCACTATGGGTGGAACTGTACATTAATACATAGCCACTATGGAAAGCAGTATTGAGTATCTTCAAAAAATTAAAAATAGAACTACCATATGATCCAACAATTCCACTTTTGGGAACATATCCAAAGGTAATGAAAACTAAGTTGAAAATATTCCCGCACCCTCATGTTCACAGCAGCATTATTTACAATAGCCGAGACATGGAAACAATCTAAGTATCCATCAGTGAATAAACACTTGTTGTTTTATTTTTTAAAAAGATTTTTATTTATTTATTCATGACAGACACACAGAGAGAGAAGCAGAGACATAGGCAGAGAGAGAAGCAGGCTCCTCACAGGGAGCCTGATGTGGGTGGGACTCGATCCCCAGGCCCCAGATCACAAGCTAAGCCAAAGGCAGACACTCAACCACTGAGCCACCCAGGTGCCCAAGAAGTTGTTTTAATCACACACACACACACACACACACACACACACACACTACACACATATGTAGACACACACAGAAATGGAATATTTTTCAGCCATTAAGAAACCAAGGAAATCCTACCATTTTGACAACCTTGTTGGATCTTTTTTTTTAAGATTTTATTTATTTATTCATAGAGACACACAGAGAGAGAAAGGCAGAGACACTGGCAGAGGAAGAAGCAGGCTCCATGCAGGGAGCCTGATGCGGGACTTGATCCCAGGACTCCAGGACGCTTAACTGCTGAGTCACCCAGGTGTCCCAACATGGTTGGATCTTGAAAGCATTATGCTTAGTGAAATAAGTCAGAAAAGAACAAATACTGTATGATCTCACTGATATATGGAATTAAAAAAAAACAATACCAAATTCACAGAAATAAAGGTCAGATGTGAGGTTACCAGAGGCAATGAGTGGGGGAGGGGAAATTGGTGGAAGATGTTCAAAAGGTATAAACTTCCAGGTATAAGATAAATAAGTACTAGGGATGTGATGTACAATATGATAACTATAGGTAACGCTGCCATAGGATATATAGGAAAGTTGTTAAGTAAATCCTATGAGTTCTCATCATGAGGAGAAAATATTTTTTCTTTATTTCTTTCTTTTCTTTTTATTGTATCTATGAGAAGATGGATGTTAGCTGAACCTACTGTGGTAATCATTTCAAAATATATGTAAATCAAACCATCACACTGTGTGCCTTAAATTTATACAGTGACCTATATCAATTATTTCTCATTAAAACTGGGAAATTTAAAAAAGAAAAAAATGAAAAGGAATACTTCCCTCTCCCTCTACCACCAGACTCCAAGCAGCAAAGATCAGGAATAATCCCAAACTTAACCTATAAAAAAAAAATTAAACCTGTCAGAAACATATCACCATTCAATAAATGGTGCTGGGAAAATTGGACATCCACATGCAGAAGAATGAAACTAGACCACACTCTTACACCATACACAAAGATAAACTCAAAATGGATGAAAGATCTAAATGTGAGACAGGATTCCATCAAAATCCTAGAGGAGAACACAAGCAACACCCTTTTTGAACTTGGCCACAGTAACTTCTTGCAAGATACATCCATGAAGGCAAGAGAAACAAAAGCAAAAATGAACTTTTCGGATTTCATCAAGATAAGAAACTTTGCACAGCAAAAGAAACAGTCAACAAAACTCAAAGACAACCTACAGAATGGGAGAAGATATTTGCAAATGACGTATCAGATAAAGGGCTAGTATCCAAGATCTATAAAGAACTTTTTCAACTCAACAGCAAAGAAACAAACAATCCAATCATGAAATGGGCAAAAGACATGAACAGAAATCTCACAGAGGAAGACATAGACATGGCCAACAAGCACATGAGAAAATGCCCCGCATCACTGGCCATCAGGGAAATACAAATCAAAACCACAATGAGATACCACCTCACACCAGTGAGAATGGGGAAAATTAACAAGGCAGGAAACCACAAATGTTGGAGAGGATGTGGAGAAAGGGGAACCCTCTTACACTGTTGGTGGGAATGTGAACTGGCATAGCCACTCTGGAAAACTGTGTGGAGGTTCCTCAAAGAGTTAAAAATAGATCTGTCCTATGACCCAGCAATTGCCCTGCTGGGAATTTACCCCAAAAATACAGATACAATGAAATGCCGGGACACCTGCACCCCAATGTTTATAGCAGCAATGTCCACAATAGCCAAACTGTGGAAGGAGCCTGGGTGTCCATCGAAAGAGGAATGGATAAAGAAGATGTGGTCTATGTATACAATGGAATATTACTCAGCCATTAGAAATGACAAATACCCACCATATGCTTCGAAGTGGATGGAACTGGAGGGTATTATGCTGAGTGAAGTAAGTCAATCGGAGAAGGACAAACATTATATGGTCTCATTCATTTGGGGAATATAAAAAATAGTGAAAGTGAATAAAGGGGAAAGAGGAAAAAATGAGTGGGAAATATCAGAAAGGGGGACAGAACATGAAAGACTCCTAACTCTGGGAAACGAACTAGGGGTGGTAGAAAGGGAGATGGGCGAGGGGTGGGGGTGACTGGGTGACGGACACCGAGGAGGGCACTTGATGGGATGAGCACTGGGTGTTATTCTATATGTTGGCAAATTGAACATCAATAAAAAATAAATTTATAAAAAAAATAAAAATAAAATAGGTACTGTCTTCTGGAAAAAAAAAAGAAACATAACATTGTACTCTCTGTCAGGCAGTCAATACCACTTTAGCCTGTGCAATTGATTTCTACCTTCTTTTCCCTGTCCTGTTCTCAGTCCCTTCCTCTCCAGTCCTGCGGGGCTTTCAAATACTCTTAGACACCTCTTTCTTCATTAACTCCTATATGTACATATGCCCTTTTGCCAAAGGAAACTGGCACACTCACTCTTCATCCAGGTGTGCCCAATAACGTGTCTGTCTACTTGATAACAAACATTTTGTTTGAGGTGTGGGCAGCCATGTATTAATCCACACACATATATGTGGGCACGCACACACATTATATACAATTTTGGTGAGGGAAGAACATTATACCTTTGTGTTTTGATATACAAAATGCTTGTTCCTGGTGGACACTATTTCCCTTAGGGCCATAAGTCACCTTGGCAACTGTTTTTGCAGATGGTTATAAGCTTAGAAAAGAACACAGAATATTCAAAGGAAATCTCTAGAAAGCCTCCAAATTCAGAGCCCTCAAAGTAAAAATAGAGAAAGTTCTTACCAGCTGTGTGACCTTTAAGAAATCACTGAACCTCATCTCAATTTCCTAATCTATAAAATAGAAATAACATCTGTTCTAACTATCTTACAGAATTGGTTTTAGGATCGAATAAAATATGTGCAGGTACTTTCTAAGACTGTATTACTAGATATAAGACAGGTATTCTGATCATCAAATCATAAACTTGATATACCTTGCATATTTATTTCTATTTCCAACTAAATTCCCATTGAACATTATGAAGAGTTTTCTTTCTGGAGTTCCCTACTAGGGCATTTTAGCTCATTTTCCTCCTATCTGTTCTACTAGAAAAAGAAATAATGCAGTGATCATTCTTGGCTTTGGCATGAGAGATAAAAAGTATATATGGGGGGGGCGCCTGGGTGGCTCAGTGGTTAAGTGTCTGCCTTTGGCAGGATCCCAGGGTCCTGGAATCGAGTCCCACATCAGGCTCTCCATGGGGAGCCTGCTTCTCCCTCTGCCTAGGTCTCTGCCTCTCTCGCTGTGTCTTTCATGAATAAATAAATAAAATCTTTTTTTGTAATTGCTGATTCAGTAGGAAAAGAAAGAGCCCAATCTTGTAACAAGACACCTTAGCTGGAATGTGTGTATGTATGTGTGTGTGTGTGTCTGTGTCTGCATCTGTGTGACTGTGTGTGAGAGAGACAGAGAAAACTCAGCTTAAAGAGAGCTGAAATGACCTCATACCATCTGAAATTATGTGAAAATCAAGATGTGAGACATTTTAAAAGCCTTTATAAACTGGTTTCCTTCACCCCATTTTCTTCCTTTGTTATGAGTTAACTGTCACAGAATCTCTTTTCTTGAAAGAAAGAAAGAAAGAAAGAAAGAAAGAAAGAAAGAAAGAGGAAGAGGAAGGAAGAAAAAAAACCTCATCCCAGGGTTAAGTAAAGCACATTAGCATGCATAATTCAGAGCTGTCAGCTGGAAATGAGATCTTCAAAGACTAGTGTAGTATGTGGATAGAAAAACAGCATTAAAGGATGGGGACAGCTTGACCAGGGCTTTCTAAGATCCAGGACAACAAGAGAGATTTCAACTCAGGACTGCCTTGGAGACTGACTGTGGGCCCACTATACCATTCCTTACAGCCGTGCTGTCCAATAGGATAGAGACATATAGCTATTTAAATTGCAGTTAACAAAAGTAAGAGTAAAAATTTAGTTCCTCGATCACAGTAGCCACATTTCAAGAGCTCAATAGGTAAATGTGGCTAGTGGCTACCCTATCAGACAGCACAGATATATCAATTTCCATCATCATATAAAGTTCTATTGAGCAATGCTGCCTTAGAGCAAGACTGGTGGCCTGTGACTTAGGACTCTTCAGTTCTGAAATGGGAGGCATTTGGTGAACCAGGAAAATAGAATGAGTATACTATCTCTATCACATCATGTAACACATTGTATTGCCAATTTCTCACCACCACTAGGCTGGAAACTCCTTCAGGGTAAGGACCACATCTTTACTGTCTATATCTTTAGTTCCTGTCACTGTTCCTGGCACACAGCAGGTGCTCACCCACTGTTTGTTAATTGAATAATAGCAGATGTTAGACATGTCTATGAAATAGGAAGAGCTCACTTGTCTTTTTCATAGACTGAATCAGAAATGTAAGATTTGCAAAGCTCTTTTTAAAAAAGGCTCCTGTGCTTCCTGGACTTGTATTTATTTAAATATTTTTCAAAAATTTGGACAGGAGGGAGAACTGGCTCAAGTAAAAAACTGTCTTCCTATCTTTCTATTCTGATCTCTTTTATTTATCCAAAGCATGACTTATAATATACCTAAAGATTTAGAATCCATGTTTATTAATATTAAGAAACCGGTATGTAATATACATGATATCAAACATATGCAATCCACACCTTTAAAGGAGATGTTTACAATCTAACAGAATTAGAAACACCTGTAGAGCTTCCTATCTCAATGGTCCAATTTAAAATGTTATTTTCTTAAACAGTACCTTGTATTGAGGTGGCAATTGTTTTTCACCTATGCCCTTTTCCAATAACCACAGCAGACTTCAGAAGTATATAGACAGGGTATCATTTCCCCTTTTTAACAGACGGAAAAACTGAGGCACAGAGTTTTTGAATTAAAGATCAAATAGCCTAGTATTGGTAGAGTCAGGGCAAGAAATGAAGACTCCTGCTTCTTGGACCAGGAGACCTGCCACTCAGTCTAACTTTATAGGCAGCAGGAAATAGAAGCCCAACTGGCTGACTTACTGCTTTTTCTTTCAATCTATAGTCCCTTCTGAGATTTAGCCTTCATGAATTAAAAAAAATCATTTTATGCAATATTAATTTCTTCTTCAGATCATGATAGAGCTGTCAGTTGCTTTACTGCAAAATGGTCGTTTGCAAAGGTTTTTCACATCATTAGTGCAATCTAACAATGCTATGCTGTTCACTGCAGGCTTTGAAAAATTTCCTTTTGAACTCATGACCATCACAAAACCATATACCCAGAGAACATTTAAAAAAAAAAGACCTTTGGGAGTCTCTCTCCCCCATCTCTATCTATCTATCAATATCTCTATATCTCTCTCTATCTCTCTCTCTCTCTCTCTCTCTCTCTCTCTCTCTCTCTCTCTCACACACACACACACACACACACACACACTTTTTTTTGAAGACCAGGAAATGAGCCCAGGGAACCTCAAAACTACCCCCAAGCAACACTGCTGGTTAATAGAAACACAGGCATGGGTTTAGAAATCATCTTCTGATACCCAAGCCAGGTCTCATCTTTTTCCACTTGCCCAGCTATTTCTCCTTTAAGAAGTCCCCAAAGAGTGGGGCTAAATATTTTATGTTCTGTCAGCTAGATTTATCATGGGAAGAAAAAGTGAAACTTAGTGCAAATGATGTGTAAATCATTTCTTACAAATATCCTATCATTAAGAAGAGCAACTTCTCCTCAGGATACTGTAGAAAGAGAATGCATGATACACCCAAGGAAACAGACTGTCTCTAGCTGAGTGATCCAGAGAAAGTAGAATGATAAAGCTTTGTGAAATACAGCCTCATTCTAGCAAATAACTTGCTTTGTTGCCACTTAAATTGCTCATCTATAATTGCTAGAAATAAACTACAATCAAAATACAGTATCTTCTATAATTTTGCCCACTGAGGATTGTTTGATCATAGAGAAATTATCTAAAAGGTAAATTTGCTCATTTCACTGCCTCAGTGGAAATTGGCATTAGACCACTGAGGGGGGCTAGAATGATAGCAAGTATTGCTTCTTTCTGAGGGAGGGAGCTTTCTCTTCTCTAAATAAGAATGAAGAACTAAATCCAAGCTCTTATCTCTATCACCAACATCTAAATAAAGGAGGAATCTGCTCTGCCCACTTTCTCAAAGCATCATTCTTAAGTTTACTTGCTTTTTCATGCTTGTAGTTCAGAGATCACTGATTCCTATTTGGTGATCATTCACATAGAGCTAGGCTGCATAACTATTTTTTTAAAAGTTTATTGGGCAAATTATGGTGTAAACAAGATTACAAGGGAAGTGTTTACTTAAGAGAATACATCGTTTTAAGCACTTTAGAAGCAATTTACAATCAATAAATATGTTAATTGCACACCATTCTTATTTATTCATTAAAGCAGGTCCAAGGACTTCTATTTGGTAAAACTTCCTGGCAAGGGCTTTGTTAGTCTACTTCTTATTACTCTATGAACTTCCAAGTGATAAAACTGCATTTCTTTTCTACCTATAACTCCAAATGGCCTGCCCCCAAATTAGTCTCAATTAATCAGATTTGACCATACTATATAAAGGCTGAGTGCAATGGCAAAGCCATCAGTTCCTGGTGAAAAGGCATAAAAGTCACAGAAAACCCTACGCTGTGTTTAAGACCTTTCTTTGCACAACCTGTAGACATCTAACCAGTAGTGAAAATTGGTAGATGGGAGCAATGAGAAAGGACAGGAATAAAAAGTGAAAAGAGATCATTCAGAGCCCTCCTTACAACTGAAGATTTGCCTCATGCTCCCTGGTTGTCCATGACCACCTGTTGCAGAACAAATGGCAGCTAGCACAGCTAAGGGCAGAAATACTTTAATTCATTGTCAACAAATACTGTTAAGACTATGTGCCAGGCCCCATGGTAGATGCTAGGGATATGGAGATGAATTAGATTTCTAGTACTGCCCTCAAGGAGATCACATTTCTAAATTTATTTTTTTAAGATTTATTTATTTATTTATTCATGAGAGACACTCAGAGAGAGGCAGAGACATAGGTAGAGGGAGCAACAGGCTCCCTGCGGGGAGCCCAATGCAGGACTCGATCCCAGGACCCCCAGGATCACACCCTGAGCCAAAGGCAGATGCTCAATCACTGAGATACCAGGAGTTCTGGAGCTCACATTTTAGCATTGGGGACAAGTGAAGACACAAATATAATGTAGCACTGTAATGCTATAATGGTATATACATGTGGAGCATGGAGGAGAGAGCAACCAAGAAGGCACCTCTAGGTAACACCATCAGAATTGTCTTTAATCAGGATACCCGGGTGGCTCAGTGGTTGAGCGTCTGCCTTTGGCCCCCGGTGTGATCCTGGAGTCTGGGGATTGAGTACCACATTGGGCTCCCTGCAGGAAGCCTGCTTCTCTCTTTGCCTGTTTCTGCCGCTTTCTCTGTGTCTCTCGTGAATAAATAAAAAAATCTTTTAAAAAGAAGAATTGTCTTCAGACACATGATATCTAAGGGGGGAAGAATTTGCTTCTCTCTAGTTCTAATTCTTGATTTTACAAGTTATAAATGAGTGTCAGGGGAAAGAGTATAAGCCATGCTTAAGAAAATCAAGCAACTTCCCTGCAGCCACAAATCCAGCTGGATTTGGGTTGGCTCTTCTGTAAAGTTTGGAAGACAAGTTACATTAGTACAAGTGCTAGAAAAATCAATGTCCAAGTGAGTAGCTAATTAAACCACAGAGACTGATTTTTGAGCCAGTAAAGGTTTTCTCCAGTGGTCAGATGTTCATGACTTCCAAATTCTTTTTGCAGACTTTGCATAAAGATGAACCCTGAGCAACTTGACCCTAGCTTGGCTAGCCTCTTAAAACTTCCCCTAGTCCACTTGTTAGAGGGAAAAAAAAAGAAAGTAAGAAAGAAAGAAGAAAAGAAAGAAAGAAAGAAAGAAAGAAAGAAAGAAAGAAAGAAAGAAAGAAAGAAAGAAAGAAAGAGCTCTTTTGGATAGCAGCCTGTAGGTGGAGACCTTCATTTTCCTAAGCTCCTCAGATTCACTCACTCTCAAGCAGTACAAAAAGATTACCATAAAATTTACACACTTGGTAGGGAGCAAAGGAAGTACTTTTTCACCTTTCATGGGGTCTGAAGACATATATTTGATGCTTGTTCCATTCTTCTTCTGATCACCTGACACTGTGCCTTTTTTCCAGAAGCTGGAAGTTCTGGGGCAACCCTCTTGCCTTTCAGGTGCTGCCTGGGCCCTAGTCCCTCCACATCACTTATCAGCTAAATGTGTGCCATCCCTGGAAGCCTGACCCTATACAGAGCCCAAGGCGAGGGAAGGTCGCAAGAAGAAACAAGGATATCTTGACTCTTTCAGAAACATCGTCTCTACTCTGAAAGCAATGTTTCTGATGTCTTCTTTTCCTGCATAACAGGTATGGATCACTCTGAAGCCAGACTCTTAACTGTCTACTACAGGCCTTGAGCCAACAATGTACATACCGTGTTTCTTTGTAAACAAAGACAATTTTTATCTCTTGCCTCACAAAGTTTTCTCTGCTCTGCTTTAAAAAATAAATAAGGCATGAGAAGACAGAGAATAAAGGTATGAATGACCTCTCTGTGTGTTCTAATAATAATGAGGATACAATGGCAGTCAACCATTTCATAAAATTTGCCTATTGAATTTTTATTTTTATAAGTTAATATTTCTTCTATCATTTGGACTTATTATTACTAGAAGTGCGTTTTGGGAAAAGAGTCTGTAATGCCAGAAAAATCTCAAAATCTCCTACCACATGTTCATCTTTTCAATATTCCTAGTAAGAAAACAAGGCACATTGAAGGATTCTGGAAGATATTAACTCCTTCCTAACTCCACTGAAAGTGCACCACCACAAAGCCGCAAGGCAGGTCAAGAAGAATGGAAGACAGCCTACTAGCCAGCAGTCCTTCCTTTCCACAACCCTGCCTCTGGCAGTAGTGATTATCTGTTCATTACTAATGAGAAGATTAAATACAGAGCATTCTACAAGGGGAAGTGAAATGTCCACAATCACCCAATGATCCATCAGGTTTCAGTCTTACAACTGCGAACTGATTTTCCACACTGTGTATGTGAAAGCTCTTGTGCTAGTCAAATAATTAGCTGGCCCTGGGTTCAAAATGTACACAGGCATTACCCCTTTTAGTTGTGCTTCATCGGGGCACCTGGATGGCTCAGTGGTTGAGCAGCTGCCTTTGGCTCAGGTCATGATCCTGGGGTCCTGGGATTGAGTCCGGCATCGGGCTTCCCTCAGGGAGCCTGCTTCTCCGTCTGCCTGTGTCTCTGTGTCTCTCATGAAAAAAATAAATAAATAAAATCTTAAAGAAAAGAATTGTGCTTCACTGTATTGCCCTTCAGAGACATTGCAGTTTTTGCAAATTGAAGGCTCCTGGCAAACCTGTATCAAGCTATTTCTCAGTGCCACCTTCCCCACAGCATTTGGTCACTGAATGTCTGTGTCACATTTTGATAAGTTCTCACAGTATTTCAAACCTTTTCATTATTGTTGTCTTTGTTCTGGCTGTTCACTAATCTCTGATACTACTATTGTAATGGTTTTGGGACACCACGGACTGCACCTATATAAGATAGCAAACTTAATTGATAAATGTGTGTGTTCTGACTGCTCCACCAACTTGCCATTCCCCCATCTCTCTCCCTCTTCTCAGGCCTCCTGAGACACAGCAGTACTGAAATTAGACCAATTAATAACTCTACGATGGCCTTTAAGTGTTCAAGCAAAAGGAAGAGTCACACATCTCTCACTTAAAATCAAAACCCTAGAAATGATTAAGCTTAGTGAGGAAGACATATAGAAATGTGAGATAGGCTGAAAGCTAGGCCTCTTGTGTCAGTTAGCCAAGGAAATTGAAAGTGCTACTCCAGTGAACACACTCCACTGAACAAACACATAATAAGAAAGTAAAAGAGCGGGATCCCTGGGTGGCGCAGCGGTTTAGCGCCTGCCTTTGGCCCAGGGCGCGATCCTGGAGACCCGGGATCGAATCCCACGTCGGGCTCCCGGTGCATGGAGCTTGCTTCTCCCCCTGCCTGTGTCTCTGCCTCTCTCTCTCTCTCTCTCTCTCTCTCTCTCTCTCTCTCTCTCTGTGACTGTCATAAATAAATAAATAAATAAAATTTAAAAAAAAAAAAGAAAGTAAAAGAGCCTTATTGCTGATACGGAGAAAATTTTAGTGGTCTAGAGAGCTCAACCCAGCCATAGCATTTCCTTAAGCCAAAGCCTAATCCAATGCAAGACCCTAAATCTCTTCAATTCTATGAAGACTGAGAGGTGAAGAAGCTGCAGAAGAAAGTTTGAAGCTAGCAGAGGTCGCCTCATGAGGTTTAAGGAAAGAAGCTGTCTCCTTGACATAAAAGTGCATGGTGAAGCAGCAAGTTGTGATGCAGAAGCTGTAGCAAGTTATCCAGAAGATCTAGGTAAGATCGTTAATGACAATGGCTACACTAAACAAAAGATTTTCAATGTAGATGAAACAGCCTTCTATTGGAAGAAGATGCCATCTAGGACCTTCATAGCTAAAGAGGAGAAGCCAAGGCCTGGCTTCAAAACTTCAAGCTTAGGCTGACTCTCTTGTAAGCAATCAATACAGCTGGTGACTTTAAATTTAAGCCAATGCTCATTTACCATTCTGAAAATCCTAAGGCCCTTATGAAATATGCTAAATCTGCTCTGTTTGTGCTCTTATCAATGCAACAACAAAGCCTGGACGACAGCATACTTGTTTACAGTATGGTTTACTGAATATGTGAAGCCTATTTTTAGACCTACCTCTCAGAAAAAGAGATTCCTTCCAAAATATTACTGCTCATTGACAATGCACCTCGTCACCCAAGAGCTCTGATGGAGATGTATAATGAGGTTCATGATGTATTCATACCTGCTAACACAACATATGCTCTGCAGCCCATGGATCAAAGATCCATTTCAGTGAAGGAAGTAACTGCAGATGTGGTAGCAATAGCAAAAGAACTAGAATTAGAGTCTGAAGATGGGACTGAATTGCTGCAATATCATGATAAAACTTGGTTTTAATGGATTAGAGTTGCCTCTGATGGATAAGCAAAGAAATTGTTTTCTTGAGATGGACTCTACTCCTGGTAAAGGCACTATGAAGATTGTTGAAAGGACAACAAAAGATTTAGAATATGACATAAACTTAGTTGATAAAGCAGCAGCAGAGTCCGAGAGATGTGATCTGATTTTGAAAGGGGTTCTACACTGGGTAAAATGCTATCAAACAGCATTGCATGCTACAGAGAAACCATTTGTGAAAGGATAAGTCAATTGATGTGGCAAACTTCACTGTTGTCTTATTTTAAGAAATTGCCATAGCCACCCTCACCTTTAGCAGTCACCACCCTGATCAGTCAACAACCATCATTATGCAGACAAGACCCACCACCAGCAGAGAAAAAAAAGGTCAGACGATGGTTAGCATTTTTTAGGAATAAAGTATTTCTAATTGGGACGCCTGGATGGCTCAGCAGCTAAACGACTGCCTTCGGCTCAGCGTGTGATCCTGGATGCCCGGGATTGAGTCCCACATCAGGCTCCCTGCATGGAGCCTGCTTTTCCCTCTGCCTGTGTCTCTGACTCTCTCTCTCTCTCTCTCTCTCTCTCTCTCTCTCTTTCTCTCTCTCTCTGTCTCTCATGAATAAACAAATAAAATCTTTAAAAAATAATAAAATAATAAACTATTTCTAATTAACATATGTATGTTTTTATACATAACACTCTTATACACTTAATAGATTACAGTATAATGGAAAACATAACTTTCATATGCACTAGGAAAACAAAAAAAAAATTTGAAAACAAAAAAATTGATTTGACTCCCTTTCTTGCAATATTTGCTTTATTTTGATGGTCTGCAACCTAACCTGCAATATCTCTGAGGCATGTCTGCATATTTTTACTCAAACTAATCACAGTCCAAACATGAAAAAAGAAGGTTTTATGCTTTGATGATGTTTTAGTTTTAGCCTCTTCAGTTCACCACATTTGCCCAGTGCAGCCCAATGATAGATAATGCTGGCTTCATGCTACTGACTTTTTGCCTCCCTCATATTTAACCAATACAAATGTTGTCCCACAAGTGATATGCTCTCCAGGCCCTTTACCAGTTTCTTTTTTTTTTTTTCCTTTACCAGTTTCTTAACCTTCTTTGAAGCTTACTGTCAGCGTGCTACTTGAAATAAGGCATTCAGAATTGAATATAATACTCCAGATGTATCCAAGCAGCATAAAGTTCAGAGGGATTAATTCATCTCATAATCAGGAAACTCTACTTCATTAATGAGGCCTAAGATTATATTTGTTTCAGCAGTTCATTTAACTTTAACTTCTTCCCTCACTACATTTCTATCCTTCCCAAAGATTCCTTCCATTTGGCCTTATCAGCTCCACTTCAGATTGACATTGGTTTGCAACTTCCAAAAAGACCACCAGATAGGCAAGGAGAGCCAGTGCAGGAAGAGTTGATAAAAAAAAAAAAAAAACAGGTCTCCAAAACAAAAGGAAGTCCACTTCAAAGGAAAGGGAACAGGGGCATCTGGGTGGCTCAGTGGTTGAGCATCTGCCTTCAGCTCAGGTCCTGATCCCAGAGTCTTGGGACCAAATCTGGCATTGGGCTCCCCACAGGGAGCCTGCTTCTCCCTCTGCCTATGTCTCTGCCTCTGTGTGTGTGTGTCTCATGAATAAACAAATAAAATCTTTAAAAAAGAAAAGGAAAGGGAACAAGCCAGCTAACAGTGTTACCAATGCACCCAGATACAGAGGACAGTTGGGGACTGCTAGAGATGGTGCTATGGAGAAGAATATCACAGCTGTGCCTATTGCACTCTTTGTAAACAACTAATTATTCCTGCTCACCAAAGTAACACCATATTATACATAAAGGCAGAAATCAGCATAAATAACCAAACTATTGTATACTTGAAGAATAAACTGAAAGGAAAAAAAAAGGCGAAGCTAAACCGTATTCCACAGATGTCAATTTGAAAGTCATGCCTTCTTGGATCACTTTTCCCCCACCTAATCTTTTGTTCTTCTATCCCTCCCTGCACGAACCTCTCTGCATTATTAAGAGTTTGGCAAATATAGTCAATTATTCTAAAGATGCCAAAACTCTCATTTGAACTTGTTTCCCAGTTAATGTACCATAGCAAAGAATGAATAGCTATTATGAGAAACTAAAAATAAAAATGTTCCAGAGTCTGTAATTGGCTTGTCTTGTTGGACTTTTTAGGGAGCCAAAGTACCAGTTCCAGGCTATTAGCCCTTGGTTTATAGGAGAATAATATAATATATTTCCTCATTAAAATACTTTGCTCTCCATGGTTTAAAAATTAAAGGGATGCATTTTATCCTACAATCTTTCATTTTAGGGGGTTTTGAAGCTTTGGAGGCACAATGAAAGGAGAAGAACAAATAGACACTCTGCTCTAAAAATCAGCTATTATCTTCATTAATGCTTTCCCTCCTTTTAAGTCAGTTTTCTAGCAGGCCCACAATTCACCACATCAGTCATTTATTTGTTTTCCAGAAACATATATCCATGTATGTTTGTGCATTTAAAATCAACTGCCAGTAATCTGCTGGGTTCGAAGCTAAAGGTACCTATATGCAATTATGGCAGACAGTTGAAATCACAAATTCATGGATCCCTAAGACACAACCTCAGCCAAGTGAGATTTATTTTGTAATCATGTTGCCATGGCCCTTCCCCTTATAATCCAATGAGACTAAATGCTGTCTGTGGTCTCTCTGTGGCTTTTATCCTAACAGAATGAGTATGTGTACCCTGTCCTCCATGCACGGTACATGTTAGGACCTTGTACTGCTTTTCATCACATTGATCATGATTGCAAGTCATTATCTGTGTAATATTTTTTTACTGCCTGTCCCCTGCACTATATTCTGAGCTCCATAAAAATAGGAATAATGTCTGTTTTGTTCTTAAATGTGTGTATCCTGTGCCTGGTAGGATACAAAGGTAGGGAGGGTAGGCACTAATGAATGAATGAACTATCAGCCTGGCTGAAGAAGAGTCTGTGTGTGATGTGATAAGGAACATAATTAGATCCCACTGAAGCCTTACCTAACCATCCTACTTAAATTTGCACAATGTCTCCAATATTCACAATCCCCCTTTTCTGCTTTATTTTTCTCTATAGCACTTATCTTCCAAAATACCATGTTTCACTAATTATTTTCTTAAAAAATACTTTATTTATTCATTAGAGACATAGAGAGAGAGACAGGGACACAGGCAGAGGGTGAAGCAGGTTCCCTGCTGGGAGCCCACTGCGGGACTCAATCCTGGGACCCCAGGATCACGCTGGAGCCAAAGGCAGATGCTCAACCACTAAACCACCCAGACGTCCCTCACTAATTCTTTTCATTATTTCTCTCCCCCTACTAGGGTGTTAACTCCATGATGGTAAACATTTCTGTCTGTCTTGTTCACTGCTCTTCCTGGAACCATGGAAACAATACCTGACATGAGGTAGTTATTCAATCACTATTTGTTGAATGAATGTTTTTTATGGACCAGACAAAGCTACATAAAATATTAAATACTACAAATACAGTACTAATTCTAAATTGTATAAGGGCACACCAGAAAAAAAAATGGGCCTGGCATAGCCCTAAGATATTAGGACTTGGTCCTGTTTCACTAGGGCAGGGTTACTCAGTGGACCCCAACCACCTTCGTCTCCCATGTGTCCTGTGTAGCCTCCAATTGTCACCAAGCCACTTCACACAACACAAAGCCTTTCTTCCCTAACAGGGCAACTTCATGTAAAACAGAGAAGGAATCTACCTTTTCCTTTTTTTAAGATTTTATTTATTTATTCATGAAAGACACACACAGAGAGAGAGGCAGAGACATACACAGAGGGAGAAGCAGGTTCCGTGCAGTGAGCCCAACTCAGGACTCGATCCCGGGACCCCAGCATCACACCCTGAGCCAAAGGCAGACACTCAACCACTGAGCCACCCAGGCGTTCCCAGGAAGCTGCCTTTTCCTGATCATGACACCTCCCTGTGACATGGGAGGAAAGTTCTATGTACACTTCTAAGGTATTAGCCTACTCCCCTCTACTAAATGCTTTTTACCAGAATTGTCCCCAAACTGAAATTTTATGGGTAAGTCATATTACTACTAGTCCCTGACAATTTTCAGTTGCCAAAGAGGCAGAGAAGCAAGAAAGAATGGGCATTTCTAGTCAATGGACCTTTTGGGTGTAGACAAGGTATCTGGAATTAGTAAAGTACTAGAAGCCTAGTAGCCTATCACTGTCCTGGGGAACTCTGTGCTAGGGGGTATGGAAGAAAGACTCTGGGTCAGAGAGACTTAGGTACATGTCCTGATTATGTGTGAGCTCAGAAAAATTACTTAGCCTTTACATACTTTAGTTTCTTCATCTGTAGAACTAGGATAATAGTTCTACATTTCCATTATCACTGGGCTGTTGTGAGGATTAAGTTAGCTAATATATGAAAAGCACTGACTGAGCCCAGGAACTGGCATACAGTTGGCGTCCGACTAATGTCCTCAGTCCCCTTCCCTCCTTGTATTGACTTCCCCTATTTTATGGAAGACACAGGGAAAAATCAATTTGCTATTCAAAATCATTATGAAAAGGCTTGAATTCTTTTTGCAAACGACAGTATCCTCTGAAAGGATAATCTCATTGAAAAAAACAAACAGTTTCATTTTTAACCTCTCCCTTTCTTTGCACTATAGTAAAGAAAACATATTAATACACATAAATGCACAGAAAAGAAACTTGGTAGGGCACCTGGGTGGCTCAATTGGTTAAGCATCTGCCTTCAGCTCAGGTCATGATCCCAGGGTCCTAGGATGGAGCCACATATCAGGCTCTCTGCTCAGAGGGCAGTCTGCTTCCTACCCCCACCCCACTTGTGCTTCTGCTCTCTCTCTGAAATAAATAAAAAATCTAAAAAAGAAAAAAAGAAGAAACTTGGACTTTTAACCTTTGCCTTCTTTTTTTTTTTTAAAGGGAAAATAAAGACAAAGAGCTCTTCAAAGCCAGCCCCTTTTTTCTTTCTTTGAAAAAAGAGCAAAAACACCACCAAGCAATGTTACTTGGTCCCCAAGGCATTTTTTAAAAAGGTCCTCCAACAGAATTAAAACTTGGAAAACCTCAGAGGAGCAGAAACCTGGGTGAGGAAAACTCACAACTTCCTTGTGAGGGAAAAATAAGAAAAGAAAATCGATACAATGAGCAGGCTGGAGAGCAGGGCAAGAAAGTTGTAGCTGAGCAAAAACAAAGCAGGGCTCTGCGGAAAGTAGAAGCTGGGGGGATGGTCCCTTGGGAGCTCTCATAGGTGACTAAAAAGAAAGCAGCAGCCTTCAGAAACTATTTAGCTCCTCTTTTTAACTACATTTTTGTCAGTATGGCTTGTGCTTGCTGACTGTGAAACCCTCAAAAGTAGGAGTTTCTCTAGGGGAGAAGAACCCTGCAAAAGTCAGGGTTTCTCTAGGGGAGCCACCTTTGGAGGCTAGGTAGCTCTCACTGACTTCAAAAGTAGCTTTCTTAGAAGAGGGAGGCAAACTTTGTTTTAAACTTTACCTCTCCCCTTTTGAGAATGCTGAGGCAATACCCTGGGGAAAGGGGGCCAAAATAACAGTTATTAATTACTCTAATTAACCCAATTCATAAGACATATTTGTATGGCTGTCATGACAACTGCTTTGACTAACTTGCCAAGAATAGCTTAGCTGTCCATTCAAATAAATCCCTGATAATTACCAGTCTGGTTTACTGGGCTTCCGTGATAATAATAATTAGTGCTACTGTACAAAAGGTCACACTAAACAATTTATGAATGATGCATTTTGCATGGTGATTATGTGAGTCACAGGCATTGTACAGAATGTTCACCATTATGCTATTCATGTGAAAAAAGAGTAGCTAGATTTGAGGCAGTGACTGACTCTAGTCTTTATAGACTATAGTCAGCAACAGGGGAAAGTGGAAACCTTAGACGTGTAAGGAATAATAGAGTACATTGTAACTGACTATGTCTCTGAAACTGTAAGTTAGGATCACAAGTCTTGGATTCAAAGGAAGATGAAATATGGACTAGTTGAATTATGAAGGTAATATACTCTGGTAAGTGTTTGTGAGGGTAGGAGGATGCTGCATTACATATAGCAGGGGACAATGTTAGAGAATAATAACGTCTATATCCAGATGTGCATGTTAAGCCCTATGCAATAAGGACAAGCCTCAGAAAAGAAAAGAAAGGGCCCCCTGACAACTGGTGATGACCTTGGTCAAGTAAATAGGCAGGGCATTTCAGTTGAAAGATCAATGTTTCATTATTCTAATGCAACAGTGTTACAGTCCATATGTTGGTATAGTAACATACTTTTGAAAAATGAATTCTGAATATTGCTGCCACAGTTGCAGGCCAGTAAAATCTCTCTACATTACACAATTAGAATAGGAAATACAGGGATCCCTGGGTGGCTCAGTGGTTGAGCATCTGCCTTCAGCTCAGGGCATGATCCCGAGGTCCCGGGATCGAGTCCCATATCAGGTTCCCCGCAGGGAGCCTGCTTCTCCCTCTCCTATGTCTGCCTCTCTCTGTGTGCCTCACATGAATAAATAAATAAAATCTTTTTAAAAAAGAATAGGAAATACAGATATCATTACTCTGGGTTTTTGAAACACTATGTATTTGACTAGTTTGAAAAGGCTGAGTACATTGCAAAAGTACTGGTCCTCTCACCTCTTTCCATTTTGCCTTAACTTTGGTTCTCTTCCATGGTACCTGGTGTGGCTCAGTGGTTGTGCATCTGCCTTCAGCTCAGGGCATGATCCCTGGGTCCTGGGAGGAGTCCCACATCAGGCTTCCTGCATGGAGCTTGCTTCTCCCTCTGCCTGTGTGTCTCTGCCTCTCTCTGTGTCTCTCATGAATGAAAAAAATAATATCTTTAAAAAAATGTCTGATTCTCTCCCTTCCAGATAGATATATATATCTAGATATAGGTAGGTAGGTAGGTAGGTAGGTAGGTAGGTAGATAGATAGATAGATAGATAGATAGATAGATATAGGCAGGCACAATGTTTTGGTATTGAAGAAAAAAAGAACCAAATTCTTGGTTCTTATTCCATTCCAATATCAAATAATTTTATTTATTATCAAGGTCTTTTTTTCTAAACTACAAGTCTTTTCAGATGACTATATGTCATTCTAAGCTTCAGACTATGCTATAAGTACTGTTCACAGCCAATTAGAAATTTGGCATTAGTGAAGCGTTCTGGTTGAGCTGGCAGAAAGAGATACAAAACACATCCCTTTGTTGCCAGTAAACTTGGATCTTTTTTTTTTATGACAGCAAATATATAGAAGGTTCATTTATGGTGAGCAATCACTGAGATGCTACAATAAAGCCCTTGGAATGCTGCCTGGCACATGGTAAGTGTTCAAGGGATGAGAAGCTATGTGAAGAAGAAATTAGGCAATATTTACATTAATGTGAGACACAAGATTGTGATTTGCCACCAAGTTGAGATTCTGGAACATTAAGATCACAATTAGTAATGCCCCTTCTGTTGCTTATGGGAAGCCATGACTCACACTCCTTTGAATGACTTTTGGTTCCCTCCTTTCCAGGGATGAATAAAATTGCAAAATATTTTGATGTGAAAAGAAAAAAAAATTGAGGTAGATCCTTGTCTGCATGTAATGTCCATGCATGTAATAGAATAATCTACATATGAATTTTAATGACTTTATCCATGTTTAATGGGTATCTCTTAGAATCGCATATTAGAAATCATATGAAAGCAGGACTGTGTTAAAAGACACCAGAGATGGGGATCCCTGGGTGGCTCAGCGGTTTAGCGCCTGCCTTCAGCCCAGGGCATGATCCTGGAGTCCTGGGATCAAGTCCCACATCGGGCTCCCTGCATGGAGCCTGCTTCTCCCTCTGCCTGTGTCTCTGAACCCCCCCCTCACTGATAAATAAATAAAATCTTTTAAAAAAAGACACCAGAGTTTTATCATAATTCTTCCAATAACCTGCAGTGGAACCTGGTAAAATGTCCATTTTCCACACAATTGTCTTTCCTTATTTTTTTTTCATTTTGGAACAGAGAGATGATAATAATGGCATTTTAAGTAACAAGTTGCCGTCTAAGGTGTTTTAAGTATGCCAAACAATAAACTGTTACTAGGAAAGTAGTATAACCAACACTTAGCCTTCATGCACATAGTTCATCTTATACACTGCCCTTCCCTACCCCCACCCCAGCAGACTGTAAACTCCTTGAAGACGAGGAGTATCCCACACTCACATCTATAAACCCTGCAGGATCTAGCACCGACTCTGGCGTACAGGGAGGTGGAGGTGCCCCATATCACACAGCTGAATGGAACTGAACCTGTGAGCAAACATGGCTGGCTGGGGGACTGAAGTGTTCAGTCAGAGCTTGTGGAGAGCTGTACATGTTAAGAAGAAGCAAATCTGCAAGTATGTAATTAACAACCCAATGACTGCAGATGAGAAAGAGAATTCAATACTACACAGCACGGAACACAACTTAACAAGCATCAACCCATGTAAGGGAACCTAATACACTACACATGGTGAAGAAAATCCTGCTAGGCAGTGAGGTATAAGGGAATCTAATCTTCTATGAATGGAAAGCAGCTTAATAGGGTTTGATGTGATTAGAAATCCAATATACTGGAGTAAAAGGAAACCTAATACAAAATAGTAGGGAAGAGGGAATAAGCACTGGTGATTAACCAGACTGGTCACTGGAAGTTTCGTTTGTTCCAAAGACACAAAACTAACCCAGATAAGTATTCAGTCCAGGATTGCAAGTCTGTTGAGAAAGGGCAGAAATGACCTTGGCTATACAAACACTTATTTTTTAAGTTGTTCGTTTGTACCACACAAAACCAAGGAGGAGCCTGGACCTGACTCCCAATCTTGTTCCCATCGTACAGAAGCCATCCATAAGACAGCAAGCTGACAGTGCCACTTGCTCCATCAGAAACAATTACTGTGTTAAATGTCCTTTGTGTTTATAGTATTAGCACTTTGCTGGCATGGGAAGTAAGAACACTGCTACTAGGTTCACCAATTAACATGCAATCTACTCATGTGGATCTCTGAAATGGGGGGGGGCTTCCTTGAGCCCCAAAGGGAAAAGCTGGAAAGCATTTTATTGGGAAATCACTCTACTTTCTAAATAACCTGTTCTTTGGTACAGCTTTTTTCCATACTTGCTAGCAGTAAGGAAATTTTCATGAAAAATGGCCTTCTGGAGCCATCACTATTATTTATGAGGAATGTTAACTGTGGCTGATGCTTTACAACAGGCAGAATATGCTAAACCTTGCCTGTTCCTCATGTGTAGTTATCATTATGACTAGTTGGTTATAAAGTGCCCTGCATTTATATTAACGTGCTAGCAGTATAACTACCACCAGCTGAGCAATTCTCTGTGGCACCAGAATTGTTTGAGCAAACCAGAACAAAAGTCAGGTTAAGATATCAGGAGATTGGGGAACCCTGGGGGGCGCAGCGGTTTAGCGCCTGCCTTTGGCCCAGGGCGCAATCCTGGAGACCCGGGATTGAGTCCCACGTCGGGCTCCCGGTGCATGGAGCCCGCTTCTCCCTCTGCCTGTGTCTCTGCCTCCCTCTCTCTCTCTCTCTCTCTGTGACTATCATAAATAAAAATTAAAAAAAATAAAGTTTAAAAAAAAGATATCAGGAGATTGGCACTAAGGGCAGACAAATGTGAAGTTGGTGGGGTTTGTCAGAAGACCATACTAAACTGCACACCTCCTCACTCCCTGCAGCTGGGTCCTGGTCATCTTTTCTGATTATGTCATTAACACAAACAAGTCTCCACTTGCATCAGCACTGCCATGCCAAGAGCTTATACTAGCTTTCCTCTGCCTCTCACACATCAGGCACAGAACTGTCACAGACATATGCAGATTGCTCTGTAAGGCCAGTGATGTTGTAGGCAGACAGGCCACAGCTGGATTCTCTGACCTTGGGCAGAGTGAACAGAGCACACAGTTAAGAGGAGACAATCCTCTTTGGACTTCAGCAAGGAGCAAATTCAATAAAGAAGTCAAATTGGGGAAGATGAATCTCCCCCTGGCCACATCATCCTCGTTATCAGGACATGTCAAGAAGCAGGGCAGCTGCTATGAGGACAACGGCCCAGGGAAAGCAAAAAAGAAGAGCCCAGAGAGTCTATCTTGCTATTGGCAAAATGAGTCCTTTCCAAATGAGTCACGCACGGTACTAGCAACTCTGTGATCTATCACAGCCTCTCTCTCTCTTTCTCTCTTACACACACACACACACACACACACTTTCCTCCCAGATCTCAAGAACACAATCCATTTCTATTTTTCATCTAGACGGTAGCTTTTGCCCACCTTTTAAAAATAGGTGGGGAATGGTTTCCCTTGATAGAAATATTACAAAGAGTAAAGGCCAAGATGCACCTCTGTCTCTGGGAAATGTAAAGATGAAGAGAGAAAGACAATGAAATTTCTCTGGCCAGAGGAATAAAGGCTGGATTTTGGTGCGTTCGTGCGCCCTCTGCTGACTATCAGCCAGAACTTCACAGGGAAAAAAATGGAGCAGAAAGGGAAGAGGGAAAAAGAAGCTGAGATTGCAAACAGGAAATAGGGAAGGAATGAGTCCTTTCTTCTCTGAGGCCTGCTGTCTGTTTATCTAGAGGAACGAGGAAGAGGAAAAAATTCTTGTCTTCTTCTCTATCAAAAGCAGCCAAGAAAGAAGATAAAAATCATAAATATTGCCTTGAAACTACTGATTTGCCCACATCGTGAATGTGACTAGTATGCCTTGCATGTGCCATAAACACCATCTTACAGAGCTCATCTGCATACCACCCACTATCATGTGTGGGTGCTGCGTGGCCACAAAAGGCCCTCGAGCAGACACTGTAAGAATGCACTTAAGTCATAAACCATCCATCTGAAGCCGACTGCAGGCTGCTTCTTTCTTTACTTTGAAATCAGTTCTTTTCATGGCTGCTTTTCTTTTTTTAAAAGATTTTTTTATTTATTCATGAGAGACACAGAGAGAGCGTCAGAGACACAGGCAGAGGGTGAAGCAGTCTCCATGCAGGAAGCCGGATGTTTGGACTCAATCCTGGGACTCCAGGATCACGCCTTGAGCTGAAGGCAGACGGGCTTAACAGCTGAGCCACCCAGGTGTCCCTCATGGCTGCTTTTCTGAAATGAATTTGCTCTCTGCTGAATTCACAGTAGACTCTGAACTACCGCCACTACCCTCCTACCTCAGCCCCTTCCACTTTCCTAACCAATGCCTGGGTTCAGAACTTCAGTGCTCAGCTTCTAACCACCTGGGGGGAGGGAGGAAGGTCTCCCTGAGATTAGGCCAATGGTTTAACTTCAGATCCATACCTTGCCAGCCACACAGCATGTGAGGTTTTTCCACTTGCCCACCTGCTCTGATGCCACTGGTACTCTCACTATGGCTCCACCAAGTTCCTTCCTACTTAGGGTCTTCACACATGCTACTCCTCAGCTCTCAACCATGACCCCATCCCACAGCTTTTTGCATCACTGACTCTGGCTCGCCCTTCAAGCGTCAACCCAAGTAAGACTTCCACAATTCCCTAGACTAGATCACGTTGCCCCTTTTGTGTCTTGTATAACAGTCTTATTTCACAAGACTGTAATTTTATATTAGGGTTTTGTCTCCCCACTCCATGGAGGTAGGGACTTTGTCCCTTTTGTTCACCATTATTTAACCAGTATCTAGAATACCAAGACACGGGGAAGAAAAAGTATATAATGAAATAAGTGAATATCCATACCAAAACAAGTTAAAATATTCAACAAAAGAGTTTGCTAATATTGGCAGAAGCCTGAAGAAAGCATTATGGAACACATCCCCAAAGTCTCTGTTCTTTAGATTTTATTTCTCCCAAACACCCAGATATACTTAGTTATTTCAAGAAACGCTGGCAAAAATTTTATGCCACAGCCTGCTTTCTGCTTCAATCACCTTTAATTCTGTTTTCAAATTCCAAATCAAAACCCTATTCCCTGCCACAACTTACACAGCAAGTGCTTATGCTATGTTTATTATTATGTTAATTTTGTAAACCCAGGAGTCGATAAAACATTATATTGATAACATAATTTCATTGTATTCTGCAAACAGGCCATGACCTGATACTGAACCAATTAGTATTGCACTCTATGCATTCTCATTTGATCTAATAATGACATACAGTATTTACAAAGTCCATTATTCAGCAATAAAAAGGCCCAGAATTATTTGATCCATGTCTGACTTTTCAGATTCTAAGCAATCTTTTTTTCTCACTTTGAAATATTATCTATAAGGCCTTTTACCAAACTGCATTCTGTGTGCAATATATAAGGTCCATGGCCAAAGATAGATGTTATTTTAAAATTCCTCTTCCTACTAATAGGTGAGTAGACATGACCTACTACCTAGTCTGCAAATTTTTAACATTGGTAGGAAAATGCCAAAAGGTCTTAGCTTAGCGAAATTTCACATATGTGAATTAAAGATGAGTTAATGCAATCCACCAACAGAGACATTTTAAAATCTTCGGTATGGCATACATATGCCATGACAAAGGACAGCAAAACCTGACAAAATGAAACCAGCTAAGATCAGTGAGTGATATGTATCCAAGCTTCTTGTGGTCATTGAAAATAGACTTTTTTAATCCTGCTGCTCAGTGATAGAGAAATTAAATTTCACTAGGGGTTAGTGCTCATTTGATTTCACATGAAGGGAAATTTTCTTCCCTTGGTTCTTTACTTGCACCAAGGGAAACTACATCCCATGGAAGGTTTTAGGTAGACTGTCAAGGTTATGGGGCTCAATTTATTATGATACACTTCTCTCTGCTACATTGTTATCAATCACTGAATTACCTTCAACCTGAACAAGAAAGCTAGAACAAAGGGGAGAATCTGTTTCATGCACGGAACCCTTATAAAATTGCTTTCAGAGGAACTGTCCACCTGAAACGAGTCATTAAATAAGCTTTGTATTTTGCACATTTCACCATGGTTAAGATGATGTAATATGGGCAATTACACACAAGCAACTCGAAACTTGTCGTCCAAAATAGCTACAGCACAGCTGAGGTTTACTCTGGGTCTGGGGTTTATAGCAAAGCAACAACCTTCCCTGCTCACAAAAGCACAAAAGCTGCTACAAATTCAAAGAAAACCCTGAGCTGCATTTGGGTATCATTTTAATTGTACGTGTGTGGATTATAACTGTATAAGCTAAAAGCAGGGGTGGGGGGGATCAGCTTGTACTTAAATGAACACAGAGTGATTGGTACTCAACTGCTAACTCTATAGGGAACAATATCTAGTCATTAAAAAAAAAACCTGATTAGGAAATAGTGGCACCCAGATACATATTATTTTGTTGGCAGCAATGACTCACAGTGAGACCACACTTGCCACGATTCATGCATTTCATTCAGGTTAAATATCATAATAGAGAATCAAGTTTTTGTTCTCCCTTCCTACCTCTCACCAGCCTCGTGGCACTTCCTTAAAATCCCCCAAAGTATAAATTGGTCCCCAAGTGGCAAAAGTGGAATTGGAGCCTTTGCCCTAGGCCATTACATTCCATCCCAAAATTGGAAAAAAAAGAAAACAGAAAAGAGTGTAGGGGCACCTGGGTGGCTCAGTGGTTGAGCCTCTGCCTTTGGCTCAGGTCGGGATCCTGGGGTCCTGGGATCAAATCCTGCATCAAGCCTGCTTCTCCCTCTGCCTCTCTATCTGTGTCTCTCATGAATAAATAAATAAAATCCAGAAAGAAAGAAAGAAAGAAAGAAAGAAAGAAAGAAAGAAAGAAAGAAAGAAAGAAAGAAAGAATCCCTAAATAAAAGACACCAACAACAGGTTTCCTGGGTAGAAGGAAGGCATGTATGGGACAGAGCACTGTCCTAGGAAACTGAGCTCAAAATTCCTCACCATGAACTGGCTATTTAAAATTCATTTGTAAGTCACTTGCATTAAAGAAAGGAGAAAAAGCAGTGGCCCTGAAACAGAGCCCAGGTCTGTGGAACCAACAGGTCATAGGAGAAGAAAGGCTTGGGGCAGTATTTATTAAAGTGTAGGTCACAACCCTAAGCCAGTGGTCCATGAAATTGCCATCTCCAGAGCTTCCTAGCTAATGGAGATGCCCAGCACAGAGTCATGACAGAGAAAGGTTGAAAATGTCAGTTAAGGCCTAAATTGATATCCACTGACTCTAGAAAGAAAACACAAAGGATAACATCAGAGAAGGACTTTCTGCTCTCTTGCTGGCACATCTAGCCAACTCGGATTTATGTAGGACCTCATCCCATTTCACAACTGAACTATGGATGAGTATCATAGTAAAGGACAATGAGCAACCTAGGAGGAACCACTAATAAAAAGAATAAATGTTGTCCTATAAAAAGGCCTTCATGCAATGTGGCAGTATACAAAATCAATGCCCAGGAATCAGTGGCATTTCTATATACTAACAATGAGACTGAAGAAAGAGAAATTAAGGAGTCAATCTCATTTACAATTGCACCCAAAAGCAGAAGATACTTAGGAATAAACCTAACCAAAGAGGTAAAGGATCTATACCCTAAAAACTACAGAACACTTCTGAAAGAAATTGAGGAAGACACAAAGAGATGGAAAAATATTCCATGCTCATAGACTGGAAAAATTAATATTGTGACAATGTCTATGCTACCCAGGGCAATTTACACGTTCAGTGCAATCCCTATCAAAATACCATGGACTTTCTTCAGAGAGTTGGAACAAATTATCTTAAGATTTGTGTGGAATCAGAAGAGACCATGATTAGCCAGGGGAATATTGAAAAAGAAAACCAGAGCCGGGGGCATCACAAGGCCAGATTTCAAGTTGTACTACAAAGCTGTGATCAAGACAGTGCGGTACTGGCACAAAAACAGACACATAGATAAATGGAACAGAATAGAGAACCCAGAAATGGCCCCTCAACTCTGTGGTCAACTGATATTCAACAAAGCAGGAAAGACTATCCACTGGAAAAAGGACAGTCTCTTCAATAAATGGTGCTGGGACAATTGGGCAGTGATGTGTAGAAGAATGCAACTAGACCATTCTCTTACACCATACACAAAGATAAACTCAAAATGGATAAAAGATCTAAATGTGAGACAAGAATCAATCAAAATCCTAGAGGAAAATGCAGGCAACACCCCTTTTGGAACTTGGCCACAGCAACTTCTTGCAAGATACATCTATGAAGGCAAGAGAAACAAAAGCAAAAATGAAGTATTGGGACTTAATCAAGATAAAAAGCTTCTGCGCAGCAAAGGAAATAGTCAACAAAACTAAAAGACAACCTACAGAATGGGAGAAGATATGTGCAAATGACATATCAGATAAAGGGCTAGTATCCAAGATCTATAATGAACTTATTAAACTCAACAGCAAAGAAACAAACAATCCAATCATGAAATGGGCAAAAGACATGAACAGACAGAAATGTCACCAAAGAAGACATACACATGACCCACAAGCACATGAGAAAATGCTCCACATCACTGGCCATCAGGGAAATACAAATCAAAACCACAATGAGACCCACCTCACACCAGTGAGAATGGGGAAAATTTACAAGACCGGAAACAACAAATGTAGGAAAGTGTGTGGAGAAGAGGCAACGCTCTTGCACTGTTGGTGGGAATGTGAACTGGCACAGCCACTCTGGAAAACTGTGTGGAGGTTCCTCAAAGAGTTAAAAATAGATCTGCCCTACGACCCAGCAATTGCACTGCTAGGGACTTACCCCAAAGATACAGATGCAGTGAAAAGCCAAGACACCTGCACCCCAATGTTTATAGCAGCAATGTCCACAATAGCCAAACTGTGGAAGGAGCCTCAGTGTCCACCGGAAGATGAATAGATAAAGATGATGTGGTCTATATATACAATGGAATATTACTCAGGCATTAGAAATGATGAATACCCACCATTTGCTTTGACGTGGATGGAACTGGAGGGTATTATGCTGAGTGAAGTAAGTCAATCGGAGAAAGACAATCATTATATGCTTTCACTCATATGTGGAATATGAAAAATAGTGAAGGGGATTTTAAGGGAAAGGAGAGAAAATGAGTGGGAAAAATTAGAGAGGGTGACAAAACAAGAGACACTCCTAACTCTGGAAAACAGACAAGGGGTAGTGGAAGGGGCAGTGGGTGGGGAGATGGGGTGACTGGGTGATGGGCACTGAGGGGGGCATTTGACGGGATGAGCACTGGGTGTTATATGTTGGGAAATCGAATTCCAATTAAAAAAATATGTTAAAAAAATGAGACCCGATGAATCCTTTGATAGATTCCTATGTGTTTGAATGAAAAAGGCTATGTATTCTGGAGCCATTCTGGAGGACGATGGGATAGCCTGCCTGTATATGAAACTTGTGGAAATGGAGGAAAATCAGATACTGATGATCTCATTTGAGGCCCTGCTTCAAGCCTTACAGCTTGACTTCTCAGATATGTGAGCCAGTAAATTACCTGTGTGTTTAAACTTGTTTAGGTTGTGGGATGCCTGGGTGGCTCAGCAGTTGAGCATCTGCTGGGCATGATCCTGGGGTCCTAGAATCGAGTCCCATATCGAGCTCCTTGCTGGGAGCCTGCTTCTCCCTCTGTCTGTATCTCTGCCTCTCTCTCTCTCTCTCTCTCTCTCTCTCTCTCTGTGTGTGTCTATCATAAATAAATATACAAAATCTTTAAAAAATAATAAATTACATAAATAAATAAAAAGGAATTCGTAAACTAAAAGCAAAAAAATATGCTGGGGTGGAATTTACTTGTAACAATTAAATAGAGGCAAATGGCAGTTTTCCTTCATTTCAAAATTGCTTGCGATGCCTGGATGGCTCAGCCATTGAGCCTCTGTCTTTGGCTCAGAGCAGGATCTGGGGGTCCCCGGATTGAGTCCCGCATTGAGATCCCCATGAGGAGCCTGCTTCTCCCTCTGCTTATGTCTCTCTCTCTCTCTATGTCTCTCATGAATAAATGAAATATTTTTTAAAAACTTGGATTGTGTTGCCCCCCCCCCCGTACTCTGTTAAGGGAGAAGAGAATCTGTTTTCTTCCAAATTAGGAGTACAGTTTCTATGTCTTCCTTGGCATAAAGAGATGATAATAAACAGCTACTTAATATTTGTTTTTTAAAAGATTTTATTTACTTATTTACTCATGAGAGACACTGAGAGAGAGGCAGAGACATAGGCAGGGGGAGAAGCAGGATCTCTGCGGGGAGCTCAATTCAGCACTTGAGCCCAGGACCTGGGGATCACGCCCTGAGCTGAAGGGAGAGTTCAACCACTAAGCCACCCAGGTATCCCTACTTAATATTTGTTGAAGGCTTATTTTGTGTCAGGTGCTTTAATACTCACATTGAATCTTCACAAAACTCTATGAGGTGGGTACTATTACTTTCATTTTTAAATGTCGAAGCTGAAGCACAGAGAAAAACTTCCCTAAATCACTCTGCTAAAGACTAGGGTACTCAGAATTCTAAAAGACAGTCTGCATCCAGAATCCAAGGTCTTACCAGTGTGTCCTTTCTATTCCCAGTTGGATAACTCCAAGTCCTTCCTTTTCTTTTCCCAGAGCACCCAAGTGAAAAGCATTGTCTAAGGAAACAAGAAGGGATGACATTCAAAATATAGCTGCAGATGTTAAGAGATCTCCTACATACTCGACCAGCATCATCCATTTAGAAAATGTAATGGAAAAAGAGCCCAGTTAAAATAACGGCAACTTCTTGAAAGATACATCTATGAAGGCAAAAAAAAAAAAAAAAGCAAAAATGAACTATTGGGACTTAATCAAGATAAAAAGCTTCTGCACAGCAAAAGAAACAGTCAACATAACTAAAAGACAACCTACAGAATGGGAGAAGATATGTGCAAATGGCATATCAGATAAAGCACTAGTATCCAAGATCTATAAAGAGTTTATTAAACTCAACACCCAAGAAACAAAAAAATCCAATCATGAAATGGGCAAAAGACACGAACAGAAATTTCACCAAAGAAGACCTACACATGGCCAACAAGCACATGAGAAAATGCTCCGCATCACTTGCCATCAGGGAAATACAAATCAAAACCACAATGAGATACCACCTCACACCAGTGAGAATGGTGAAAATTAACAAGACAGGAAACAAACAAAAAAAAAAGACAGGAAACAACAAATGCCGGAGAGGATGTGGAGAAGGGGGAACCCCCTTGCTCTGTTGGTGGAAATGCAAACTGGCACAGCCACTCTGGAAAACTGTGTGGAGGTTCCTCAAAAAGTTAAAAATAGAACTATGACCCAGCAACTGCACTAATGGGTATTTACCCCAAAGATACAGATGCAGTGAAACACTGGGACACCTGTACCCGAATGTTCATAGCAGCAATGTCCACAACAACCAAACTGTGGAAGGGGCCACAATGTCCTTCAACAGATGAATGGACAAAGAAGATGTGGCCTATATATACAATGAAATATTAGCCATCAGAAGAGATGAATAACCACTATTTGCTTCAACATAGACGGAACTGGAGGGCATTATGCTAAGTGAAGTAAGTCAATCAGAGAAGGACAATCATCATATGGTTTCACTCATATGGGGAATATAAGAAATAGTGAAAAGGATTATAAGGGAAAGGAGGGGAACTGAGTGGGAAAAATTAGAGAAGGAGACAAACCATGAGAGACTCCTAACTCTGGGAAATGAACAAAGGAAGGGGAGGTGGGAGGGAGTTGGGGTAACCGGGTGATGGGCACTGAGGAGGGCACTTGATGGAATGAGCACTGGGTGTTATACTATATGTTGGCAAATCAAACTTCAATGAAAAAAATAAAAATAAATAAAATAATAGCAAAACTATGAAATAGCTGGGAATAAGGTTAACAAAAAATGTAAGGAGAACTATATGAATTTACTAATGACATTAGAATGAAAGTGACTAAAATGGAAAGATGCCACATTCCTAGATAAAAAGGCGAAATATTATATACATGTTAATCCTTCCTAAATTTTTTTATCGGTTTGGCAGATTTCCAGTTAAAATCCCAACATTTCGGGGATGGGGGGTGCTTGGGTAGCATTTGACTGTTGATCTCAGCTCAGGTCTTGATCTCAGAGTCGTGAGTTTAAGCTCTGCATTAGGCTCCATGCTGGGTGTGGAGCCTACTTTTAAAAAATAAAAAAATAAATCCCAACATTTTTAAACCTTAACATGATCCCAAAGCTTATCTAAAAGAATACAGAAAAACTTTTTGTGAAAAGACAAAGGATAAAGAGAAACTAACCCTACCATCTATTAAAATCTATTATAAACCAGTAATGATTAAATCAGTGTGGTATTGGTACAGAAGTAGACAAACAGATCAGTGGGAAAAAATAGTTTGGTCATGAAAAAGAATGAAATCTTGCCATTTGCAATGATGTGGGTGGGAGCTAGAAGGTATTCTGCTATTTGAAATGTCATGTTATATGCAACTGATGAATCACTGAACTCTACATCTGAAATTAATGATGTTAACTAAATTGAATTTAAATAAAAAATGAAAATTAAAAAGAATAGCTTGGGAAAGAGTATATCCTAGTGTATATAAAAACTTCATGTATGATTTTTTAATAAATTAATTTTTATTGGTGTTCAATTTACCAACATACAGAATAACACCCAGTACTCATCCCGTCAAGTGTCCCCCTCAGTGCCCGTCACCCATTCACCCCCACCCCCCGCCCTCCTCCCTTTCCACCACCCCTAGTTCGTTTCCCAGAGTTAGGAGACATGTATGATGTTTTTAAGAAGCACCAGAAGGGTGCCTGGGTGGCTCGGTCAGTTAAGCATCTGACTCTTGAGCTCAGCTCAAGGTCTTGATCCTCAGGGCCATGAGTTCAAGCCCCACATTGGGCTCCACGCTGGGCACGGAGCCTACTTTAAAAAAAGGAGGGAGCACCTGGGTGGCTCAGTTGTTTGAGCAACTGACTCTTCATTTTGGCCCAGGTCAGGCTCCAGGCTCAGCATGGTGTCTCTCTATGCCCCTCCCCCAACTCATGTGCACATGCATGTGCTGTCTCTCTAAATAAATAAAGATCTTTTAAAAAAGGCACTAGAAAGCAGTGAGGAAAGAAGAGAAATAAAGAATAAATGATACTAAATCAGCCAACTAACCATCTAGAAAAATATTTTTTACATTGTCACTTCTAATAATATGTCAAAATAAATTCTTAAGGAATTAAAAACATAATAAAAAATTCATAGGGAGAAAGCATTCATGGATTATAAAGTATTAAACTCACAAAAGCAATTTTTTTCAGTACTTTGAATAATAAAGATATTTTTACAACCCTAAAAAAGATTCATAAGGATACTGGAAAAATGTGAAATACATAAATATGTATATATACATATAAATAATTTTTAAATTTTTGTATATAATGATTCCTTCCACAACACTCTGTAAAAAATAAGCATAAACTGAATTAAAAGTCATACAACACACTGAAAAAATTCTTTTCAACAAAAGGAGATTTTTTTTCAAAACAGGTTTAAACTAAAGTTAGATAACCCATTTTCATCTATGGAACTAATAATTCTCCCTCCCACTCTTGTTCCCTATCCTCTCATTGGCCACTTTCCCAACAGGTATACATTCCAATTATTTTGTTTATTCTTTCATACAATTTCATGCAATATATAAACCAATAAAATATGTATTCTCTCTTCTCCCCTTTTTCATCTGAATGATACTATGCCTACATATTTTTCTGAATCTTCTCCTTGTTTAGTTACCAATATATTTAGAGATTATTCCATATTAAGATATGAAACATTCATTTTTTAAATATTATATTCATTTTTAAAAATGACATACACATTGTTTTCACTTTTGTCATATCAGATAATACATCAGTGGATAACCTTGTATTTACATCATTCTGTACATGGTCAAACATATCTATAGGATGAATACCCTAAAAATGGAATTGCTGTGTCAAATCGCATATGCATCCACAGTTTTGAAGGACATTATTCAATTTCCCTCCATGGGGCCGGTACCAATTTATATACCCACAAACAATATATGAGACTGCTCGTTTCCCTATGGCTTCACCAGACTATACTTAAAATTATAATAATGCTTTGTGAATACAGTGAAATGGGCTGTTATACACTGTTGGTAGAACTGCACATTGGTACTTTTTTAAGGAAAATATATATCAGACGTCTTAAAACATGTAAACCTTCAGATAAAACAATTAAACTTCTAGAGAATTTTTTCTAACGTAACAATCAGAGATCACAATGAGATTTATGTATAAGGATATCACAGGATATTATAATACGACAAAATTTAAAGAACTTAAAAGGTGAACATTAGATATTGAGTAAAATAAATTTTATCCATAGAACAGAATACAATTCAATCACCAAAAAACAGATGGCTTAGGGAGATTTTCTAATGATACAAAAAAAAAAACTCTTATGATGCAAAATAAAGATGGGAAAAGAAACAATTATCCCAAATAAAGTGATCCTTAAAACAGCAAAAATATGAATGCTTTTTCATTAATTCAATAACTTTTATTGGCATTTTTGTTGTGTCAGGCACATAAAAAAAGTTAATGATGGTTGTCCTTGAGTGGGAGAATCATGGATGACTTTCCAACTTCTTGAAATATTTCTGCCTTTTTCCATTTTTTCACAGTGGAAACAAACTGATTTTTATAATAAGTAACCAATGAAAACAATAATAAAAGATAATAAACCCAGCCTACTTTTCCTCCATAGAGCAACAGGTTTCTTAATAATTCTAAAGTAAAAGTCAATAGTATACTGCATTCAAACAATCAGGACATTTACAGACATGTCTTCAAAGATGATCATCACTTGTTGCAAGGGGCTTTTGGGTACCTGTATCTCCCTAGGTGGCTCAGTCTCCCTCATGATAGCACTAGTAAACAAGAACATCTCAGCCACAACATCAATTCTGTTCTTGGATCCTAAGCAACAGCAGTCATGGAAAGTGGAGGTAGGGAGAACACCAAGGTCTTTAGGCCGATTCAGGGCCCATAAACAAGTTCATAATCAGACCTTTGCATACATCCTACACAACACGATGTGTTTAGTAGGGCCTTCCTCGGAGCCTTGACTGTCAACTGCCAATAGGATCAGAATTCAATAAACAAAATTCCTTGTTTTTAATCTTCTTATCACCTTCTGCAGTTTTATCCTCATTTAAGTGGTGATACGAATTTGCATAGCATTACAATTTATTTTCTTCAGCCCAAACACTCTGCTTTGTCACACTAACTTCTTTCAAATTCTGGCTTAAAATCAATTAAATATTTTATTTTCCTGAAAATTCTTTTTCTATTCCAAACAATGCCCTCTTTAAGCTACATACAAAGGAACAATGTGAATCTTAAGTTGCTTCATAACCAGGTTGTAAGCATTTTCAGTATATCTTTAAATGAGGAATTTTACAATAAAGAACTAAGATAGAAAATAGAGAATTTGGGAAGAAGGTAGTGGTGTTTTCCTTAATTTCCCTTAATTGTGAGCCCCTTCTTCTTGTGCTCCCACACACAAAAGCAGCAGATATTTATTTTTATCAAATACTCCACATTATAACATGAAAAACATATCCTTTGGGATCCCTGGGTGGCGCAGCGGTTTGGCGCCTGCCTTTGGCCCAGGGCGCGATCCTGGAGACCCGGGATCGAATCCCACATCGGGCTCCCGGTGCATGGAGCCTGCTTCTCCCTCTGCCTGTGTCTCTGCCTCTCTCTGTGTGACTATCATAAATAAATAAAAAAAATTAAAAAAAAACCTTTCTTTAAAAAAAAAAAAGAAAAGAAAAACATATCCTTTGAACTGAAACTCATTTAGTTAAATGATTACACATATAAGAAATACAATCCAACCAAAGGCCATGATCTCCATTTATTTATCCAAGGGATGAACTACAGAATTAGGCCACAGATGTTTTCCTATAGCAGACAAACACTTCTACAATCAAGATGACATTGTACAGATGACATTCTCTTCGATTAGCTATGGAGTGGGGGTGAAGCATCTGTTTGTTTTTTAATACATATCTTCTTTGCAATATCTAAATAGTTCTGGTATCTACACAGGGCCACTGAATAAACAATTTTGTATTTAAGTGCAATATTTACTATATGAGAAGTTTATACAGCCATCAATTAAAGAGGTGTTCCAAAGGATGCTGGGGTTTTTTATTTATGCTGTACAAAGTTAAGCTACTAAATGGGGGCTCAAACAAATAAATGTACCTTTCTTAAAAGGGTTGACTTCAATAAAATATTAAAAAGCAAAAAAAAAGGAACAAACAAAGAAAGAAGAAAGAAAGAAAGAAAGAAAGAAAGAAAGAAAGACTGAATTCATTTCATTTTATTGGAAAAAATTGTGCATTTCGCCAAGGCTTGATTTGAAATTTTGAGCATCTCAGTAACAATCAACTCATTAACTCTCTCTTTCCTTTGTTCCAAATTCTTGGAGACTATTGTATGCCTCAGATTCGAGAAGCCCAAATATGAAATCAAATACTGAAGAATATTTAAAAGGTCCTCCCTCAAACTGGTTATTTGGTCCTGAAAAGGACACTGATAATTATATTTTGCCAAAAGTGACCCTTAGATCAAAGCTTATTTCATTTTCATAGTATTAAAAGTCTGTACAGTTAATTGTTACTATTTTAAAATCTCTCATTCTAAAACTAAAATTTGTGAACCAGATGTCTAACACTGATGAGATATATCTACTTTTACAAGAGTGTACATATGGGCAAGAAAAGTGAAGAAGGAAAAACTATTTTTCATAATTTTATTTCTCATATTTAAAAGGTAAATTGTAAAGAAAAGGGCTATTTTTAAATGTGAAACTATATCTGACAGAGACCTCCATTGAAAAGGAAAATAAACACATACATGATATCTCCTGCCTCAGAATAATTTATAATTTTATGCCACCTCTTTGGTCCTTAATATTTACTGTATAGTAGTTACCTCTTTTAAGTAATTGCTTTTCTTTTTTTTTAAGATTTTATTTATTTATTCATGAGAGACACCGAGAAATAAAGGCAGAGGGAGAAGCAGGCTCCCTGGTGGGAGCCCGATGGGGGACTCAATGCAGGACTCGATCCCAGGACTCCATCCCGGGACTCCAGGATCATGCCCTGGGCCAAAGGCAGATGCTCAACAGTGAGCCACTCAGGTGCCCAGTAATTGCTTTTCTGATCTCAAAAATAATGCATGTTCAATATAGAAAATTTGGGAAATTAGAAAAGTATATTTCAAAAGTAAAAATTGCCTGATTTCCTGAAACTTGTGGTAACTATTAATGCTTTGCTAATTTTCCTTCCAGTATTTTTTTCTATGCATATATATTTTTAAAAAATTAGAATCAATCTATACATGTTGTTTCATTTTTTTATTTTTTTCAATTAATGTACGTAACACAGAGTGTTTTCTTGCATCATTAAATATTCCTCAAAATATTACTTTAATATCTTCACAGTACTCTAGCAATGTACATATCATAATATATACTCATTCATATACTGATGATATTGAGAATATTTTCAATATTTTAGTTCTATAAATTGTAAAAAATTTAACAGCCCTTAACATGAATTTCTAGGCAAATTTAAAATCATTTCCTTATGGTAACTTCCAGAAGAAGAAGCTAGATATTTTAGGGCTTTCAATGTGTATTGATAAATTGCCCCCAGGAAAGATTATATCAATTTAAATTCTATCAACTATTTTCCATGTAGCAGTATATGATAACCATACCCTTGCCAATGCTGAATATAATTTTTTTAATTTTTCCTAATTCTATAAGTAAAAATAAGACACCTCGCACATCAAATTGTTATCTGTGGTTCCCCTGAGGTAATGGATGAATAAGGAAAGAGCTGTGGAGACTAGCTCCTATTTTATATGCTCCTATATTTGTTAGACTTTTTCATAAGTACGTATAGTGTTTGTAGTTAAAAGTTAATGATGGCATTCCATTGCTATTATTAAGTTATTAAGCTTGAAATATTTTTGTATCTACTGGCCATTTGTACAGCCTCTTTATGAATATCTATTTATGCCTTTTGCATAAGTTTTATATGGTGGTATTTGTCTTATTTATTGATTTGAAAGAGCTCTTTATATATAAAGGCATTGCTTAAATGTCTCCTTATCCAAGATGTATGTCTTCCCTGATCTTTCTAGAGAACCCTCATTCCTTACAGAACAAGTTACCTTTACCTTTCCTTATTTTTCTCCATATCATCACCTAACATATTATATATTTATCTGTTTATTGTTTGTATGCATAAAATTATAAACTCATTGAAGACAGGAACTTTGTTTTGTTCACCCTTATATCTCCAGCACCGGGAATACTGACTAGCATATAGTAAGCACTATATAAATGTTTATAGAATTAATAAATACAGATTCTTTGCTATACAAATTTAAAACATTTCCCCAGCTTATAGTTTATTTTTAATTTAGCTTATTATCTTTTAGACATATAGACCTTTCGAAATTTTAATAGAGCTGCTGGTCTATTTCTTTGTGTTCATTTCCATTGCTTTTATCCTCTGAAGTCCTTTTCAATTGATTTTAATTATTTGCATTTTCATCTTAAAATTTTAACTCTTTAATCTATGTAGAGTTTATTTTGTTATATAGTAGGGAATAAAAACATTTTTTCCAATAATATAATCACATAGCACCATTTAGTAAATCATCCTTACTTTCCCCATTGTTTTTTTTTAATGTATTTAACCTCTCCTCTTGTCTCCTCAGTAATACATAAACTATGAGGGTAGGTACCTTATACTTTCTCTAACCCTCAGAGCTGAGTACAGAGCTGGTCAGTAAAGGATGATCTACAAATATTTGGTAGATGGTCGAATGAGTGAATGTTTTCAAGCCAAAATATTTTTTTTGAACAGAAAGTCCATTCACTAAAGTCTGGAGGCAAATCATCACGGAGGGGCAGGATTCACCTAGAATAAGATCAGGGCATAACAACCACTGTAGAAACTCTTAAGTAACAAAACTTAATAACACCTAACACCATACAAACGGAATATTAGGATTGGCCCTGCCTTCAAGGAGCCCCTGAAAAATATTCTTTAGGGGGCTTAAAAGTAAAAGAGAGCTTCCCAAGGGCTCCCCAACTGACCTTCCCTTCCCCTGAAATAGTAGTTCACTCTTTGCAAGAAATAGATTGCTTTGTTACAGACAGTGGCCCAAATTCTGGAACACCAGTCTCCAACATGCAGTGAGTTTAATGGCTTAATAATCCTAGAATCAAATCTACTCTAAAAGAAAATCTACCTCATTTTTGGCTCTCAAGCAAAACCCCTAAGTGCTCCATATATATTGATTCTGTAGGGCTCAGTGAGCCTCCTATGGCCTGAAATTAAAAATAACAACAAAACTACATGTTTTACTGAATTTTGGCTCTTTGCTGATTATCTATAACAAACAACAAAATGAGCAAAGCCACAGTGAACTAACTGCCCCTCATGCCAACAAATGTCACAAAGAGAATGATAATCAGTGAAAAATATTGTTAAGCATGAATAGTAGCTAAAACGTTTATCTCTCATGAGTTATTAAAATGAGAAAACTTTCAAAGTGGAAGCTTCAAGCAATTGCATTAGAAGTTGCATAATTTGGTTAGACTGACCTCAGAATGGAATAAAAAGCTGCTTATTTCCATAATGTTGGCCTTCCACCGTATGAAAGGTTAGATAATTTATCATGATATAAAAAATAGTTCTCAAGAATACCTATCTTAAAAAGGAGATCTTGGTGATTCCAGATCTGTGAAAGTTTAGGTAGCATGATAATCAACATAATTTATATTTAAGTGAATTTGTGTTCTTATTACCAGGCAAGAGGAGTGTCTCTGCTACACATCCCTAGAACAAGTACAGACCAATTGAAGCAAGGTTAGTATGCTCACTGCTACCTTTATGCCAGAACTTACATTGGACAGGAAAACCTATTTGAATGGAGAAGCTACTTATCTGACACACAACCCACATTAGACACAGAATATGCTGCCCTCATTTAAAAGCTAAAGGCTTATACCTATTGTGTCACCTGTCATAGCTAGGTCCTTTACCCTCAATATCACCTACAGAGCAGCTGTTGTAATCACATGGACTCAAATCTTAATGCAGTCAGCTATATGAAGCCCTTCAAACCAATGCTATAAAATTCATGGAATTACAGTCAGAGCTGCAAAAGAATTTGGAGATATCCTGATCGAATCTCCTCACATAATTGTTCCAGGATTGATGCAGTTTGGCATCTATCCAGATTTTTCAGAATTCTCCGTGTCTTGGAGTGGTTTCTTTAGTAATAATGGATTTCCATGAACTAAAGCTCTTCTTTTACAGATTTTTAACTCGGTTTCATTGGTTTTGCTAGTGACCTCCTCATCTATCCCAGAATTACAGTTACAGATTGTTATCTTTGGGAATACAGTGACTTGGGGTGACTCACACATTAGAGAGAACTGTCCTGATGGAGTATGCTAGGCTCAGAGAGTGAGGAGAGCAAGGTAATGCAAATGTCACACATTCTTTGATGCTCATACCTCCAAATATCGCACCGTGAATAGCCACAAACCTTTGCGGTTGCTGAGTTTTTTCTACCTTCCATGATCTCTTCTTGAGGATACCAGGTGATCAGATGGGCAAAGACTGAGTCCCCTGAGGCCATTCCAACAGTGTCCAGTGCCGTGGTATTATGGCTTACTAGTTTTATAAAGTTTTGCTCTATCAGGTCACTCTACAAAGTATAGTTTGTGTAAAGACAGTTTCACTTTCTTTACATTTCAAACATTTTCTTATTCTATTTCTTACTGCAACAAGGCATATGCCTTTTTCCACCTCTAAAAAATTACCCAGTAGAGGCAAAATTAAAAGAATGACCTAGAGGTGTAAGGATATACATCCCATTAGCAAGCTCACAGGCCACATAAAAAATTGGTGTTTCTTATGCAGCAGTTGAGATGTTTCTTTTTTTTAATAAATTAATTTTTATTGGTGTTTAATTTACCAACATACAGAATAACACCCAGTGCTCATCCCGTCAAGTGTCCCCCTCAGTGCCCGTCACCCATTCACCCCCACCCCCCGCCCTCCTCCCCTTCCACCACCCCTAGTTCATTTCCCAGAGTTAGGAGTCTTTATGTTCTGTCACCCTTTCTGATATTTCCCACACATTTCTTCTCCCTTCTCTTATATTCCCTTTCACTATTATTCATATTCCCCAAATGAATGAGAACATACACTGTTTGTCCTTCTCCGATTGACTTACTTCACTCAGCATAATGAGATGTGTTTCTAAAGAGCCATAGCTATCACAAATTGTCTTATAATTTAAAAAATCAAACAAAGTCCCATGAAAAAGCCATTATTTAATGCTAATGCCATATATTCTTTCCCCTATGCTCTTAGGAACAAACGTTATCATTAGCATGCTCCACTGCTCAAGAGTCTATACTTGAGAAAATGGAAATGCACCAGTTAAAGAAATGACCAATATGGCAAGATCATAGTCAATGCCAGTCTTCTGAATGCAGTGTACCTGTGTCCTTACCATGGGCCTCTGCACCTGGCAGCACAGAGGAGGAAATCAGTCTTCCAGCAAGCCATTCACCATTACCTATAGCCAGATGTCTCTGCTCAGACCTATATTTTCAAAGTCCTGCATGCCTCAAACATGTCAAGTTTCAAATATGTATGCTAGATTACAGATATCTTTAGTTGTAAAAAAAATTGTTCAAAGGTCAAGCCAATCCTTCTGAATGCAGACTGATCCCTGCTCATACATTTTGCTTAGAAAAGATGTGGCTGGGGCACCTGGGTGGCTCAGTGGTTGAGTGTCTGCCTTTGGCTCAGGTCGTGATCCCAGGGTCCCGGGATCGAGTCCACATCAGGTTCCCTGAGGGGAGCCTGCTTCTCCCTCTGCCTATGTCTCTGCCTCTCTCTGTGTCTCTAGTGAATAAATAAATAAAATCTATAAATAAATAAATAAATAAATAAATAAATAAATAAATAAATAAAATCTTTAAAAGAAGAAAAGGTATGGTTTTATGGCTAAGTACCTGTACACATAGGCAGCCCAAATAAGGTTTCCTCAAGCCAAGTGAATGAAAAGGTTAGAGGAGGGTTTGAAATGGCATTATGTCCAAAAGGCACAAAAAGAGAAACAGAGCCTTAGAAAATAATTTCCACGGAGTTGAAATTCCCTATGAAGCTTTCCTAAGCTGGATTGTACACACAGCAATGATTATTTGGCTGCTCCCTAAGTAGATCTCTCAATTAAAAATAGTTCCCAGGAGATCTATTCCTGGGCTATATCAAATTGGGGTGCCCTGCCTTCACATGTGGGGGAAAAACACCCTGCTGTTACTGAGCTACTGAGCTTTTCCTCAGGAGGACAATCAGCAGACTGTCATAGGGCGGGGAGGGGGACTCTGAGGGCCTAAACTCATAGACATGTATATAATCAGGCCAGCCCAGCCCATAAAGGCTCAATCACCACAGAGGCAGAATAAGTGGGTAAGAGTAGATCATTCTCTCTCTCTCTCTCTCTCTCTCTCTCTCTCTCTCTCTCTCTCACACACACACACACACACACACACACACAGAGGCACATGCACACACACTCACACACACTCCCCTAAAAGGAGAGTCTGGTCTTTGGATTGAATTTATCTTCCCACCAGTTTACACAGAGAATTCATTTTGTTGAGAAGACTAAACTACACGATCTGAGAAAAGGTGCCCTTCATGCTCTGGAAATCAGATTTAGAAACAAAAATAATCCAGAAAGCAGAGACCACCAAGGCCAGAGCTGGTAGCAGTGAGGGCACAGAACAGAGCAGCTTGCCACAGAACAGCAGCCAGATGGGGCCCAGTGGGAGAAGCTGAAAACTGGCCACCCTGGCACTCAGAGATTTAATGGAGCATCCAAAGACTATGCACATCAAGGCAGTGCTTAAGCATCTGACATGAAGAAGTCCTGGTGCTAATCCATGAACACTGAGCTCAAGGAGAATGAAGACTTCACATCAAGCTTCTTGCCTGCTTCAATCACAAATGGTCTACACGAAACTCAAGATAGCTAACCCTAACACCTGTCAATCTAACTCTCTCATTTTTTTTTCTTTCCGAAAAGTAGAATATTACTTCCCCAAAAGCTGAAATTTAAAGGCACTATAAGAGAGCCTTTTCATTTTCCAAAGTAATTCCCAGGGTCTACTCAACCCGAGAAACACTTATTGACTTGGGAGAGCTTTCAGAACCTGGAGCAACAAAGTGAGAGTCATATCTTTCAGGAGTGAGCTCAGGAGGCTAAAACAAGAAGCACGGAGAACATTCCTGAGGGGATGTTCTTCCAGCCACAGACTTACAAAGAATGGAGGGAGAAGAATAGAACAGGAAGGGGGTAGCTGTGACCTTTAATTTTTTTAAAATCTGAAACAAGGGATGCCTGGGTGGCTCAGCGGTTGAGCGTCTGCCTTCAGCTCAGGGTGTGATCCCAGAGTCCCGGGATTGAGTCTCACATCTGGCTTCCTGCATGGAGCCTACTTCTCTCTCTGCCTGTGTCTCTGCCTCTCTCTCTGTATGTCTCTCATGAATAAATAAAGAATGTTTTTTTTTAATTTTTTTTTTTATTTATGATAGGCACAGAGAGAGAGAGAGAGAGGCGCAGAGACATAGGCATAGGAGAAGCAGGCTCCATGCACCGGGAGCCTGATGTGGGATTCGATCCTGGGTCTCCAGGATCGCGCCCTGGGCCAAAGGCAGGCGCCAAACCGCTGCGCCACCCAGGGATCCCTCTCATGAATAAATAAATAAAATCTTTAAAAAAATAAAATCTGGAACAAATATGAAACATAATATTTGGTAAATCTAGGTGATATATACCTGTCTTCTCTGGACTCTATGTATTTTAAATATCATGTACTTACATATTTTAATTAAGTTGAAATTCAACCAGGAAAGCCAAACCGTGAGAATTTAAGAGATGAAGGAATTGGCCTATCTTTCAAAGGTTTTGTAAATCTTGCCAATGTGAGGAATCTCACTTTCAGCAAACAAGATATGCAAAAAATCCAGACTTGACAAAGGAAACCAGGCAGGAGTTGTTTATTCACATTACATGGGGCTCTTTCTTTTATGAAAGAATCCACCACCGGGTTTTATTAATATGGAATGCAATCACTGTGATTAACACAGGGTCTAATTTACAAAATGCTTACCTGCTGTACAGCTTTTCAGGAACACAACTACCCTTCAAAGGTACATCCACAGGCTCTCTTGTGACACCCAGTCAGGTTTTCTATTCTGTGACAGACGGCACTTCGAAGTTGTACCAGAGGAACAACAGTCAAGCAGAATGGAGTCCAGTTTGGCCCCAAATGCTGTGTACGGGATTGAGCCATGTGTCCTCTCTGCAAATCCATTTTCATGATTATAGAGTAGAAACCCTGGATCCTTCTCACATCTCTTCCAGGGATGCTGTGGAGCCATGTGGTCCTAGCCAATATTTCTAAGCAAAATGCTGAATGATATAGCAAATGAGATTTCAGGCATGGGAGCCCAAGTTCCTCAAGCTGGCAGAGAGAGCAGTTCTCCAGGCAGCTGTGGTCCTTTCCACACCATTCCCTGGGGTGACACAGGGAGGCGCTCACAGCATGGGCACACCAACTGGAAGCAGAGCGACCCTCACCATACAGCCCACACAAAAACCACTAGTCATTCCACAACAGCCAAAAAGGAAATGTAACTTGAAGAACATTTCCCTCTACAAACAACTGATCCTCTGGGACTTTCACTTCAAGCATCTCAATTGTTCGAAGTAAATGAGGCTCACATTAAAGGCCAGCCAGTCACATATCAAGAAATTAAGCCTCCTCTCAGTAGGAGAAAATGGCCGCTCCAGAGCCAGCCTCCTGCCTCTCACACGCAGCCTCTTGTACAAATGGCTTCATTTACCCACATCTGAGACACTCGATCCAGCCAAGCTTGGTCTTCCCAAAGCCCTGAAAACTGAGATACACAAGCAGAGGGATTAATATCTCAAACTCCAAGCAGCCGCCTCAGATCCACTGCAGCGCCACAATTCAAAGACTCCAGCTTTGTCAGGAGGTGACTACATCCTTTTGGAGCCCTCTAATTCCTAACAAGCAATCCCCCACGCCCCTACCTTCAGCCTCTGGGCACAGCATACCAAAACCACAGCAAAGACTGGGGCCAGAATAAGCAAGGAGAGGCAGCAACTCCCACCTTATAAGTCTGATTGACAACCAGGTAGGGCCACCAGGACCCAAAACAAGGGGTCCTCTGATAAGAGGAATTCCAAAGCCTCAGAGCCCTCTATGGAAAATGTCCTGCCTCCTGTCCCCCAAGGAGAGAAATCTCAGGATCATTAGCAAGCACTCTGTCTGAGCTCAACTTTAGTGAAGGTGTATGGGGAGAGAAGTGATCTCTAAGGTAACCAGCTAATTGCCAATAAGGAATGATAATAATAAATTAGCAAATACTAATGTAAACTAACTCAGTTCTGCGGCAGTTGCATGGAGACGACATGCAATGGTTTATTCTGGAACACATCTTGCAAGCAGATCACCACTGGGAAACACAGCCTCTGGTAGAGGTGAATGGCCCAATAAGATACAATGTAGGCAATGGGTGGCCCTAGAATGTCTCCTAGTAGTGGAGCCTTTGATTTTTTTTTTTTTTTGGAGCCTTTGATTTTTAAAGAAAACTGGAGTGACTACACTTGAAAAGATGTGGGCTGCACTGTTTTCCATTGCTTCCTTCTGCAGCCTGAGGGTTATTTTGACCCTTAGGGATAAGACTTAGATGGTTCCAAGATGCTGTTGAAACAAGAAAAGTAAAATTAAAAAAAAAAAAACCCTCACTGTTTGCTGGTTTAATTGGAGGCAGTGTCATTTCCTCGCTATCTAAACCAGCCTCATCAAACCTATTAATTTCCCAGTGATTTCTGAATCTGACATCTAATAGGTTTGTGGCTGCTTTTCTAGTTCCTTAACCCAGTTTCACTCAAATCCTTGCATATCCCTAACTTTAAAACTGTTTTAGGGACCAAAGTATGCTGAGCTATTTCTTTCTGTTTATTTTTCTTCAAAGCCTAACTGATGTTTTAGTTTCATTATCTACACTGAGATAACACACATTGAGACTTCCTATTAGATAATTTGAAGTGTTCAATTTGGTCTGCCACATACCTCCTTAGTCCACAAACTCTTCCACGGCTACTCATGAAATTGCTCAGTGTCAATAGCAGAACACACATACACCCTCAGAATGTCTCATGTTGAAGATGCTACCATTTGTTAGTAAAAGGTAGAGCAACAGAGAGAACTCAAGATAGAGTTTGAAACCAAAATCTAAATCCCCATACAAATGTGAACTGGTGCAGCCACTCTGGAAAACTGTGTGGAGGTTCCTCAAAGAGCTAAAAATAGATCTGCCCTACGACCCAGCAATTGCACTGCTGGGGATTTACCCCAAAGATACAGATGCAATGAAACCCTGGGACACCTGCACCCTGATGTTTCTAGCAGCAATGTCCACAATAGCCAAACTGTGGAAGGAGCCTCAGTGTCCATCGAAAGATGAATGGATAAAGAAGATGTGGTTTATGTATACAATGGAATATTACTCAGCCATTAGAAACGACAAATACCCATCATTTGCTTCGACGTGGATGGAACTGGAGGGTATTATGCTGAGTGAAATAAGTCAATCGGAGGACAAACATTATATGGTCTCATTCACTTGGGGAATATAAAAAATAGTGAAAGGGAATAAAGGGGAAAGGAGAAAAAATGAGTGGGAAATATCAGAAAGGGACACAGAACATGAAAGACTCCTAACTCTGGGAGATGAACTAGGGGTGGTGGAAGGGGAGGTGAGCGGGGGGTTGGGGTGACTGGGTGACGGGCACTGAAGTGGGCACTTGACGGGATGGGCACTGGGTGTTATTCTATATGTTGGCAAATTGAACAACAATAAAAAAATGAATTTATAAATCCCCATACACATATGGCTAGAATTCAGCATGGTTCTACCCACTATGACACTCTCAGAGTGTCAGCTCAGAAGCATTCAACATTAGAGAACTAAAATTTTAAAATGCCTCACCAAAGAGACTGTCTCGGCCATTTCACCCCTCCTAACGGCAGGAAGAGGTTTCACCCAAGTCTCCATTAGCAGTAGAAGAAATGAATTGCATTTTCTTCCTCCAGCTATGATCTCAGCTTGGGTGACAAAAAGGGTAATGTAGGGATGCTGATGAACAAAGGAGTAACACTTTCCAGCAACCAGGGGTGCCCAGTAGGCATGTCTCCATTTCATAACACTGGAAGGAAAAGTATTTGCCATAATAAGGAGACTCTAAAAACGGTGGAATATTTTCAGAAAAATCATAGCAAACTGGCAAACCTATTATTGTTCCCTCTCATCCATTCTTTCTTTTTCAATCTCTTTTCCCCTCTTCTCACTCTCCTCCCACCACACATACATTCACTTATGCATATACTAAATCCATGGACAAAGTATACCAGTATGCCAAGAAACGCAAATCTCACCCTTTGATTTAAAATATTTAAGGGATACCTGACATCACTAATTCTACAAAATTCTTCTGTAAACAGCAAAGAGATCCTCCACTTTCCCACTTCAAATCTGTATACAAAACCACAAAATCCACATAGCTGATTTCCTGGCCAACATCAGAAGACCAGTGAATAATGATACTTTATTCAAGGCAAGACAGTCTCTGTGATACTAAAAGGCTGAGTTCCTAGCCTAGTGCTCCATTCCCTTTACCTTATCCACTTAACTGCATTTAACATTACATTCCTCTGGTTTCTAGAGCCAACAATGTTCAGATGTGGCTAAGTTTGCACACTGATGCAAAAGTTACCCACAAGGCAGCACTGAACCTGAATGGTAAGTCTACATATAAATGATAGCAGGGTTGCCAAGGAAGAAAGAGAAGGGGAGTACTAAGAAGTCTACAAAGTAACATATAGTTAGAGACTTTCTTATATTGCTTGCAGGGAAATCACTGGATGATCTTAGCTCCCCAACCAGACTGAACTCTCCATGGGCAGATGCTGCATCTCATATTTATTTGGGATCCCCATGGTACCTGACACACAGCTGAGCACACTGGATCCTCTAATAATGCTTACTGATATCTAATGCCATGGTGACAAAGTGTGATGGAGTGCTACAAGGGAAGAAAATATGACTCCTTTACAATGTCATTGTAAGCCTTGTAACTGACTGCAGCAAACAAAAAGGGTGGGTTTGTCACAAGGTAGCCCAGCAGAAAAGCCTAATGTGTAAGTACTTTGGTCCCAATCTGGAGAGCAATAATGTAACATATGTTCAGAAAAGAAATGTTATCCTGAATTGAATTGACCTGTTTACTTGTCTGTCTCCTTGTAAACTCCCTAGGGTCAAGGATCAAGTGTTTTATTTTTGGATACTGGGCAAGCAGTACAGTGTCTAGTACATTCTAAGTGTGCGACAAAGGCTATTGGGTTTAATTCATGAACAAATAAAAGAATGGTATAATGAAATGATATAAAGAAACATGTAAGCAGCATAAGATTGAATACAGAAATGACCAAAGAATCTCATATTTACCACATCATAGCTCTTACCACTCTGTTATAACTTCTTAATTAATGGCGGTTTCTTGGATAGATTAATTAATTAACAGGAAAATATAAAGAGAAGGTAGAAAATATATCAGGATATCACTATCCTATGAATGGAAAACATCTTATTGAACGCAAAGTAGCATAAATCATTCCATACTGAAAATCACTTGTTTGCTTGTCTCCCCTGTTAAAACGTGCATTCCTTGAGACTAGAGAACATCTTTTTCATTTCTAGAACACCAGAGCCTAGAGCAGAAAAAAGTAGACCTTTAACAAATTTTAAATGTTGAATGTATAGATGTATGAATCAACCATTCTTGCTCTTCTGTAGATTTCACTATACCTAAGTATTCTATCTAGTCCACGTTCAAGCGCTTCTGGTATGGAAAGAAAAGAAGTGTCATTCTCCCCATGCATAACTTTGTGACAGATTCAGGTTAAATGGCCTGATTTGTGCTCAGTTGTGAGAGGGTCTCTCCTCTTTCTGAATGGGTTTGTCCATTGAACTCTACAGGACTGCACACTGGAAATACACACTTAACCTCACTATGTCTAGTACACACTGCCTTGGCCTTTGACTAGTCCTAGACACTATATCTCCATGATCTTGTTACATAAGGAGAGCATGTGGCTTTGTAAGTTGGGGATAGGATCAGAATTCAGACTTTCAATGGCTTTTCTAAATGATTCAAGCAATATTTCATTTCATTCTGCCTATAGGAAAATCAAAAAGAACACCAAGATCTTAGGTAAACCATGCAGACAGTCATATGTCTCCCGTCTCCTCCAAATATCTCATAAGCACCAGGGTTCACATTTCTCTAGTGCCTTGAATTGATTACATAAATAATCACCAAGCACTCAGATGATTATTCTGGTCTATCTCCATAAGCAATAGAGGACAGCACCTGAACCAATAACCTTGCTATCTTTCACCTCCATTGTTTAATGTCCAAAATGAATATACCAACCACACCACTTCGTAGGTGTTATCTATATAAAACCAACTTAAAATCCTCTTAAGTTACAGTGTCTACAGGGACACACTCTGATGTGCAGGCCATTATAAAGGATTCTCCAATTATTGTCTAGTGAAGAGATCTATGATTCAGAGAACACATACGTGTCATACCTTTTACATTACACAGTCATATTATTCCTTGGACCAACCTTGCACAACAATAGGGGTGCCAACTTTGTAGATAAGGAAAGAGAGACTCGGAGGGATTCCATACCAAAAGGTTTTCCCAGATTCAAAATCATGGTCTACCTGATTCCACTACATAGCATTATCTCTTCCTCTCCATTGCAGAACTCTTAGTAGTCCATAAGTAGTCCTCCAAAAAGTCTATGATCTAGTTCCTAGTAGTATATATTGATATCCATGATTATAACTGTGTCTATGTAGCATGATATTGGATTTTCAATAAATCCTTATTTATAGAGCTATAGACTGAAAATATTGGTGCTTTTGTTGCTGGCAGAATATCATCAGTTTCTCGTTAAAAGCACTGCCGTTTGGTCCAATTACTTCTGATGAGAATTATTTTCCAGGAAACTAAGAAAAGCGATTGGTTCAGGTAGTCCTAAAACCCTTTGCCCTGTGAAATTGATACAAATACTATGAGACCATTTTATATGCATCATATACTAAGTATGTCAGGCTGAATTATTTCTGAGACAGGAAGGTGTCACCAAAGCAACACTTGCCAGAGAGTTACAGAGCCCTGAGATCTAGTCTGTCTGTCATCTCTCTCTCTTTGCCTCTCCCTTTGCTTCTCCCTCCCTACTCCCCTCCTCTCTCTCTGTCTCTCTATGCCTTAATTTGTGAGTCTGAACAACTCCTTTACCATTTCTGGACCTCTGTTTCATCATCTACTGAAGGGCAATCTATCAAGATTAGTATTGCAAATATCAAAAGAGACAAGGGTTGTGCAGGTGCTTCAAAAAATGTGGAAGTGCCTTTCAAATATACAGTATTCCTTTCATTAGTGGCCTGGAAGAGGGCATCTGCCTTCTAGTGCATCAAATTTCCAACCAAAGAGGAGCTGAAGCAATTCGTGGAAAAAGGAAATCAACTTAAGAACTGTTACTTATAGCCTTCCACTCACCCACCCATCCACCATCATTTGTGTTATCACCCTACTACCCTGAAGTATTTTAAGAGCCAGCAAACATCGGACCACACAATGTTAAAAAAAAATGCTTCATGTTAAACATTCATACCTGCTAAAGAGAAACAAAGCTAACTCAAATCATAGTTAATTTCTGAAATGTTCATTAATAAGTGACAGTTTCCACCTCCTCATTTGTCAGATGTCACCATAAGAACTACCAAGAAATGGCCAAGTGGCTTTTTAATTTTTTCATTTGCCTCCCTTTAACCAACCCATCCATATTCTTGGCAAAGCATATACATGGCCAGAGAAAAAAGCAAAAAGGGGCTTCCTGGAGCGGAATCACTCTCACACTGGGAAACTGGTCCCTGAGCATTCTAGGGTTTACCCATCTTTAACACTACATGTTGATCTCTCTGCCACTTATACTGGAGTGTAGGTACCAATGGCTGGCAAACGCACCACATTTGCAACAGGTGGAGCAAATTCACGTTATGCCAGAAGACTACAGAGATTTCAAAGGCACAGACCCCTTGAGCTCCCACTCCCAACATCCACTCCTGCAAAGGCCCAATATGTTGGGTTACCCTCTGCCCCCAAGAGACTCCAGTAGCAAACCCAGACTACAGAAATGGGCTTAGGCAGAGAAGTTCTCCCTATCCCTGCCAGAGAATTCTCCAGCAAAGAGACCAAAGTGGTCCAGGGAGTAGCATGAAGAAGGGGTCTGGGAGGACCTCATAGAGTCCCACACTGGCACTCACCTCAGGCAGAGGCACACCGTTGATAATCAAGTCTGGCTGCTGGGGGCCCTGGCTGTTGAAAGAGTGATGATAGATGTGGTTGGCGCTGGTATTGCGGGTATTCTGGTTCTCCACATTCAGGAAAGTGCTCTCAGAGCGGCGGCAGCCCAGGGGCAGTGTCTGCTGGTGGTAGTCAAAATAGTTGAGGGAGGAGGTCAGGGAGGAACAACTGACAACGTTCATCTTGTCTGTCTCCTCCACATCCCGGGGTACCAGACGGATGTCATTCTTACTGATTTTTTTCTTCTTGCTTGATTTCTTTTGATGCCCATAGGAGTACTCAGCGATTCTATGTGACAAAAAAGGCAACATGTATTGCTAAGGCCCTCCCAAACCATGCATTGATTAATAAATCTTAAGCACCCTAGAGGGTTGCACCCCACCTCTGCTCCAGCTTCTTTCTTATTCTGGTGCATTACATCATTGGATTTCTCCCTGCGCTGTTTACATGTGAAAACAAGCTAAGGGCCATACAGTTTTCACATTAAACATACAAACCTCCTATTCCTCCATCCCCCAAAAATGTCTCTATACTTTGGATGTGGAATTTCTCATCGTGAGTGTCTATTTCGAAAGGGTGGGGAGGACATGGAAAATTGAGCCTATGGGAGAGAGAGCATGAGAATGCTCAAATGTGGAGCTCCCCTGGAACCCAAAAGAACCCTTGAGTGAAATCCAAAGCAAGTATTAATTTACCAGAAGAGGAAATGATGGAAGGAAATAAACAAAACAAAACAAAAACCTCCTCTCCAGTTCCTCCAGGTATTTGCCATGTGGCGAATGAACACTTTCAGTCAGATTCCCCTTTGATTGGCCTCATCAGTTTTGGACTAGGGCAGGAGATCAGACGCCATCATCTGAGGGATCCTCAGCTTCTCTCCTCCACTCCCTCCTTCCCTTTGCCGTAGCCCTGCTCCCTTCTATTCTCCACCCTGCCCCCTCCTCTCCTGGAGAAATCTGATAGCCAGACCCATTTGAATGAGGGGAAATGCTTTTTACCTCTTTCCCCTTAGGCTAACTTTCTCCTCTGCCTTTTGTCTTGCTTCTTGCTAATGGGAGAAACCCAGATGCAATGCAGACACTTGCTGTTCTGTCCTTTTATAAAACAGCAGAGGAGACAAGTGATGGTTAAACAATTACTGCAAAGGAATTTAAAGGTTAGTGCATTCAGCATCCTTCCTCCATTCAGGTGTACCTACAAGCAGCTGTGCTGCAACTGGAACATAAAGAGCTCAATTTAATTAACACTGACACGGACCCAGCAATGTGCACCAAAGACATCAAGCCTTAAGAGACGTGTCAAAAGAAATACATTAAAATGTAGACAGAGTCTCAAAGTCATTTATTACTTTGTACATAATGATTCACCTTGTTGTTTGAAAATTCAACTTCTGGGCAATAATCAGCAAAACAATAGGGTTAATAAATTATATGGGTTGATCTTTACAAGGGAAAGACTGTGACTGTATTCTCGCTCAACAAAGCTAATTGTCTGAATACAAAAACGGAGCCCAGGGGATCCCTGGGTGGCGCAGCGGTTTGGCGCCTGCCTTTGGCCCAGGGCGCGATCCTGGAGACCCGGAATCGAATCCCACATCGGGCTCCCGGTGCATGGAGCCTGCTTCTCCCTCTGCTTGTGTCTCTGCCTCTCTCTCTCTCTCTGTGACTATCATAAATAAATAAAAATTAAAAAAAAAAACGGAGCCCAATTCAGCAGCAATTGCAGATCACCTCGCAAGTCTCATAAATGAATGCATTTGAGGAAGAGGTTCCGGAGAGGCTGAGAAAAGGAAACCTCTTGCCTAATACAGGGAAAGACAGGCTCTTGAATTTTAGGTTTCTAAAACATCTGAGTATACAGGGAGATTGCCTATTTCTAGAGGCAAATTCTTACTCTGTCCCCGGGATGTTCCTAGAGCTGAGCAGTTATGTTCCCCTCGTCCTTTCACTCTATGTTCCGGCAGACTTGCAGTGATGGCAAGCTGATGCTACTGGAGTTTGGGAGCAGATAAAATCCCAAAGACCTCAGGACTAGGGTTTATTTGCTTTTCTAATCTATTTACAGAAGCAATGGGAAGTTTTAATGATTTTGTTTACCCATGATGGTTAAGTTTGGCAACGCCCCGTCCAATTACTTAGCTGAGGCATTCACTGAGCAGCCCTTTCTGTATTGACCAATTATTTAATTAAACTGTACTCCATTAATCCCAAACCATCATAGGGAACAGAGCTCTTTACAAAATACACATGTAAGTGAAGTTGGAGAGTACTGAGATTTTCTTTTTCTTTCTCTCTCTCTCTCTCTCTTTCCTTCTCTAATTTCAAATGCTTTCTTCCCTGTTTAATGATCTCCCTGACAAGCTCTCTGAAAGAGCTCTCACTTCTAGTCATACATCACCAAGAAGTGGCAAAGCCTTCACTATCTTTATTTCAGGATGATTTGTTTTTCATCAAGAAAAGGGTCTTATACAGTTACTTTACAGTAAGAAAATGGCTTAAAAAGAGTCTACTCTATCATTATCTCCATATAAATAAAATTTTACAGACCCTGCATTTTATCTCCTGTAAAAATTGCCACTGGCAGTCACAGGTTTCAAAGGTAAGAGAAATATTAATTTCCATTTCTCCCATCTGAAATCACTCAGATCTGAAGGAAAGAAAAGTCACGGCCATTTCACTAGTAACAGGATTAAAGCATTTATGAGGCATTGCAGCTGCTCTTTTATGGCACCTGATTGATATTCATGTGTGGTTAGCATTTGTCTACTAACTTGTGTAATGCAGAGAATAGTAAAAGGGAAACAATAATTGCATGGCTGTTACATATTCAGGGGGCTCTAATTCACAGCAGTGTGCATTTCAGATGGTGTCAAATACAAATTGGACCTACAGGAACATATTTTGACTGATAAACGTGCAAGCACAGATGGCACAAAAGACACATTGGATGTGTAGGTGTGTTGGAAGCACATGCACACCTTGGTTGGAAACAGCACCATCATTCGATTTCAGCAAACTAAAGAAACAACTTCTTTTTTTCAACCATTTCGATGAGATACTGCTGGAAAAAAATTACATGTATTATCCTAAATTGGACTCCAGAAATACTTAGATTAATTTGTTCTATCCAGCTGTAAGGAAGGGCTTCAACAAGACCTTCTAATGTGTTTATCAGAAAATCTTGTTTTTAAAATACTACTTGTCATTCTGATTTCTGCATTTCTATTCTCATTCTCTCTCTCCCTCCCTCCCTCTCTCTCTCTCTCTCTCTCTCTCTCTCTCTCTCTCTCACACACACACACACACACACACACACACACACACACCCTGCATACACTTCAAGAAAAAGTGTAACACAATAACGCATAGTGACATCCACTGGTAGGGACCAGATCTTAATGCCACAGCATAAACCAAAATACAGAAAAGCACCATCAGCTCCAGAAGATTGCTATTTTTACTGCAACATCTGGAAGCAAAGTCCTATCCCTCATTGAGATGTTTGGTCTCTACCCCCACCAACCAACCAGATATTTGAAAAGATATGCGACTGGTAGAATTTCACCTTACATAGCCAGATGTCTGGGGAATGGATACAAAACAAGCCAAGAACACACTTTGTAAAAACACTAGTCACCTGCTTCACCACACATTCCTGTTTTCTCTTCCCTCAACTCTCTGTTTCCTACCTTAGAGACCCAATTACAGGTCTCTTCAGCTTATCCCTACAACAGGACCAGGCAACCAGCAGCACTCCCTCTCCTTTCAGTATCTGTCCTCAAAACACTGTGCCCCTCAGATCAAGTTATGGGACTTGGTTTTGCTGAAAATAGTCTCTCTCTCTCTCTCTCTCTCTCTCTCTCTCTCTCTCTCTCTCTCCTTCTCTCCCTCTCTCATTTTTTTTCCTGACATAACTTCATGGAGACAGCTGCGCAAATTTTAAAATGATCATTGCTTTACTGCTCATCATCATTATGTGACAGAATCCACCACTGGAACAGTAAATGATTGTCTTCCAGCACATTGTCAGATCAAAAGAATCGATCAACTTGGACTGCCACAAACTTTCCCCCTCCAAGAAGCACAGTATGTACAGAGCATGCACTTAAGTAGTAAACAAAAGCACTGGGATTTTCACACAGACACAGATACACCTTTTTCATCTAAGACAAAGGAAAGAAAAAAAGTTGGCTCTACCTGCAGTTGTAGGTTCGGATCTCTTTGTTATCTCGCTTGCACTTGATTGCCACGAAGATCATAGTGACAAAGAGGATGCCGGCAATGGAGCCCAGCGCGATAATGAAAATCAGGGACAAGTTCACCGAGCCCATAGACTCTTGGGCATCGAGAGCAGGGGACAGGTAGATTAGGACTAGTGCAGAGGCGGAGAGAGACGTCTTGCCATGGTCATGGGCCACCACAATAAGCTCATAAGAAGCCTTTGAGCTCTCATCAAAGGTGCGAGTGGTTCTGACTTCCCCATTGACCGGATCCATTTCAAAGAAGCCGCGGTCGCCCTCGGTCATGTCGTAGGTGACCCGGCCATTCTCACCCTCATCATAGTCGTCTGCTTTGACAACGGTCACGAGGTAGCCTATGCCGGAGTTGCGGGGAATGTAGACCTCGGCTGTGCCATTGATCAAGGGTGGGGCCGTGATGACCGGGGTATTATCGTTGACATCGAGGATGATGACCCGAACTGTGGCGTTGCTCTGCAGCGAAGGCAGTCCTCCATCCTTGGCCAGAACCTTAAATTCGAACGCCTTGGTCTGTTCGTGGTTGAAGGATCGAAGCGCATATATGTCGCCGGAATTGGGGTTGATGGAGACATAGGTGAAGACAGGCATGTCCCGCACCTGGGACGGCACAATCTGGTAGGAGACACTGCCATTGAGACCCAGGTCGGGGTCTCGCGCTGACACCGAAAGCAGGTAGGCGCCAGGCGTGTTGTTCTCCTGCACAATGACCTGGTAGTAAGGTTTGGAAAAATGCGGGTGGTTGTCATTCTCATCGGTTATGCGAACCGTAAAGGATTTGGCGCTCTGCAGCATGGGCACACCGCCGTCGCGTGCCTGGATTGTGAGGTTATACTGGTCATGCTGCTCGCGGTCCAGCCGACCGTCCACCAGGATAGTGGAGAAGCTCTCATACTCCTGCAGCCGAAAGGGCACGTTACCCAGCAAACGGCACTGCACGCGCGCATTGAGGCCGGAGTCTCGATCAGACACCCGCACCAGCGCAATCACATAGCCCGGGGGGGCGCTCTCGCTTACCTCCACCATCTCACTGTTAACTGACAGCAGGTTGATGACTGGTGGGTTGTCATTGGTGTCCAGAACGCTGACGGTCACCTTGCAGTGTGCCGGGATGGAGTTGGGCCCCAGGTCCTTGGCCTGCACGTCCAGTTCGTACACGTGGCCCTCTTCGTAGTCTAAGGCACCGGTGACTGTGACAAGGCCACTGTGTGGGTCGATCTGGAAGAGCTCGCGCGTGAGGTCATTGACATAGCCATAGAAGGAGTAGACCACCTGGCCATTGGTGCCCTCGTCTGGGTCACTGGCATTGAGGCGGATGACTGGTGTGTTGGGAGGTGAGTTCTCTGGCACGCTCACTGCATAGGTGGACTCGCCAAACACCGGGTTGTTGTCATTAGAATCTGTCACCTTGATGCTGAGGCCAACAGTGCCCAGGTGCGGTGGGTCGCCGCCGTCGAGTGCAGTGATGTGAAAGCTGTAGTGCGACTGTGTCTCGCGATCCAGACTCTTCTCCACCACAAGTTCTGCAAAGCGTGAGCCATCGCCACGCGTCTTGATTTCCAGGCCAAACAGCTCATTAGGCGTGAGTTCGTACGTCTGCACGCCGAAGCTGCCCGAGTCCGGGTCATAGGCGCTGTCCAGCGGGATGCGCGTGCCAGGACTAGCCGCCTCTGAGATCTCCAGCTCAATCTGTGCTGCTGGAAAGCTGGGAGCATTGTCGTTCAGGTCCTTGATCTCCACCTTAATCACGCATATCTCCATTGAGCTGGACATGACCTCAAGCGAGATGATGCACTTGGGGCTCTGGCGGCACAGCAGGTCGCGGTCAATCTTCTGCTTGGTGACAAGCAGGCCTGAACTGGGGTTAATGTCCACCAGGTGCGGAGCTGAGTTGGACACCACACGGAAGGCAGAGGCCTGCCGTGGATCCAGAGCGAAGCCTGCCTCGCGCGCGTCCTTGGCCACGTTGGCGATCACCGTCCCGGCGCGCTGCTCCTCTTCTACCGAGTACTTGAGGTTAATGAGGGCGGCTGCCTGCGTCCACAGTACAGCCAACAGCAGCAGCACCGGCAGCAGGAGCGACTCCATGGCTGCGCGGGGCTCTGCCTGGCCTCGCCTCTCCACTCCCCTCCGAGGCCGACGCCGCCGGCGCTCCAGCTTCCCGCCGACTCGGGCCGCCTGTTGCGCGCGCCCCGGGGCCCCTGAGGCCGCGGGAGGAGTCCCGCCCAGGGCGGCCCGGCGGCGCGGGGGAGACACCCGCGCCGGCTCCAATGCTGAAGTTGCAGCAGACTCGGAGGGGACTGTCGGGGGCCCTGGAGGCTCCGGGGGACCAAAGGAGCGCCGCGCGGCCCCGAGGCCCCTCCCTCCAGCCCGGCTCCTCAGTCTTCCCCCTTCAAAGTTAGCCAGGCTCGACTGGCCGCAGCGGCGCAGGGCTGCGGGTCGGACGCCGTCTGAGCTGCCTGGTAGACGGGAGGATGAGTCTGGATCGCACTTGGGGCGAAGACTTGAAGGACTGTGGGGGTGCAGCCTCTCAGGCACTGCCTGGCCCGCCGCGGCGCACCCGCACAGGCGCTGGCGAACGCGCTCTCTGTTCACCTGGCATGCGCAAAGACCTCCCTCCAGCTCTCCTGGCTCGCTGCGGAGAGAGAACCCGCCTGGAACGCGCCCTCCGAGGTCGGGGGGGGGGGGCACGCTGACCTTTTCAAGGTCTGTTAGGGAGAAAGGATTATCAAAGGTGGGACTTTGAGTTGCTGTCAAGCGCCGCAGGCGCCTGGGTATCCAGCTGAGCCGGATGGCGGTCCTGTGGCCAGCAAAAGAAGGGGGAAGGGAGAGGGGGGGGCTGCTGAGACAAGAGAGCGCTCCCTCGCGCTGAGGTTGGCTTCAGATGGCTGGGGGGGGGCGCCCGTCCAAGATTGGAGGTGGGCTCGGAGTCCCCTCCACAGAGCAGTTAGACTGCGGGCATCTGCGTCTCGGAAATCAAAGTTAACAACGCAGCCCGAGCCTCCACGTCAAGTTTGTGAAAACGAGGCGATGGTGATTTATCCAAGAAAATCAAAGTCCAGTTCTTTCCAAAGGGCCGGGGGTCGGGGGTGGGGGGTGGGGGGCAGGGAATGGGGAAGAGAGGAAGGAAAGCGACGACAGTACCGGCCAGGAGAGGCGGGGCTGCTGCTGTGAATACCCGGGGCTTCACCTTCTTCCTTGGTCTAGGCTAGGGTGTCGTTCTGAGGGCCGCCGCCGCCGCCACCGTCGCCGCCGCCGCCGCCGCCGCCGCCGCCGCGGCTATGGAAGGAAATCCTCCTAGCTCAGTCGAATGTCGCTAAGGTCCGCCTCAGCAGCTGCCACGGTCGACGGTTATGTCGCCGCCAAAGTTTACTTGCGGGAGCGTCTTGATTCCATCCTCCCAGAGAGGAGCTGGCCGCGCTGCGTTTGGATTCCCTCCCTCCTGGACGCTGTCGCACTCGGAAGGTTTATCTTGCTGTCTGGCTGTGTGTGAATGTGTGAGAGAGGAAGAGTGAGTGTGTGGTGCAGGGACTGTGAGTGTTGACTGTGAGCAAGCAGAGGTGGGAGGTTTTGGATCTCCGATGAATGCGCTCGGCCGCAACGTCGCCGAGCTCAACGCACCAAGGGCCTGCGCCAGGCTAGAGACGCGAGTGCCACTGCCCTCTGGGCAAGTCCGGCATGGTGTGCTGGAGCTGTGCTGTCGTCCGCGCCCGCTTGTCGGTCTCCCCCTGCGCCCGTCACTGCCGATACTGCTGCTGCTGCTGCTGCTGCTGCTCCCGATGCCGCAAACTACTGGCGGTGGAGTCTGGAGAGAGCCAGAGAGAGCCCGAGCTGCCGAGCCGGGCTACGCCAGGCGCTGGCCAATCAGCTCGCCGCCCAGCGGGCTCTGGGCTTGGGGCGGGGCCAAGGCGCGGGGGGCGGGGCGGGACGGGGCGGGGCCAGCCGGAAACTTACACAAGGGCGGGACCCAGTGGTACCCCAGCCGGCGGAGCCGGGGCGGGAGTCTGAGGAGGCCAGGCGGGCAGGGCAGGCGGGGGCTAGAGGACTGAGTGGAGTGGAGAGGCGGATGTGCTGGCGTTGCGGCCGAGCATCCCTGGGAGCTGTGCACCTCTCATGTTTGTAGATTGCAGGAAAGATGAGGATTTGTGTCTCTCGGCGTGTTCATCTCCTTCATATATGCTCATAGCTTGACTATAATATTCATATTCTCTCTCTTCACGCCCCTCCCCCTCCCTCTTTGTCTCTTCACCCTGGGTTTTGTCTGCTTCTCTGTCTTCCTCTCCTTTCCTCGGATGTTGGAAAGAAAAAGGAAAGGAGATGGCGCCCCGGAGGTGGTCATTCATCCGGCTCTTGGCCGGTGAGTCTTCACCTCAGCTGAGAACCGCGGCGGCCATCCTCCCGGACCGTCACCTCCATCCCTCCTTCCCCGGCAAACGCAGCACATATTCTCCCAGAGCAGGCCCCCTGGCCCGGTTCGGTTCGCTCTTGTCTGATGCTTGTTTATCAAATGGGGTCTGTGTCGCAGGGAATGAACCGGGGAGAGGGCTGGACGAATTTGGTCACCCCTCACTCCATGCTGTTGGAGAATTTAGCTCCCTATAAATAAACTATGCTGGAGAAGAGAGGGTGGAACGGACGCCGTGGAGCAGCGCCATGCCAGGAGAGCCCCCAGCCCTGCGGGAGCTGTGAGGGGGCGCGCAGTCCCCATAGGGGTGGCCAGCAGCTGGAGCCTGCGCGGGTGTGCGGGGCACCCTGGCCTTCTCGCGGGGTCTCAGCCCCAGGGGACTGCCAGCTACTCTCGGGCAGTGGTGGCAACGGCCTGTGACAGTGCCGGGAAGCGGGAGGCCGGCCTGGCTGGGGCTGACATTAAATTCAGCTTCCAGACTAAGATGCCAGGAGGACAGAGGGGGACTCCTCCGCGCTCCGTTCTGTGGCTCTTACTTAAGGTCACCAGCAGGAAGAATCAAAATCACCCTGCTGAACAAGTTGGGTTTTTTGTTTGTTTGTTTTTGTTTTGTTTTTATCACAGATTGGGAGTGGCGGGGACTGGCTCCTGAATTCACAATATTTGGAAGAGTACACCTACCTTCTGAGTGAGTCGCCTCGGATATTTGGGAGTCTTGGGTGAGCAAACTCATAATTAGCCCCAGCGACATTGGCCCAAGCTTGCGGGCCTAAAATGAGATTCACTGTTGCCCTTTAAAAACATTAAACAAGAAAAGGGGAAATGGCATTTGGAAACATAATAGGTTTTCTCAAAAATGCCATCTTCTTGCAGAAAGCAACCCAGCTTCTTTTAAAATAATATTTCTCCTTCCAAGAAGAACTAGTTTAGCAGCCTTTACGGTGGGGGGCAGGGAGGGGGCGGTGCGGAGAAGACAGCTTCCTCCTACAAAAAGGAATTATTTCAGGAGTGAGGTTACAACCCCCTAAACATGCATCAGAAACCAAGAGGAGGGTGCGGGCGGGGGGGGGGGGGGAAGCTGATTTGCTTTCTGTGTGGGGATCCTTTCACTCTTTCACATTATGATGCAATTGAGCCCAAAACAAAAGGACGAAAAGTCGAAGCATCTCCAATGAGTATCATTTGATTTTGGTCTTTTAGATGCATGGACAGCAGAGGTGTGGCTCAAGGGAACCCAGTGGTCCTCCCAGTTTTCTGCAGACCCGGTTGTAGAAATGGGAGAGTAGTAGGGGAGAGCACAATATGGCAGACAGCGTGGGCGCACCTCAGAGCTCCGCAAAGAAAGGGCTTCATTTGATTTATCACAGTTATTTACCTTTGAGGTCAGCGAGTGGAGTGGGAATGAAGTGCATCTTAGTCTAATTAAAAAGGCCTAAAAAGGCATTTGAAATGGGTTTGCTATCTGATCACGGGATGTGAGTTCGGAGTTTGGCAGCTTTCTGAAATATTGCTTGGACTATTTAAACAGAACAATTAGCAGCATGCTAAAATTTTTGCATGCTATGCTTAGAAGCTTTTAGCTGTAAACTTTAAGGCGATCTGTTCCCCTTTAAGTTAAAAAAGGATGATGCTGCTTCCTTGGGGGGGGAGGTTGTCAGGAACCCACTGATCAATAAAAGTAAACTGGCGCCTCCACGGCTTGATTGAGCGGGAGCAAAGAGTCTGAGAAGTAGTCTCAGCCATTAACAATCCCCCAGGTAATGAGAAATGGAAGAATTACTCAGGTAAAATGATTAACGTTGCCGTGGCATCCGTGAAGATGCACACAAGATAAGAAGGCTGCGGACCTCTTACTTTGGGGAGTGCTAATAGAATGTCTATATTCTGCTGTCTTTTAAAGATAAATAGGAGAATTCAATTCACGTACAATGTCATTACCTTTGTAATTGCAAATCACATTGTAAAGACATGTTCTGCATTTGCAGAGACAAACGTGCTCTTCACTAAGGAGATGGCATCGAGTTCCCTGCATCCAGCTCACTGTTCACACTCCAGGTGCCTCTCCTTTCCAAGCAGAGCACCCCAAGTACTTCCAGCTATACCAAACCACTTTTATGGAAGCCAGGCTCTGAGGCAAGCAGAAGACTGTGCCTTTACTTTCTTTCTTTCACATCACTCTCAAGCTTGAAGTAATAGTTACACCTCCCCTCCAAAATAAAGCTCTTCCATCCTCCCAATCTATTGCTACAGATAATCCTAACACCACTTGCTCCCAGTATATGTGTGAGGATTTTTTTTTTAATAGGCACACTTGATCATTATACTCCAATAATGCTATTGGCTAAATAAGTGGCAAAAAGTATCTTCCTGATCAGGAATTTATTAATTAACTTAATAAAAACGTTCTGGATGAGGACAATAAAAAAGAAAGTTCTCTCAGTTTTAGCTTCCTTTCAATCCTGAAGGGAGCCCCGCCTCCTCAGCCTCTTTAGAGACACAAGAGGGACATCTAGTGACAGTCCTCAGTATTTTTGATCCAACTTTTGCTGAGAAACACTAGGCCCTGGATACCAATTACAGGGCTGGGCACCCTGGGCCAGTTCTCTGGGCCAAGGCAGCCCTTTGAGTCACTAAAGCCAGAGTCAAAATCGGTAAGATTCTTTTGATGTTTAAAACTTCAGCCTCACCACTGAAACAATGCTGAAGGGCAGCAGAAGAAGACCAAAATGGGGATATCCTTACATTTAAATTGACCCAATGTGTGAGGATGATTCTTATTGTCCTGAGATTGATAAGGATAGGGTAAAAGGTTTTGTTCAAAAAGGTAAGAATTTATGGTAATTACTAAGATATAAAGATATGAAGACTATAGCAGTGACAAGTTTAAGGGAGCTTTCTGAGATGCACTTTTAAAATGTTTGCTTCAAGCTCCAAAGAGATTAGATTTCAAATAACTCCATTTTCTCTGTTTCCTCCAACCCCCTCACACATCCCTCTGCCTTTGCTGCAAAAATGTGGATTATCTTCTAGTTCACCATTTGTTGCATCTCATGGGCATCCCATTCTACCCAACCAATTTGACCAGCTGTCTGATGAAGCTTCTTCTCTTTGGAAGAAAAGCTTTATTTAAAAAAATAGCCAAGGGCAGCCTGGGTGGCTCAGCAGTTTAGCGCTACCTTCAGTCCAGGGCATGATCCTAGAGACCTGGGATCGAGTCCAACTTCAGGCTCCCTGCATGGAGCCTGCTTCTCCCTCTGTCTCTCTCTCTCTGTGTGTGTCTTTCATGAATAAAGAATAAAATCTTGGGATGCCTGGGTAGTTCAGCAGCTGAGCATCTGCTTTTGGCTCAGGGCATGATCCTGAAGGCCCCTGGATCGAGTCCCACATCGGGCTCCCTGCATGGAGCCTGCTTCTCCCTCTGCCTCTGCCTCTCTCTGTGTGTTTCTCATGAATAAATAAATAAAACATTTTTTAAAAGAAAATATTTTAAAAATAATAGAATACAATAAAAAATTTTAAAAATTTTAAAATAGCCAAAGTCCAACTTTTGCCAGCCTGCATATCTGGTCTCCTTACTTAGATTACGACGCCTAGAGTAGCAAAAATGAAAAATGAAAATAGAGGACACAGCACAATACTGGAAAGTGTCATTATTAAAGTCATCATCTTATTTAATTTTTACAATATCTCTAGGAGGTAAAGAGACTTTTCATATGTGGGAGCAAAGTTGCAGAGCAGTTCAATGATTTGCCAAGATGACCTCACTACACAAAACTTAACCACTTCCCTTGTGAAATCAACAAATTCTGGCAGTGTGCCCAGCATTGTGTTAGGGACTGAAAAAATTTCTTTTTAAAAAATGGTCCTTGCCCTTATAAAGTTTTAAATTCAGTTGATTAATAGCAGCACACAATTCTATGTACTATGGATTTTTCTAGAAGAGGAACTAGAATGAGGTGCATCTTGTTGATGGCTTCCTAAAATTCTGTTCCCTTCTGCCCAAAGTGATTGCCCAATTTCTAGTTAGTCCCTTCACCCTGCTACACACACACACACACACACACACACACACACACACACACACTGTCCCAGGCATCACAAGGAAAGCCATTAAAACCAGCATCCAGTGATGTAGACTTGCTGGGCAGGAATGGGAAGCATTTTCCACCATCCTGGATGCTGTTTCTGACCATTCTAAAATACCAGGAAAACTAGGGAAGGGAGCTAAGAAAAGTCTTTGAGGTCTCCTGCACTTTTCCCTCCCTCTTCCTCCTAAGCCCCACCCCCCTTCCCACCCTGTGACAAAGGAGAACAGTGACACCCAGGGAGCTGTAGCAGAGAAACAAAGAGAAAAATACTCCTTAAGTGCTACAATGGTCCACCATGGCCCTGTCTCTTGCCCTTTCCAATAAATACAAGAGACATGGGGAACAGTGGTGGAAAAGGGACAGAAACCTACGAATCACTTCCAGTCTTCCCAGTTTGACAAGGCCAGCATCCCTGAACAAATTATGCCCAAGTCACCACCATGCTTATCTCCTCTCTTTAGAAATGGCACTTCCCACAGGGCCAAACCCCTGCTGATGCAAAACTCATAACTGTCCCTAAATAAACACACATCATGGGGACCATTTAATTAGCAAAGGCTAAATCAGCAGATACATTTCAATAAATGACACCACTCTCTAACACCTTCTGCACTACCCTGCAGTGACTACCTGTGATGTTTTGACAGCACCATTTGGGCTCACAGCATTATTGCCTCAACCTTTTCATGTGAATTCTCTCCCAGTGGATCTCAAATGCTAACTTTCTAGGTGCAAACTTATACCAACTGTTATTGTTCCCCACCACTAACTTTGAAAACAGAAAGCTCTCCCTTCAAAGGAACTCTGATCAGATCATGCCCAGCCTTCCCACACTGCTGCTTCTCTCATCCCAAGGAGGAGGGTAAGAGTGATATTCCACACATACTCCTAGAGTAAATGCCTTCTTGACAACTTTCGGAAAAAAACTATGACGAAATAAAGGACCTTAAAACCAGTTGAAATACAAATTGAATTCTAAAAATAAAGGTAGAGAGAGATGATTGGAAATATACAGACTAGGGGTGCCCTCATTTACAGCAAGCCAATTTTTTTGCACTGCTTCCCCCAAACTCTAGCTGCCACCTAGTAGGTAGGTCCTAGAAACCTCTGTACCATGTGTAACTCCCTCAGATTAGAGCTCCAGACAAGGGCTTGGCTTTTGACTCTCATCCTAGACTTCTCTCACAGTCTCTTCTGCTATTTCTGGAGAGGTTGAAGCAAAAAAGGTAGAAAAAGAGGCAGAAATATCACTAGAAGGAATGGTTGAGGGTGCTGAAGGACCTCTGACCAGAATATCAGCCCTACAGGATAGGTCTTGAAGATCAGCTTTCCAAATTAAAAAAAAAAAATCTATCTAGTTGTCTGGTCTTACTGGAGGCTGAGTTCTTTTTGGAGATGTCCACAGGACTGGAAAAAACAAACCAGATCTTGTAAGACTTAGAGATATATGGTGATGGAGCTGGAGTGAGTGTATGAACTTAGTGCCTTAACACTCTTCTGCATTGGGTTCAAATAGACAATAATGGCCAAAGGAACTGGTAAGCAGAGGAACACAAAAGTCAGTCTGATGACCCAACTTCCTGGGCTTCTGTAGGTATCTTGGGCCCAAGACAATATCAGTGAGGACACCAGACCTGTTGTATACTCTTTAGTTCTAGGTACCCAGGGTAGGCCTAAGTTTACTCTTGGCTCCTTTAAAGCTTCTTCCATAACTCAGGTGAGGCCTTATGTAGCTCCCTGGGAGTTCCAGCTGCTCCACTGACTTGATTTTGCACAGAACTAGGAAACTTATGAGTTGGGTAATGCCAATTTAAAAAAAGAAACAAAGGAAACTAATAAACATGATGAGCTGCCAATTTAACAGATGTAGTTATGTTACCTGGGCTGGCAATGTTAGTACCAAAGGCATGTCACGTGTGCCACTAACAGCATAATGCATAATATTTATTCAGGTTGACAGGCCCTGGGGCAGTGGAGAGTAAAGTGAAAGAGGGAGATCCCAGAAGGAGGCAAAGAGAGCACCACAAAGGGGACAGACAGAGCAGAAGTGACAGAAAAATCATTTTAGCAGCCAAGAAGTTATGTACCTTTTCTGAATGAGAAGAAAACAATGACTTGCCAGCTGAGAACGCATCCTGATTTGGAGTCCAATGATTTGCATATTGGTACACTGGACTTGGGGAGGGAAAGCTTATTAATTTGTGTCTGTTGCCTGCAGCTGGGGCCAAAACAGCCATAGAGAACCAATGACCTTTCTCCCCAAAGCTGGGAATTAGGAAGAGTAGGAAGTGAGAGCGCCTGTGTCACAGGAGACACCAGCTGGGCTAAGCTTGGCTGGTCTCCGTTAGCAAAGATCACAAAATGCAGCGACATCAGTACCAGGCGGTATCTACTTAGGGCTAACAGCCTAGGCAGCAGTGATCAAATTAAATCTCATTCCTAATGACGGGTTGGTAGGACAACTAGCAGTCTTAGAGAGGAGTGGGCCCAGCTTGAGGCCCACGGAGCTCTGTGTGTTCTCTACCCTGGGAAAAGGTGGAACTTGAGAAAACCTTGCTGTCTAGCTGTGCAGTTGCATTTGGGGGAACAGGCAATAAGTTCTGGAAGGCTGGCTGAAAAGAGTAGACAGGATGATAGCTCAAAATGAGATCCATCAATGACTTCGTTGTAGCCCCAGCCAAACAATCAAAAGCAAATAGTCAGCTTCTGAAATCAATACTTTAGGAGATGATGAGCCAGCCTACGGGGTTCACAGGCGGGTGGGTGGGAGGTTGGGGAGGGAGGGTAGAAAAATTCTCTATTTCGAGCCACCAACCAAAACAAGCAGCTGCATTTCCTTGAAACACGAGATTTGGTTCCTAGCAAAATCAGAACTGCAGTCTCCTAGCAAAGTAAAACAAAGGAGCAGGGGACGAGACACTTTTGAAAACAGGAAGGCGGTTTGGCAACAATCACAGGAGGGCTGGTAAACCATTGTGCTCTTGGGATCCATCTGCTGAGCTCCAGAACATCCTCTCCACACTCCACCCCCAACCAGCTCTCAGATTGCATGCTCAGGGTCAAGAGCAGGGTCATTTCTGATCTCATTCAGAAATAAAAGGTAAAGTGAAAAAGACAGACTCATCCCAAAGATGAGAAGTGAGAAAAGCTGGGCCTTATTTCTTCCAACCATGGAGGACATGATGAGAGAGACAGGAAAGCTCTTCTGATGTTCGATGCCATTTCAGGAAAGCAAGAGTGGGCTTAATTTAATTAAGTGAAATATACTTAAAATTAAAATTGGTGGCCAATTTCTAATCAGCCTAGAATTTGCTGCTGTGAGAAACCATTGAGAGAAGCACAGTGACTGCATCTTTAAGGAACTGAATAATTTGATAGCTATTAATAATCTTGTTAGTCATGCGATATAAGTAAACCCTAGCAAGGTAATCAAATTGCATGCTCCATAGCAGAGATCAGGGCTATCTGGGGGGAAAATTATATAGTCTCTCTTCAATGTCAATGTATATGAAAACATCTTCCACAGACCCTTCTTCCCAATGTAAAGGGAATAGAAAGTTACATCATCATAGCACACATATCAACATACATACATGACAATACAATATCATATATTTATATGTTTTTTAAATAGAGCGTCATACTTGATCTCATGGTCTGTGAAACCACCAGATTAAAACCCCAGCAAAGGTAATCACCTACAAGAGTCAGAAGAGAATTCACAACTCTGAATTTTACATCTTCACTTGTACATTACAGGAGATTCACGTATAGGACTCCTTTCCTTTATAACTTAGGGCTCTTAATATTACTTAGTGGACCATTAACCTGTTTCAATATAGCTTTAGATTTTTCTAGCCAAGGAGAGTAAAATAAAGATGCTTAATTTAGTTCCTTTTCCCACAAGAAATAAATAGCTGTCACAGATCCAGAACAGCAGGGTTCATGAACCGCTTTGGAACATGGAGATCAATGAAATCTGATCCTCTCTTGAGAAAAAGAGATCTACATAGAATTTAACCAAAGATTTCCTACCAGAGGCAGTCCTGGTCATCAGGAAGCTTTTGAAGACCCTCCCAGGTTTCCTGTTCAGTCTTGTTTGATCTCCAGTGAACATTATAATTACCATAAAGCAGTTTTTTAAATGTAAATTACTCCATAGATGCAAAATAACTATGTCCAGTCTAGGCAACTAATTTCTGATTTCTGGAATTTCCCAAAAGATCGGTCTAAAATAGATGGTATACATAACAAGATAATTCAACCTCTGAAGCAAATTTACTTGTAAAGATGATGGTTATGGTGAGGACTATTTCTTCCTTGCTCCTTCAATTTCTCATCCCAGTAACTAATATTTACACATGAAAGGATGTTATGTTTTAATACATCCTTATGTAATATAGGTTTCTTACCAATTGTAATTAAAAATGGACCTAGCTTCAGTTTATTTTTTGTCCTCACTTAAGACATCACCCATAGGAAATGTAACTTCATGGTTCTAAGTGCGTATACTTGATGCTTAAGACTGAGACTAAATAGCAGTGTTAGATGTGAATTTTGCCCTCCAAGGTCTTACAGTCTAGTTGTGGGTATCATAAAAGGAAAAATACAAATACAAGGAAGCATTTATCAGGTGTCAGAGAAGCAGTGTTCATCATTGATATAGCCTAAGTCCAAAGAATGACTGAGCACCTAGAAGCCGTGGGAAAGTCTTTCAGGGGAGGAAAAGGGTCTTTGTAAAGGCACATAAGCTGCAGTAATTTCATTGCTTTAGGGAAATAATGAAGAGTAGTTTGGCTCACGTATTTATTCTACAAACACTATTAAAGTGATGTGGTATAGTTTTTAATGGCACAAGCTCTAAGGATAAATAGATATGAGTTCAAGTCCTGATTTTACCATTACCCTTGTTGAGTGAACATAGACAAATTAATATAATATCCCTTTCATAAAGCTGGGGAATTACATGAGATGACACCTGTAAAGTGAGATGCTATCTTAAAGTACTTTATGTTTTACATGAACATAGCACAAAGAACTTAGGGATATTGACCTCTTATATGTACTGAGCACCACAATGTGCCAGATACAATTGAAAGTGCCAGGCTGCTACTAACAAAGAGAAAGCCTCTACCCCTGGATCTCACAGAAACTTCATATAGTGGAGTAATGGGAGTTGATGTTGAAAAGGTAGGTAGAGACTATTTATTGTGCAGAGCCTTGATTGCTAGAACACATATTTAGAACCTTATAGTGGAGGTCAGTGGTGTCATCAAAGGCTTTGGAACTGGTTAATAATGAATAACATTTTTATGATTTGTGGCTTACTTGGAAATAACAAATTAGGATGGCTTCTTCTACCTTCTGCTAATTTTTACACAAATGTGATTCCAGTACAACATATACCAAAACCATATGAATAGAGTGAGTTCAGGAGTTAGGGCTGCTAAGAATGGGGAGTAACACTAACACCTGAAGTAATGGAAATCGGAGAAGGCTGGTATCAGTAATGGCAGCTGGATGTCTTCCTTGGATTGTATCCAAGGAATTCATGAAGTTCCAAAATGTTTCAAGGAAAAAGAGGGCAGGATATATCAGCAGAAGATTCCAGGTAATAAGCACAGATAGAGTTCTGTTAGAGATCTGTCTGTGACAGAGGGTAGAGTGAATAGAACCTGTGGCTTGGACACAGTTACCCTGAATACATCTCTAACACATTTCATTTTCATGTCAGGGTAAGGAACTTCACTATTTACACAACACATTTAAGTAATTTAATGTGTTTGTACCTTTATAATTTTCATACCCTATAGTAAATCCTCAATCGCTTTACCTTACTTATGTCTGGAATGATATCCCTAGGCTCTGGGCCTGGACCTAGAGGTGAGTCCCATTAGTAGATCTAGTCATAAGTAACTGGAGAAAACAAAGGCAATAGTGAAAAGAAAAAGACTGACACTAAAGACTGTTTGGAATATCATGCCCTGGCATTTTGTTTGTCATAAATGTTCCTTGAAATAAAATACTCTATTGATTGAGATCTAGGTATCTTTTTGTTATAAAGAGATTTTGTTGTAATAGGAACTTGGAGGAAATAGATATTTGAGTTTAGGAAACTTTTCTTAAATTATCATTCGCATACTTGACAAGTATTTATTGAGTTTCTACTGTGTGCTAAGTACTAGGGAAAGGCAAATGAACAAGAAAAATACAAACATGGTTTCTGCCTTCATGAAACTTTTAAAACAGGGAGGGAGAAACTGGAAAAAAAAGACAAACGGACACCTACAACAATTTCAAGTTAAAGTAAATGATGTTTAAGACTCAAACATGGGCTGAAATAATGATGATGATAGCCAGGCACTGTTGTAAATGCTTTATGCATCATAACTAATCCTTACAGCAACCTTCTGAAGTATGTACTATTATTATGCCTGTTTTACTATGAAACTGAGATGCAGAGAGGCTAAATAACTTGGGTAACATAGATAGTGGTAGGCAAAGCCAGGAATGGATTTGTCTGACTCTAGAGCATGTTTTCCTAGCTATTGTACCAAAGAAGAAGCTGGATAAACTGACTTTAGAACAGTTGATACAAAAAAAAAAAAAAGAACAGATGATCAGAAAAGGCCTAGGGAAGTAACATTTAATTTGAGATCTAAAGACCACCTAAGGCAGTCTACATTGATGACACTTGGCAGTCGCCAAGAGATGGTCTGTTGAGCAAACTTGATTTTCTTCAAGATATTTGCTAGCCACTGGGTGATATGATATATGTTGGCAAATTGAACTCCAATTAAAAAAAATTTTTAAAGATATTTGCTAGCAATTAGACCAGGAAAGTTTTAGTAAAAGCAGTAAGAGCTTTGTCAAAAGATCACAAAATGTAAGGAAAAGATCAGGAGGTAGAGGCTAGTATAAAACTTAGTGGTGGAAATGGAAATTATTAATTCTGGCAACACTGGCAGTATATCTGTAAAACCATGTATTGCTATGGTTTGCATACTCTCATGGACAGAAAGAACTGGAACTCTCCTGTGTACTTCCACAATTTCCACCTCTGTCAGAACTCATGACCGCACCAGAACTGTGGTGTGTTCCAAGCCTATGACATTTCTCTTTAGGACTTGCCTTGGCATAATGAAAATTAAATGTGTCTAAGAGCAATCAGATGACCAATACAAATAACTAACTTCTTCTAAGTGAACATAAAGCAAGTCTCACTGAGAGTGAACCCAGCAAATCATAGCTCTATTGATGCTATCCATATGATTGCTTTAGGCCTAATATGTGGACCATCTCCAAAGTTCAGAGGACCATTCCTTTCTATAAGACCTATCCATCTTACATTAGGTTTCACTTATCTGTAAAAAGATAACCCCTACTCTTTCCTTGACCCCCAAAGAATGCAGCAGATCAAGCACTTAAGCTCATTTTTATCTTCTGTCAAGACTCATAACTGAAGTCAGCTGAAGATAGACTATGATGGCACACAAACAGCAATGTAGATGGAACCAAGGACATAAGTGGCAAGACTCTCTGCATAGGTTGATAATAGGAGGATGGAACAGCCAACTGGTTTTCCTATACTTCCCAGGTCTTATAAAGCACTAACTGTGGGCTCCAAATATAATTGACAAGAAGGCCCAAGGTTCTCTCGAGACCTATGTGTTTTCAGGCAAGAGGTTAACAAAAAGAGTTGCAGAACAGTTGGGCCACAAGATTAATCGTGCCTCAGCACTGGTCAGACCTAGGTTACTAATGCACTATTTTATTAATAATAATTGATAGCTGTGGCTGGTAAAGCATATAAGAAGTTTGTTTAAGAATTCATTATTTCCAACCTTGTAAATTTCATTCGACAGTTCAGAAACCAAACTCCCTTCCATACTCAAGTCCCAAAGAATTAGAAACCTTCCAGAGAAAAGGACTTTTCTCAGAATTAATTCAAAGTTCTGTCTGTGGATGACTGGCTGTTAGGAGGAAGGTTAAGGACAATTGCTGTTGAACTCCCCCACAATTCCAGGTGGTGGCAGCACAGCTCCAGCTCCAGAAGCTTGGGCTAAACTTTTCATGCAAAACCTTGGAGCATCTCAGCAGTTATAAATGACTAAGATCAAAGAGGAAATGAAAAGTCACAGCAGTGACCAAATCAGACTAAGATATATGCAGGGCTATAAATGAGGTTCCTTCAAGCTCTGCTATCACCAGACCCAACCCCAAGGGTCTAACAGTGTTTTCATGTTATTCAAAAGGCTAGAGATAGATCTAATTTGTTCTTTTGTATTTCTGCTTCAATAAACAATGCCACTGGAAGAGATTAGAAAGCTGGGAAAGGAGAGACATGAGAGAAACAGAGAGAGACAGAAACAGTTCTTCCTCTCTTTGGCTGGACTCCATTCCTAGTTGAATAGAATAGAGAACTAGTTCTAGTTCTCAGCCCAGAAAAAGTGATATAGGGTCTCCCAGAATGGCTGTGACCTACTCATAGTGAGTGACCCACAGAAGAGCTGGCATGCCGTATTTTCCTCTTCACCACCTCAAATCCTCATCTCACGAAAGATGTACTATCCTAAACATGACTAGAATGTGAAGAGAGCTCATACTAGGAATGAATATTATTTTCTGGGAAATAGACCTGTTCCCTAGGTTATCTTCATGTTAGTGACAAAGATTTAAAAACAAAGTATACAGAACAACTGTGGGTAAAATTGACATAAGGCAGTATTCAGGACCAAACCTGATTCCTTGAGTATCACAGAGGAATAATAATGCTCACCTTATGTTCCTATATTCCTACAGAGTGCTATTTTTAATATAAAATGCTTTCATGTAAAGTGTTGCATCTGAGATTGCCAAAAACATTCCCCGATGTTTATAGCAGCAATGTCCACAATAGCCAAACTGTGGAAGGAGCCTCAGTGTCCATCGAAAGATGAATGGATAAAGAAGATGTGGTTTATGTATACAATGGAATATTACTCAGCCATTAGAAACGACAAATACCCACCATTTGCTTCGACATGGAGGGACCTGGAGGGTATTATGCTGAGTGAAATAAGTGAAGCGGAAAAAGACAAACATTATTTGGTCTCATTCATTTTGGGAATATAAAAATTAGTGAAAGGGAATAAGGGAAAGGAGAGAAAATGAGTGAAAATATCAGTGAGGGTGACAAAACATGAGGGACACCTAACTCTGGGAAATGAACATGGGGTAGTGGAAGGGGAGGTGGGAGGGGGGTTGGGGTGACTGGGTGATGGGCACAGAGGGGGGCACTTGGTGGGATGAGCACTGGGTGTTATGCTCTGTGTTGGCAAATTGAACTCCAATAAAAAAATCAATCAACACTATAATATTAAAAAAAGAGATAATTTATAGAATATCATCTTACAAATGAGGAAAATGAAGCCAAGATAATAAAGGGACTTGCCCAAGGTCACTCAGCTAGGAAGTAAACAGAAACCAAGACTCAAACCCAGATCTGTCTGATTCCAAATTGAGCTCTCTTTCCATTCTCCCTGTGGGTCATAATACCCTTCATGAATACAAGGGCTCCTTTCCAGATCAAGTGTTTTAGACTCCCCAAAAAGAAGGTGTTCTTTTAGTAGTCATTGATTTAATCAAATGAATCGTGGCAAGAAGCCAGTCTTAATTCAATAATGCTTTTAAATGAATTCACAGCTAACCCAAACAAAACCAGCATTTATTTTAAAATTTAGTTGGTCACATTGTTTTTTAGTCTACAGATAATGTTTGAAATATATATAGATTCATAGATCCTGTACAATGGTTGGGAATCACTTCACTAAATCTCTAGAGCAAGATAACTTGATTCTTACTCTAACCATTAAACAGTATAATGTGGTGATTCAATGCTCAGGTTCTGGAATCAGACTTTCTTGGGTCACAATGGTATCTATGCTACATAGATGCTGACACATGATTTTGATACTAACACTACTGCCTTGGGAAAACTACTTAATCATTCTGTGCCTAAGTTTTCTCTTCCTTAAAATAGGATAACAATATCTACCTCATAAGGTTGTTATAGAAATTAAATAAGATTATGCACATAAAATTCTTAGCACAATGTCTGACCAATAGGAATTACTCAAAAATGTTGGATTTTATCTATTACTAATCAAATGTATTATCTGTATCAAGTCATTGAAATTCTTTGATTATTTCATCTGTAAAATGGAAAGTCACCCTAAAGCAGGTGACTCACCATGATATCTTGAGTTCCCTTCCAGCTTTAAGATACGTGGTTCTGAGACCATCACCAGGTCTTCCCTATAACAGAACTACTGCTAGCTTAAAGGTGCCATAGCAAGGATATCTAGAAGCAGAGAAACCTATGAAAATTCCATTTATTCAGAACAAAAAACAAAGCAACATAACTAATAATCTCAACTTGATTACATCTGCAAAGATCTTATGTCCAAATAAGGTCACATTCACAGGTTCCAAGTAGACATGAATTTGAGGGAAGAGGCACTACTCAATCCACTACTGGGAATGTCACTCCATCTGTCTACACTGTTTCCTAATTGGTGAGAAAAGTAGACTCAAAAGTATTTTGATGATTATGGAAATTCCAGATTTTCCAGTCTATAATTTTTATGGTCTCCAACCACAGTATACTTGAAAGAACATGAGTCAGCAGAAGAACTCACAAAAGACATTCAGAAGTATAAACGATTGTGGTGTTTTATAAGCAGATCAGCTCAAAGCATTAATCAACCCCTACACGGTGCCAATACTATGGTAAACACTATGATAGTGGGGACCAGGTCATTTATGCATTTTGAACAAGTAACACCTTGCACTATGGGTACTTAATAAGTGTTCATCATTATCATAATTTTTATCATAGGTTAGCAACAGAGATAGATTGTGCTCATTACAGCTCTGTTTTGAGATAGTCTTAGTGGGAGAAACCAGAAAGGAGAAATACGTTCTCCACATGCCATGAATTGCTTACTATAGCAAGTTTTGCCTTTGGACAGCATCTATGGGATTTTTACACTACTGTCTTCTTAAAACTCAAATCTGTCACCTACCTTCTTATAATTAGAACACCCTAAAATACAAAATGCCATAAATCCCAAAGATAATGATTTCCCTAACTTATTTTTACTGAGGACAGTGAGAGTAGATGGAGAAGAGGCACTGACAGGGAGGCACTGAGGTGTCTTGCAAAAAACAAATACTTCACTAGAGTTCAGAAAAAACAAACTCCATCCATGGACCTACTACTTACTACCTATGCAACCCTGATGTATTAGTTTCCTAGGGTATTGTAACAAATTACCACAGACTGGGGCCTGAGTACAAAGGAAATTTATTCTTTCACAGTTCAGGAGGCTAGATGTCTGAAATCAAGGTGTTGGCAGAACCATTCTCTCTCTCTCTTTGAAGGCTGTATGTATGTATGGAAGAATCTCTTCCATGCTTTGCTTCTGTCTTCTGGTGGTTGTTTGCAACCCCGTGAGTTCTCTGAATTGTAGCTTCATGACTCCAAGCTCTGCCTGCCATCACATGGTCTTTTTCCCTATGGTCTCTATGTCTCTGACACCAACCCTCCCTCTCCTTATAAAGACACCAGGCATTGGTTTTGGGCACACCCTAATCTAGTATGACTTCATCTTAACTTGATTACTTTTGAAAAGGACCTATTTCTAAATAAGGTCATATTCACAGGTTTTAGGTGGAAATTAATTGGGGAGCACTATTCAACCCACTACACCTAGGAATGTCACTTAACCAGGCCATAGCTCAGTTTTCTTATCAGTAAATTAGTGATCTTTTCTCTGACCATATCTATCACACAATTTTAAGATATTCCTTTGTTTGGGGGAAATAGTATGTACTTATGGAATTACAGATCCACTTTTGTGATTCCAGAACCACTTTGGAAGATGTATAAGTAGGTTTTTTTTTCCCATTCCAAATGCAAGTCAAGTTCACTAATATTTCTGGTTGCTTGCTTGCTGCAAGAAGAACAGTTATAAGGAAGCAAAATGCTGCATGTTTCTATAAACCAATCCAACATAGACATTGCATTATTTAATATAAAAGATTCTTCAGATGTAATTACCTTTGAAAAATAAAATATGCTATCCTTTAAATAGAAATAAGCTTATTGAGCCACAATGAGTAAAACAGAGACTTTGAAGTGTTTTTCAGAATAAGAATTCATCCAAACACCAGCCCTAGGTCTCCCTGGCATAGACATAAACCCAAGGCTAGAGTAAGGACATAAGTCTGGCTACTTCAAGTAGCTCTCTATGTATTCAAGACTTGTTTAACAACTGAACACATAGTACAGTGATTCCTGTTCAATTTCTCTGAATCCTATAGAGGTGGAAGTATACCAATAGGTTTATAATTATTTAAATCTAATCAACAATAAGCTTTAAGGTTCAGTTGAATAAACAATGTTCTTGGTTATAACTTCCTTGTGCTAGAGGCTTTTATACCTCTCTACTTGGGTCAGCGAAGTTGGTTGTCAGTGTTCCATGTGCTCATGTGAAAAAAGGTGTATCTCCCATCAGCAATAATTTTGTCTTCGTAAAAAGGAAAGAAAGGAAAAACAGCACAGAGAACAAATCAAGGAATAACCCTTTGGGCTAATCTTTGAGTTGTTTCCCTTGAGCCATCTGTGTACTTAATGATGGATTGTTCTGCCACACTACAGAACTGAGAAAATCCATCCTCTCTTTCAGCCCAAACCACCTACACCTCAGTAATAGCTTTGCTCAAAGGAAAGGAATAATTCTTTCATATGAAAATTGGGCAGCCAAGCAAAAATTCTGGTAGAAGTTCCCACAAACAACAGCTGGTGTCAAGCCATGCATTCAAGGAAAGATGTGAATTTGAAGATTTGGGGGGTTGCCAGAATGATCCTCTTTAATTAACCAGATTGATTTTTCTAATCAAGCATTAAGAGAGAATCAGGTGGCTCAGACGAGTTGGACCAGTCTGTGCAATTGGGATCTCTTTGGTACTTTCCCAAAGAGAAGCACAGTCCATTTGAATGATGACATAGGCTCACTAGGATCAGTCCAGAGTACCTTACAAGGACATATTTGTGTGGAACAGTCTGTAAAATGAGTTGGGGAAGGAGGTTGTGAGCTTTGGGATATGGAATCTCTGTGAGGTGGGGAATAAAGGCAATAGGAAATGTAGATAAAATTAAATTTTCTTATAACCTGCAACCCACTGACAAATACCTGAGGCAGGCAGAGTAAAACATTCCTCCAGGAACTCCCAATTGCCTTAGTGTTAAGGCTTTTCTAGAGGGAAAAACAACCTTAGCTTGACAATAGCTAGGCCTCCAGGATCCTGTGAGTCTTCTTTAGTATATGAAAGTCCTTTTGGAAACTTCCCTTTGTCTTTACCTTCCCCAATTCCAGAGTATATAATCAGCCATTCCTCACAACTCCAGTGAAGTCCTTTCTGCCCAAAGGTCCTGTCCCCATGCTTTAATAAAACTATCTTTTTTACACCAAGATAACTCAAGAAATCCTACTTGGCCATCGGCTCTGAACCTCAACATTTCCACATCATTTTGGCATACTTTCATGAGGCTTTGTCTTTTCATCTGGACTCTGAGCCTCAGTGCAAACTTGGTGAGTAATTCCTCTTCTCTTCCTTTACTTTCATTTCAGGGGCTTTTCAAGGAGTATGGACTTATTGGAACACTTTTATGTTGATTGCTCAGGCTGCAATCCTCTAACCTTTGCTGAATTCCTGTATCAGTTCTAGCAATTTTTTGCTGGCGTCTTTTGGGTTTTCCTCATAGAGTATCATGTTGTCTGTGAAGAGTGAAAGTTTGACTTCTTTGCTGTCTTTTATGTCTTCTTTTACTTCTTTAATTTCTTTTTGTTGCCTGATTGCTGAGGCTAGGACTTCTAGTACTATGTTGTACAACAGTGGTGATAGTGGACATCCCAGTTGCATTCCTGACCTTAGGGGAAAAGTTCTCAGTTTTTCCCCATTGAGGATGATATCCGCTGTGGGTTTTTCATATATGGCTTTCATGTTATTGAGGTATGTTCCTTCTAAACCTACGCAGCAGAGAATTTTTATCAAGAACTGATGCTGTATTTTATCAAATGCTTTTTCTGCATCTATAGAGAGGATCATATGGTTCTTGTTCTTTCTTTTATCAATCTGGTATATTACATTGATTGATTTGCAGATGCTGAACCACCCTTGCAGCTCAGGAATAAATACCACTTCATTGTGGTGAATAATCTTCTGCTTAGATGATTTGTCCATTGCTGTAAGGTGGGGTGTTAAAGTCCCCTACTGTTATTGTATTATCATCAATGTGTTTCTTTAATCTTGTTATTAATTGGTTTCATTGTATTGCCTATAAAGTCTCTGTTCGCATAGATTGTCTCTGATCCTTTCTGGTCTTTGTTAGTTTGGGGGGTCTCTCTTCACTCAAAGGAATCCCTTTAATTTTTCTTTCAGGATTGGTTTAGTGTTCACAAGTTCCTTTAGCTTTTGTTTGTCCTGGAAGCTCTTTATCTCTCCTTCTGTTCCAAATGACAACTTTGCTGTGTAAAGTATTCTTGGCTGCATATTTTTACCATTTAGCATATTGAATATATCCTGCCAGTCCTTTCTGGCCTGCCAGGTTTCTGTGGACAACAGGTCTGCTGCCAGCCTTATGTTTCTACCTTTGTAGGCTAAGGACCTCTTGTTCTGAGCTGCTTTCAGGATTTTGTCTTCATCTTTGACACTTGCAAGTTTCACTACTATATGTCAAGGTGATCTATTTTTATTGATTTTGTGGGGGTTCTCTGTGCCTCCTGGGATTGAACGCATATTGCCTTCCCCAGATTAGGGAAGTTCTCAGCTTTAATTTGTTCTAATAAACCTTCTGTCTCTCTATCCCACTCTTCATCTTCTAAGACCCCTATATTCCAGATATTATTTTGCTTTATGGAATCGCTGAGTTCTTGAAGTCTCCCTTTGTGATACAGGAGTTGTCTTCCTCTCTTCTTTTCAACTTCCTTATTCTCCATTGTTTGTCTTCTAGATCACTGATTTGCTCTTCTGCTTCATTTATTCTTGCTATTATAGCCTCCATTTGTGACTGCATATCAGTAAAAGCATTTTTAATTTTGGCCTGATTAGATTTTAATTCTTTTATTTCTACAATAAGGGATTGTCTAGTGTCTTCTATGCTTTTTTTCAAGCCCTGCTAGTATCTCTATAATCATTGTTTTAAAATTCTAGTCCAGGTATTTTACTTATGACTGTATTGATTAAATCCCTGGTAGTCTTACCTACTGTTCTTTCTTTTGGGGTGAATTTCTCTGTCTGGTCATTTTGTCCAAAGAGAATGGAGGAAAGAAAAAGAAAAATCAAAACAGCAATAACAACAACAACAAACAAAAAAAAACTTGAGGAAGTGTTTCTGATGTGTGCTGTGCACACTCTGCTATTGTCTTTGGGCTGCTCTTTCCCACTGGTCCTTCCTCTACAGAGTTCCTCCTTGCTTATAGTGGGGAGTGTTTGGGCTTTTAAGTAGGTGTGCTTTGATTTATTTGTCAAGATAAGCCTTGCAACTGCCATGTTCTCTCCCTCCATCTGTGCAGATTGTTTCCTTACTCATCAGATCATCTTCTGTTGTTCAAAATAGCTGAATGTCAATCTAGCTCTATTCAAAGGTTGAGGCAAGTTCAGGATCCCCCTACTACCCTACCATCTTAATTCCTCCCCCTATGATGGATTTCTATCTTTACTATTTTCCATCAATGCCCTCTACTGACTACTTCAATTACAAAATTGAGTAACTTCTCCTTGTAAAACTTTTCTTATGTTTTCCATGGATTAAAAATGTCAGGTTTTTCTAGCCTTCACAGTACAACCTTTACAGCAAAGGCAGAGCACAGTATTTTGGAATATTCATCAGCGCCCATTTGTAGCCTGGTATGCAATGGGAAAGTGGGGGGATACTAGTATCCCTCCTAATAGAGCTTTTATGGCAGGATGGTGATCAATAACAATTGATTTCAAGGAATGCCTCCAGTAGCTTTTAATACCCAGAACCTCTGATATATACTGCATGGGATACCACATGGGAGTTGGAGGGGCTTTTTCATAATGGACCTTCTCTCTTCTACAGTTCCCAAGGACTCTCTCTTGGGATGCATTTTAATCCACTAGAAACAATTCAGATTGGAAAATTTAAGAAAGGACTGGTGATTGATCAATTAGATCTCTTCTGTAGAAAACAGGGAAAATGGATGGAAGTACCTTAGGTCCAGGCCTTCATGGCCCTAAATCAGGACCCCCAACCTAAGGGCCTCTTGCAGAATGTGTCCAGCCACTAACCAGGCCAGTAAACTCCCTCCTCATATATTGGACAATAATTATCTAAATATGCCTCCTCCTGACAAAATCCAGGTTGCTGGAGGAAACACAGGCCATCCTTAATGAAGGTGATGCTGACTCTGTCTCACTGTTCCTCCTAATAGACTCAGGTTACTCTAGCTGTATGTGGGGGCTCCTCCCTCATTCATTTCCCTGGTTAAAGGCTAAAATTAGAGCCAACTGTCTCTGGTTAATCTACCTCAGGACAGAGACTTTAAGGAACATTCCCAAGCAGCTATTGAGACTCCTTTTGTTTCAGAGGAGTTCCCTGATTCTCCCACCTGACATGGAGTGCCTATCTTTTCATCTTCCAAGGTGAAGAGCTCTAGGACTGAGAGATCTCTTCCTCTGCCAGCTTTTATCTGCCTCTAGCCTTCCTGGCAGCACCTCATTTCTTCTGCTTTCCCCTCCCTGTCTTCCTGTTTATGCATAATCTTGGGTGCAGCCTGTATAAGTGGCTACTGTACCATCCTTGGTGCCTCTAGCAGCATTGGTTCCTCCTTCTACCCTTGCTCTCAAGGAGCAAAGAGCATTCCCCTTGGACTACACTGCCCACTTCAGATTTCCCCCATGGGTGCTCCAGGTAAAAATTGACAATGGGGAACAAATTCATTGTCTTTTAAGTGGACCCAAAGGGAACATAATTTGGTATTTAAACTAATTTAAGTCTGTTGGTTTAATTAAGATAGACATGTCTTTAGAGTTATCAACATTAAATATGAAGCTTTTATTCTATCAAAATTTGCTGAAGGTCAAATAAGCTCATGTTATCTCTGTGGCAATTTGTCAGCAAAAAAAAAAAGACTTAAGATTGTGGTTAATTTTGTTTGTCTAAGAATTTCCATGGGTGATTGTTAAGATAGCTTTCAAAATCTTTGGTAACCTGAAACTTTAAAGTTTTGCTTGGATAATAAATGAGATTGAATACATGGGACATCTAGGCCTTTTCCAAATGAGATATAGCATTGATTACTGAACTTAGGTTTTTGGTTTTGGTTTTTTATTGAAGAAAACTAAGGATACTTGGGTCTGTTGGTAAATACAATTTGTGCTTAATTATAAGATTGTACTATGGAAAATTATGTTTTTAAAATTATGAAATGTATTAATAAATTAACCATCTAAAGAATTCTGGTATAACAGTTCACAATTGGTTACTAGTCTTCACTGGAGACTAAATTTTCTAAGAGTTAAAATCCTACTAAATGTAATTAAGACTGATGAAAATAAGAGAAGCAACTCTGCATGAAGAAAAGGAGATATGTAAGAAAAGTATAAGGAAGGGGAATATATTTTTGTTGAAGGTAATTTTATCCTAAATGAGATTGGTTGTTTAGAAAGAAAAGGCTTGGGATAAAATCTGAATGCAAAGAAAGTTGTAGAATGTTTATGAAGGGAAATCTTTGGAAAGGAATTTTATATGTGGTCAGGACCAAGTTGAAGTGAATGGATTTTAAAAGTACATTGGTAAGATTGAAATTCTGCTTTTCTTTCTGTTTAGAAGACAAAGTTTACTTGGATTACTGATCTGCTGTTGATAAGAAAATATAAACAAATGGGTTTTTTTCTCTTTTTGTCTTCCCAGAAAACCAAAACTTAGGTTTTTCCTTTATCAGGTCTTTGAATATGTGAATCTCAATGTTAAAGGACCTAAGTTTTCTAACAACTATATGACTCTGCATATTTGCCTTCGGAATCTCTTATTGCCACTCTAGTTAAATAATTAAGTTTTGTAATGATCTGTAAACCTATTTAGGCATGTGCTTTATAACTTTCGGAGGTTTTTAAACAAACTTCCCAAGATTTAAATTGTAAATGAAGTCCCTTTGGCTAATTACGCCTTTTTATTTGGTATGTTAAGTTACTTGGAAAGCACTGTCAAACAAACTCTGTTAAAGTGTTGTGTCCAGTTTAACAATAACCCACGACCCTCGGACCAACATGAAATGTGTGGGAAATATCAGAAAGGGAGACAGAACATAAAGACTTCTAACTCTGGGAAATGAACTAGGGGTGGTGGAGGGGGAGGAGGACGGGGGGTGGGGGTGAATGGGTGACGGGCACTGAGGGGGACACTTGACGGGATGAGCACTGGGTGTTATTCTGTATGTTGGTAAATTGAACACCAATAAAAATTAATTTATTTTTTAAAAAAAGTGTTGTGTCCAGATTTCCTTGCTAGCCATATTGTAACCTTTCATCAGATCTTTGACCATGTCCATTTTTGAGTCTTTCATCATTTATAGTTCTTGTTTTTATTGTCTTGTGAAACATGTTTCATCTTCAAGGAGATTTATAAAAAGGACTTTTGGCAAATACAGGCCTTTGGTATATTTAAAATTGGTAAGAATTTCCAAAAGTAACCAAACAGAGAAAGGTTTTATTTTTGTGACTCTTGTGTGAACCATCGCTGGTTCTCTAATGTTTGCTCTTCGAGATTAAGAAAATTTTCTATTAATATATCCAAGATATACAGAAATAGGATAAAATATTCCTCTGTGAACAAATTGAAGTGTTTAACTTTTCTCTCTACCTAAACCCTCTGAAATTCAAAAAACTCTCAGTGAACACTCTTTCGAGGCAATCGTAGTTATTTCCATAAATTCAATAAGAATCTGTTCTTATAACAGGGCACCATTTGAAAACATTTGTTGTTTTACCAAAGCTTTGACTGGAATGTCATATTCGAGAGGCATGCATAGACTCAGATATGACCAAAGAGCTTTAAGGAATTGAGGCTAAGTTTATAAAACACGGAGCCTTAAAGCCCCTTGGAAATGTTGACCTGATACCTTGCTTACAGAGTTCCTAGCAGCCTTACCAGGTAAATAATGTCACTTCCTGACAGGTGCAGGAACCTCAGGATATTTTGGGGGCCTCAAGAAGAAGAATTCACCTAAATCTACAGGTATTGCAGGCAATGTCTGATGGCAAGCACTTGGCTTGGTTTCTGGCCTAAAGAGAGTACTAAAAGGTCAATTGAAATTCTTTATAAAAAGTTCCAGCAAAGCAGATTTTAAAAGACTGTATGGGGATCCCTGGGTGGCGCAGAGGTTTGGCGCCTGCCTTTGGCCCAGGGCGCTATCCTGGGGACCCAGGATCGAATCCTATGTCGGGCTCCCAGTGCATGGAGCTTCTCCCTCTGCCTATGGCTCTGCCTCTCTCTCTCACTGTGTGCCTATCATAAAAAAAAACAAGACAAAATAAAAGATCTGTATGATCAATCACTATTCTTGCTGAGTTTACATAAATAATTAGGCCAAGTTTGTTAAAACTGGACTTGTTTTCCAAATGAATTAGTCTTGATTTGGCTATCTCTGATTTAAAATGAGGGCTATTATAGAGAGAAAATGTTTCAATAACACATCCTTGTAGAAATTAAATTTTAGTACTATTTATTATAAACCAGACTAGATCCTGATTTTTCTGGTTTCCTCAAATACTTGGCTATGGCTCTCCAACTAAGGTTTCTAATCTTATTCCACTTTCTTGACTTAAAGTCACTAAAAAAAAAAAACAGAGACTTGTGATAGCTAACACCACTTGCTATATCATTAACACCTTAAATGACTCTCAAAATGACATTAGATATTTTAACTGCACAAGGTGGAACATGTGCTAGCATAAACACAAGTTGCTGTGTATATATTCCAGATATCACAAAAATGTAACAGAATTGTGAAAAGTTATACTCAAATTGGCATTTTAAATGAACTCTCTCTCTCCTTTAGTGATTGGTTAAACTCCTGGACTGGAGAAAGATTTTAGTCAACTGTCAAAGGCTGTTTTTATTGGGCTTCTCTTTCTTATTATATTAACCTTATTTTGTTGTCTTCTCTGGTGTCTCCCTGCCTAATGCCAAGACTCCTTCACTGCCACACTTCCAACTGACAGACGATACTTTCTACTCAAGGAGGTTTATATATGTTGGATTGGCTGCCTCCTCCTTTGGTAACTCCTATATATTAAGTTCCCCAACTGACAATTGTTAACCCATAGGTAGGTGAAGTAGGAGAGTGAAGTTCTTGTCTTATGGAGTCTAAGAATGAATCTTACAGACAAAGGAGAGTGAGTAAAGCGATAGAGTTTTATTAAGTAAGGATGCAGAAAAAGCTCTCAGGAGTGAAAGGGATCCCGATAGGGTTACTAACATGGGCCTCCACTGACAAGTCTTTTATTTAGAACTAATCAGGGAGCTTGTGGCCTTAACATTCTTATGACATCTTAGTTTGAGTAAGGACATCTTTAATGGCTTACTTCTTTTTTGGGGTCTGGTTATTCTTTGTTGGTCACAATGTGACTGCCATAAAAAGACCCCCATCTCTGAAGCCCAGGGCAGGGTGGTCTGGTTTGTTCCCTTATCTCTGGTTTTGTTATACCTCAGCATTTCTGAGATTTATGTGTGTCTGATCATGTAATCCCCTACTATCTAGCCCTGCCTGTCCCTTACTCACTCAGACCCTTTGGATATATATTGATGGCTCATATTTTGGGGGATGATTGCCAATATATATCTTGGTGGGGGTGTTAGAGATAAAGAAGTTTTGAAAGGAATTTTTATGTGTTAAAGTAGACATATAGGATCTTGGGGGTCAGGATAAGATTGCTTTTTGCCCTTAGCAAAGTGTCAATATCCAGGCAGTTGAGTCTCTAGGAGAATGTCACTCTGCCTGTTTCAAGGACTTGTCAATGGGCTGTAATTAGTAAGGAAGTTTAGTAATTTTTCTTCTGCCTTTGTTTCCCACATCATAGGGACATCTCTGTGCCCCTATTCAGCAAAAAGAAGTTACAGAAGAGAAACCTTCCACCCTCAGTAACCTCAAAGATTTAAGGGTCAAAATTGTTCAGGGGAGAAAGATGTGAGGAACAAAGGCAATAGGAAATGTAGATAAAATTAAATTTTCTTATAACCTGCAACCCACTGACAAATACCTGAGGCAGGCAGAGTAAAACATTCCTCCAGGAACTCCCAATTGCCTTAGTGTTAATGCCTTTCTAGAGGGAAAAACAACCTTAGCTTGACAATAGCTAGGCCTCCAGGATCCTGTGAGTTTCTTTAGTATATGAAAGTCCTTTTGGAAATTTCCTTTTGTCTTTACCTCCCCCAACTCCAAGGTATAGAATCAGCCATTCCTCACAACCCCAGTGCAGTCCCTTTTGCCCACAGGTCCTGTCCCCATGCTTTAATACAACCATCTTTTTTGCACCAAAGAATTTTTAAGAATTATTTCTTGGCCATTGACTCTGTACCCCAACGTTTCCACATCATCTACATATAGACTTCAAGTGGTCTCTCTGCAGAAGTAGACTCTCTCCCCTGATTCTGTTAGAGTCAGTCTGGAGCCACTGCCAGATTATCTAAATTTACCCAAAATTTTAAAATTATTATTATGTTTGTTATTTAGAAAGCAAGATAGTCATTATGTCAAAATCAGAAGATTTTTGGACTTTCTACATTTATTTTATAGTTAGTATTTTCACATTTGAATTACATATGGGGGAAAACCAAGAGCTTTTCAGCATTTAGAGCTCCTAGGTGTTAATCTGGCCAGGATTGAAGTACTTGGTAAAGAAAGTGTTTACCATGTTAACAATGGGAGTTTTGGTAAAGAGATTTAAGGAAGAGGGTACGAGCTTCAGAATCTAGGGGTCTGAAGCTGAATGATTCTTTCTACAAACAAAGACCATAGATCCTACCAGAAGCCTCCTATCTGTCTGCAGCAGGTCAGTTGGGGTACTGAGGGGGAGACTCTTAAACTAGTTTCCAGAGAGTAGATGCTAGCTGTTGAGCCTTGTTTACCAGGCCATATCAGGTCTGCCAAGCAAAAAGACCCTGTGGAGAGGCTGTGGGTTGGGGACTCATGACTGAAGCTGTTGTGAGATGGTCCAGGGCTCCAGAGCTGCCAAACAGGCACCTGCTCCCAGCATTGAGATTAGGAGAGAAACCAAGCAAACAAACAATCCCATCAACCAGTACTTAACCTCCTGTCGCTGTTCTTGATAGACCGGGGATGATGAAAAAAGTACTGGAGCAGTAAGGCATGATTTCTCTATAGGCTAATGCCAAAGAAGTTAAAGTTTCCCCTCTGAAACTAGTCAGTACAAAACATACTCAACCTCACAGTGTGATTAGGGGGTCACATTTTGGCCACTGATTCATGGAAATGAAGCTTCTTGAAATTCTGCATGCCTCTTTAAACAAACAGAGGCTTCAACCTTCATCCTGGGCTCTTCCCTGAGTCCATATTAAACAAATATGGAAATCCAGTTCAGGATTTTACTTTCACTGTCATGGGCTGAAGCATTAATTCAAACACTTGGCCCAGCCAGATGACTAGATCTAGATCGCTGCTTAAGCTGGTGCATTCACTTGAAATAATTTAGTAGCAAGGGCTTTCACCTCCAGCAAGCATAGGTAAATCCTAGATTAGTGGTCCTTGTCATTCCTAAATGGACTGCCCATCTCCTGCTGGTGGGCCTCCATTAACAAACTGAATAGGGCAGCCCCTGTTTAGCGCTGCCTTCAGCCCAGGGCGTGATCCTGGAGACCCAGGATCAAGTCCCACATCAGGCTTCCTGCATGGAGCCTGCTTCTCCCTCTGCCTGTGTCTCTGCCTCTCCCTCTCTCTGTGTCTCTCATGAATAAATAAATAAAATCTTAAAAAAAAACAAACTGAATAAACTGAAGGGGAAATAAACAAGCTTCTTGCCATACATACATGTACTCATAACCTCCACCACTTTCATCTCTTGACTCCTGGGATTCTTACTTCATGCTGAGTGCTTTAAACAGTATTTTCCTTCTTTTTCTACATGTCTACTTCTCTTAACTCTACTTTGTTCAGTTCCTCTTTCTTTGTTTCCCAACTGCATAGTGTCATCATCTCCCGCAGACTTCTTTTTGCTTCTTCTGTCTACAGTGGCAATTTGTGTTCAAAATAGAGCTTCCCATTCCCTACCTTTTGCTCTCATCCCAACACAAACAATCTTATAACATGTCATTATAGAGAAGGAGCTCAAGGCATGAGTAATTCACAATGCCATACCTAGACTTAGAGGAGTGGACAGATTCATTACAAAGGACTGAAAAGAAAGAATTGACATGGGCAGATGGGCAAGAAGGAGTCCTGAGTCTGGTGCTAGCTTGATGACCTTGACAATTTCATGATAGTTCCCTACACTTCTGTGTTCCCATCTGCTAAAACAACAACAACAACAACAACAACAACAACACAGATATAATTTAAATGCCAGCTACCTATTCCTTTTATGGAAGACTCCTAAATCAATTACACAAAAGAAAAATTCTCAAAAGGCATAAAAACCCCATAAATCCCTTTCTGGAAAAGTGGGAAGAGTATAAAACATAGGAGGAAGAGGCTGCCAAATTGTTCTCCATGAATCTGTCCCTGATTCTCTTCCCTTCTCACTCCATACTCTTTTCATGAAATATCTCATAGCTAAAACTTCAATCTCTGCAGACAATTTCCAAATATGGATCTCTGGGCCTGACCGCTCCACTAAGCTCTGCACTTATGTATTTAATTGCATATTTACTGGCATCTCATACACACCTGGATGTACCACAGATACTTCATATTTGATTTATCCCAAGTCCCCTTTTCTTTTATACTCTATTCCATAAAGAGAAACATTATCGACCCAATTATCATTGCTAGAAACTTGGAGATTAGCATCTTCCTTACTCTTATCTTCATCCATTCTACCTCTATACCTTAAGCATTTGTCCCTTCATCTCCATCCCCATTGCCACCGTTCTAGACTTGGATATCATTATTTCTCACTTGTATTACTGCAACAATCTCTCTCTCTCTTTTAAAGATTTTACTCATTTCAGGAAGAGAGAGACAGTAAGATAGGGAGGAGCAGAGAGAGGGATAAGCAGATTCCTTGATGAGCATAGAGCTTGACTCGGTGCTCAATCCCAGGACCCTGGGATCATGACCCAAGCCAAAATCAAGAGTCAGACGCTTAACTGACTGAGCCATCCAGGTGCCCCACTGCAATAGTTTCTTTACTGGCTATGAACCTTCATCTTTGTCCATGAATCTTCATATGCTTTTCACTGTGTATTCCTCCACCACCATTTTCCATTCCTCCTTCACACTGCAATTAAGTAAACTAGTAGTGTCAGACCCTGGGCCAGAACTCTACATGCATATTCCCATTTAATTCTGGCAACAAATTCTTTGAGGTATACACTATTATTTGCACCTTATTTTTTACAGTGAAGAAAACTAAGGCTCAAAGAAAAGAAGTAATTTGTTCAACAACAAACAGCTCCTTTAAATTCAATGGCAGAGCTATTAGACTCAAAGCCCATGTCCTTCCCACCACACTGCCTCCCTTTTTCTATCATTGAATCTAGGATTCTTCGTTAGACTTATTTGGTCCTTCTCTCCATCCTAAATTGTGTTTTGTCATTCTGGTTCACTAATGTATCTCTAGTACTAAGCACCATGCCTGGCATCTAGCAGGTGCTCAATATGTAATCACTAAATAAGAATAATGACTGATTGAAATTGACCAAGGAATGTTCTCCACAAATTCACACATCTCTATTTTTCCCATCTCATATTCCCACTGGGGTACTACTTTATATATTGTGCCTGTGTGAGGCCTGGTTTGGCATTATAACCTGCAGAAAATGCGTCAAAAGTAATTCCACTGATTCTTTCCCCACTTCCTTTGTGATGGCCCAAGATACTTAAAACCTGCTGGATTTTCATGTCTACCAAAACCTTTTCTCAGTCCTGGCACAGCCAGGAATGTGGCTGAGATGGCATGAATCCCAGCTACAAATAAGATTGGAAGTAGGGAGGTGTGAAGGATGATTTGCTTCTACCCTCTCCAACTTAAGAGGGTACAACCCTGTGCCCTTCTAGACTAGCCAGAGAAAACCAGGCTAACCAAATATTATGTATTTTTGACCAACAGAACTTGGCCAAGAGCCACCATTTTGTTTAATTATTCAGCACATGCTCTTGGCACTTGAGCTCTAATAAGGACTGTGCAGGCACTTGGGAGCACACATTCCATCAAAAGATTTTGACAACTAGAAAGAAAACAAAAGGACAATTTAAACATAACATCACATCCACTCAAGCTGTCACTCAAGTGCCTACCAGTGATCGGACACCAAATCAATAGTATTATGGTTCAGTGAAGTCAGATCAATGTTTTCACAAAGTTTCAGAGCAGCACAGCAGCAGCAGCACAATTGCAAATTTCATGTCTCCTGTTTATTATTACAAAGGAGGTAGTTACCATCTGGCTTCTTTCAGTGCCAAAGCTGCAGCAAACTACTGCCTGAAGACTCTGGGACTCTAATTGAGACAACTGGATGTGCCATACCATTTTCTTATCTACTTTCTCCCTCTATCCTACCTCCTCCTGCTCCATTCTCCAGGGAAAAAAACCCAGGAACTAGCTTGATATAGATTTCCCCTCTCCCACACAAGAACCAGAGAGTCTGTCTTACAGACACCCTGTGAGGACTCACACCACAGGAAGGTAAGCTCCAAAGGAAAAGGCTACTTTTGAAGGTAGCTCAAGCTTGGAGGTTTCAAATGCCTCTTGGACTCTTCACTCCCTATGTATTAAAGTTCATTGGACCTTGTGAGAGGCTTATCTTTTCAACTAGTACGAGACCCTGAATTGCTACCTCCCACTCTTTCTTATTTTCTCAGGCTCCCAAAAGCTAACACTTGAGAGTGTTAATTCACCAGGAGTTTCTACAGAGAAGTATAATGTTTAGCTTGATAATGATTATAGAAATATAAATTCTAAAAAAAAAATAATTAAATGAGGAAAAAACACAATTTTCAAATGTTCCCAGTACCTTGGAAAGGGGAACAGCAGGAACATCGTAAGATTGAAAAGCCTCTAGTTCCAGGGACAAAGCAGCATTAGATGGGTGGGTCAGACAGGGGGTACGTTGATTTCAGGGCTCAAATGAAATTATCCTGATTCCAGAGTACCTACTGCACTCACTAACCTAGCCAAAGTCCTGCACATCAATGAGATGAGGATGAATTATTGAAAAGCTTCTGTATAAAATGCTGCACTCTGCCATTTCCTACAAATCAAATTATTGAGAGAGATATTTGATTGTAAACATATTTAGAAAATGATTTCATTGTCGTTAGGTTGGTTTTGCTTGCTCCCCCACCCTCAAAATTTCATTTGCATTAAAATAGTATGAAGTTAAAAAGGTCACACACACACACACACACACACACACACACACACACACCCTCCCAACCAGGAACTAATACACCAGCTTCAAAAGTAAATAAATCTAATCAGAAAAAAAATGAAAACCTATTATAAGCAATATAAACCCCTTTAAATCATGCCTAACATCTTTAAACAGAATTGCCTCCTCCTCACTCAGGCTACTAACACATAGTTATTCTGACAACAAATGGTTGGTTTCTTTAGATGGAGGGTCTCAAATTCTATTTTATAGTTCTCAAGCTGCAGTCCTAATGGGGTTAACCAGGTTCCACTGCTGCTTCAAGAAAGAACTCAACTTCAATCTCAGCACACTTTCAGAGCCTACTGTCTCTGGAGGTGGAAGTGTAGCCCCACTCCGCTGGATCTCTAGTAAGCTGCATCACAGTCACAAAAGCCTACTCAGCCAAGGCTGAGCAGATAGTTTCTTACTGCCTGGGGCAGAACAGTCATTGGAAAATAAGGCATCAGATTGACCCAAAGGCCAAATTGCTTCTGCTGAGAGACTTGCCTAATGGCATTCAACTAGGATGCCATTGCCTAAGGGAGCCCCTAAGCAATGCCTTTGACAAAAAGCACTGGAAAAACAAAGAAACAAAAAGCTTGGACTTCCCTGCTATGACATAATGGTGATAAAAGAAGCATCTAGTGGCAAGAGTAAAAGATGCATTAATTCAATATTCACTCATGTTTTCCCACAACTTTGTATTGAGTACCTGCTTTATGCAAGGTATTGCATTTAAACCAGAATCATGAAGTCCCATCAACAAATTTCCACAACCCTTGGACTCACTTTCCCTTCAATGACAGTAATGCAGGTGTGAGTCATTGAGATGTTGTAGAATTTGATCAGTTAGTTATGAGCTTCTCCACACTCAGCACATTCTGCTTATCCCTCTCTATCTGTTCCTCCCTCCACTTGTGCTCTCTCTCTAAAATAAATAAATAGAAGGAAAGAAAGAAGAAAGAAAGAAAGAAAGAAAGAAAGAAAGAAAGAAAGAAAGAAAGAAAAAAGGAAGGAAGGAAGTTTAAGAAACAGAAATTAGCTTCTAGACAATGTGAACTGATAATGCATTCAACATGTAGTTATAGATTGCTCACTTTGTACAAAAAAAATTAAGCACAGTGACTAATGGGAATGAGAGTGGGAGTGGGATAGAAAGGAAAGGGAGGCATGTTTTGTCCTCTCAGTTTAGTCAAAACAACAGTGGGAATACAAGGAAACAATAGACAAAGTCCAGTTTTAAATCATTGTCTGTTTTGGCTGCAACTAAACAAAGCCATTTTCTACTTTAAAGTCATTTATTAATTCACTCACTTGATTATTACTTGAACACCTGTGCACTCAGCACAGTGCTAGGCAACCTAGGAATATAAAAATAATGGTCTATATAATAATGGCAACCACTAGTGAAAGAACTATATACCAAGCTCTGTGGTAAATGTTTTTACAGGTTCGCATGTAATAATGTATAGAGGTTGTGTTAGGTTCAGGGAAAAATATCAGTCAATAGTTAATGGTACCATACATGTAACATAAGTGGAACAAAGAGCTCCCTGAGAACTATGATCTTAGGAAACACTATTATTTTACCGTTGTTTATTATTTTCATTGTAATGATAATATTAGGTGGGACCATTTATTAACATGCCAAATGCTGTGCCAGTGGCTTTTCCTGCATTACCTTTTTCATTCTGCACAGCAACCCCATAAGATTTCTTTTTTTTTTCCCCATAAGATTTCTTATCCTTATTTTACAAAGAAGGAAACTGAGCCACAAACTGTAAAATAACTTGCTCAGGCCTCCATGGCTAGTAAGAGTCAGGACTGGAACTCTCATCTGGCTGCCTTCCTTCAGAGCTCTTTTCACTACCCTCACTTCAAGGTCTCTGACTTCAGGTGTTTCCATTGTGGCGGCGAAAATGAAACACATCCAACAAACATGTTAAATATACAATTGAAGGCAAGTCATCTAACTCCTCAGTTTTTTCACAAAAAATGGGGGTAATAATACCTAGCTTAGAAAACTTGAAGGATGATTGTAATAAGCAAGTGACGTGTTTTGGAAACCTGTTACATAGTATTTTGCAGTTTATAAAGCAAATAAAAGAAGGAAGGTGTGCAGTAATCACTGCAAATAAAGTTTAGCCATTCCAACAGCCAGATACCTAGGTGGCCTTCTCTGTATATTTTTCTTTTTAACCGCTTTACTAGTAAGACCCCATATTCTAATCAAAAACAGGAGGCTTGGGGCCTTAACACTGGCTATTTCCTCTGCCTGAAATGCTCTTTCCAAGTCCCCCCATGCTTACAATAATAACCATGGAGATCCCTTATTTCATTGTTTTCTTTTTTATGGTACTAATCACTACCTAAAATTATCTCATTTATTCTTTTATAATTATCTGTCAATCTCCACTTACTGGAATATATTCCCCTCGAGAGCAGCAATTTGTCTCTCTTTGTTCATTTATGTATCCTCTGTTCCTTGAACAGGGTCAGGAACATAGAATATGCTCAAAACATATCTGCATAATAAATATAATAACAGTGCATGGCAATGAAACAAGAAACATTACAAGGCTTTATAATATGAATAGATATGAGCATAAGAACCAGAAATTCAAAAGTTAGAACAATTACTCTGTGCTAGGATAGACCAGTAAAATATCAGCTGGGCATGCACTTGAGCTTCTCCTTGAGGAATAGTGAGCATTTGAATGAGGAAAAGGAAGCCAGGAGGGCAGGATGGATGGCATCAGGAAAGGGTGAATGTAGGAATGAATATGCTTTGTCCCAGGAACAGAAGTGAGCTCAGTCTGCAGGAGGTTAGTGGGATACAGAGGTTGGAAATGTACAAAGGTAAATTGTGGGCAGATTATAGAGATTATTGAGTGGAAAGATAAGAAGCTTGGCATTTAAAGAGGCTTTTCCTGAAAATGATATTTAGAAAAAGAAAGCGAAATAAGGATTAAAAGAGAAAGACTATAGTTTTATTTTCTTCATGATTATGACAGGTAGGGGAGGATTGCATGTCAGGCAAAGGGAACAGCGAATATTAAGGCTTCAAACCTCCTTTACTTGCTTAGAATATGATTTCTCACTACAAAGTGTTTGTAAGGAAAAATACATAGAGAAGGTTGAACAGCTATCAGTGAAAGTGAAATTGATGCAAAACTGACTGGGTCTGAGGACCCAGAAGAGGTTCCACAGGACCTGCCAGGAGGATCCTTGGCTTTGTGCAGTACAGAAACCTAACACAAGCCAAGAGAAATTGAGAGAAGAGCTTATTGAACATATAGAATAAGTGCAGATATAGACAGAGCATTTGAAAGACTCAAAAAAGAAGAGTGAGCCTTGTCTTTACTTGGGGCCTGCGGTCTTATTGAGGACAGTGTCCTGGTGTACACGTCTTCTCAGACATCGAGGAACTAGTTAAAGCAAAGACAAGTGTTTAGGCGTCCTCCACAAGTCACTTAAGCCAGGGATCTTGAAATCACGGTATCTGGAGTCAGTGATCTGGGAAAACATTCATGATGATCCCACCTGGTCACTCTTTAAATGTTGTCTGGAAGACTCCAAAGAAAACATTAACTCTTTGACCTTTACAAGGAGGACCTACCTTATCTGTTCTATAAGGTATGTATGCATAAGGTGGGGAGTGTAGGTACTAGCAAGAATAGGGGCAGCAAAAAACCAGTCTTTCATGAGGTCCTTTCAGTTTCCCTGTCTCATCTAGAATATAGGGATTATTATCTTCACTCTATGGAAACTGGGGCTTAGAGACGATTGGGTAACTTACCCATGTTTATATACCTGGGAAGGGTCACGCCTAGAGAAAGTGATTCGTTTTTTATTTTTAAAGATTTTATTTATTTATTTATTTATGAGAGAGAGAGAGAGAGAGAGAGAGAGAGAGGCAGAGACACAGGAAGAGGGAGAAGCAGGCTCCATGCAGGGAGCCTGACCTGGGACTGGATCCCAGGTCTCCAGGATCAGGCTCTGGGCTGAAGGTGGCACTAAACTGCTGAGCCACTGGGGCTGCCTGTAAGCAATTCTTAACAGGCAAATTGTTTTTCCATTCACCATTCCCATCACAGTCAACTTTCATGCAGATTTGATTGCCAGAAATCATGTTGCTATTGGCCAAGACTCTTAACGCAAAATTACTTCTGTAAGATACACAAGATCCAGAGAATTGCTGCCATTGTTACTTTTTCAGAGTTATAAGTCAAATGTGCTCACCTAGAGTAATTCTTCCATTTTTACTTAAGCTGGCTGTCTCCCAGCAAACAAAGTTCCTGGTATAATGGCCAAATCCATCTTTAAATCTCTTTAACTATGCCATTTAAAAATCATGGCCTGGAGGTACTACATTTGCAGCCTCTCATAAGGTAGCTAGTTAACAGTGTTAGCTACAGAATGAGTAACCCCCTCCCAGCAGAAACTGCAACTGAGCAACTACTGCCAAATAAGGAAGGGATATTGGAGTCCCTCCCTGCGGATGCTATTAGTTTCTCTCAATCAAGAATACTGTAATTTAATTAACTGTATAGGTGTCACCAGAAAATATCTGTAAAGAGGCATGTAAATTCAAGTGATGTGAAAAGTACCAGAAATAATAGAATCATCTTGGGTATATATTTAGAAATGCTGAGGATGTTGAAGGCTGGTGAAAAACAGCATGTGTATTAAAGTTTTAAGGATTGATACTCTACAGCAGGAATAGTGTATGAAGCAAAGGAGGGTAGAAGAGCACTAAAGCCCTTCTTGGCTGTAAATTACCTTTGTCAGTGGGTTTGTCATTGTTGCTATTGCTGTTGTTGTTTATAAAATAAAATCGATTTTAGGTACAGCTAGTGGAAGCATTAACATGGTGTGGGAGGAGTAGTAATCCTTGACATAAATTTAAAAAATTTTTATAATATTAGAGATGAAGGTCATTTTTTCAGTCAAAATGCACATCTTTTTCTTTCTTTCTTTCTTTCTTTCTTTCTTTCTTTCTTTCTTTCTTCTTTCTTTCTTCTACAAGAGGTCAATGGAGTATAGGATTCTCATAATAAAACTTAACATTTAGAACACTTTGTTGAAACACAGCTCTTCTAAAGTATTAGGGTTTCCAGGTCTTATGATAGGAAAGCCAGAGACAGAGGAACATAGCCTTAAATTCTCTTGCCTACAACATAATAAAACATGCTTCAGCTCCATATTGAACCATTCCCCAGGTGAATTCAACAGTTTACCTGAGATGCATTAGACCACATATTTAGTGTTCCATTTGCATCTTAGGGCTTTATTTTTTATTTTTTTATTGGAGTTCAATTTGCCAACATATAGCATATCACCCAGTGCTCATCCCGTCAAGTGCCCCCCCTCAGTGCCCGTCACCCAGTCACCCCAACCGCCTGCCCACCTCCCTTTCTACCACCCCTTGTTCATTTCCCAGAGTTAGGACTCTCTCATGTTTTGTCATCCTCACTGATATTTTCACTTATTTTCTCTCCTTTCCCCTTTATTTCCTTTCACTATTTTTTATATTCCCCAAATGAATGAGACCATATTATGTTTGTCCTTCTCCGTTGACTTACTTCACTCAGCATAAACCCTACAGTTCTATCCATGTTGAAGCAAATGGTGGGTATTTGTCATTTCTAATGGCTGAGTAATATTCCATTGTATACATATACCACATCTTCTTTATCCATCTTAGGCCTTCAGAAGCTCAACAACCACATAACAATTATGTGAATATAAGATATGCATTAAAATTAAAAGGGCATAAATTAGCTGTAACTACTGTCAAAATGAGTTCCTTTGGAATGGGAACCTAGTCTTTTTCATAATTGTATCCACCACAGATATTAACATAATACCTGACACAGCCATAGGTACTCGATTGAGTTTCTTATAATTACATTGAAAAGGGTGTTTAAACCAATTGAAAGGAATTAGTGAAGGCAATCATTGTAAAGATATTTGACAGAGCAAGTTTCTATACCTGTCCCAAGTAGAGTGAGGATGAGCTCATGTGGCTCTCTAAATTTGAGAGCCAAGGCCACCCACTTTTTCTGATTAAAAGAAAGGGCAACTACTCTGATCACTAGTGCCTACCATCTCCCATCACAGGGGTTCATATCAAGGGGATTTTATTTTTTTTTCTTTTTTTTAATTTAATTTTATTTTTTTAATAAATTAATTTTTATTGGTGTTCAATTTACCAACATACAGAATAACACCCAGTGCTCATCCCGTCAAGTGCCCCTCTCAGTGCCCGTCACCCATTCACCCCCACCCCCCGCCCTCCTCCCTTTCCACCACCCCTAGTTCATTTCCCAGAGTTAGGAGTCTTTATCTTCTGTCTCCCTTTCTGATATTTCCCACACATTTCTTCTCCCTTCCCTTATATTCCCTTTCACTATTATTCATATTCTCAAGGGGATTTTAATGCAGCATCTTTTAGAAAGCAGAAATCTGTGTTTTCTGTCAACAGCTGGCTCATTTTAAATGATCAAATTCTGTGTGTAGTCACATGGTCTAACATTGTTCAAGTAATTCTTTTTCTAACCTAGAAATGACTTTAGAAATTTCTAAGTCTTTGTCATATAACAAATTGTTCTGCCTAACTCTTTTTTAGAAAATGCCATTTACCAAAAATTGGTCACCAACAAATATATCACAATGTTGTCTCCTGAATCATTCCTACTTTTTAATCTTGAGGGCTCTGCTTTTACTGAAATGTTTATAAGACATAAATTTTGCCTAGAAGTGTGTTTTATGATAACATAAATTTATACATCTGGATGTAATTGAAAAAACAAAAGGAGTTCCGAAATATTGGCCTAGTATCCTATAAGAAATTAAATAACTCTGGGCTACTGATGTAGAGGAGGTTCTGCACTATAATCAAGTGCTATCAAGACTACTAAACATGTGCTTCCTCCCTAGTAAACGTGCATGAACTATCTACTCCAATGAAAACACTAAATTTTACTAATGCAGACTTTATAAAATACTTATGATTATAAAATACTACACAGTACTTGAAATTTTAATGTACAGAATGCCTTAAGTTTAAAAACAAGTTTCTTTCACACACCACACTTTAGATCATCACCAACATACCCCAGTTCCACTCTCCAGCAATAACTACTGTTAAGAAATTTCTGGGTATACTTCCAGAAATTTCCTATACATATATAAGTATGTGTCATAATTGAATTTTACACAATTAAATAATACTATATATACTGAATTACAACTTTTTTTCAACTTAATATATCTTGGGTATCTTTTCTAGTAAGAATATATATAGTACCTTATCCTTTTTAGTGGCTACATAGTATTCCATAATCTAAATGTACCATAATTGACTTAACTGGTCCCTCATTTATGGATATTTTATTGTTTCTAGTTCATGCTATCACTCATGATCATCTTTGTACATATTCTTTAGGGCATATGTAAGAATTGTTGGATGGAAGGTAACGTGGGAATATAACGTGGCACAGCTGCTTTGGAAAACATTTTGGTAGTTCCTCAGAAGGTTAATCATAGATAAGATTATACCATAATATTATACTACAGTATAGTATGGTATACTACATCATACCATAAGGTGTAGTAGCAATTTTACCCCTCGTTGTATATCCAAGAGAAATAGAAGTATATTTTTATGCAAAATCTTGTACTCTAGAGTTCACAGCAGCATACTCATAAGAGCCAAAAACTGAAAACAAATGTTTATTAACTGATGAATGGATAAACAAAAGCTACAGGTATATCCATAAAATTACGTAGTATTCAGCCATAAAAGGAATGAAGTACTAATGCATGCTAAAACATGAATGAACCTTGAAATTCTTATACAAAATGAGAGCTCACAAAAGCCCACATATTATGTGATTCCATCTATACAAAATATCCACATTAGGCAAATTTGTAGAGACGGAAAGTAGATTAGTGATTGCCCATTGGTGGGGAGAGGAAGGAATGGAGAGTGTTAATAGGTGTGAGTTTTCTTTTTAGGGTGATAAAAATGATTTGGAATTAGATGGTGATGGCTATACAATCCTGTCAATATCTCAGGAAAACATTGAGTTGTACACTTTAAGTGGGTAAATTTTATGGTATGTGAATTATATCTCAATAAAACAGTTTTAAAAAGTAACATAAAACCTTTCAAAGAAGGGTCAGTCTGGAATATATACTCTCCACTGGAATACTTTTATCTTGGGATATTCCCCACATACCCCAGAAAAAACATTTGCCTTTATATAATTCTCCCATCAGACAGTTAAAATGTTTTTCCTTATTTCCTAAAGGAAATGATTGTTTAAATTCGAAGAGAAAAAAGTTAAAGATTAGCTTTCAGAGATACGTTTAAATGTCTTTTTTAAAATACTGTTTCTGTGTTGTTCTTGTTTTTTTTTCTAATTATAAAAGTTGCACAGGGATGCCTGGGAGGCCCAGTGATTGAGCGTCAGCCTTTGGCTCAGGGCATGATTCCGGAGTCCCAGGATGGAGTCCCACATCGGGCTTCCTGCATGAAGCCTGCTTCTCCCTCTGCCTATCTCTCTGCCTTTCTCTGTATCTTTCATGAATAAATAAATAAAATCTTAGAAAAAAATAAAAGCACATACTCACTGTATGAAATGTGGAAAAGACATAAAAACCTGAAAAGAAGAAAGTAAAGATTATCTGTCATTCCACCACCCAGAGATAATCATATAAGTGTATTTTTTCTTGTCTTTTAATATATGTTTATGAAATTGGGATCACACTTTGTATATATAGCTTTGTATCTTACTCTATTCTATGCCTATACCATAATTTATTTAACCAGTTTCCAATTTTTAGATATTTAGTTGCTTTCAGTTTTTGCTTCTGTGTTTCTGTAGCTAAATCTTTTTTGCATATTCTTAATTATTTCCATAAGATAAATACCTAACAGTGAAAATGCTAGGTCAAAAGATATGCACATATTAAAACTTTTGGTATTATATGCTAAAACAGCCCTTTAGAAAGGTCAGACTAATTTATAACTCCTCTAGAACTGTTTCTCCCTTAAACTGTCCCACACTGGCCATGATAATTTGTTTTTAATTGTTTAATTGCTGTCAATGTGTTAGGTATTATTAGAGTATGGGAGTTCATTGTTCTTCAAATTATGACTATTGGCCATTTTTCTTTCATTGTTTTATGTCTTTGTGTGTGTATAAATTGTTCATTTCCTTTGTCTTTTTGTCTATTGTAATGTTCATATTTTTCTTATGAATTTCTAAGAGCTCCTTACATATTAATAATATCAAGTTATTTGTCTTTAAAGGTCATTTCCATACTTATAGTGCTATTGTACTTTGGAGGCTTTATGTCATCAAGACAAAGTTTTCCAAAGTCCAAGGAGGAGAAAGGACAAAAATATTCCTTTTCCTTTCTTTCTACCACAAAGTAGAAGATATAAGGAACCCACAAATGATCTTAAAAATAAATGGACCACATTATTAGAAAAATAATTAAGTCTCCCCTATGGATTCATTAATGGCCCCTATAAGCACCTTTTATCCCAAGTCTCTCTGGGCACCTAATGCCTGTTCTAAATCAACAGCCCTAGAGGGTGAGGGCCTGCCTAAACTTGCCCTTTCCACCAACTCAAACTGCAGCTTTCTTCACAATCCTAGACACTTTTACACTTGCTAGTACTTAAAGGGCAAACTCTAGAGATTCTAATCATTAGGTCTAATTACAATGAAGGGAAAAATTTCACTAAAAATTAATAAAGAAAACAATTACAAAGCCAAATGTAATCTCATTCCCTTGACGTCTCATAATATGGATTAGACTGTGTTTCCAAATCCTGACTTCTGTGAACCACATCTACGAGCAAAGGGAAAAATCTCTTTTTACTATTCAAGAGGAAAGCAACTTTGGGGGCCTCATACAATATGTATACTCTGAACCCTGTATAGGCCTGAAGTAAAGAAGGAATCAGCTTACTTAACCATTTGCTATGGTTTGAGAGGTACCTGGAGGCCTTGAGGTTTAAATAATCCTTTTGTGCCCAGGGACCAATGCCTGAAATACCACCATGAGTTTAGACTAAATATCTACGGCTCAGTTCAAATGTTAGCAACTGCACAGAGGAAGTTTTCTAGTTAGGCTCCTCAGTGAAAGTGAGGGGTATTTGGTTCCCTCCACAGGCACAGGTGTGGATGAGCCATGGGGAGAAAAAGAAAGTATGATGTACAGAGTGCCTGAGGACAAGCATAATTGGTCCATAAATCTGCCCCAAGCCATAACTGACAAGGCGTAGCTGCAAATACACCCCATATTGGTTCAACTGGCACAAGTGAGTAAAAGTTGTTTTTCCTGTAGACAAACAGTTTTGCCATTTCCACTGCTCCCTTTGATTTAGATAAGACTCATCTTCACCCAAGGAAGCAACAAAGTATCTAGATTTCTCTTATATTTTCATAACAAAGCTTTGTCACATAGCACATAGCTCTGCCTATGGGCCAGGGACAGTTCTAAATGCTTTACACATATTAACTCATTTCTATTTCACAACTACACTATCAAGGTAGCTATTATTATTATCTTTATTTTGCAGTTAAGGGAACCAAGAGAGAGAGAAAAGGCAGAACTGAGATTTGGACACAAATGTGGGAGAATCCAAAGTCAATATTTTAATCCATAATTGGAAGTCATTTATACATTGCCAAAAAGATAGCACTCATGCCAAAGAGTCATTGTTACTATTCCATTTTAGCTTTTGTGTTATAGTTTGGGTGTCCTTTTAGGAGTTATTTAAATGAGGGGGAAGCATTTTAAGAAGCTTGTAGTGGTAGTTAGGAATAAAAGCCTTAAAATTAGATAGACTTGGAATTTTGTCCCAATTCTGCCACACAATAGCTCTGTGATTTTCTTTTTCTTTTTTTTTTTAGCTCTGTGATTTTCAACATTATTTCACATCTCTGAGCATCAGTTCTTTCATCTGTAAAATGGATTTGATAATAATAATCCTGACCTCATCATGAAGATTACATGAGTTCATATGTGTAAAAATTTTACTACAATACCTAGAATGTAGTAAGTACTCAGTAAATATTACTTATACATATTATAGAGATGGAAAAGAAAATTCTAGGGACACTCTAGCATTTAGCCTCAGTTTGACATTATTCTGAGTGGCAAGAAAAATACACAGGTAGTAGTTCCACCATGTGTGCCACCATTCAAGAGGAAGGCCTTCTTCTGAGCAGGAGAGGCAGACAGCAGTCACCTACAAAGCCAACCTCAACAGCTGCAGCATTGCCCAACAGCACCATTTGTATGCTGACGGCAATGGTAAATGGCAGAATGTACTCCTAGACAGTAGCTCAGTCTTCTCAGTCACACCTGAGGAATCTTCCTTTCAAAATCCAGGTACCAAGCTACCAGACACTCTTCATCTTCCATTTGTTTCTCTTACTCACCGGAAATTGCTTATCAGGCCAAGGCAACTCAAGATGGAACCCCAGGTTCCTCATCTTTAGAGGATCAAAAAAAAAAGATAACCAAAATCACATTTATATTTCCAGGCCAAAAAAATCTAATTAACTTATAAACTCAGAGGACAACATATGATAATATTATTGCCAAGGAAAATAGATCTAGGTAGATCTGAGTTTAAACATGGCTCTGTAACTTACATGCTATGTGACCTTAGGCAAGTAACCTACCTCTCCTAAGCCTCATTTTCTATAAGATGAAGGACAGTAGTGGTTGCTGCAAATAGTAAATGAAATGTTAGATGTGAAAGTGCTTTGCAAACACTAAAGGATATATGAATAGTATGTATGCTAATGTAGTCAGGCATATGCAAATAAAAATACTAAAAATAAAAAATTGCTCTAAGACTGGTTAAAAATTCTAACATAAAAAGAACCACAAATGAATTATACATTACGTATTATTTATTTATTATTTCTATCATTTTGACTGCCAAACTTCTAGAAAATACAGGTATAATTTGAAGCAAAAGAAGGAATAAATAGAGATCTATGGCGAAATTTTGAAGAAACCTTGTAGGTATGTTTTAGGGCTAGATGACACTAGCTCTTCAAAATGTCTCAATTCTCTGTAAAATACATGGTTTCCCTTTTTTTGATTTGGGGGTGGTGATGATAAAGGATAACCCGTGGTGAAGCGTTCTTCAAGACTCCCAAAGAAAAGAAAAGCATATGTAGGCACATTCTAAGCTGGAAAGGATAAATACTGCAGACACCCTGATTCTCCCCTGACAAATCCCATTGTTAGGTTTCCCAAGCAGAGCCCAGGCAGTCAGGACTGCATTACTATCATACAATCACTAGGGGCACTCTCGGTGCCTCCAATTTCCTGGAAATTATTAGTAACCAGAACAATTTTTCTTCCTACCTTTGCTGAGATAGTGTAAAATTCTGAAAAGTGACTTCACAGAGAAACTAAGGAAAAACAATACAGAAATAGGCAAAAAATAATTCAAGAGCAGAGAGACCAATGAGTTCAGAGAGCACTAATTTCTTATATCTATTTGCATAAACTCTAATTACATAACTTGGCAGTTATCTACTAAATTTGAATGGAAACTATTCTTCAGCCAAACAATTTTACTTTCAAGTCTCTTCAGAGAAATTCTTGCATATGAGCAGAAACAGGAATTTGCAAGGATGTTCAGTATAGAACTGCTTGTAATGAAGAAAGAAAAGAGGGGTGAGGGAGAGGAAAGGAGGAAGAGAAGAAAGAGGGAGAGAAAGATGGAGTTAGGGAGAAAAAGAAAAAAGAAAGAAAGAAAGAAAGAGAAAAAGAAAGGAAAAGAAGGAAAAAAAGAGAAACATATCAACTATGGTTTATTCAAACAACATAGAATACTTAGCAACCATTTAAAAGGAGATAGATCCAAAAAAAAAAAAATAAAAGGAGATAGATCCAACACTGAAAAACAATGTTAATGAATTGTTGAATGAAAAAGAAGCAAACTATACAGTAACACATACAGTAGGATTTTATTTATGTGGAAAAAAACACAAAGTCAAACATATTTCTATTTCTGCATATGTAGTCAAATTCATAGAAAAACTTCTAAGAGATGCACATCAACCTGATGGTTAAAGGAAGGTTAAAGAGAATTTTTGCTTTGTCTTTACTGTGTGAGTTTCTATTAAGTTTTTAATTTTACTTCTATTATGCTCACACACAATGTTATATTAGTTTTAGGTGTACAATATAGTGATTTAGCAATTCTATACATTACTCAGTGTTCATCATGATAAGTGTACTGTTTAACCCCCATCATCTGTTTCACCCATTCCCCTCATCTCCACTCTGATAACCATCAGATTAGTCTCTATAGTTAAGAATCTGTTTCTTGGTTTGTCTCTTTTTTCCTTTGCTCATTCTCTTTGTTTCTTAAATTCCACATATGAGTGACATCATATGGTATTTGTCTTTCTCTACCTGACTTATTTCACTTAGCATTTATACTCCCTAGCTCTGTCCATGTCATTGCAATTGGCAAGATTTCATTCCTTTTTATGGATGAAAAAATTCCATTGTATATATACTCCACTTCTTCTTTATCCATTCATCTATTGGTGGGACACTTGGGCTATTTCCATAATTTGGATATTGTAAATAATAGTGTAATAAACATAGGGCTATATGTAAACATAGGGCTACATGTACCTCTATGAATTAGTTTTTGTGGGTTTTTTTTTTATTTTTTGGATAAATACCCAGTAGTGCAATTACTGGTTCCTAGGGTGGTTCTATTTTTAACTTTTGAGGAACCTCCCTACTGTTTTCCACAGTGGCTGGATCAGTTTGCATTCCCACCACCGGTGCACAAATATTCCTTTATCTTCACATCCTCACCAACAGCTTGTAATTTCTTGTGTCTTTTATTGTAGCCATTCTGACAGATGTGAGGTGATATCTCATTGTAGTTTTGATTTGCATTTCCCTGATTATTAGTGCTATTGAATACATTTCAGGTCTCTATTTGCCAAGTGGATATCTTCCTTGGAGAAAATCCGCTCATGTCTTCAGCCCATTTTTAAATTGGATTATTTGTTTTTTGGGTGTAGAGTTGTATCAGTTCTTTACACATTTTTGATACTAACCCTTTATCGATATGTCATTTGCAAATATCTTCTCCCATTCCATTGGCTACCTTCTGGTTTTCTTTTTTTTTTCCTTCTGGTTTTCATAACTGTTTCCTTCACTGTGCAGAAGGTTTTTATTTTGATGTAGTCCCAGTAGTCTTTTTTTTCTTCTTGCTTTTAGTTTCTTTGTCTCAGGAGACATTCTAGAAAAATGTATTTATGGCCAATATCAGAAAAATTACTGCTTGTGCTCCCTTCTAGGATTTTTATAGTTCCAGGTCACATATTTAGGTCTTCAATCCATTTTGAACTTATTTTTGTGTGTGGTATAAGAAAGTGGTCCAGTTTCTTTCTTTTCATACAGCTGTCCAGTTTTCCCAAAACCATTTGTTAAAGAGACTTTTTCCCATTTCATATTCTTGCTTCCTTTGTTGAACATTAATTGATCATACAGCTGTGGGTTTATTTCCGGGATTCCTATTCTGTTCCATTGAACTATGTATCTATTTTTGTGCCAGTACCATACTGTTTTGATTACTATAGCTTTGCAATATAACTTGAAGTCTGGAGGGATGTCTGGGTGGCTCAGTTGATTAAACATCCAACTTTGTCCAAATATTTTTAAAAATATTTTAAAGATTTTATTTATTTATTTGTGTGTGAGAGAGAGACAGAGTGAGACAGCACAAGCAGGGGCAGTGGCAGAGGGAGAGAGAGAAGTAGGCTACCTACTGTATCACATGATTGACTTGCAAATATTATACCACCCTTGCAATCCAGGAATAAATCCAATTTGATTGTGGTGAATGAGTTTTTAATGTATTGTGGAATTCAATTTGCTAGTATTTTGTTGCAGTTTTTGCATTTATGTTCATCAGAGATATTGGCATATAGTTCTCTTTTTTGTGGTGTCTTTCTCTGGTTTTGTTATTATGGTAATACTGGTCTCCAAAAATGAGTTTGGAAGTTTTCTTTCCTTTTCAATTTTTTGGAATAGCTTGAGAAGTATAGGTATTAACTCTTCTTTAAATGTTTGATACAATTCACTTGTGAAGCATTCTGGTTCTGGACTTTTCTTTGTTGAGAGTGTTTTGATTTTTTATTTCGTTTCATTGCTGGTAATCAGTCTGTTCAAATTTTCGATTTCTTCCAGCTTCAGTTTTGGTAATTTATATGTTTCTAGGAATTTATCAATTTCTTCTAGGTTGTTCAATTTGTTGGGATATAATTTTTCATAATATTCTCTTAGAATCCTTTTCATTTCTGGGGTATTCGTTGTTATTTCTCCCCTCTCAGTGATTTGGTTTATTTAACTTCTCTTACTTTTTTTAGTGAATCTGGTTAGAAGTTTATCAATTTTGTTGTATCTTTCCAAAGAACCAGCTCCTGGTTTCTTTGATCTCTTCTATCATTTTTTAGTTTCTATATCGTGTATTTCTGCTCTATTCTATATTATTCCCTTCTTTCTGCTGGCTTGGGGTCTTGTTTGTCCTTTTTCTAGTTTAAGTATTAAGTATAAGATTAGGTTGTCCATTTGAGATTTTTCCCTCTTGAGGTTAGCCTGTATTGCTATGAATTTCCATCTTAGACCCACATTTATGGTATCCCAAAGGTTTTGGACCGTTGTGTTTTCATTTTCATTTGTCTCCATGTAATCTTTTATTTTTTCTTTGATTTCTTATTTTTTTAAAGATTTTATTTATTTATTCATGAGAGACACACAGAGAGAGGCAGAGATATAGGCAGAGGGAGAAGCAGGCTTCCGGCGGGGAGTCTGATGTGGAACTAGATCCCAGGAACGCGGGATCACTACCTGAGCCAAAGGCAGATGCTCAACCACTAAGCCACACAGGAGTCCCCCCTTTTTTATTTAAATTCAATTAATCAACATATAGTACATCATAGGTTTCAGATATAGTGTTCAATAATTCATCAGTGAATTATATATACAGGCATATAACATCCAGTACTCACCACATCATGTGCCCTCCTTAATGCCTATTACCCAGTCACCCCACTCCCCACCCGCCTCCCCTTCAGCTACCCCCAGTCTGTTTCCCAGAGCTAAGAGTCTCTCCTGGTTTGTCTCCCTCTCTGATTTCTTTCCACTCAATTTTCCCTCCCTTCCCTTATGATCCTCTGCAGTATATTTTTATTCCACATATGAGTGAAACCATATGATAATTGTCTTTCTCCAATTAACTTCTTTCACTTAGTATAATACCCTCCAGTTCCATCCATGTGAATGTAAATGGTACATATTCATCCTTTCTAATGGTTGATCAATATTCCACTGTGTGTGTATGTGTATGTGTATATATGTGTGTGTGTGTGTGTGTGTGTGTGTGTGTGTGTGTGTACACACACCTTCTTTATCCATTCATCTATCAAAGGACATCTCAGCTCCTTCCACAGTTTGGCTATCATGGACATTGCTGCTATAAACATTGGGGTGTAAGTGCCCCATTATTTCACTATATCTGTATCCTTGGGGTAAAATATACAGTAGTGCAGTTGCTGGGTCATAGGGTAGCTCTAGTTTTAACTTCTTGAAGCAACTCCATTACTATTTTCCAGAGTGGCTGTACCAGCTTGCAGTCCCACTAACAGTATAAGAGGGTTCCCTTTTCTCCACATCCTTGCCAACATTTATTGTTTCCTGTCTTGTTAATTGTAGCCATCCTAACTGGTATAAAGTAGTACTTCATTATGATTTTGATTTGTATTTTTCTGATGAACAAGTGATATGGAGCATTTTTTCATGTTTCTGTTGGTCATGTGTATGTCTTCTTTGGAGAAACACCTGTTTATGTCTTCTGCCTGTTTCTGGACTGGATTGTTTCTTGGGTGTTGAGTTTGGTAATTTATTTATAGATCTTGGATACTAGTCTTTTATCTGATATGTAATTTGCAAATATATTCTCCCATTCCATAGGTTGCCTTTTAATTTTGTTGATGTGGGCATTATATAGTTATGTCCATGAGATGAGGTGAGCATAGGGTCCTCCTACTCTACCATTTTTTCCCTGAATCTTATTGTGTGCATTTTTAAAATGAGAATGTATTTCATATACTTATATTTTCTTTTTAATTAAGAAAAATAATTGTGGGATCCCTAGGTGGCGCAGCGGTTTAGTGCCTGCCTTTGGCCCAGGGCGCGATCCTGGAGACCCAGGATCGAATCCCACATCGGGCTCCCGGTGCATGGAGCCTGCTTCTCCCTCTGCCTGTGTCTCTGCCTCTCTCTTTCTCTCTGTGTGACTATCATAAATAAATAAAAATTAAAAAAAAAAAGAAAAATAATTGTAATCTCTAGCCACAGACCAGGAACCCAAAGTGGCTTCCTCGGGGCACTGTAACAACCAGGGGCTGTCTGCATTGCAGTGTGGGCAGGCTCAGTTTGCCCACTCTGGTCTGGTCTGCTCTGGTTCTACTTCAGACCGGCAGCCTCCATAGCTTGCCTAGGCTCTTCCCTAGCTTTTAGTTGGAATTTCCCTTTCTACTGCTCTTAAAAGCATTTATTTTTTATCATTCATTTAAATCCATGAACCATTTTTGAGTACCCACTGTTTACTAGCAGCTGAGAATAAAATTATAAATAAAAACAGATACAGCCCCTTCTTATGATCTGGAGCTTGCAGTTAGTACTCTAAAATGAGAAGCGCCTGGGCACAGTACAAGGTTTCGGTTTCAGCTTTGCATGACTTGGGATGCAGTGTTCTCATCTATAACATTGAATAATAATTCCACCTATCTCATAACCTTATAGTGAGGATTCAACAAAGTAGTGAAGTAATTCATAGAAAAGAGTTTCTGGAATATAGCAACTACTTGGAGAATGTTAACCTGCCTGCTTCCATGTACTTATTTTCCTGCACTAACCTTTTGAAAATAATAATAGTTATTATAGCAAACATTTATATTGCTTTTATTATGTGCCAGGCACTATTCTAAGTGTTTTACACCTATTAGCCCATTCAATACTGTCAAAAACCCTATGAAATAGATACTAATTACCCCATTTCCAGATTAGGAATTTAAGGTACAAGTTAAACAACTTACCCGAGGTCACATAGTTAATAAGTGGCAGAGATGGGATTTGAAGCAAAATAGTTTAGTGCCAGTCTACGTTCCTAACTATTCTTTGTTCCTTATAAGTATTTCTATGACTATGGGACCCTGTCCTCCCTCCTCCAAGATCCATTCTTCTGTTTCTTCATTCATTCAACAGATACTTATTGAAGACCTACAACATGCTAGGCAGTATTCAAGGCATAATGCTATAGCAATGAAAGAGATCTGCCACCATAAAGTATCTAGTGGAGCACAGTAGGTAAAGAGTGGTGAGAGAAAATGAATCAATATATCATATAGCATCATGTAGTTTTACATGTTTAAAGAAAATAAAGATGAGTTTTATCCACTTTGTCTGAACCAGTCACTAGTTGCAAATTAAGGTAGTTTATCCTCTTTGAAGAAAGTCAGGTTTGCTGCCTATTGTTCTGGCTTATAGGAAGGCACATGGCTTCTGTGACAGCTTTTTCCTCATCTCATTCCCTCTTGCCTACTGAGATAGCCAAAAGATGTAGCTTATTCACTTTCAGAAGCCCAAGCTCCTGAGGAGCCTGCCCACTTATTCCTATTTCATAGGACCCAAATGTTTCTCAGTCCATTTATAGAACAAATATTACAATATACTCTGAAGCTGGAGAATGCTCAGGTCTTTCCTAGCTCAGGTTCTCAGCTCTTCCTGGGTCCTAGAAGCTCTCTTCCTGGCCCTGCCACAAGTGGATGATCTCACCACATTCCAACCTCGCCAGTCTGACATGATAAAAATATTTCCAGCATCTAATAACCATCTGTTCCACTTCTGGCCCTTTAAGCCAGGGAGCTCTGCCAGGCACCATGCACCATAATGCCAAACTTAAAAGTAAAGCAGCCAGCTATTTTTCCAGCAAAATGGGTTTATTCAGGAATAGCAGAGGAATTGCAATTCAGGATACAGTAGCTATAGCAAACCAGAGGCAAGTCCAGAGATCAAATGAGAAGGAACATTACTTTAAGGAGAAAAAGAAGATTCTGGGAGGTTGTCTTCTGAATGATCGTGTAATCAGAGCACAGGAATGCAAGAGCACTTGGCTCTGGAGGTTCCAAACAGACCAGGCTTGGCCACTTGCCAATGACAAAATCCAAAAGCATAGAGATGAGTGATGGTGAAACAAGAAAGGAATTTGGTTCAGTGAGGCCAATGCCAGGAAGACAGTGGACTAATGTCTCAAAGACTGTCTCCAAAGTGCTGAAACTACTTCTAGATTTTATATAAGGAAAAATGGGACAAAGGTCAGTGGGCATATGCAGCTAGGCAGTAAATGTCAGGTCAATCACAGTTTTGGAATCAATCATGTAGGGTCTTGCTGATGTTGGGACGGACACTATGGCTTGAGAGAGTAGTTTTGGTTCCAATTACAGTATGTTCTGCCCCACTTGGTCTTTTCCCCGAGTTAGAAGAAAAGCTGGAAAGAAGAACTTAATTAGAAAGTACAGACTGAGCTCAAAATGGAGGCAGTTGTAGGTCTCTTTCATTTGTCCATTGGAGGAAAGCTAGAGTGGTAATGATTTCTCATCAGCTGAGTTGTGATATTTTCTTACTGGGCTGAGCTTGTTGCTGCTCAAGAAGAAATTCTTCCTTTCTCCTGCTGGAGAAAAGCAGTCTCCTTCCTGTTGGGGTCTGCAATTGAAGATGAGTGGTATTGATAGAGGCTGGCTGGGTCTAAGGACCCCAGAGGGGGTCCCAAAGGACCAGCCAAGAGTGTCCTTGGTTTCATGCAGAATAGAAATAAACATGAGCTGAGAGGAAGTGAGAGCAGAATTTATTGAAGATATAGTGTAGGTATGGACAGAGCATTTGGGAGACTCAGGAAAGAAGAGTCTCCTTCTCTGCTTGGGGTATGGAGTTTTTATTGAGGACAATGGTCAGTGCACATTTCTCAGGAATCCAGGAACAAAAGTGAGTGTTTACATGTTTTCCATAAGTCACTTATGTTCTTGGGCCAGGGGTCTTGCTGAATCAGTGATCTTGGAAAATATTCATGATAATCCCACCTGGTCACTCCTTAGATGTTAACTGCTGTGCTGGAAGACTCCGAAGAGATCATTAAGTCCGTGACTTTTACAAAAAGGACATATATTATCTGTTCTATAAGGCGTATGTGAGGTGTGGGTGTAGGTACTAGGGCCAGAAGCAGGAAAAGGAGCAAAAAACACTTTTTTGTGGGGTCCCTTTAGTTTCCCTGTCTCAGTAGAGCATGAGAGTTTTCACTTCTGGCTTACCAGCTCCATTCTAAATGAGGTGTCCTTTATTCATAGGTCTCTCCTTCCAGCCAGCTCCCTGATAGATCTTAGCAAATAGGGGTGTATGTTCTGGAATCAGAGAGATTGGGTTTGATTCCCAGTCCTGCCACTTCCTGGCTATGTAGCTGTGATATTGTGATTTAAAATAAGAATTACAGACTCGGTATGTGTTCTGTTTCTGACACAGAGCTCCTAAAACTCTCAGAATTTTCTAAGTGATAAGACCAATGAAGGTGTCATTTGCTACATTAATGAGGTGAATGTTGGACCACACCTAAGGTTGGGGGCTGGTTGCCAGGAGAACCAATCATGTAGTTAGAGGTTTGGGACTTTCAGTCCCACCCCTCTGAGCTCTGGGGAGGGGTAGGGTTGGAGGTTGAATCAATCACCACCAATGGACAATGATTTCATCAATCATGCCTCTGTAATGAAATCTCCATAGAAAAGCCCCAAAAGGACAGGTTCAGAGAGCTTCTGGGTTGATGGACATGTGGAAGTACTGGAAGAGCAGTGGGCTGGGAGAGGATATGGAAGCTCCCTGCCCCTTCCCATACCTTGTCCTATGCAATTCTTCCATCTGGCTGTTCCTGAGTTATATACTTTTGTAACAAATTGGTAATAATCTAGTAAGTAAAATATTTCTGTGTATTCTGTGAGCTGCCCTAGCAAATTAAGCAAGCCCAATGAGGGGGCCATTGGAGTCTCCAACCTACAGTCAGAGGGTCAAAAGCACAGGGGACAACCTGAACTTTCAAAAGAGGCAAGGGGGGAGTCTTGTGGGACTGAGCCCATAACATGTGGGATCTGATACTATCTTCAAGTAGATAGGGTCAGAATTGAACCGAGTTGTAGGACACTCAGCTGGTGTTACAGAATTGCTTGGTAGTGTGGAAAAACCCACATACATTGAAACTGGGTTCAGAATATTAGTAACCATAAGCCTTGATTTGGTTCTATATTAAATGGGAATAATCATACTTACATTCTAGGGTTATCAGAAAGATTGCATGAGATAATGCATGTAGAGTGCTGAGTAGAGTGAATGCTCAATAAATGACCTATAAAAATTGTTGATATCCGGGACGCCTGGGTTGCTCAATGGTGAGCATCTCTCTTTGGCTCAGGGTGTAATCTCAGAGTCCCAGGATCAAGTCCCACCATCGGACTCCCTGCATGGAGCCTGCTTCTCCCTCTGCCTAAGTCTCTGCTCCTCTCTCGGTGTGTCTCTCATGAATAAAATAAATAAAATCTGAAGTCTTGAGTGGGTGGGGCAAGATGGCGGAAGAGTATGGAGGCCGAGAAAAATTAAGGCCATTCCACCTCAAGTTTAGCATTAGCACAAGTACAGCCATCTTAGGCCCCTGTGAATAAGAGCTGAACTTTACAGGAAAAACTGCAGAATGTCCTCGGCAGGGAAAGCCCCATATCAGAATGTAAACAGAACTTGAGAAATTCCTCCACCCCTTCTGGAAGTCCCCTAGACCAGCCCATAAAACTAAGCTGGAACCCACCTTGGGGTCCAAGTCCCTGCTCCACTGTGTCGGGTATACTTGGACCCAAGCTCAAGCTTGTTAATAAATCCTCATGTGTTTGCATCGGTGTCGGCTCCTTGGTGGTTTCTCGGATTCACAATCTTGGGCACAACATTTGGGGGCTCATCCGGGATCCGAGAGACCCCCAAGACCCCATCCGGAGGGTTTCATGCGTGGTGAGTGCACTCAACTGTTTCCACTTTTTGTGCGCATATTTTCTGAGAACTCTACACTGTACTTTTACCTGTAAGAATTCCAATCTGTATTGGGTCGACATTGGCTTAGGCAGACGCGCTGGCGGGCCGTTGACCGAGGGTCTTGAGGAGACGTCCCCTTGCCCCCGCCTGGACGGGGTCCTCATCTGTAAGGAGGGCCGGCTGCAGCCCTTCAGGTTACTTTCTGTTTTGTCTCCGCGGCCGCACTGGAACGTTTGTCTGTGTTACTATGTCCTTGCCAACTGTGCATTTCTCTGTGTTACTGTGTCTTTGTTAACTGTCATAACTGTTCACATAAGGAGAGGGAAATTTCAAACTTCCTGCATGTCAGAATGGCCAACCTTTGGCGTGGGATGGCCCCGAGAAGGAACTTTCCACCTACCTATTATCTTACAGGTTAAGGCCGTGATCTTCAGGGACAATCCGGACGGCCACCCTGACCAGGTGTCCTACATCCTAGTCTGGCAGGACATGAGCAAGAATTCCCCTCCTTGGCTAAAACCATTTTTACCCCCCAAAGCGCACAACTCGGCTGAAGGTAAGGAGAGACTCTGGGTCCACCGCCAGACTCTCCAGTGGCAGGTCTCCAGGCTGCTGCGCGCAAACCTAACAATCTGGCCGAGGTATGGTTCTGTAAGACAGGGTAAGGACGAGAGTCCAGCAGCCTTCTTAGAGAGAATACTAGGAGAGAAGAGCTTGCAGGACTAGTAATAGTAGCAGAAAGAGTCTATAATAATAGAGAAAGTCCAGAAGGGCAACAAAACTATCTAAGTGACCAGCAGACCTGAAGCCTGGCCAATATCCTGCTGGCCACAACCATGGACGACCCACGGGAAAGACAGAGGCACCTCAAGAAGCTGGCTTCAGGGACAGGTAAGGAGGATGGCCCTGGTCCCTGTCGGGAGAGCCCTAAACTGAACAAAAACCAATGTGCTTATTACAAGAAGAGGGCCACTGGGTGAAAGACTGTCTTAACAAAAGACCTAAGTCCCCTGCCAAGATCTTGGAGATGGAGGACCTGGATGACTAGGGGAGTCGGGGTTCAGCACCCCTGCCCAAGCCCAGGGTAACTCTCAGAGTGGAGGGGCAACACACTGAATTCCTAGTGGACACTGGGGCACAACATTCGGTTTTATTACAACCCCAAGGGAAATTGGCAAACAAGACTTCATGGGTGCAAGGGGCCACGGGCGCCAACAGTACTCATGGACTACCCGAAGAACTGTGGATCTCGGCATGGGCAGGGTATCCCATTCCTTCATGGTCACCCCTAAGTGTCCCTACCCATTGATAGGTCAGGATTTGCTCACCAATATGGGGGCACAAATTCACTTCCATCCCAAAGAGGCAAAAATCCTAAACAAAGAGGGGCACCCGATTCAGGTGCTTTTCCTGAGTTTAGAAGACAAATATCATCTCCACCAAATGCCCTCAGCCCCAATGACTGACACTGACCATTGCCTGCAGGAATTTCCCCAAGTGTGGGCAGAAGCTGGGGGAACTGGGCTGGCCTGGCACTGACCGGCCATATACAAAGAACTAAAGCCGGAGACAGACCCTGTCAGGGGCCGCCAATACCCCATGCCTCTCGTCTCCCTAACCCAGACTGGGACCCCTGTTTGCATGACTGTCAAGAAATTTTGGCACAGGTGCACGGAATCAGAGCTGATCTCCAGGACCAGCCACTGCCAAATGCGGATGCCACCTGGTACACGGACGGCAGCAGTTTCGTCTGAGAAGGAATCAGATACACGGGGGCAGCTGTAACCATGGAAATGGAGACCCGATCTGGGGGCACGGACCCTGCCAGACACTCCCAACTATACTGGTGCTGATTTACACTGGATCAAACGTTTGCCTGTGACCCAGTGCTTGCATGGCTGGTGGAGGGCCGCAGACTCCAGCATCATCCTGCCAGAGGAACTAGGACGGTGAGTCCTATCAGAATGCATCGGAGTACTCACATGGGAACAAGAAGGTGGAAGACCTCATACGACATGCAAAGATTACTATTAAAGACTCTCGAGCAAAGACCGAACAGATTGTGGCGAGCTGCCATGCATGCCAGTTAACTAATGCTTCTGCCCATGGATCTAACTCGGGCACCCGGCTCCGGGGGGACGCCCAGGACCCTACTGGGAAGTGGACTTCACTGAGGTAAAACCTGGAAAATATGGATACAGGTATTTACAAGCGTTTGTAGATACTTTTTCAGGATGGACAGAGTCATTTCCCACCAAACATGAAACAGCACAGACCGTGACCAAGAAACTGCTGGAACACATTTTACTGAGGTATGGTTTTCCTTTTTTTTTTTTTTTTTTTTTAATTTTTTTTATTTATTTATGATAGTCACACACACACAGAGAGAGAGAGAGGCAGAGACATAGGCAGAGGGAGAAGCAGGCTCCATGCACCGGGAGCCCGACGTGGGATTTGATCCTGGGTCTCCAGGATCACGCCCTGGGCCAAAGGCAGGCGCCAAACCGCTGCGCCACCCGGGGATCCCGAGGTATGGTTTTCCTGTTAAGATTGGATCAGATAACGGCCCAGGATTCGTCTCTAAGGTAACACAGGGAGTGGCACTAGTACTTGGGGCAGATTGGAAATTACATTGTGCATATAGGCCCCAGAGCTCAGGACAGGTAGAGAGGATGAACAGAACATTAAAGGAGACCTTAACTAAATTAGCCCTGGAGACTGGCGGGGACTGGGTGACTCTCCTCCCCTTCACCTTATATAGGGTGAGGAACTTCCCATATAAGATGGGACTGACTCCCTACTAGATCATGATCGGTCTTCCTCCACCTATTATCCCCAATTTAAAACCTGAGGTGCTGGCTGAAGTTGATGATCACCAACTCCTTTTCTTCCTCCAAATGTCACAACGAACCCATGAGCAGGTGTGGCCTAAGCTGAGGGCCCTCTACGAGACTGGGTCACCCCCGGGCCCCCATCGATATCGGCCAGGTGACTGGGTGTACATGCGGAGATACCAACACCAGACACTTCAACCTCGCTGGAAGGGACCCTACATCGTGATCCTGACCACTCCCACCGCTCTCAAGGTCGATGGGATTACTCCCTGGGTCCACTACACCCACGTCCAGCCAGTTGACCCACACGCCATTCTCAAGGACTTTGTTCCAGAATGGAAAGGCCAACCAGACAAGGACAATTCCCTAAAGCTAAGACTGCGCCGTTCTCACTTACCCCACTAGTGTTGCTTATGCTCTGTCCTCTTCGTGCCAGAACCAATCCCCATTAGCCATTTAAAAATGTGCACCCAATTCAGCCTTGCTTTTTTTTAATTTATTTTTTATTGGTGTTCAATTTGCCAACATATATAATAACACCCAGTGCTCATCCCATCAATTTATGGTTTAAAAAGATGGGACCATCTTAACTGTAGAGAGGCTTTTGCAAGCAAGGGGGGGTTGTGTGCTGCCCCAAAGAAGGAGTGTTGCTTCTTTACTGACCACTCAGGAATAGTCCGGGAATCTATGGCAGAAGTCTGAAAAGGTTTGGCTAGACGTAAACGGGAGCGAGAACAGCAACAGGGTTGGTTTGAATCCTGGTTTAATCATTCCCAGTGGCTCACTCTGAGACCAACCTGGACCCATGATTGGGTCCTTCCTTAGGTTCCTCTGAGAGGGGGATAATGTGGAGGCCGAGAAAAATTAAGACCATTCCACCTCAAATTTAGCATTAGCACAAGTACAGCCATCTTAGGCCCCTGTGAATAAGAGCTGAACTTTACAGGAAAAACTGCAGAATGTCCTCGGCAGGGAAAGCCCCATATCAGAATGTAAACAGAACTTGAGAAATTCCTCCACCCCTTCTAGAAGTCCCCTAGAACAGCCCATAAAACTAAGCTGGAACCCACTTTGAGGTCCAAGTCCCTGCTCTGCTGTGTCGGGTATACTTGGACCCAAGCTCGAGCTTGTTAATAAACCCTCGTGTGTTTGCATCGGTGTCGGCTCCTTGGTGGTTTCTCGGATTCGCAATCTTGGGCACAACAAAGAGAAGTGTCCCCAAGTCACCTGGTCCCACCAACTTACCTAGATAACTTTCAAATCATCCTAAACACCTAAAATTTGACCTGAGATTTAAAGAGACAACAGCCTGAACACTACAAAGAGAAGGGTTTCCGCTTCTAGCAAGGTAGGAAGGTGGAAAAAATAAAATAAAAAAGAATCCAGTGGGGGAGGGGCCCCGCTATGAGCCGGGCTAAGGCCCCACCGCGAAAGCCTCCGGGTCGGAAAAGCCCAGTCCCGGAGAAGCAGGAATTTTAAAAATCCGCACCAGATTCTTCTCTGATGGAAAGGCGCTTAGCAGGGAAACCGGGCAGAATTGCAGGAGGGGCAGGGGAGTCTCCAGTCTCCCGGAGTCACTAATAGAGGAAGTGCTGCCCCGGGGGAGAGCGCGCCAAACACCGTGGGCTCATCTCAGTCAAGGGCTGGAGCGCATGCTGGCGGGGCCTCGGGAAAAGCTCAGGCAGCGGCTCCACGCGGAGGGGGCTGCCGGGTGGGAGCGCGATTCCAGTAGCACAGGCCCCGGAGCCCAGGGCGCCGGGGACACAGCCCTGTGCTTCCCCCACCCCCGGGACAGGCGGAGGCCGGGAGGACACAAGACAGCAAGGACGCTCCTGCCACTGGGCGCCCCCAGCTGTGCAGATCAGCGCTCCCCAACCCTGGAGCATCCAGGCCCCTGCAGACTGGGAGACTGTGGTAGTTACTGCGGGAGCGCACTCCAGAGCTGGAGAGCTGGCCGCCATCAGTGTGGTTGTTCCTCCTAGTGTTGCCCTGTGCCTGGAAGTGGCCGGGCCGCCATGGGACAAAGGCCTCACGGGGTAAACAGCTCCCACTGAGCAGTGCACCCAGCGGAGAGTTGGGCAGCTCCGTCCAGGCACAGACACCTGAGAGCACAGCACGCCCCTCCCCCAGAAAACCAGCTGGAAGGACACGGAAAAAGGGAGTTCTTTTTTTTTTATGATAGTCACAGAGAGAGAGAGAGAGAGAGGCAGAGACACAGGCAGAGGGAGAAGCAGGCTCCATGCATCGGGAGCCCGACGTGGGATTCGATCCCGGGTTGCCAGGATCGCGCCCTGGGCCAAAGGCAGGCGCTAAACCGCTGTGCCACCCAGGGATCCCCGAAAGAGGGAGTTCTTGACCAAGCAGTGGTGGAAAGCTCCAGGGGAAGTCGAGGGATTTATAGTATAAAGAACTAGGGGGTACCCCCCTTTCCCCCTCTTTCCAGTACAACTTGTTTTTATATCCAATTTTTTATAAAGATTTCCAATATTTTTTCTCTTTTCCCACCTTAATTACAGTATTTTACCACCTCTTCATTTTTAAGTTTCTTCCTTTTTGACTTTCATATTTCTACAATTACATGTCTTAGATATATTTTCCACTTCTGGATTCCCTTCAACATACTCAATTTAATTTTGGGAAATATACAATATATGTTTTTTTGTTTTGTGTTTTTTGTTTTCTCTGCCTCATTTTCTTGTATGATGGCGGAAGTTAAAACCTTCTAAAACATGACCAGCATGCACCCAGAACCAAGTGTTTTACCGTGTTGGTTCATTCTGTGATTATATTCTCTCTTCATTCCCATTCTGCCCCCCCTTTTTTATATCATTTATGTTTTGATTGTCAATGGTGGGGGTTTCTACAAGTATTGCTGGTTTATATAAATTTGGGACTGAGCATTTTCTAACATACAGAATGTAATACACTCAGAACCAAGAGGATCACACTCTAGGACCACTAACATAGACTATATTCTCCCTTCACAACTTCTTCACCACCACCACCCCCAAGTCTGCCTCCATTTTTTCTTTTTTCTTCTTTTTTCTTTTCCTTTTCCTTTTTTTCCACTTGACTTTTGTTTTTGTTTTTTTTTTCTCATCTTTCTTTTTTCTTTTATTTCTTCTTCTTTGGGACTCTTGTCCTTTCATTTTTTACTACTTTGTTTTAAAATTTGTTTTTCACTTTAGCATTCCTTTTGTTTTATTTTGTTCTTATCTTCGTTTTCATTTTCTGGTCTGTAACCTCGTCAGAATCATCTAGGGTGAAATTTACTTAGGTTGTGGCTGATATTCTTGACTCAGCCCACTCATACAGCCACTTTGCACTGATCAAAATGACGAGAAGGACTAATTCACCACAATAGAAAGAAGCAGAAGCAGTACTGTCTGCCACAGTTACAGAATATGGATTACAATTCGAAGTCAGAAAGCCAATTCAGAAGCACAATTATAAATCTACTGGTGGCTCTGGAAAAAAGCATAAAGGATTCAAGAGACTTCATGACTGCAGAATTTAGATCTAATCAGGCCAAAATTAAAGTCAATTAAATGAGGTAGCCAGGGTGGCTCAGCGGTTTAGCATCACCTTCAGCCCAGGGCATGATCCCGGAGACCCAGGATCAAATCCCATATCAGGCTCCCTGGATGGAGCCTGCTTTTCACTCTGCCTGTGTCTGTGCCTGCCTCTCTCTCTCTCTCTCTCTCTCTCTCTCTCTCATTCTCTCTCTGTATCTCTCATGAATAAATAAATAAAAATCTTTTTAAAAAATCAATTAAATGAGATGCAATCCAAACTGGGAGTCCTAACGATGAGGGTTAATGAGGTGGAAGAAAGAGTGAGCGACATAGAAGACAAGTTGATGGCAAGGAAGGAAGCTGAGGCAAAAAGAGAAAAGCAATTAAAAGACCATGAGGAAAGGTTAAGGTAAATAAATGATAGCCTCAGAAGAAAGACTCTATGTATAATTAGGATTCCAGAAAGCACTGAAAGGGACAGAAGGACAGAAAGCATATTTAAACAAATTATAGCTGAGAACTTCCCTAATTTGGGGAGGGAAACAGACATTCAGAAACAGGAGATTGAGAGGTCCCCCCCAAAAAAATCAATAAAAAACATTCAACACCTTGACATTTAATAGTGCTACTTGCAAATTCCAAAGATAAAAAGAAAATCCTTAAAGCAACAAGAGACAAGAGATCCTTAACTTATACAGGGAGAAATATTAGATTAACAGCAGACATCTCCACAGAGACCTGTCAGGCCAGAAAGGGCTGGCATGATATATTCAGGATAATAAATGAAAAGAAATGCAGCCAAGAATACTCTATCCAAAAAGGCTCTCATTCAGAATAGAAGGAGAGATAAAGAGCTTCCAATATAGACAGAGACTGAAAGAATATGTGACCACCAAGCCGGCTCTGCAAGAAATATTAAGGGGGACCCTGTAAAAGAAAGAGGAAGCCCAAAGAAATAATCCACAAAAACAGGGACTGAATAGGTGTTACGAAGACACTAAATTCATATCTTTTAATAGTAACTCTGAACGTGAATGGCCTTAATGATCCCATCAAAAGATGCAGGGTTTCAGACTGGATAAAAAAGCAAGACCCATCTATTTGCTGTCTACAAGAGACTCATTTTAGACCTAAGGACACCTCCAGCCTGAAAATGAAAGGTTGGAGAACCATTGACCACTCCAATGATCCTCAAAAGAAAGCCGGCGTAGCAATCCTCATATCAGATAAATTAGAGATTATACCAAAGACTGTAATAAGAGATGGAGAGGGACATTATATCATACTTAAAGGGTCTATCCAACAAGAACACCTAACAATCATGAAATTTATTCCCCTAATGTGGGAGCTGCCAAGTACATCAATCAATTAATAACCAAAGTAAAGACATACTTAAATAATACCATACTGATAGTAGGTGACATCAACATGGCATTTTCTGCAAATGACAGATCTTCTAAGCACATCACCAAAGAAACAAGGGTTTTAAATGATACACTGGACCAGATGGATTTCACATATATATACAGAACTTTGCATCTAACACAACTGAATACACATTCTTCTCAAGTGCACATGGAACTTTCTCCAGAATAGACCACAAACTGCGTCACAAATCAGGTCTCAACTGATGCCAAAAGATTGGAATTGTCCCCTGCATATATTCAGATGACAATGCTTTGAAACTAGAACTCAATCACAAGAAGAAATTTGGAAGAAACTCAAACATGTGGAGGTTAAAGAGCATCCTGCTAAAATATGAATGGGTCAACCAGGAAATTCAAGAAGAATTTAAAAAGATTCATGGAAACTAAAGAAAAAGGAGATACAAGCTTTCAAAAACTTTGGAATACAGCAAAAGCAGTCCTAAGAGGGAAATATGTCACAATACAAAGATCCCTCAAAAACTTGGGAAAAACTTAAATACACAAGCTAACCTCGCACCTAAAGGAACTGGATAACAAACAGCAAATAAAACCTACACCAAGCAGAAGAAGAGAGATAATAAAGATTTGAGCAGAACTCAATGAAATAGAGACCAGAAGAACTGTAGAACAGATCGACAAAACCAGGAGTTGGTCCTTCGAAAGAATTAATAAGAGAGATAAACCATTAGCCAGCCTTATTAAAAACAAAAGAGAAAATACTCTAATTAATAAAATTATGAATGAAAGAGGAGAGATCACAACCAATACCAAGGAAATACAAATTATTTTAAAAACGTATTATGAGCAGCTACACGCCAATAAATTAGGCAATCTAGAAGAAATGTATGAATTTCTGTAAAACCACAAATTACCAAAACTGGAACAGGAAGAAATAGAAAACATGAAAAGACCAATAACCAGTAAGGAAATTGAAGCAGTCATCAAAAACCTCCAAAGACACAAAAGTCCAGGGCCAGAGGGCTTTCCAGTAAAATTCTATCAAATGTTTAAAGAAGAAATAATATCTATTCTACTAAAGCTGTTCTAAAGGATAGAAAGGGATGACATACTTCCAAACTCGTTTTATGAGGCCAACATCACCTTATTTCCAAAACAAGACAAAGACCCCACCAAAAAGAAAATTATAGACCAATATTCCTGATGAACACATTTGCAAAAATTCTCAACAAGATACAAGCCAGTAGGATCCTAGAGTACATTAAGAAGATCATTCACCATGACCACGTGGGATTTATCCCTGGGATGCAAGGTTGGTTCAATACTTGTAAAACAATCAACATGATAGGTCACATCAACAAGAGAAAAAACAAGAACCATATGATCCTCTCAATAGGTGCAGAGAAAACATTGGACAAAATACAGCATCCATTCCTGATCAAAACTCTTCAAAGTGTAGGGATAGAGGCAACATTCCTCAGCATCTTAAAAGCCATCTACGAAAGGCCCGCAACAAATATCATTCTCAATGGGGGCACACTGAGAGCCTTTCCCCTAAGATCAGGAACACGACAGGTATGTCCACTCTCACCACTGCGATTCAACATAGTATTAGAAGTCCTAGCCTCAGCAAACAGGCAACAAAAAGAAATAAAGGGCATTCAAATGGGCAAAGAAGAAGTCAAACTCTCCCTCTTCACAGAGGACATGATACTGTACCTAGAAAACCCAAAAGACTCCAACCCAAGATTGCTAGAACTCATACAGCAATTCGACAGTGTGGCAGGATACAAAATCAATGCCCAGAAGTCAGTGGCATTTCTATACACTCACAATGAGACTGAAGAAAGAGAAATTAAGGAGTCAGTCCCATTTACAATTGTACCCAAAAGCATAAGATACCTAGGAATAAACCTAACCAAAGAGGTAAAGGATCAATACCCTAAGAACTACAGAACACTTTTGAAAGAAATTGAGGAAGATACAAAGAGTTGAAAAAATATTCCATACTCATGGATTGGAAGAATTAATATCGTGACAATGTCAATGTTACTCAGGGCAATTTACATATTCAATGTAATCCCTATTAAAATACCATGGACTTTCTTCAGAGAGTTGGAACAAATAAGATTTGTGTGGAATCAGAAAATTCCCAGAATAGCCAGGGGAATATTGAAAAAGAAAACCAGAGCCAAGGGCATCACTAGGCCAGATTTCAAGTTGTACTACAAAGCTGTGATCATTAAGACAGTGCGGTACTGGCACAAAAACAGACACATAGATAAATGGAACAGAATAGAGAATTCAGAAATGGGCCCTCAACTCTATGGTCGACTATTATTTGACAAAGCAGGAAAGACTATCCACTGGAAAAAGGATAGTCTCTTCAATAAATGGTGCTGGGACTATTGGACAGCCACACATAGAAGAATGAAACTGGACCATTCTCTTACACCATACACGAAGAGAAACTCAAAATGGATGAAAGATCTAAATGTGAGACAAGAATTCATCAAAATCCTAGAGGAGAACACAGGCAACACCCCTTTTGGAACTTGGCCACAGCAACCTCTTGCAAGATACATCTATGAAGGCAAGGGAAACAAAAGCAAAAATGAACTATTAGGACTTCATCAAGATAAGAAGCTTTTGCACAGCAAAGGAAACTGTCAAGAAAACTAAAAGACAACCTACAGAATGGGAGAAGATATGTGCAAATGACCTATCAGATAAAGGGCTAGTATCCAAGTCTATAAGGAACTTATGAAACTCAACATCAAAGAAACATGCAATCCAATCTTGAAATGGGCAAGAGACATGAACAGACAGAAATGTCACCAAAGAAGACATACACATGGCCAACAAGCACATAAGAAAATGATCTGCATCTCTTACCATCAGGGAAATACAAATCAAAACCACAATGAGATACCACCTCACACCAGTGAGAATGGGGAAAATTAACAAGGCAGGAAACAACAAACGTTGGAGAGGATGTGGAGAAAGGGGAACCCTCTTGCACTGTTGGTGGGAATGCAAACTGGTACAGCCACTCTGGAAAACTGTGTGGAGGTTACTCAAAATGTTAAAAATAGAGCTACCCTACGACCCAGCAATTGCACTGCTGAAGATATATCCCAAAGATACAGATGAAGTGAAAAGCCACGACACTTGCACCCCAATGTTTATAGCAGCAATGTCCACAATAGCCAAACTGTGGAAGGAGCCTCGGTGTCCATCGAAAGATGAATGGATAAAGAAGATGTGGTATATGTATACAATGGAATATTACTCAGCCATTAGAAACGACAAATACCCACCATTTGCTTTGATGTGGATGGTACTGAAGGGTATTATGGTGAGTGAAGTAAGTCAATCGGAGAAGGACAAATACTATATGGTTTCATTCATATGGGGAATATAAAAAATAGTGAAAGGGATAATAGGGGAAAGGAGAGAAAATGAGTGGGAAATATCAGAGAGGGTGACAGAACATGAGAAGCTCCTAACTCTGAGAAATGAACAAGGGGTAGTGGAAGGGGAGGTGTGTGGAGGGATGGAGTTACTGGGTGATGGGCACTGAGCCCATGGTTTCTGTGACCACATTCTCACAGAATCAAGGGCCTGCAGATTTTTGTGTCAAGTTAAGGATGCAGGTGGGAATCCTTCTCTACTTACATCCTGACACCTCCTCAAATTAATATTAAAGGAGAAACTTTGTTAGCATACACTTTGAATGTGTCCCACCAGGGAGGCAGCTACATAGCATACCCACTGAATTTGCTTGGTCTGCTCGAAATTGTAGAAATGATTGGGATATGTCCTACATCTCAACCTCAATTACAGGAGAGGGAGACCTTCCAAGTTCTCATGGAACTGTAGGGAGGATGGCTCTAACCTCCAGTTTATTCCTGTTCCAAAAATGTCAGTTGCCAATCCAATCAAAACTAGCTGACTTGTGAATGGGAAGCCTAGAAACCCATTGAGTACCAGCTCCCACAGAACTATAGTCATTGGCCATCAAAATCTTCTAGTTTCCCCTCATGAGGTGCCTGGGTGGCTCAGTCAGTTAAGTGCCTCAACTCTTGATCTCAGGTCTTGATCTCAGGGTCATGAGTTCAAGCCCTGCATTGGGCTCCGTGTTGAGCATGGCACTTACTTAAAAAAGAAGAAAGAAAAAAGAATAAAATCTGCCAGTTTCTCCTCATTTTCAGCTTCTGTCTAGTGAAGATTCACGCCTTCACTCTTCAATAGAAAATTACATACACTCTGTACTTTATTTCCCACTATGACCACTGGCATTGTCTATCACCTAGTTAATTCTTACTTGTCCTTCAATCAAATCTTCCTTGATCACTTAAGTCTCCTCTATACCCCATCATAATACAATTATTCATAACAATTACTGAATTTACAATTTTTATATTCTTGGACTTGTACATCCACATGTTTGTGATTCAACCACATGAATGGGAACTTACAAGGGCAGATCATATCTAGTTTTGTTCACTCTATATCCCCAGCACCAGCACAGCACCAATAATCACTGGTTGAATGACATGAATGAATTATTAGTATGGATCACTTCCTGTTAATCTTTGACCTCTGGAAACAATTCTGCAGCCCAAAAACTCACAAAGCAAAACCAAAAGGGTTTATAGCATGGCCCAATTCAAAGAGGGCTACAAAATAGTGACTTCTTTTCAATTCAGACTTCTTTTCAATTCAACCTCAGTATGAATACACAGTCCTTCTTTCAGTTTATGTAATGCCCCATCATCTTTTAATGATTATTATTATTTTCTAACAAACTTTTAAAAATATGTTATTTATTTATTCATAGAGACACACACAGAGAGAGAGGCAGAGACACAGGCAGAGGGAGAAGCAGGCTCCATGCAGGGAGCGTGATGTAGGACTCGTCCCTGGTCTCCAGGATCACACCCCAGGCTGCAGGCGGCGCTAAACCGCTGCGCCACTGGGGCTGCCCTCTTTTAATGATTATTGAATAGGATCCATGCTAGTTTTTTCTCTTGTCAACCTGAGTACACTGGGAACTATATTTCCTCAAATCCTTTTCTTGGATAGTATTTGCTTAGAGTTGGCAAAAAGTGCGATTGTGAGAGATTTCAGAAACAGAAGTAAAGCAATAGCCATTACACTAAAAATGTCATCTTTGGTTAGAAGCAGTAAGAGACAGAGGTGTGGATAGATTCCAATTTGCTCCCATGTTTTTCTGCTCCATCTCCAGCTTTTCTTCCCTTCCTAAGGCTCACCAGCAGATGCTTCACTGCAACCTTACAGAGACAATATAACTAAACAAAACCAACAACCTTCCATAGTCTTTTGCATCATCCCCTTTCACAGCCAACCCTCACAGCCTAACAGGTCTACCTTTTAAATTTCCCTCTGAAGACCAAATCTTGCAACCACTCTGGAGTTGATTCGTAGCCTTTATGGTGATTTTTGAACTATTTTTTTTCACATCTTTATTTCTCTTCTGCAATGTGTTCCTCACACTATAAGCAGTCTAATTCTTTTTTTTCTGTAAGATGTGTAATTCTTATCATAAATTTACTCTACTACAGAACTGCCTTCCTGATTGAACTCTGACTGATACAAGATCCTAAACAAACCACTGAATTGAAGTATCATTGGCTTTTAAAAACTATATGGTGCCAAGGTAAAATTAGAATGATCTTACCTTGCCTTATTTTCACTTCCTATCCTTCCTGAATCTTCCATCTGCATTTTCTCATCTCCCAATGGGGAAGAATATGAAAAGCTTTTAAATCCATTCCTTTACCTTTACTCTTTTTGTAAAAGTTTTTTAATTACTCAGGTAATACAAAAATAGAATGTATTCTCATCATAAAATGTCTACAAGTTATGTCTAAATAATTTTCAAAATGTTAAACATATAGAAATATATAAAGTAAAAATAAAACCTTCTCTTTACTATCATTCTCCATTCTATATCACTCCCTGGAGATAACCTCAATGCTAGCAGTTTTGTGTATATCCTCCCAGAATATTTCCTATGTATGTGCAAATACATGCATAGAATTCGGGTTTTCTTCTTCAGAAAATTGGATCATTCTGTAAACACTTTTATGCTACCTACTCCTTTCATCTAAAAATATGCCTTGGAGATTTCTCTATGTCAATACAAATAGGTCTGTTCCATTTTGTTTATAGCTGCACAGTAGTATTTTATAGCAAGGAGGTACAGTAATTTATTTAATCTTTCTACTACAGATGGACCATTAGGTAGTTTACAGTCTTTTAAAACTATAAACATCCTTATATAAGTCTCCTCTTACAGATGTGCAAGTATTTTTTTTATTTTTTATTTTCTCTTTTTTGCAAGTATTTTTATAAATGAATTTGCTGCATCAAAGTATATTTGCATTTTAAAATTTGATATGATAGTACCAAATTATTTAACAGAATGACCATATGGATCCCACCACTAGTGAGAATATCAGTTTCCCACACCCTAATCAACACTATATATTATCAATCTTTTTAATTTTTTGCCAAAACAATGGACAAAGAAAATCTTTCTTTTTCCCTTGGACAAAGATAATCTGATTTTTGTTTCATTTCTCATTCTCCTGATTACTAGTGAGAAAGAGCATCTTTTCATATGCTTATTGGTCATTAGTATATCTTCAATGATTTGCCTATTCATAGCTTTGCTAATTTTTTTAATGAGTTGTTTTCTTATTGATTTGTAGAGCAGTTGGTATTATAGATATTAATCAATTGTCTTTTACATGTGTTGTCAATATGTTTTCCAGTGTGTTTTTTTTTTCTCTTTTCATTCTGTTTCGCAGGTCACAAATTCAAACAATTACAAAGCCAGGAAGGTAGTGTGGGTGTATGATGCTTACCAGGTGTAAGACATCGAGGGATAAAGCAAATAATGACCACTTCGTGGTATCGACATTCTACAAAAAAATATTTAAAGCAACATTAAAAAAAAACATTTAAAGTTCTGTGCAGGAAAATACCTTGCATGCATGGGCCATGAGGTTGAGACCTAGATTTCAGTGAGTTTTTGTTATTGTTGTTGCTGTGATGTTCAGAGGTTTTTGTTTTTTCTTTTTACTTTTTTCTTTTTAATTTATTTTATATTGTTGAATTTGTCAGTGTTTTCCATTGTGGCTTCTAGGTTAACTTTAGTATCTTCCTTATGAAGGCCTTATTTTCTTGTATTTTATTCTAAGACTATTATAGATATTTTTATGTTCATTTCTTTAATCCAACTGGAATTTAGATTATGGTAAAGAAATAACTGTATTAAATCATTATTTTTATCCTAAAAATCTTTTACTAAAGAGTCTATCATGTTCCACTTAATTTAAATGTTATATTTATCACATGCTAAATTCCAATCTTAGAATAAAATGGTCTATTTTGGAATTCTATTACTCTGTTATTGTATTCCTAAATTATATCCACACTGTTTTATTATAAGTTTGCATGATATTTTGATATCAAGTAGGAGGGTAGAGTCATTACTCATTTTTTTTCTTTTTCAAATATCCTTGACATTTTCTTTTACAAAAGAATTTCATTTAAATTTCTTATGGTATCCTCTTGAAATTTTGTTTGAATTGTATTAATTTGGAGAATATTTACATCTTTAAAACTCTGTGCCATCCAATCCAATGGCATTCTTCCGCATTTATTTATATGCTATTATGTCATTCAATAGCCTTTAATAAATATCACTATGTAAAATTATTGCATGTTTTATTATGTTTATTCTGTCTTATTTTAGTCTTGTTACTAATGTGCATTACACCTTTTATTCATGACATTTTCTAATTGTTTTTTACTGGAAAGATAATGACATTTGTATGTTGATATTATATCTAGCCACTCTGCTAAACTCTATTAATTCTTAGGGTTTGCCAGTGGATTTTCATGGATTTTTCTAAATATGTAATCTTATTATCAGCAATTAATGACTGTTTTATCCTTTCTAATATTAGTACTTCCTAATTATCTTTTGTTCTCCTCTCCTCCACTTTCTCCTTCTCTTTCTTCTCCAAATTGTATTGGCTAGGTACTCCAGAGTAACATTGAATAGAAGTGAAAGCAAGCATCTATGGCTTGTCCTGACTTTTTTAAAAAAGATTTTATTTATTTATTCATGACAGACATAGAGAGAAGGCAGTGACATAGGGAGAGGGAGAAGCAGGCTCCCTGCAGGGGGCCAGATGTGGGACTGGATCCCAGAACTCTGGGATCACGCCCTGAGCCAAAGGCAGACGCTCAACCACTGAGCCACCCAGTCATCCCAGCTGAGCCACTCAGGCGTCCCTCTTCCTGACTTTAATGAGAACATGTTTAATATTTATGATTAAGTATCATATGTACTATATATTTCTAGTAGAAACCCTATTTGAAAGTTAAGGAAATTTCCTTCTTTCCATCATCTGTTATTTTTTTAAATCTAGAATGAGTATTGAATTCTATATAAGGCTTTGTTTTAACACCTATTTCAATTAACATGTTTTCTCTCCTTTAACAATTAACATTGTGAATTACATTTATAGCTGTTGCAATGTTGAACCATTCTTCCCTTCCCAGAGTGAAATCCACTAATAACAATACTTTCTTATTTTAGTACTGCATTTGGTTTGCTAATACTTCATTTGGGATTTTTGTATCTATGGTAATAAGTAAGATTGACCTCTATGTCATCACTCTTCACTTGGGTAAGTTCTGCATATCAAATAAAAATCATACCATATAAAAAATTCTTTAAATAAATACGTATTCCAAGTAGTTTATTGGGCCAACCTTGAGAAATGTGTTTTCTGAACCCAGAGCTGAAATGTCTGAGTCATATTTTGTCCATCTAATGGATTCTCATGACATTAAAAAACTCAACAGTTGTTCTGAACCAGAAGGATCCCAGTAAATTACATCTAGTTTTTCCTTCTGAACTATTCTAGTAGTCATCCTCCTTAGGGAAAAAAAATGTATCTGGTTCCTTGGTATTGCAGCAACATTCCAAACATTAAATATTTCTATTCTACTCCCACAGTAACTTTTCCTAGCTCATCATAGCCGTACGGAACTAACAACAAAAATTTTTGAATACTTACTACATATGAGGCACTCCTTTAATCTTCAAGCAACTCTATGTAAAAACACAATTTTATAGATAAGAAAATTCAGGGGCAAAGAGATTAAGTAAATTTCACAAGATTATAGAACTAGTAAGTAGCCAAGCCAAATTTCTGAATTAGTACAGTCTGATTTTAAAAGCCTATGCTATTAACCACTATATTGCCCTCCAATAACACAATGAGGGCTATCCTGAAACAGAGACACACACAACATAGTTTATTTCCATGCTTACAACTTCTTCTCAAAGCTGAATCCAGCCAAATTAAATTATTTTGCTTGGGAATAGTAATTGCTGTAGATTGAGGCCACCTTTGAGTAGTAGAAGTACTACTCTGAGATCAGCAACTTGATGATAATCACTTCCTAACTGTTGGGCCTTGAATAAATTACTTAAATTCCCTGAAAACCAGTTGTTCAATCTGTGAAGTAAGAAAAATAATAGTCTAGTTCTTGAAGGTTTTATGAGCATTAAAGCCAATACATATAAAAACAGTTACTCAAATCCTTGGCCCTTAAGAGTTCAAATATGTTCACAATTGCTATCATCAATACCAGATAGTAGAAAGACATTTTGCTGCTACAGACAATCCAGCTCCTGGATCTCTGGCCACCACCTCCGGTTTATGCTCAAATTCTAAAAAATACTCTGAAACTGTGTTGATATGCCTATCTAACAGCCCATTAGGCTGAACTAAAAACAAATAAAGTCAGGTACTGTAAAAAGTTTGCTGCATTTGAGGAATCCTCACTTCTAAACTTAGCAAAGCCTTAACAAAGTTTTTAATTTCAAGAAAAAGAAATCCCGTAAGCATCAAAGCAGAAAAATGAGTTAATTTGAAAGGAATAAATGTATATATTAACCCATTTGGCTTGATAATCTCCATTTGTCCCCCCAGATGTATCTCCTGCCTTCCCAGCAGTATTGTGGGAGGATAACCTATATAGATTGTATCACCTGAGCTTCTTCGATTTCCAGTTTACAGTTGGATTTGGAAAATGAGAGAAAATGGCAGGACATCTGAGAGTAGAAGAGTGAAGTCAAGGTACTTACTCCCTCCAACTCTCTCTTCAACCCAGCCATTCTATAGATTTAATAATGTTTGTTTCTCTACCTGTGATGATCTTATCTGGAAGTACTCTCTCATAGTTACTGGTCTTAGCTTGGTGTAGTAACCACTCTTTCTAAACTGTGCTTTCAGGCCTACCAATAGTAACAGCTTCTTGCTGTTGCTACACTTGGGTGTCTCACTACCCTTTGTGGGTTCCTTATCTCCACCTACAATTATGTAAATAGTCTCATTAAACTATCCCTAGTTGAACCATTTGAGGATTCCATCTCTTTCCTGCTGTGACTCTGATCATCACATCAATGGAAGGATCATGGAAAAGATCAGAAATAGGTTGAGATTATTTCAATGAGAAAAGTAAACTGTGAAAGAGAGGTCTCCTGAAAAGAACTGTCTTTTTAAAGGGATGAGGCTGTTGACAAAAATAAGATGCAGAGGCAGGAAAGAACCAGATAATAAATGCCTCAGCTTCTCTGTCCTTCTACCCTCCAATCTCCTGCCATATGTGGAGTCTAAAAAAACTCATAGAACAAGAGACCAGGTTTGTGATTGTCAGAAGCAGGGTTTGTGGGACAAGGATGGGGCAGGGGTGGAAGAAATGAGTGAAGGTGTTAAAAAAGTATGAACTTTCAGTTATAAAATAAATGAGTAATAGAGATGTAATGTACACCACAGTGACTATAGTTAATAATACTCTATCGTATATTTGCAAATTGCTAAGAGATTAGAACTTAAAATTTCTCATCACGGGAAAAAAAATCTTTGTAACTGTGAGGTGATGAATGCTAACTAAACTTGTAATTATTTTACAATATATGCATACGTTGAATCATTATTTCACAATATATACATATATCGAATCATCCTAAACATAGACAATGTTATATGTCAATTATATCTCAATAAAACTGGGGGAAATTTTTAATATTTTGAATGAATGAATGCTGAAAGACATTGGAACCATAACTATGAAATATTATGGGGAAAAGTTTGTAACCCAGGAATTTTGTATTTGGGAAAGCTGTCTTTCATATTTGAAAACATAAAAAAATTGATATATGCAGGGGTTCAGGAGATACATCGGTCATAGATCCTTCTTAAAAGAAATGATGACATTTGGGTTGGTCAAAAAATGAGTTAAAAATAAGAGAGCAAGACTAAAGTAGTTGTGACTTTAAAGGAATATTTCATCTTTATTTCTAAGAATATATCCTAAGAAAAAAATTCTGAAATGCAAATAAATATTTGTGCACAAATATGTCTATAGCAGAGAGTGCTGTCTCCCAAAATCTCTTTTCTCTTTCCTCGGTAGTAATAGATATGCCAAGCATGTGATAGCCCAGCTATGCTACATATTCTAGCTTCATTTGGTTGTGTGTGGCTGTATGACTAAGAAATAAGCAAAACTGTGTGCTACTTCTGGATCAGAGCTCTTAAAAAGTAGGCATACCTCTGCCCTGCTCTTTTTCCTTTTCCTGTGAATCTGAGCATAGGTATTCAAGTGACACAGTTTTCAACAGGACAGGTAGAATGAAAAAAAAAACAAAACAGAAGAACTCTGAATTCTTGAATGATTGCATTAAGTAGAACCATGACCTGACTCAGAATTAATTATGTAAGCAACATAAAGAAATAAATTTCTCTCTGATATAAGCCATTACATGCTAGGCAGTCTATTTATTATAGCAGTTGGAATTATCTTAATACAATGCTCATTGCAGTATCACTGATATTAGGGAAATATCAAAAATGATATAAAATTAGGGAACTTCCAAACAATCGAAAATCATACGTTCCTCATAAAGTATGTATATAATAACTCATAAGGGCATAGGGAAATACTTGTTACAAAATATTAATAAAAGAAAGTAATATGTATATTATAATTTCAATTACATAAAGAAAATATATCAATTATAAAAAAACTAGAAGAAAATAGGCTAATATGTTTTTAGCAGTTCCAGCTTTTCATACTGAAATTGTGCTTTTTTTCCCAATTTATTCTTTGTTATACTTTCCAGATTTTCTATAATCATCATGCATTACTCTTATAATCATAAAAATTTGAGTGAAAACTTGAAAAAAGACTGTGAAGATTAGGTGGAGACATTTAAAATGTTTAGGATATGATGTTAATGAAAAAAAGAGTAGAATACAAAATTATGTTCATTTGGATTGCAACTACTTAAAAAATGTGTATGCAAGTTTCAGTATGTAGGAAAAATAAGTCTAAAGATCTAATATACAGTATGATGACTATTGTTAATAATACCAAATTGAATACCGGACATTTGCTAAGAGAGCAGATTTCAGGTGTTCTCATCACAAAAATATGGTAACTATGTGAAGGGATAATATAGATAAGTTTGACTGTAGTAATCACTTTACTATGCATATCAAATCATAATGTGCACCTTAAATATGTGTAATTTTATTTAAAATATAAATTTAAAAAATAATTAAATTGGATGCGGACTAGGAAGGGAAATGCAAAGATGAAAACAGCTGCGTGTTAGAGGGCTTGTGGATGATTTGTTTATTTTAAAACTTTTCTTCAATGTAATCATAATACTGTTTTATTCCAATAAAAACATGAAGTTTTTAACCTAGTTCCTTATCCTCAAATATTTATACTTTTTAGTGTTTATTAAACAGCAATATGAGCCTCAGCTGTGTTTGAGATTTTTCTGGATCAGATACTTCACGGGCTACAATATAAAATGTTTTGAGCTTATTCCTTAACTCAGTTTATTCTTGAACCAATATATCTACCAGGTTAAAGGAATGGTTATTCAAAGAACAGGAAGAAACATTGCTGGTGATGTTTTACAGTATTTAATCTAATATTCTCCTGGCTATTTGCCTCCATCTCCTTTTCTTCTTGTTACTCCAGTTCAGATAATAGTTCAGGGCTGTTTACAAGTTAATAAAAGAGATGATGCAGGATTGTTGGGTGTTCTCAGGGAGCTGGTGATGGGTTTTTGTCATTGACACATTCTTCTGCAATGCTGGCCACTTAAAGCCTATTAGCAGGATGTGCAATAGACTGAGAGTATTTTACTTGGAAAGGAATATATAAGTCTTACTCCTTTCAGCATATGTTCCTCCACACAAGTACTCCATACAATGTAAAATGCTGCAAACACACCCTAACTTTCCCTGCACCCATTTGAACTCTGACTAGCCATCTGCTATTCCTCTACCTCTGGTATTGTTACATCCCAGCTCGGCTGAAATGAAAATTGACAAAACCTTCTTATGTGAAACAAGCTGGAAAGATAATGACAGAGGTGTCTGTGGTGTCTACTTGAACAAGAAAGAGGAAATTCAGACATCTTTCTTGCTTGCATTTTCATTGTGTGACTACTGCTCTGCTGCAAAGTAAGGACACTGCCTAGCTGCAGCATTAAATCCTCTCTGTTGAGGCTAGGGAGTAGCTCAGATGGATGGCAGCCCAAGAGATCTAGCATGTGCTAGACCCTGGAGCTGAAGATCAGCTGTCCTTTGCTATAATCCTTCCCCCCTTCAAAGAAAAGGCAAAGGTGTCTCTTTAATTAGAAAGTGTTTTTATGTACAGCCCTAGCAATGTCTCCATGAGGCACAAAATAACTTAGACTGGGTTTTGGGGAATTAACTATGAATTATTTGACATAATCCAATAATTTGGGAAAAGGAGCATCTGATTAAAACAGGCTGCTCAGAAATTGGCATTATTGAAAGAAGAAGAATATTCTAGGGGTCATCAAGCTTGCAGGGAAGGTCAAAAGAACTGGTAAGCCAGAAAGATTATAAGTTGCATGCAAAATATCTGAGGTCCTTCTAGTACTTTCCAAAGGCACAGTGCTGACATGCCAAATAACTGAGAGCAATAGCTACTTGAAGAAGAATCTTGCCATTTCCTTGGGGGTGAATTTTCCTAAAATTCCTACTTGAAAAGGGCTAGTCACCTTAGCAAAACTGTAAAGTCTGTAATTTGGCTTCCACCTTTCCAATCTTTCCTTTCTCACCCTCCCAGTGCCCACCACTCCCACTTTCAAGCAGACAATACTCTTGGACTCTGTCCTTTCTGCTAAGAAAATCTGCTCCGAAAAAGGATCTAACACTTCTGTGTAACTGTGGCCATGGCCCCTGTTACGAAGATTGGGAGAGTCAAAAATGGATTATGGAATGAAAGGCCTGTCACCTTCTAAAATAATTTTACTCATCTGCCAGTAGGTGGGAGAAGTGATATATTTTTAGGAATGTGACTCCTGAAATCCTACTCCTTGGGTTTCTACTTTTCTGCCTAGGGAAAATTTTGAGGCATTAGCTAATTTTGCAGGCACAAGGCCTCCAGGGCCCAGACAAAATTTTCCAGAGTATTTCATATCCTACTTCTTTTTGGGTAAGGCTCAGACCCACTGATGGAGATCTGGAAAATCATGGTCGATTACTCCTGGTGTTTATCAGTCTGAAACTGTTACATTGACTAATCTGTTGGTTATGAGTTGGGTCTAACGGCCAATAAACTGTCCTTATTGTAAAGAATCTAACTCTAAACTTAAATTCCAGGCAGATACCCATAAAAATTGATTGCTTGGCATTAAAAAGATATTCTCCCTGGAAATTCAAAAGAAGGTAAAGTCATCATTGACAGGGTGGGACTTGGTAGACGTGAAGAACAGACCTCGAGACAGGTTTCATTGTGATCATAAGTTTCCAGCCACTCTGAAGTAGTTTACAAAAAGAGGAATATTCCATCCTCAACTCCCACATAGGAAACTTTTCATGGTCACGTTTCTCTCCTGGGACTGCAAGATCTTCCAAGCACGCAACACCCTTGCACTATGCAGGCCAATAAGAGTTAAACTGAGATTCCTTTAAGGTCCCCCGAGGGGCTGACCTGCCAAGTTTTTCCAGTGGAAAGTTTCAGATGTTCCTATTTCTGAAATAATGGCAAGGCTCCTCCGCCTTCCTTTCTGTTCCCTTCATGCACTCTTTTGCTTTTAGTTGTGGATGGAATAAAATTACAGAGAATCTCTCCTCATCCATCTAGATCCATAGGAGGGATGGTGGCAGAGAGAGCAAGAACAATCTTACTTGTTCTTAATTATGTGGGCCTTTGTCATCTGTAGGCCATCTTCCCCTGCCTCATCTCTATTCCTAGAAAGTACTTTTGCCCCATATCTCCTCTCACCATTTCAATTTCCCTTTTTTTAGTTACCCTTATAATCTGTCCTTTCGAATTCTCTTGACATCCCCCTCCACCAGTCTGCAGGTCAATTCTACTCTTTTAGGATTATAGGCTTTCCTAGAACTTATTCTTTTTTTCTGCTGTCTTTAACACCAATGATAACCCTTCCTCTATCTATGCCTGGGGTTTCTGTGATTCTGAAGGATCAAAGAAGTACAAAGAAAATTAAAGTACAAAGAAAATTACCTCAATGTTTTGGAGGTATCTATTTAGTATGAATCATTTCTACAAAAAAAAGATACTTTTGTGAGGGAAAAGTAAGGGCCTGACTTGACCCCTAAGAGCTCCAAATCTGTGTGAAGGGACAAATGGAAGTGGGGTACTTGCTCACTGAGGAGCTCAGCTCCATGAATGTTTCCTTTTAAAGCAATGCCTTGACTGAGATCTCCAGGGAAGGCCAATGTTGACATGTTTTGAGAAAGTTAGTGCAAAGTAGTGATAAGCATTTGTCAATCCCCTGCTGTGCTCCTGCCATCTGCTCTCCTGAGCTTGAGGGAGAAATCATGGGTTTATGACATCCTATTTAGAGCATTGCTTTTTCTCATCAGAGAGCAAGGGGAAGCTCCCTCTCCAAGTGCTTTGTCCTGTTGAGGCTGAGGTGTGGCATTGCTCACCCTCCCCAGGCAGCAATGTTCAAGAGGACTCCATCTGGAAATGTTTCCTTTTGATGTATTGAGATGTGTTCAGACACACTGGCAGAAATGAATCACACCCTATGTAAGTACCACTGTGCCCTAAATAAGAAATCCAGACTAGAGCTTGCCAAGAGGCTAATTAGAGGCACTGGCCATGTGACCTGTCCTCACTCTAAACTGCCTAGCAGGAATCATTATCCTTGCTGGAGGGAGATTTAGCCTTTAGATACTATCCCTTGATTACTCAAGCCTAGGAACAGTAGGGAGGGAGTGCTGTACATCAGAATTGCCTAGTGACACAGCTCTTGAGTTTGCCATTCAGAAACAGCTAGGAATGTTGTCCCCTTTTTCACTCTGAGTGAACCAGCTGAGCAAGTGAGAACACTGGGACTTAGGAGAGAGCTTCTTCTGTAATTCTTTTGATGACATAGGAAAATATCTCCAGAAAACAATTAAACAAAAAAATCAAGGAAATTAGACCATTTCACCCCAAAGAAGACAGTGGGATAAAAATCTGAATGTAAAACACTACTTAGAATCATCTCAGGGGATCCCTACATGGCTCAGCAGTTTAATGCCTGCCTTTGGCCCAGGGCATGATCCTAGGGTCCTGGGATGGAGTCCTACATCGGATTCCCTGCATGGAGCTGCTTCTCCCTCTGCCTGTGTCTCTGCCTCTCTCTCTCTCTCTCTCTCTCTCTCTCTCTCTCTCTCTCTCTCTGTCTCTCATGAATAAATAAATAAAATCTTTTAAAAAAGAGACAGAGAAACATCTCATAGGAAATGAAGTGTTCTGATTGCACATTGACAGATAAAATTCATGGCTGAAGTGGTCACTAACTGTATTAAAGAGTATCATCAAGGTTGACAAAAGAAAGTAGTAACTGAAAAAGAGACTCTTTCAGAAAATGGAAAATAAAATAAGGAAGGGCCTGCTCTTTTCAGGTCACCAGTGACCTCCATATTGACAAATCCAGTGGAAAACTTCTATTCTCTCCTGAACTGTTCAAAAATATTCAACATGTCTTAACACTTCCTCCCTATTGATCATCTTCTTTCTCTTCGCTCCCATGACACCACACTCTTCCAGTAACTCCTCATCAGTCTCCTTCCCTGAGTACTCCTTTCCCTACTCTCTAAATGTGATAGAGCCCTGGGGCTGAATTCTGGTTCTTTTCTCTTGAGAGGCAATAATAGCATAACATAATAGTTAAGACAATGGACTTGGATGCTAACTTTCTGGTTTTGAATTCTTTTTGTTATTACTTAGTGTGAAATTGTAGTTTGCCTAATCCATCTTCATCTGTAAAGTAGGGATAATAATAGCATATATCTCATGGTATTATTGTAAAGATCAAATAAGTTAATATATATAAAACACTTAGAACACTGTCTAACATATATTATACACTATATACATGTTTGTTATTATCATAATCACCATTACTATTATTACTCTCTTCTCTATCTATACTCTTCCTTTGGTAATCTCATCCACTCTCATAATCTTAAAAAGTACCCATAGTGAAATGACAAATTCATATCACCCAACTTTGAGTTCTCCTATGACATCCAAATTCATAAGTCTAACTACGTATTTGACATTTCTTCTGATATCTAATAGGCATTACAAACTTAACATGTCTTGGTTCAGGCTGCTATAACAAAATACTATAGACTGATGGTTTAAACAACATTTATTTCTCACAGTTTTGGAGAAATCCACAAGCTGGAAAGTTTAAGATCAAGATGCCAGCAGATTCTGCTCCTGGCAAAGGCCTTCTTCCTAGCTTGCAGATGGCTGCCGCCTCACTGTGTTCTCACATGGCAGAGAAAGAGAACACACAGGAGAGCTCTGGTCTCCCTTTCTCTTCTCAGGCCCTGCCCTCAGCTAAACTTAGTCACCTCCCAAAGACCCTACCTCCAAATACCACCATTTTGGGGTTAGTATTTCAACATATGAATTTGAGGGGACACAAACATTCAGTCAGTTCATAACATGTCATAAGTATAACTCTTGTTTTACCTCCCAAACGTGCTCCTTTCCCAGACATTCTTGTTTCACCATCCACCCAGTTGTTCAAATCCAAAGCTAGGAATCATCCTTGATTCCTCCATTTTCATTGTCCCCAATACCTAATCCATTATCCAGTTACAATGGTCCTACCTCTAGAAGATATCTCAAATATGACCACTCCTCTCCATTTCCACTACTACCAACCTAATTCCAGTACTGTAACTTTTAGCCTAGACTACTTCAATAGGCTGCTAACTAGTCTCTCTTATTCCATTCTTGCCCCCTTAAAATCCACACACCAAACAACAGACAAAGTGGGCTGCTAAAAATATAAATAACACAATGCCACTCCATCACTTACAATATAGTTATAGCTTCCCATTGCATTTGCATTAATCCAAAATCCTCCAAAATCAGGGACTGCAAGACCTTTAATGATCTGTCTGTGCCTGTCTGTCCAACCTCATTTTCTTTTTTTTAAGATTTTATTCATTCATTCATGACAGAGAGAGAGAGGCAGAGACACAGGCAGAGGGAGAAGTAGGCCCCATGCAGGGAGCCCGACGTGGGACTCGATCCCGGGTCTCTAGGATCAGGCCCTGGGCTGAAGGTGGCACTAAACCGCTGAGCCACTGGGGCTGCCCTGTCCAACCTCATTTTCTACCTCTCTGCTCCTCTCTCTCTAGATGCCAATCATCTTGCCCACCTTTCTCTTCTTGGGACAATTTCATCTCTTTCCAAACTCAAGGCACTTATATTGACTTTTCCTTCTTCCTGGAATAGTCATCCTTGCTCTTCACAGGGCTAGTTCCTCCTCATCCTTCAAGCCTCAACGTCAGCAGCAATCCTCAGATGCCTTTCTTGACTATTTCTATATCGAACAACCCTCTAGTTACTCTATTTACTGTATAAATGTTATTTATTTATTTTTAAATTGTTTATTCACTTATTTCATTGCTCTTCCACACTAGAATATAACTTCCAAGGTGAGAACTCCATTTTGTTCACTGTGCATATCCAACAAATATTGTAGGACCTGCCACATATCAGTTGTACAACGATTATTCACTGAGTGAATGAATGGATGGATAGATGAATGAATGAATGAATGAAACCGTGTACTGAGCACCTTTACTGTTCTAGGTGCTTTAAAAGCATGATCTTACTTAATGATCAGGATAAGACTGAAATATCTTTTATTCTTACTGCACAAAAGAAGAAACTGAGACTCAAAAAAAATCATATAACTTTGTCAGGATACAAATCCTAGTTTCCTAATTCTAAAAACTATGTGCTTTCAATTTAAGCAAAAATACATTTATTTATTTATTCATTCATTCATTCGTTCATTGGTTCAATAGTTACTGAACATCTAATTTGCACCAAACAGTGTGCCAGGTTCTGGGGATACAGAAGTAAATAAAACACCACCCCTGCCTTGCACAGAATTTTCAGTCTAGTTGTGGATACAGACAAGTAACCAGGTAGTTATACTAGTGGCAATAAATGCTACATTAGCTATACTAGGGAAGTGAGAGTAAAGTATAGGCTCTGGAGTCCAAATGCCTGGATTTGATTTCCAGTTCTGCCACTTTTTTGTTACTTTTGACAAGTTGTTTAACCTGTGCCTTAAACCAATGCCTCAGTTTATCAGTAAGATGGGAATAATAATAGAGTACCTATCTTAAAAAGTAATTGTGAGGATCAGATGAGTTAATACATGTATATGCCTGGCACATAAGAAGTACTCAACAAATGTTAGCTGTTGTTAGAGGTGTATAGGAGGAGGGAGAAGACCATTAAAGCAGTGTTCACTGAAAGCTTCCCAGAAAAGGTAAAGATGTCTGGTCTAAGCTTTGCAGAAATACTAGATATAGTGGTCAGCTAGGTTTAAAAGGCTGAGGTTTCCTCACTCCTGGTAGAGGAAAACACATTCAAAGGCTCTTTTCCTGCCATCCTATGTCAGGTTTATCAGCTCAATCACAATTTATTCAAAAACTTGACACTGTTAACTCTGTTCTTTCTTTAAGCTAAAATGGCTTTCATGTAAATCACATGGTTCCAGTGATGTTCCCAGAAACCCAAAGATATATAAAATGAGACTGAAGAGAGAGGCAGAAGTTGTGGGAGCTCTGGACAGGCAGGTGGGCATGGAAAAAAGACAGGACATAAAGAAGTATATCCCATACACATTTGTCTATATCCAAGTGCCTTGCAGCTGGGAAGGTGGCTGAGGAGGACAGGGAGAGAGCCAGAGAGGAAACCAGGGTCTCAAGGGAGGGAACTACTACTAAGTTAAGACAGTTGGAGCTGATGGAAAAAAGATGAAAAGAAGTAGAAGCAGAACAAATATAAAGTGAATTTAAAACTCTTCAAAGTATAGACTCCCAATTATACCAGCTTTATGCAGTTTCCCAGACAAAGTCCTAGGAATCACTTAAAGAGTGCCTTTAAATCACATTTGCCATGCAGGCAGCCTGCTGAGAATAAGTCACTGTGTTGTGGTTGTAACTTCTGTAGAGACATTTCTGGAAGAGTCTTGTGAATGGGCCAGATGAAAGACTACCAGTCAGGCCAAAGATCCCTGCCCTTGGCCTCAGTCCACATTAGAGTTGAGGGGGAAAAGGAAGGGACCAGCCTACAACCCAGTTTGTAACTGAAGTGAGGCAAGTCTGATGTTTGGCAGTCTAAGCTCACAAAGAGAATTTTTAATGTCTCATGATGCCTCTTGCTTGACAACATCTGCAGGAATTGGCCAACACAATGTGACATTCTGGTATCTAGAATCAGGACATAATTCCTTTCTGGAGTCCTTGCTCTATTTCCCTGGGACGTGGAAGGGTTTGATGATGATGATAACTGGTGTTTGGGGTCTGCTTTGCTTTTTATGCATTCATGATTACAGTCTGTATGCAAACTTTATAGCATTTCCCTCACCTTCTGAAAGCAGCTGCAGTTGCTGTAAGCCATGGTAGGGAGGAAGGAGGAAGCATGCAAGCTTACTGAGAACCAGACTTGAAAATCCAAAACAGTATCTTAGAAGCTATTTACTCTTTGTGGAAGGAAGACACATATAGAATGGGCATGTGATTTCCCAGTTACACAGTTGGTGACAGAACCCTGATCCGGTTTCAACCAGTGTTTCTTTCAACCTGAGGGAAGCATTAGCCTAAATGTTGTTTCATTAATACAGCTAAGCACAACTTTATAAAGGAAGCTGCATGATTCATGTAAATCCTCTTGATTTTGCTGCAATATATTATTGCTCTGTCAGGAGGCACCAGAAAAAAGAATGTAGCTTTTCATGCCAACAGGTTACTGACTTACATGACTTCTGTGTGGCATAGACATTTCAAAGGTGGCTTAGAGTAAAATTCAAAAGATTTAAAATAACCCTCTCAACTGCAGGGGGGGGACCCATCCCTTTTAAAAGTTGCTTCCTAGGACTTTCAGCCTGAGGATGCCAAGGGCTTTTGAATAGCCCTTACACTCCTCAACAAGTCAGCCTAATTGACTTGTATCCTCCACCACTTTGGACCCCCTTTTAATTTCCCCTCCTTTCCAACATTCCCCAGGCCACCACTTGCTGAGTGCCCCCACCTTCCTCCAAACCTCCAAACTGCTCTCCCTAACCAGTACCTCATGTTCCCAACTTTTCCAAACATTCCTACCTTAATTTTTTTTATTAAGTACTTTTTCCATGCCAGGTACTTTGTACATGGTGCATCACTTAAACCCTGAAATTCCCTCTAGGACTCCTGCCTTCACCCTCAGCATCCAGGCAAGATTTTCCTATCCCATGTCCCATGCTGTCAGGGCATTGCTTGAATTGCCAAGGTAACAGATACTTATCTGACAAATAAATCTGTGCTAAGACGTTAAATGACACCCCTCAAAGCACACTATGTAGACATCTCTAAACCACTGTATTGGCCTTATTGGAAAACACTGACTTGCCCAAGAGTCCAATTCAGTACTCTTCATAATAATAATATCTTCTATTTCTACAGCTTGTAAAAGCCCTTTCACATAATTACCAAATATTATCCCTTAGTCTGTGTTAAGGTGTTAATGAGGACTTTATCCACTTCCATATGTTTTAAGGTACCTTTTAACTATTCTGAATGACCTGCTGTTTCTTCTGAGGTCCTGGCCCTGTTCTGACAAACCTTGCCTCACTGACTCAGGAAGTCAGAATGCCCAGGCCACCTAGGGGCTGATGGGGAGAGCAAATGCAGTAAGAAGGCCAGGAAAGTCAGGAGAAATGCTAAAAACATGGTCTCCTAATCATGTCCTACAGTTTAATTCTATAGGGATCTAACCTCAGACCATATCTCTAGCCCAGCCACTCCTGGCAGATGCTGCAGCCCAAACCAACTACCACCTCAGGCTAGGGGCTTGGCTTTAATCTCTATCCCTTCGACTGCCACTACAGAGTCTGGTCTAAAGAGGTAGACCTAACTAAAGCCCTACCTCCAGGCTTTCCCAAGACACTAAAATAGTGTGTTTGCCACATCATAAAGTACATTCCTCAAGACATTTCTATGCCCCTTCCTCAACACCACCAACACCAGTCTGATAGTGGAAGCTTCTTGAGGGTAAAGCAGTGTCTCCTCTAGTGGGTAGACACATAACAAGAAAAAGGGTAACAAGTAAAATTGATGTTAGAGATCAGAATGGCAGAGCTAGAAGAAAATTTTGAGATCACCTAGATCAGCAGATCTTAAACTTTGGCATGTATCAGAATCATCTGGAAGACTCACTAAAACACAAATTTCTGGAACCCCATCCTAGAGTTTCAGATTCAGCATAATTATTTTAAACAAGTTTCCTAATGATGTTGATGCTTCTAGTCCAGAAATAACACTTTGAGTACTGTGTTAATCTTCTCTATACATTTTAGATAAGGACATTGAGTCCCAGAGAGAAATAACATCTTCACTTTGATGATGTGAAAACTAATGAGCAATTTAGTTACTTGCCCAAGGATACACAACTAGTAAGTAGTACTGACTTAAAATGTGGCAGTCTGGGATGCCTGGGTAGCTCAGCGGTTTAGTGCCTGCCTTCGGCCCAGGGCGTGATCCTGGAGTCCTGGGCTCGAGTCCCACTTTGGGCTCCCTGCATGGAGCCTGCCTCTCCCTCTGCCTGTGTCTCTGCCTCTCTCTCTCTCTCTCTCTCTCTCTCTCTGTGTGTGTGTGTGTGTGTCATGAATGAATGAATGAATGAATGAATGAATAAAATCTTTAAAAAAATCTGGCAGCCCAATGCTAGTCCCAACCTTTCACTATGCTAATGCTATATCTATCAGAAAGGGAGACAGAACATAAAGACTCCTAACTCTGGGAAACGAACTAGGGGTGGTGGAAGGGAAGGAGGGCGGGGAGTGGGGGTGAATGGGTGACGGGCACTGAGAGGGGCACTTGACGGGATGAGCACTGGGTATTATTCTGTATGTTGGTAAATTGAACACCAATGAAAAATAAATTTATTATAAAAAATGCTATCTCTAAGGGTATGGCTTTTGGAGTCAATGTTCAAGTCCTAGCTCCACCATTTCCTAGCTATATGACCTTGGGTAGGTTACTCCATACATAAAATGGAGATAATAATGATGCTTATTTCCTGAGATTATTGTGAGAATGCAATTAGAGAATATATGTAAAAATACACGTGTAGACACTTTGCTCCGTGCCTCACCATAGTAAGTGCTTAATAAATGGCAGTTGCTATCATCATGGCTGAATTTGTTTGTTGTTAGTTAAAGAAGGCTGGGGACACCCTTTCTCTTGACTTCCATGTTCCCAAGTGGAGAAATATCAATTAGCATAACACTGTTGACCTCTCAACACCCTCTCATTTTTTCTCTCTCAGGAGGAAGGAATTCTGATTGGTAGATTTGGGAGCAGGAACAGTGTAGCCAGTAGGGATGTATCTGTTTTTAGAGGGAATGAGCACAGTTCTATTTGCTGCCATAAAATCCCCTTTCTGGGCAAGACCTACAGCTTTCTTGAATTTCTTTATTCTGGGTGGGTATCTCTGCCTAATTCTGAAGTTCAGAATTAAGAAGCCTACTTGGTAAACATATCTAAATCACTTTCTCTAGCACTTCCACCAGAAATAAAGCTATTTTGATCGCCTGCTTTACTTCTTTGTCTCTATCACCTCAGAACTGAAGGAAGAAAAGAAAAGATGTAATTTGTTGGGCTACTTCAAACCCCTGCATTATTATTATTCATTCATGTGAGTTAGTGGAAGAGCTTATACTGGACCGAAGTCTCTAAACTCCTACTGCAGTGCCTATTAACTATCCTGGATTTATTATATTGAAAATGCCTTCAAGGTTCCATCTCGTTTAGTTCACATTTTGTAAAATTTTATTGAGGTATAATATATACATAAAAGAACACAAATCATAATTGGACAGCTCACTGAATTTTCACAAATTGAGCATATTCGTGTAACCAGCATGCAGATCAATAACTACCATAGCCTCTCACTGCACTTTCTAGGTATAAGCACCTTATTTCCTTCTATTTTTCTAATAGGAAGATGAAGTCTTCCACCATTGAGCAAAAAATTTACATATCCCTACAATCGCATAGTCTTGGGTTGATTTAAGAAATCAAATCAGTCCTCTCAATCTTTGTTTGAATAAACAATCTCCTCTCCACAAGCTATGTAATTCGAGCACCATGTAAATGCTTCCAGCATCATGTAAATATATCCTGTGCATTCACTGAAATTGCCAATGCAAGATTCAAAGCCATGCAAACATCTTCCCTTCTTTTTCACTGGAAGACATCATTTCACTCAGGAGGGACGCAGGGAGGTAGACCAAGAAATAACCACAGGCACCAAGGAAAAGTGCTTATGGTTCCTTAAGCTGGAGATGAGACAGGCTGAGGACTGCTGAGGTCTGTGGGTATTCCCACCCACCTCCTGACCTTCCAGGTCTTGTAGTCATGCATACCACACTTATCTCTACATTCTACACACACACACACACACACACACACACACACACAGATAGGGTAGCAACTACTGAACTGAAACCTTGTGCTATATACAAATTGGCATTTAATAAGTTTTTTTTGTCATGAAGGATATTGATTAATTCTGAGAGGTAGCTAAGATTTACATTCAGAATCTGTAATCACCAAGTTTATTCTCAGAAAATCCTTCCATTAAAACCTGGGTGGGGGTACCTGGGTGACAGTCTGTTACGTGTCTGCCTTCAGCTAAGGTCATGATACCAGGGTCCTGGGATTGAGCCCCACATAGGGCTCCCTGCTCAGCAGAGAGCCTGCTTCTCCCTCTCCTTCTGCTGCTTCCTGTGCTTCTCTCTCTCTCTCTCTCTCTCTCTCTCTCTCTCTCTCTCTCAAATAAATAAAATCCTTTTTAAAAGAAGACCTGGGTGGAAAAAGTAGTTGAGGATACTAGTGACTCACCATCATTCTTAGAATAAAAGCTAAATCCTTCATTATGATCTACAGTTATCTATATCACCTTCTCTCTTTCTCTCCTCTCCAGTTAAGCTGGCTCCCCTCCTATTTCTTGCTGTACTCCTGTCAGAAATTTCCTTTTTTCCTATCTTTGCAGGCAAGTTCCTGAGTTTTTCTAGAGTCAGCTTCAACAGCACTTTCTCAGAGAAACCACCTATGACCACCTCCCAATTTCTCCCTATTTAATTTTCTTCAAAACACTTATGGCTACCAGAAAATTATATTTGCATACTTTTTAATTATCTGACCCCCTCACTAGGAGGCAGGTTTCTAGGATGTAAAAGTAGATATTTCTTCTGACTTGTTCACAACTGTATCCCAGTATATAGAACATTGCTTGGAACATGGTAGATAATATTTCTTGAGTGAGTACATGAATGAATTGTTTTAAACTATCTGTATGCCATGAAATCACCAGAGGTAATTCATGACATTATTCTTTAGCAGTCTCTGGAAAGTATAGACTTTGAAACTAACTAAACCTAGATTCGCATGCTGTTTTTTTCCCTTTACTGATAAACCTGAGTGAACTTGGACAAAGTTTCTTAGCCCCTCTGAGCCTGTTTCCTCTTCTTTAAAATTATAATCTCTGGCAGCCCAGGTGGCTCAGCGGTTTAGCGCCACCTTCAGCCCAGGGCGTGATCCTGGGGCCCTGGGATTGAGTCCCACGTCAGGCTCCCTGCATGGGGCCTGCTTCTCCCTCTGCCTGTGTCTGTGTCTGTGTGTGTGTGTGTGTGTGTCTCTCATGAATAAATAAATAAAATCTTTAAAAAATAAAAAAATAAAATTATCATAATCTCTACCTCACATAGCTGTTGCGACGACCAAGTTTTGTAACATATATAAAGTCCACAACACAGTGGCCTAGAACATGATAGATCTCAATGCACAGTCTCACTGCTTTATCCCAAACCATGCCTTGCTATTATATGCCTCTTCATATGCCTTGATTATTCTTTTTGTCTAAGTGTGTATTCTGCTCCTTCTTTATTCTTCCCAGTCTCACAAACTCTCCAAAGCAAACAACTATAGAAACAACAAAAAATTCTGATGTCTGCCAAGACCATATAGAAGAATCACCATTTAAGTTCTCATTTCTACAGTGACTGGTCTTGTTTCCTGCCTATTATCTGTCTCCTTCCACTGCCTCCTGTTGTAAAGAAATCAAGCTGAATTGCTATAAGTATGGACTTTAAGTCATAATAAATCATTCAGATGTCAAGAGTCCTAATCTGCCAATCTGAGGGTAGAAAGATTGATTAGAAGGCTTAAAAGCTTCACTTATCATTTGTAAAAGTTTGTTCTTTCTCCTTCCTCCACTCATCCCTCCTCCTCCTTCTCCTTCTTTTTAATTTTAGTTTAGTTTTGTTTATTTTGTTTTTCTTATTTTCTTTCTTAAGGAAGATTGGAGATGCATCAGTCTCCTTTCCAGGGTCCTGAGATAGAGCCCTGTTGGGCTCCCTGCTCAGTGGGGAGCCTGCTATTCCCTCTCCCTCTACACTTCCTCCCACTCCTGCTTGCTCACTTTCTCTCTCTAATAAATAAAAAATTCCTTAAAAGCAAGCATTATATGGTCTAATTCATTTGGGGAATATAAATAGTAGTGAAAGGGAATAGAGGGGAAGGGAGAAGAAATGGATAGGAAATATCAGAAAGGGAGACAGAACATGGAAGACTCCTAACTCTGGGAAACGAACTAGGGGTAGTGAAAGGGGAGGAAGGCGGGGGGTGGGGGTGACTGGATGACGGGCACTGAGGCGGGCACTTGATGGGATGAGCACTAGGTGTTATTCTGTATGTTGGCAAATTGAACTCCAACAAAAAAAATTTTTTTAAAGAATAATATCTGAAATGTAACAATGTAACAGTTGCTCCATAAGTGTTTGTTCCCTATCCCCTGTCAAATTGTGTTGGACATCTTCCCTTTGCCTCTCTATCCTTTTCTATCCTACTCTGTGTTCTGGAAGACTGACTTTTATAGATTCCATCACTGGGTTTCCTTGTTCTCTGGCTTCCTGTTGAGTTAGAACAATGGAGAGCATAGTAGGAGGTCAGAGGGAAGAAAGTGAAGTTGGGATATCTATTCCTTTATTCTATCCTGCAGGATGCCATAGGCCCATAGACTGATTAAATTCCTCAAGGAAGGGTCACAATTACAGTTAGGAAGACCACTCATTGGAACACTCTCTTTTCTTCGTTGTTCTTTCAGGCTGAGATGATAATACTTTGTTATCTCTTTCTGTGGTTTACCACACCTTTGTAAATAGCCCCTTTATAAATTCTCCTCATATTATTTAGTTTGAGCATGCCTTCCTATTTCTTGCTGAGACCCTGATTGGTACATTCTCTTACAATTTCTAAATATCCATGACAAATAGAAGGAAGACAAATGTACTCAATCTGTCTATAAACGCCTGAATTAGCTGCCCCAGTCCTTCCTTTGAGATGTTGAGCTCTAATGAGGGGAAAGTTTCATCTAGTGAAAAGAACATAAAACAAATGGGTCAGAAGACAGAGTTTTGCTCTGCTTCTGCCATAACTCTTTGAGCTTAGGCAAGTGATATGGCTCCTCTGTAGGTCATCCAGGAGAGCTGCAAAACATAAAGACCCCACTGATGTGCCTGAGACGCCCCACACCAAGGGCCCAGGAGAGACCGATCATCTGGATCACGAGCCTCCTGTGTCTCCACTGCTCCCTCGAAAAGAACAGGGTCCCCAAGACAGCAGCCTAAATGAAGATGAGCGCCTTCTCCCCAAAGACAAAAAAACCAACTTGTTCAGTGCCTTGATCAAAAAGAAGAAGAAAATGGTCCCAACAGCCCCAAAACGCAGCAGCTCCTTCCGGGAGATGGACGGCCAGCCCGAGCGCAAGGCAGCCGTTGAGGAGGAGGGCCGAGAAACCAGCAATGGGGTGCCAGCCCTCACCACCCTGGACGCAGCCGAGCCAGCCAAGTCCCCAAAGCCCAGCAGCGGGGCGGGTGTCCCGAATGGAGCCTTCCGGGAGTCGGGGGGACCAGGCTTCCGGTCTCCCCACCTGTGGAAAAAGTCCAGTACACTGACCAGTACGCTGCCGCCAATGAGGAGGAGAGTGGCGGCAGCTCCAGCAAGCGCTTCCTGAGGTCCTGCTCGGCCTCATGTGTGCCCCACGGGGCCAAGGACACAGAGTGGAGGTCTGTCACGCTGCCTCGGGATTTGCAGTCCACAGGGAGGCAGTTCGACTCGTCCACATTTGGAGAGCACAAGAGCGAGAAGCCAGCTCTGCCTCGGAAACGGGCGAGTGAGAATAGGTCTGACCAGGTGACCAGAGGCACAGTGACCCCCCCCACCCCAGCTGGTGAAAAAGACTGAGGACGCAGCAGATGAGGTCTTTCGAGACATGGGGAGTCCAGTCCAGGCTCCAGCCCTCCCAGTCTGACTCCAAAACTCCTCCGCAAGCAGGTGTCGGGGGCTCCTTCCTCCAGCGTTCCCCACAAAGACGAGGCCGGGAAGTCCAGTGCCTTGGGGGCCCCTACCACAGCTGAGCTGGGGACCCCTGCCACCAGAGGAGGGCCAGACATGTCCGGAGGGGCCAGCAAAGCCCCCGCAGAGGAGCCCAGAGCCAGGAGGCACAAACCCTCCTCCGAGTCCCCAGGGAGAGACAAGGGGAAACTGTCCAAGCTCAAACCTGTCCCACCGCCTCCACTACCAGCTTCCATTGGGAAAGCCGGGAAGCCTTCTCAGAGCCTGAGCCAGGAAGCAGCTGGGGAGGCCAGCACTGCCGGGAAAGCCAAAGCCGCAGCAGTGGTTGTGGATGCTGTGAACAGTGACACCGTCAAGCCCGGTCTGCTGGGAGAAGGCGTCAAAAAGCCCGTGCTCCCATCCATGCCAAAGCCGCAGTCGTCCGGCAAGCCGGCGGGGACCCCAGCCAGCCCGGCTTCCGCCCCTTCCACGCTGTCATCCGCATCCTCTGCCCTGGCTGTGGACCAGCCAGCCTCCACTGCCTTCATCCCTCTCATATCAACCCGTGTGTCTCTTCGGAAAACCCGGCAGCCTCCTGAGCGGATCGCCAGTGGCACCATCACCAAAGGTGTGGTCCTGGATGGCACAGAGGCTCTGTGCCTCGCCATCTCTAAGAACTCCGAGCAGATGGCCAGCCACAGCGCTGTACCTGAAGCCGGCAAGAATCTCTACACATTCTGTGTGAGCTACGTGGATTCTATCCAGCAAATGAGGAACAAGTTCGCCTTCCGTGAGGCCATCAACAAACTGGAGAATAATCTCCGGGAACTTCAGATCTGCCCGGCGACAGCAGGGAGTGGCCCAGCGGCCACTCAGGACTTCAGCAAACTCCTCAGCTCCGTGAAGGAGATCAGTGACATCATGCAGAGGTAGCAGAAGCCAGGCATCAGGCCAGCTGGAGCCGCCTACAGTGTGTGAGGCTGCCCCATGCCTGCCACAGTGGCTGACACAGACCAGAGAGCTGGGACGTTGGCCGGGGAGCTCCATGTGAACGGAGCTGAGAGGGTCACTGTGGAGCACAGCCCTACTACCTAACATTTTGCGCCAGCTGTTTTCCTGCACTTTTCCTGTCCTCAGCCCAGGCTCCCTGAACCACCTCTGTCCTGAGTTCTACCTGTGGGGTTCCTGCTCTGTGGACTCCAGTTGGTCCGCCAGCCTCTTCCCCATGCCGTGCTCCAGAACTGAGCTCTTCAGGCCAGGTGGGAAAGCGGATGAGCATTTCCTTTTCTCTCTTGTTTCCAGACACCTTCTTCTGGCCATGCCATCTCCTCCACTTCCCCCCAAGAGCGAGTGCCCTGCACAGGAGCCTTGTCATCAAGGCCTGGGAACTATCCCTTCCACTTACCGCATGGAGGCAGCCTGCACTCCTCTTCTGGTGCCTCCTGCACTGAAGACATGTTTCCAGAACTATATCCTGGGAAATGCTGTCACTCTGCCTTCCACTGCTGCCGGGGGCTGGTGCCCTCACACTTCCTCATATGAAGGACAGCTCTTGATTTGGGGGTTAAAACAGGGTGCTAAAACCAACCAGCCTTTGGGTCCTAGGACAGGTGAGGGAGCTGAAGAGGCCTTTGGGGTGGGAGATTGTCCTTGTTATCTGTTCTTTCTGCTCCTTGCTGTCTTGTGACATGCACTGCTCATCCTGGATAGAAAGCTTGAGTCTTAAGGGTAGAAGGGGTTGTAGTCAAGGAACAGGGGAGTTGGAGGGGGGGTGCTCATTGGGTGAACAGCTGGTGGCCTAGGGCTGGGCCTAGGGCAGGTCTGCCACAGGCCCAGGTCACCTTCCTTTCAGATTTCCAGGTACTCAGAAAAGCCACTTGGTCTTGATTTCTGACCGACCTCCTCCTCCTCCCTTGCATTCCTCTGAGACAGAGTAGATTGATGCAAAACTCTTTCCTGTGTGACAAGCCAGTCCTTAGTTTTCTGGAGTTCTTGAAGCATTTCATGGCTCTGCCCTCAGCCCAGCCACCCTCGGTCTTTAAAAAAAATTTTTTGTTGGAGTTCAATTTGCCAACATATAGCATAACACCCAGTGCTCATCCTGTCAAGTGCCCCCCTCAGTGCCCGTCACCCAGTCACCCCATTCTCCCGCCCACCTCCCTTTCCACCACCCCTTGTTTGTTTCCCAGAGTTGGGAGTCTCTCATGTTCAGTCACCCTCACTGATAATTCCCACTCACTTTCTCCCCTTTGCCCTTTATTCCCTTTCACTACTTTTTATATTCCCCAAATGAATGAGACCATATAATGTTTGTCCTTCTCCGATTGACTTATTTCATTCAGCATAATACCCTCCAGTTACATCCACCTCGAAGCAAATGGTGGGTATTTGTTATTTCTAATGGCTGAGTAATATTCCATTGTATACATAAACCACATCTTCTTTATCCATTCATCTTTCGATGGACACTGAGGCTCCTTCCACAGTTTGGCTATTGTGGACATTGCTGCTAGAAACATCGGGGTTTAGGTGTCCCAGCGTTTCACTGCATCTGTATCTCTGGTGTGAATCCCCAGCAATGCAATTGCTGGGTCGTAGGGCAGATCTATTTTTAACTCTTGGAGGAACCTCCACGCAGTTTTCCAGAGTGGCTGTACCAGTTCGCATTCCCACCAACAGTGCAGGAGGGTTCCCCTTTCTCCACATCTTCTCCAACATCTGTGGTTTCCTGCCTTGTTAATTTTCCCCATTCTCACTGGTGTGAGGTGGTATCTCATGGTGGTTTTGATTTGTATTTCCCTGATGGCAAATGATGCAGAGCATTTTCTTATGTGTTTGTTGGCCATGTCTATGTGTTCCTCTGTGTATTTCAAATATTATTCTTAGAAGTTTTCAGATTGCACTTATTCCCTACACCAATACTTTGCCATACATAGTATTTCCCCCATTTTACAGATAAGAAAATTGAAGCTAAAATGGGCTAGGTCACTAGTTCAAAGTGATATAGCTAGTATTTGAATCCAGGCTTGTCTGACTCCAAAGTCTGTGTTCTTACCTACTTCATAGTATTGCCTTGATAACAAGTCCTCTCCTGTGAATGAAGAACTGAGTGATAAATATTATCTAAGCAACCTCAGATACATAATGAAAACTATACCCACTTCACAATTCCTTCATTTTTAAACATTTTGTTTATTTATTTGAGAGAGAGAGAGAGCACAAGAGAGAGCATGAGTAGGGAGAGGGGCAGAGGGAGAAGTAGGGTCCACGCTGAGCAGGGAGCCTGAGGCAGGATATATCCCAGAACTCTGGGATCACAGCCTGAGCAAAGGCAGATGCTTAACCAACTGAGCCACCCAGATGGTCCATTTCTTAATTCCTTCTTAACCACCTTCTTCAAACTGCCTAGTCTTTATTATCCTCCCAAACCTCTACTGAGATGTTAGTGGACAACTATTTTGTTAACTCATAATTTAGTATTAATTGATACAATTTTAAGGTGTGACTACTTCCAAAGGAATCTGCATTTTAATAAAGAACCTGTCTCTTGTCATTTCATTACCCTTCATACTTTTCCCAGAGTAATTATATAAAAAGGAAGACTTTTGAGCTCAGAGAAGCACAGAGGAATGGTGTTTCCAAGGACTAGGGAGAGTGTGGTAAATAGGAGATGTCGGTTAAAGGGTAAAAATTTCAGTTATAAGATTAATAAGTTCTGGACATCTAATATACAGGATGATGACTGTATATACACAGCATGGTTAACAATATTGTATACCTCAAATTTGCTAAGAAAGTATATCTTAAGTGTTTTAACACAAAAAAGTAATTATGTGAAGTGATGGATGTGTTAGTTTGATTGTGGTAATCATTTCACTATATATATATATATATAAAATCATTACACTGAATTCCTTAAATGTACATATTTTTATTTGCCATGTATACCTCAATATAACTGGAAAAATAAATATAAAGGAAGACTTGGAAAATAAATAAAAAGTAAAACTTAGTACTGAGTTGGAAAGGCAGATGAGTCTTGCCTTAGTTTAGAAAGAATCAGAGAGTGCATTTGTTAGAGGAAGTACAAACTTACAAATTGACTCAGTAACCAAAAAAATCAACCTAATGTTCTATATCTGACTTCATCTTGTTTGGAAGCCCTAATTCTCCCAGTATCTGTCAGGTTAATATTTAATCAATTTAAAGTTCAAACTTCCTAATAAGGCTGCCTCTATTTTCTCAAAATAGCTTCTCCTCTCCTTCCTCAAGATGGCATTGGGGTACAGAGGAAAGTTTATATAAACCTCACTGCACTGGAGAAGGAATCTCTGTATTGCATGTTGGTCTCTGGTTCCTTTGTGACTTCTGCTGAGTTTGCCTCTAACCATACCTGATCATTGTGAGTTTTGTATAAGTGACCACTACATAATGTCTCAGAGCCACCTGGCTTTTGAGGAATCATGTTGGAAGCTACTGCTCATGACCATAAAACTTGCATTACTCTGATGGTAAGATTCCTGCACTCAGCATCCATTTCTTCTAAATCCAGGCCTCTTTTGAGCCACTTATACTTTCTTTACTCTTTCATCCCTGATCAGGGCACATGAGAACTTAAGATCTTCTTTACAGCCCTTCAGGACCAGGTACACTATCCCCAGACCTCTGCTTTATCATGCCATGGTGCCATCTCTACTCAACTGTGGCTACTTTGTGTTGATACAGGGCACCATGTAATCCCCTCCAAGAATTATAAACAGGAAAAGCAATACCAGCCCCTTCTGTGGCCCAGATGTGGGATCATCATCTCAAGCATAAGTACATCCTCCCCAAATATATTTCCAATCTCCTCCAAGCACCACAACGGTTTTGGTTTCTTGAGTGGCAGAAATCCCCCTTATGTTAGGATCTCCCATCCTCTCTACACAATGGCTGATGGTAAACTTCTATTTTCACACCAACACATTTTTATCTTGGTATGTAAAGGGAACCTTTACCTTCATCAAAACCCAGCTTTGGAAACTATCCTCTCACAATACACTAAAAAAATTACAGTTTGAAATTCAGGGATGACCAATGATACGTTTGTTCTAGGCCATATCTGTCTTCCCCTGAAGCAATAAGTTCAAATGATTCAATGAGTAGGAGCACAAGACAAAAAGGAAACAGATTATCAGGAGCAATTGGTAATAAAATAGGTTTAATATATTTAAAATATATAGGATATACATTCATTCTTGTATTTAGACAAAAAAAAATTTTTAAGCACTTACCATGTTAAGGTCACCCACTGGTCTGGGTGGCTGAATATACTGAATAACAACAAACACTCTACATCAGTTTCTAGTATCACAAATTTACTATAAAACAAAACCATTTCCAAACCATGGGCAATCATTTTTGGCTACTTTCAATGCAATAACACATCATCATGCCCAATCCTTTTTTCACTGGGTTTGAGTATAGTGTATTGTGACTGTTTTTTGTCTGGGTACCTGAAAAATAAAAACCGTATTATTTTTCAAAATTTATGGCTGGAAATCCTATGAGTCCAATTTCCTTTTTTTTAAAAAAAGATTTTATTTATTTATTCATGGTAGATACAGAGAGGGGCAGAGACACAGGCAGAGGGAGAAGCAGGCTCCACACAGGGAGCCGGATATGGGACTCAATCCTGGGACTCCAGGATCAGGCCCTGGGCCGACGGCGGAGCTAAACCGCGGAGCCACCGAGGGATCCCCGTGAATCCAATTTCCTGCCTTAATGAGTGCAGTATAGTAAGTTACATTAATGAACAAAATTTAATATTTGAAGATTGAAGATATTGCTGGGTCTCGGAGTCATCTTCCCAGTCATCAATGGCATTAGCCCAGACTAGTGAGGAGCTGTAAAAGACTTAAGAGATTGTGTTTAACCCATAGTGGACCCACAATATACTAGAAATGCTATTTTTTTTAAAAGACTAGAACATGCTTATATTTTGTTACACCTCATTCTGTGAAAATATACTTTAGAAAAAGATTTGGTTAATGGTGCTGGTTAAAGAAAGCTGTAGGACGCCTGGATGGCTCAGTGGTTAAGCGCCTGCCTTCAGCTCAGGGTACGATCCTAGAGTCCTGGGATTGTGTCCCACATTGGGCTCCCAGCATGGAGCCTGCTTCTCCTTCTGCCTGTGTCTCTGCCTCTCTCTCTCTGTGTGTGTCTCTCGTGAATAAAGAAATAAAGTCTTTTTTTTAAAAAAAGAAAGTTGTATTAGTCACTTGGATACTTATTTGAGGCTCACTGAAATGAGATTTTTAACTACATCAAATGAAATTTTATTTCAAATGATGCTGTAAAATTCTTAGACATTCCAGTAAGCCTTCTTCTTACTGAAGGATCTTTAAGATTGTTCACCATTATCATTTTGCCTTACTGAGTCTAGAATGCAATGGCTTTTATATTTCCAAATAAGCTTTATATAAAGTACTTACAAGTTTCACAGCAGAGAACTATTTATTAGGGCAGTGATGTTATTCTTAAATTTTTCCTGATTTGGGGGCACCTGGGTGGCTCAGTGGTTGAGCATCTGCCTTTGGCTCAAGTCATGATCCTGGAATCCTGGGATCGAGTCCCACCTCAGGCTCCCTGCAGGGAGCCTGCTTCTCCCTCTACCTATGTCTCTGCGTCTCTCTCTCTCTCTCTCTCTCTCTCTCTCTCTCTCTGTCTCTCATGAATAAATAAGATCCTTAAAAAAAGGCAATTTATAAAAATGTCCTAATTTTATGGTCCTGCCCCTATATTGTTCAGAATCAGTACAATTCTTGCTCTCATTTAATAGAAGCTGTCATTAGTTAAAGGGGTTCTTTAGACAGGTCACTAGGAGCATCTTGCCCTTCCTCTCAATAAGCATATTTTCTACTTAATAAAAAGCTTGTAGTTTAAAAGCATCTCCAGTTATAGCCAGGCAAAAACATGAAGAGCTACTTACATGAATATATGAGATTTCAAATCTCTTAATTGCTAAACAAATTTTACAGACTTGAAAAGGGCTAGTTTGACAGCCTCGGAGCCCTAGCTTATTAACAGTTGTAACCTTAACCTATTGAAAAACAATATGAGCCCAAAAAAGAGAGCAACTCAAGGGTTTCTTAGGAATGAGAGTGTAAGAGGTTGAGAGTGAAACATTGTGTAGCAGTTAAGGCAATTACCTCTGTCAAGGGGAGAGCAAAGTATCCCTTTTTTTCTTCTTATTGCCTCCCCCAAAGCTGGTAGAAATTGTCCTTACATCATCAATAAGAGAGGCTTGCTGATTAGAGCAGAAATATTCTCATCCAGCCCAACCACCACTTCCTCTTCCCAAAATTTCTTGAGGAAAATTATAATGATTGATTTGTATGCATAGGAGGTGGCCACTCTCAGATGACAATTAAGGAAGGTTTGAGAATGTACTAGAGAATGTCTGAACAGTAACAGGGACATTTCTAGCAGTAGCAGAAACAGAGAAGCCTGGCTGGTGTATGGATGAATGCCAGCCAGCAGAAGCCGAGGGGCCCAGCGCAGGGCTTGTCTGCTAATCATATTCAAACCTACACCTTGCCAGAAAGCCACATCCCAAACTCTAAATAATGCTTGCTTCAGGGGTCAATTTTTCCCAGAGCTTTCCATGAAAAGATTTTAGATGGAAATATAAGCTTCATGTGAGCAATAAGGAAAAAACATGTAAATCTCTTCTCCACCTTGCATTTGCTTTTCCTGCTGTGTTTTAGGCAAAAGAAAATTCGTCAGAAATGACTCCAGAGCCCAGATTCTGACCTCCTCAGATCCTGCTCCCTCTAATCAGGCCACCCGTTGACTGACAGTCAGGAAATAAACCGTTCTTTGAAGGTACAGCCGGAGCAGGTTTACAACAAATAACTAATATGTTCTAATCTTCCAGCAATTTCAACAGTTTTCAATTCTGGAAGATTCACATATGTCTGTTTAACTTCCCAATTCTGTCCTGTGACTGCTCATTGAATTATCCTTCAAGATTCAATCTTCTCAAATATTACAACCTTCTTCATTATCTAACTCAAGTATAATATCAGGATCCAAAATTTGCCCAAACTCCACAATATCAATCTGGGCACATTGAAAAGCCAAAGAAAAGGCCTAATAGCCAAAGCATTATTGGTAGGAGGGGTAGATAACCATTCATCAAATTAGCAAATTCTCCTTGAACTGCTATTAGGTATACTAGCCATTCTTAAGTATTCGGAATGGCACAATCATCCATCAATTTCTGAAATGCCTATGGTCTGGTGCCAAAATCTACCTTCCCCATAAGCCGAATCAGGCCTGAATTCTCCTTAATAAGAGACAAAGTCTTTAATTCCATAATTAGAGATAAGCGTAGACGAATGCTCCATATAAGATGGAAGAAAGTTGATTACTAAGTCATAAATGATTGATATTAGAGTGATACCTCAGGTCAAATTGCAATAGGAAGGAAGGAAGATAGAGAGCAGGCAGTACTAGATGCATAGGAGGGGTGGAGGAGGGCAGATAACACAAAGAGAAAGTTGGAGACAGTAAGGAAGCTGGAGGAGGGGTTCGTCCAAAAACTGTCTTACCAAAGGCAATCCAGACTATAACTCAAGTAAGCAATTCTGAGGTTTAAAAGGGAAGATGCAAGGGGCACCTGGGTGGCTCACCAGATGAATGCCTGCCTTTGGCTCACGGTGTGATCCCGGGAATCGAGTTCCACATCAGGCTCCCTGCATGGAGCCTGCTTCTCCCTCTGCCTATGTCTCTGCCTCTCTGTGTGTCTCTCATGAATAAATAAACTACAAATCTTTTTTTTAAAAAAAAAAAGCTTAAAAGGGAAAATACAAAATTCAGGTGGTGTTAGCCAGACTCTGCAAGAGTTTTACATTTTCTTCTAAACCCAGTAATAAATTATATACCTAAAGGGTCCTGATTGAAATAAAAAATGCTGCTTCAAGTGGAAAGCAGGATAAAATTGAAATCTTAACATGGCAAAGGGTATTAACATATAAATTAGCTATTCCTAAAAGATTTTCAGACTCACCTGTGCATATGGCTCATTTTTTTGGGGGGGGGGACACTTGAATTACCTTTTTACATTTGGAGCTCCATTTTATTTTATTATTTTATTTTATTTTCCATTATAAAACTTTATCAGGGGAATAATTCGAGTTTTTAGAGGTTTGGTTTAGCAAAGTAAAAGACTAAAAACCATGAAAACACTTTAAATTCTTTTTTAACCTACCAAGTAGGATGTAAATTAAATAAATCCTCTATTACTTTAGGAAAAGACTGCTTTTCTAAGTCAGAAAAGTTGATTTCCAAGTCATGCTCTCTACCTCTACTGCCTTGTAAACTGAAAGAGAACTGAACCTCACCAGGATGGTTTCTCTGTAAGTCAAAGTGAGAAAAATAAGTAATATCCCAAAACAGACTAGGTGGAGACTCCAAGCCAAAAGCAGAGTCTGTGATACAGAGTGTGATCAACCAACCAGGGTACTTTTGGGAGTGAAAGGGTGCTGCTAATTACTTCAGAACAAAACGCATAAAATGAGACATGGGGTCACATCAGTGATAAGGCAGTCCGAGAGACTACATTTTCCTGTATGCCCTGACCCTTGAAAGCAAAAGGCTGAACTAGAGCAAAGCATGCTGGGATATGTGTTTAGCACCAATTAAGAGGCAAACAGTATAGGGCTGAGTTTGACATAGAGGCTTGCCTCCTTCCACAAGAAACTTAACCAGACACAGAACACAATAGTGAGGTGAAATTTTAATAGATATTAAGTCTAGGGTGGAGCCTCTCTCTCCCTCACACCTCAAGCTTGCAAAGAGGTGGAGCTAGTAAAGCTGTCCAACTGGTCCACAGCCCTGTTTCTTCTGGGTGCAGTGCTCCCTCTGCCTCCCCACATTACCAGTGTCCCCACTGCTGCTAGTCTTTTGGGGGATTGTGGGCCAGGTGCTGTTCCCACTCGACTTCAACCAACTTGTACAGCTCCATAGTGGCCTGAGCATGTTCCACAGAGGAATGTCCACTTTGCCCAATCTAGATGCCCTGGTTCAGAAGCTTCTTGTTGAGACACTTCAGAGACATGGTGGCATTCTTCAGGCAGTTGGACTTCTGGTTGGGGAAGAAAGGGGTATGGGAGGTGTCGTGAGTGAGGGACTTAGAATGAAAGTACTGAAGAGCTTTGAAGTTGTGGATGGTATGCCCCCTCTGTCTTTCCTGTATCTTCAAAATCTGGCTCTGAGCGATCTTGAAGGGTGTAGCATTCAACATGTGATGCTTCCAGATACTACTCCATCTGGTCCAGTAGTCAACTATGTAGCAGGGTGGAAGGATGTACTCATCATAAAGTACATCTCCGTGGTAGTTGACAGTGCTACATCCAGCCAAGAAACTGACATGCCCCTTGGGTCCTGTACCCACCATCTCACAATTGCCACCATCTTTTTTGGCATCTTCTGGGATGCTCTGGAGGATTTATTCACCAAATAAGATTGGGTGGAGTTCTGTGGGGTCATTCTTCTTAGTAGGGTTCTTCTAGGGGGCCCTTCTTCTAGGGGGAAGTCGGCTCCTAATCTTTGGAAGGGCATTCTGGAACTCCCATTTTGGACTTCACTATTAGATCAGATTTTGTATTTGTTGGGTTTACAATTTTGATACATAGGACTCTGAAATTTCCTAACATACAGATCAGGCCCCATCTGTCTGTATTTCTATTTTAATTTTCAATGGTTTATGCAAGGGTTGTGCTTTCATAGCATGAAGGTTCAGCTAGAGAGGGAGTATGTGTATGTGTGTCTAGTGGAGACAGGGGTTTCCAAATTCTCACTGAATACATCTTTCAATGTACATAAACATAGTTACAAAGCAGGAGACCACATTCTACATTGATGCGGGAGGCACTCTGAAGCTCATCACCCTACCAAAGAGGAGACTAGCTATAGGGTTGACACACTGCTGCATTCATGATTCCATTCCCCTCCTAATTAAGAGGTGTTGAGGCTGTAGAATTAATTCATTTGAGAATGCCCAATCCTTCCCAAAAGGCCTTTCCAAGCAAGGTCCATTTGACAAATCAGTTCACAATCCACCCAACTCACCTGAGATTTCATGCTCCTTCACTATCCTGAAGAAATAGCAGAAATGTAGGACTTAGAGATGTAGGGGTCTATGTTTGGCTCTGTGAGCAAACCATGGCATGCCTTTTTTTTAGGATTTTATTTATTTATTCATAAGAGACACAGAGAGAAAGGCAGAAACATAGGCAGAGGGAGAAATAGGCTCCTGCAGGGAGCCCAATGCGGAACTTGATCCCAGGACCCCAGGACCATGACCTGAGCCAAAGTAGACACTCAGCCTGTGAGCCACCCAGGTGTCCCCCATGGAATGACTTTAATGGGTTTCAACTTTATGGTCTATACAATAAGTCAAACAGTGCTACTTGTACACAATAACACTTGAGCTTTCTGTTCCAAATGCAGCCAAAGGAACAAAAAGAATACCTTATATATACAGGAATAAAAATAAGAATAAGTACTGACTTCATGTCAGAAATAATATAAGCTGGAAAACAATTCTATATCCAAGGGGGGGGGATACTTCAAAAATAAAGACCAAGTAAATACTTTGTCAAGCAAACAGAAGCTGAGAATTTGTCACCACAAACCTGCAAAAAAGAAGCACTACACCCAGTGCACAAATCTTGGTTTCTAATATCATTCTGTAACAAAAGGAACCAGGGCTCCTTGGAGAAATGGCAAACTCTAAGGCTGAAGATGAAAATAGACGGGATGAGCCTGGATCATCTTGTAATACCAAAAAGTAAGGAAGTGTTAAAAAGCATGATGGGGTCATGTCAAAGAGATACAGCAATCAATTGAAAGAGCTCCCAGTGGCCAAAGTTGGAGTGATGTGAAAAAGAAATAAAGTAGTATTTGATTATAACCCAAAGTATAAAATAAATATCCATAAGTTCATATTGGTATAAATAAATGATTTAGTAAACAAATAAATAGAGGATAATATACCCATAATAAACTTCCCATATAAAAGAATTCCAAATAATTTATGTAGATGATAGTCTACCACCAAGGAGGTGGAGCATAATTTCCCACTCCTCAAATGTGGGCTGCACAAAATAACTCCCTTCCAAAGAGAACAAAATAGAAAAAGAGGAGAAAGAGTAACTTTATAGTGGAGAAACCTGACAAACACTGCCTCAGACAGATGATCAATTTAATATCATCGGCGATAAATCATGCTGATAGCATGTACCCATGATATGATGTGATGAAAAGGGCACTTTGTGACTTCCTCTCAAAAACATAACCCAGTCTAATCATGAGAAAAACATCATACAAATCCAAATGAAGGACAATCCACAAAATACCTGACCAGTCTTCCTCAAAACTGTCAAAGTCATCAAAAACAAAGTCTGAGAAACCATCACAGCCAAAGGGGGCCTAAAGAGACATGATAACTAAGTGTAATGTGGTGTCTTCAATGTGTTTCTGGGAATGAAAAAAGACATTAGATTAAAAACTAAGGAAATAAAAAGAAGTATGGACTTTAGTTAACAATAATGTATCAATATTGGTTCATTAGTTGTGACAAATGCACCATACTAATGTAAGACGTTAACAGCAGGGGAAACAGAATACAGGATATGTTTAAACTCTCCATTCTATCTTTGCAACTTTTCATAAATCCAAATCTATTCTAAAATAAAAATATATTTAAAAAGAAGTGATAAGGGAATATTTTCAGGCTGAAGTAAAATGTTATTAAGTGGAAACTGAGATCTGCACAAAGGAATGAACGAGTGTCAAAAACGGTAACTATAAAAAAATGGTAACTATATAGATAAATATACATTTTAATGGCTAATATTTTTCATTTGATCATTTAAAATTATTTTATTTCATATCACTAATTTATTACCTAAAATCTTTAAATTTACCTTACATATTTTAAATTATTAGCTCATCTGTTCCAATTATTCTGCATTGAATGGTATATGTTTTATTTTTTTTGAATGGTATATATTTTCAATTTGTTGTTCTTTTCTATGGTAGTCATTCATCCTTCTCAGAAGTCTAGGTATACTTATTCCTATTTCCTGGGGGTATTAGCTACTTCATCTAATAAATGTATATTGAAAAAGGGCCAAAAGCCAGGCCCTAATCTAGTCCTCACGAAGAGTCCCAGATACCATAGAACTACTGTTATTCCTATATCTTGCCACCTTATGAGGCAACTCTTCTGGTCAGTTACCTTGAGTTGCAAACTATCAGATCTAAGAGTTTGGAGGGGCAGAATTGGAGAGAATGTCAGAGGACAACTGGTTAGTCCATCCCTATGCTCATCAACTCACTCCAGTAAGACTTGCATTGCCCATCTACTCATAGCCTGTTGACACCGGCAGTTTGGGCTATTGCCCCTGATTTCTGCAATAAACAAGGTAAGTAGTAATTATACTAAGGTTACAAAGGGGAGTGGAAGAAATAGAGCTCTAGAAGTTTTATTCTGATCTATATCATCACCAGTGCCTCTGGCCATCCCTTGCACCAAGCTACAACCATTTACCTTTTACACACATCAGTTGAAGGCAACTTTCAATATCTCCAGGACTTCTCACAGTGGTATTGTTGTAGTGGTTTCTATTTTTCTGGGAATCTATGCTTTTCTTTGGCCTCTATCTCCAGGGTTGATTTTGGGTAAGAAGCAAAGATTCATTTGTCGAAAACTGTAAATATAACTCTTGTTAGGTGCTTATTCTGTGCACAGAGCTTTACTTGCATTAATCTCATTTAATCCTCTCAACATCCCTATGTGGTACATACTATTATTATACCCATTTTACAGATGAGGAAACTGCAGCACAAGTACATTAAGAAACTCCCTACATGATCACAGTGTAAGAGATAGAACCAAAATTCAAACCCAGTCAATCTTACTTCAGAGACTAGGATCTTTGTTTACCCTCAGATACCCAGTGATTAGCATATTGTAGGTGCTTGAAAATATTTATTGAATGTTTTTAAAATAATAAACAAATGGAATGGATGGTTAGAAGTATACTGCCAGCTTCCTCAGCAGTCTTATTTCCTCTGTTTTCCTCTGTTCGATTGTTTTAGTGTTTCTGAAATAGACTATGAAGCCTATCTGTGTGTCTTTTACAGAGTGATGCAGTCTACTTTCCTTTTAGCCTTTATTATTTAAAAAAGCATATTTATATTTCTAATAAAGAGAAACACTTATCTTCTTATTTTTCTGCATAAGTATAGGTGATGTACCTTTCTTGTTACCAGAGCTCTGTCACAAAAGCTGTCTTGTTTTCCCTCTGTAATTTCTGGTGAAAATAGGTCTTGCAAAAGAAAGAATATAAATGGCCATGAAACATGGGAAGATGCTCTGCCTCACCAACTATGAATGAAATACACATTAAAACAACACTGAACTGGCAAAAAATTTTTGCAAACCTGCAAAAAATTAAAGCATTAAAATACACAGTATTGGTAAGAGTTCTAGGAAACAAGCCCTCTTATATATTGGTAGTGAAAGTTTAAATTGAACTAGCGCTTCTAAAGGAAAATTTAGCAAAAATCTATCAACATTTAAATATGTAGACATTTTGACCCCAGATTTCCATTTCTAATAATTTATGTTACCAACTAAACCTTGTGTTGTACAATCATATCCGTTGTAGCATAATTCATATAGAAAAAAACTGGGATAAATGAAATTTCTGATGGTTAAATAGATTGACAATGGGATACTCTAGAATTATGCAATGAGAGAAATCTATATGTATTTATGTGGGAAAGTATTCAAGATATATTGATAAATGAGAAAATATAGAAAAGTATATAAAATATCATCCAATTTTTATAAACCAAAATAACATATATCTGGTTATATATGTTTATATATGCATATTAAGATCCTAAATTTATACCAATCTGCTAACAATTGTTACCTCTGAAGAGTGGGATTAAACAGAGAACATATTGGTGGTTGCCAGAGGCAACGGGTGGGGGAAATGTATGAAGAGGGTCAAAGGGTACATACTTCCAAATATAAGATAAATAAGTTTTAGGAATGTCATGTATAACATGGCAACTATAGTTAACACTGTATTTGAAAGTTGCTAAGAGAGTACATCTTAAAAGTTCTCATCACAAGAAAAAAATGTAACTTTGTGAGGCAATGGATATTAACTAAACTTATTGTGGTAGTCAGAAACAGGGGGGATGGTGAACCTTTACTTCTGGAATATTTGAATTTTTTCAACATAGAAGCTCTTTCATAATTTTAAAATATGTACATGTGGAATCAAAAAAGGAAAAATGGAAGGAAGACCAAGAGGAAGGAAAGAGGGTTAACATTTACTTGAAATCCTCACTCAAATGAAATGGGATTGTATTTGAAAAATAGCCAGGAATAAGAAGGCCCTTGTTTTATTTGACTTCCTCTAGGCTTGAGCTTATAGGGAAAGCACACTAGGACACTCTCGGAAGCTTCTTGTGAAGAACTCAGTCCCTCCTCACAGAAAACTGGTGTATTTTTAGGTTGCTGTGCAACCTAAAAGATTAGGGCAGTCTACACACTTTAGGTAGAATAGAAAGTGTGAGAGTTGCTCTACCCCTTGAATGAAAAATTTATTTAAATACAAAAGCAGGGATCCCTGGGTGGCGCAGCGGTTTGGCGCCTGCCTTTGGCCCAGGGCACGATCCTGGAGACCCAGGATCGAATCCCACGTCGGGCTCCCGGTGCATGGAGCCTGCTTCTCCCTCTGCCTGTGTCTCTGCCTCTCTCTCTCTCTCTCTGTATGACTATCGTAAATAAAAAAAAATAAATAAATAAAAAAAATAAATAAATACAAAAGCAAAATTTTCTCAATTCCTCCTATGGTTTTTATTTTAATATATACATCTACATATATGTATATATCAACAGAAAACCTCTTCCCTCAACTACACATGAAAATGAACTCCCAGATGGTCAAAGGTTGCTGAACAGATCTTGCTATTCTCAGAGATTAAATTTAGGTGGATGAGGACCTTATAAAGTCATACTGAATATCTCAACAGATATCCATCTGTCTCAAACACTGAGAGAAGAGAAAAGGCAAGGGTTCAGGTGAGGGGTCAAATAGATGGCCTTTCTTTGCTTCCAGTATCCAGCCTGTGTAAATATCTCACTGTTAGGCCTAAGTTTCCTATAAATACATTTTTTTGGAGAGAAAAATTCTAATATTACCCTAAAGACTGGCATCTTTTCCGACAAGATTGTAACCATGTACTCAGGCCTTTATCCCTGCAGTGCAGCTGAAATATGGCTAGGTGGTATTGTGTAATTAACTGGAAGTCAATTAATATATGCAACAATTTACTATCACTTTCATTTTCATCATGGAGAACGTTCCTACCAATCCTGACATTCATAATGATAGGAATCAATATTTTTTATTTTATTTTATTTTATTTTATTTTATTTAGGAATCAATACTTTCAATGGATCAGTTATTTAATTAGGTTCTATGAAAAAATTATTTATTTTAATTTAAATTTTAGTTAGTTAACATACAGTGCAATAGTTTCTGGAGTAAAATTCAGTGATTCATCACTTACATACAAGACCCAATGCTCTTCTCAACAAGTGCCCTCAGTAACACCCATCTCCCATTCTCTACCTACCTCCCTCCATCAATCCTGTTTGTTCTCCATTATTCAGGGTCTCTTATGGTTTGTTTCCCTTTCTTATTTTTTTCTTTTCCCTCTTCCCATATGTTCATCTATTTTATTTCTTAAATTCCACATATGAGTGAGATCATATGGTATTTGTCTTTCTCTAAATGATGTATTTCACTCAACATAATACACTCTAGCTCCATCCATGTCATTGCAATGTTAATTTTTTGTTAGGTGAGTAATATTCCATTGTATAAATATACCACATCTTCATTAACCATTCATCAGTTTATGGACATTTGGTCTCTCTCCAGTTAGGCTATTGTTGATAATGCTGCTATAAACATTAGGATGCATGTACCTATTGAATCTGTATTTTTGTATCCTTTGGGTAAATTCCTAGTAGTACAATTGGTGGGTCATACAGTAGTTCTGTTTTTAAATTTTTAAGGAACCTCCATACTGTTCTCCAGAGTGGCTACAACAGTTTTCATTCCTACCAAATATGCAAGAGGGTTCCCCGTTCTCCACATCTTCACCAACACCTGTTGTTTCTTGTATTGTTATTTTTAACCACTCTGACAGATGTGAGGTGGTATCTCACCATGATTTTTAAAAAGATTTTTATTTTATGCATGAGAGACACAGAGGAAGAGAGGCAGAGACATAGGCAGAGGGAGAAGCAGGCTCCATGCAGGGACCCCGATGTGGGACCCAATCCCGGGTCCCCAGGATCACACCCTGAGCCAAAGGCAGATGCTCAACCACTGAGCCACCCAAGTGTCCCTCACCATGGTTTTGATTTGTACTTCCCTGATGACGAGTGATGTTGAGCATTTTTCACGTGTCTGTTAGACATTGGATATCTTCTTTAGAAAAGTGTCTATGTCTTCTGCCCATTTCTTAACAGGATTATTTGTTTCTTGGGTGTTGAATTTGATAAATTCTATATAGATTTTGGATACAACCCTTTGTTAGACATGTCATTTACAAAAATCTTCTTTTATTCCATAGGCTGCCTTTACTTTTGTCGATTGTTTCTTCACTGTGCAGAAGCTTTTTATCTTGATGAAGTCCCAATAGTTCATTTTTGTTTTTGTTTCCCTTGCCTCTGAAGATGTTCTAGTAAGAAGTTGCTAAGGCCGAGGTCAAAAAGGTTTCTGCCTGTGTTCTCCAGGATTTTGATGGTTTCCTGTCTCATATTTACATCTTTCACCCACTTTGAATTTCTTTTTATGTATGGTGTAGAAAAGTGGTCCAGTTTCATTCTTCTGCATGTTGTTCTCCAATTTTCCCAACACCATTTGTTGAAGAGACTTTTTTTACCATTGGATATTCTTTCCTGCATTGTTGAATATTAGTTTGCATATAGTTGTGGGACCATTTCTAGGTTCTTTATTCTGTTCCATTGATCTATGTGTCTGTTTTTGTGCCAGTACCATACTGTCTTGACGACTACAGCTTTATCATATAGTTTGAAATCCAGAATTGTGATTCCTTCAGTTCTGTTTCTTTTTCAGTATTGCTTTGGCTATTTGGGACCTTTCATGGTTCCATACAAATTTTGGTTCCTTGTAAGAAATTTAGAACATCAATTTGTGAGAATGAACTCCATTTATGAGATAAAATAGAGTGAAAGTAGCCCTGAAGCTGAGGAACACCTTTGATTTTTGACAGAATGTGTGAGTCCACAGATTTCTGACCAACTTTGTGTTGCTCTGTAATTTCATATTTCTACTTCTCAGTGTTGAAGATCTCACTTTCCTGGATTAATGCAGCTTCTTCCTCTTGAAGTAAGCATCAGTAAGATATTTTGGGATTTTTAACACTGCTGGTATCAATTTTAGTGGAGGAGGCAATGACAAATTTTTTGTGTGTTCTATATAGAGGAACTCGACTGAGGGCCAGCCAGACATCCAGTCACAAGTAGCAAGACACTGCTCAGTTGCTTCAGGAAAACCACCAGGTTGCCTTTGTGGCACCCAGTGAGGATGATCCAGATGGCCAGGAGTGAGTCTAATCCACAGTTTTTTCACATGCAGACTGAAAGTTTTTTTGCCGTGGCTCAACAGTTTTCAAGGCACATTTTTAGTAGGGTGATACACAGGTATTTTGCGAAGTTTAACTACTCCAATATGGCCATTCTTGCCACAACCAGCTGGTTTTGTGACAGTAGTAAGAACCTTCTCCTTATTTTCAACCCTGGATTTAGCTGTTGAACACTTCCTCTTATACATGATCTTTCTGAAATACATAGCTGATAAGGATTATCTGCCAATTCCTCTGACTAAACAGAGTTTCTGCTGCAATGGGGCTTCTCCTTCTTTAGCGTTTGGCCTTCAGATTACCTTCCTTAACTTTGCCACCAGCATCAGCCTTCTTGGCTTCAGGTTTCTTCTCTTTAGTACCCAGCTTCTCAGCTTTTTCACCCTCCATGTGCAAAATGGGAAAGAAAACTTGACAGGAGTCAATATTAAGCTCATACAGCTGAGCCTGCTCAAAGAATGAGAGAAATAAAATAAAAATAATAAGCACCCAGAAAAAGCACAACTTATGTCGTTGCAGCCATATTTCCTTATATAAAATAATCATTTTCAAAATAACAGTGACTAGAGTTTGACTCTCCCCATGTGAGCTATTAGCCTGAGAAACATAGGCTTGTAATTATTAAGAAGGAAACAGGCATGGAATATAGACAGAAGGGATGATCAATCAATAGATAAGTTTGTATTTGAAGAGGAAAGACTTACCCTTTTCAAAAATTGACTAGATTACGTCTTGAGTCCAACAAGGTAGAACCATACTCATCGATTTTTAAAAGGTAGATGATAGATAGATAGATAGATAGATAGATAGATTTGATAGATAGATGATAGATAGAGCACCTACACATGCAAGCAGAGGGGAGGGGTAGAGGGAGAAGAGAGAGAATCTCCAGCAGACTCCCCAATAAGTATGGAGCCTGACACAGTGCTCAATCTCATGACCCTGCAGTATCATAACCTGAGCCAAAACCAAGAGTCAGATGCTTAACTGAACTGAGCCACCCAGGCACCCCAGAACCATAATCATCTAAAAAAAATGTTTTAAATGGCATGGAGTAGATACCATCAGTATAAATATACTTCAACAATTCTAGTGGCAGAAAATCTTCACAAGGTACTTTAAATTGTAGCTTTTCCATCAACTAAATTAAATGAAGAACGCTTAGTTCCATTTAGGAGTCTGGAGTCTCAAAGGTCAAGGAATTGTGGTAGGGAGACTTCAAATCCTTGCTATTAATGTTGGGTCCTCAGACTAGCGACATAGACATCACTGGGGTATAATCAGAAAAGCAAGGTCACAGGCCCCACCTCAGCCAGCTGAGTGGAATCTGCCAGGATCTGCACGTACACAATTCTTAGGTAATTCATATTAAAGCCTGAGAAGTACTGCTCTGGTTGTTAGCTGGGAGTCTGAGTTGCTGATTTCAAACACCAGAATCATATTTCTAGTATCTAAATCTCAGCATCCACCCTCATTCCTACTTCTGACAGCCAAACTCCTAGGAGATATAAGTGCACCCCTACTGTGTACCCAGCCAAGTACCAGGCCCTTAGAGAGGAACAAAAGACAATGACACCCCCCAGCCCATATTCTTAGGAGTGAATCCTCTGGTTGGAGGAAGAGAATAGAGGCACATAAATGCCAATTCACTTCTTTCCCACTTTCTCTTCCACTCTTTTCCCTAATGCATTTCATACTCTAGCTTGATCTTTACTCCAGGCTAGAGTATAGTTCTATTTTAGGACTGATCCCTCTTTTCTAAAAGTGCCCTGGGCTTTTGTGCCTTCATTGTCAATGCTTTTTCTGCCTGGAACTTTTGCTGTCCACCCACAACTTTGGCTGTTGAAATCCTACACGCCCATCAAAAGTCAGTGCCTGTCTACCCTAAATTACTCTGTCTAACATTCCCCAAGTGTGCATTCCCATATGCGCACCTTCACCATTATCCAGTAACACTTGGCTTCAGACTAGCTGTAAAGATTAATGAAGTTTTCTGAAGCATAAAAGAAACTTCAAGCATGATTTCATCTTTCTCCCAGCTAAACACAATAACCCCCTTAATTCTTGTACTTAGAGTTGCCTTTGCCCTCCTTTTCTCCCTCTAAATGTTTTTATTTCATTTCCAAAACACTGTTGAGGTAAACCAGTGCCAAAATGTCTCTCCTAGTTTGAAATCAAATTTTAAGATTGTAGAATTTTAATGTTTCACTCATGGATCAAACTATAAGTCCACAAACAGTGGACTGCACTGAGAATACTTCTCACCCTCCTACATGTCTTACACAGAGCAATACACAAACACATGCATGAACCCAGACCCCTAAACTAGTTTCTTGAGCAGGTCACCTGAATTAATAGCAAACTGGGTGTAATTTTCAGTGTATACTCTAGATGGTAGCATTGTGCATATTATTCTTTCACTTCTTTTTATTGGTTCCCTAATTTTTTTTTTTTTTTAAATTTTTTTTTTTTTAAAGGTTTTTTATTTATTTACGATAGTCACAGAGAGAGAGAGAGAGAGAGAGGCAGAGACACAGGCAGAGGGAGAAGCAGGCCCCATGCACCGGGAGCCCGACGTGGGATTCGATCCGGGGTCTCCAGGATCGCGCCCTGGGCCAAAGGCAGGCGCCAAACCGCTGCGCCACCCAGGGATCCCTGGTTCCCTAATTTTATTCATCAGGAAAGGCCTATGTGTGAAGGGGAGTTTAAGGTCATATATTAATAGGTATCCATACAGGTGAAAATTAATAACAATGTTAAACGTTTCCAAAATTCTAGTGTTTCTCAAGCCAGTTTCACATCTCTCTTTTCTCCATTGCCCAAATTTCAGAATTGCAGTCCCAACCATAGACTCTACCTCTCACTCAATATGCCAAACTTAGCAATCTGACTTTACCTCCTCCCCCAATTAAACCTCCTGAAATCATTATTTCTTTAAGATCTCCTGCAGTCTCCTGGTCCCTAGATTCAAATGCCTCTTCTCAGGGTTCATCCTAATTTATTTCCCTGAAACATTTACAAGGTGATTACCTCTTTTTTCTCCTCACAATTTTCCCAAATCCTTTATTTTGAAAAATTTCAAAATATAAAATATATTAAGTTGAAAGCAGCCACGTAGCTTTTGTTTAGTTTCACAGATTAACATTTCACTACATTTTCACCATCCCTCTTTCCCTCTCCCTCCTTCTTTCTCACCTTATCACCTTCTCCCCACTCCTATGTTTCTCTCCAGACATCATGACACTCTAAATACTTCAGCATACATTTTCCAAGTTGCAGATATCATTACACTTGAACCCTAGGTTTTTCAACCTGCCTGTTCTAAAATAAAATGATCTTTCTTTGACACTCTCCATGAAACTCTTAGCTCTCTTTGCCCTCCCTTGGTTCTCCTTCTAACCTCTGACCACACTTTTCTAGAAGCACAAAGCAGAGGGCAGGAGGACATAAAGAGTCTGGTCCTGGTTCTGCTACAAACCTGCTCTGTGCTTTTAAAGAAAAAGGAAACATTTCCTTTAATTATCAAAGTAATATATGCTCATTGTAGAAAATAGGGAAAATACAAGGTTTAAAGAAAATAAAAAGCATCTAAACCTACCATCTAGAGATTTCATTTTTTTAGTATGTCCCAATGCATAATATATTTTATATAATTGAGCTGATGAAATAGATACAACACTTTATCCTGTTTTTGATTTAACTTTGAAAAGAAGGATTAAAATTCTTCATAAATCATTTTTATTGGATGTATATTATTTTATTGGATATAATCTTTTTTTAATAATAAATTTATTTTTTATTGGTGTTCAATTTGCCAACATACAGAATAACACCCAGTGCTCATCCCGTCAAGTGCCCCCCTCAGTGCCCGCCACCCAGTCACCCCCACCCGCGCCCTCCTCCCCTTCCACAAACCCCTAGTTCATTTCCCAGTTAGGAGTCTTCGATGTTCTGTCTCCCTCTCTGATATTTCCCACCCATTTCTTCTCCCTTCCCTTCTACTCTGTTTCACTATTATTTATATTCCCCAAATGAATGAGACCATATAATGTTTGTCCTTCTCCGATTGACTTATTTCACTCAGGATTATACCCTCCAGTATAATCTTAAAGAAAAGGTAATGCTTCCATTTCTTAAGTGAGCAAAGGGTTAAACAGACAATTCATAAAAGGATACAAATAGCCGAAGTTTCAATTTAAAAAGTGTTCAAATTAACTAGTAATCAAAAATAGTTTCTTTTTTTTAAAGGTTTGTTGTTGTTTTTAAAGATTTTTTTATTTATTTATTCAGAGAGAGAGAGACAGAGAGGCAGAGAGAGACACAGGCAGAGGGAGAAGCAGGCTCCATGCAGGGAGCCTGATGTGGGACTCGATCCAGGGTCTCCAGGATCACACCCCGGGCTGCAGGCGGCACTAAACCGCTGCGCCACCGGGGCTGCCCCAAAAATAGTTTCAAATTAAATAACACACCATTTTCACCTACCAAACTAACACAAATGTTTTAAGAAAAATAATAATAACCAAGGCTGGAAAAAGATAAGAGAAAACAGATACTCCACAAACATTACTGGTTAAAGTACAGATTAGTATAATTTTGGGGGGTAAACTTTACATATACACTTTAACCAGCAAATACACTTGTAGGAACTTATTCTAACAAGATAATTTGGCAATTGCACCACCATATATGCACAAATATGTTCATAGCAGGATGATTTATTAGAGATTGTTTCCAATTTATTGCTAAATAAATATAACATGGAATTAACTCAGTAAATTATGGTACAGTCATATGGCAGAATACTAAGCAGCCATTAAGTATATTGTTGTAATAAATATTAATAGAATTCTGAGGAAATAATAAGACTATGTGAAAAATTTCATTTTCTGTGTTTGACATCTCTGTATTCTTTGAGATTTTTTCCCAAAGAATATGCATTACTTCTGTAATAAGTAAGGAACAAAGATTTTTTAAATGTTGTAGAAATTTATGTATTAGCATGAAGTATATTAACAATGAACTGATAATTTAATAGTCATTTATAGAAAACATATATGATGCTATCATTAATAGCTTTGATAAGATGAAATTTACATACCATAAAATTCACCCATTTAAAGTATAAATCCATGGGGTGCTTAGATGGCTCAGTCAGATAAGTGTCTGCCTTCAGCCCAGGTCATATCAGGGTCTGGGATCGAGCCCCACATTGAGTGGCATCAGGCTCCCTGCTCAGTGAGGAGTCTACTTCTTCCTCTCCCTCTGCCCTTCCGCTCACTTATGCCTATTCTTTCTCTCTCTCTCTTTCAAATTAATTAATTAATTAATTAAATCTTTTTTAAAATAAATTATAATTCCATAGGTTTTGGGATATTTTCAGAGTTGCGCCACTATCACCATATTCTAATTTTAGAACACTTTCATCATCAGTAGTTTATTCCTTTTATGACTGAATAATATTCCATTGCATGGATATACCACATTTGTTTTATCCTTTCATCAGTTGACAGACATTTGACTTCTTTCCAATTCTTATCACTTGTAAATAACACTGTTATGTGCAAGATTTTGTGTGGACATATGTTTTTATCTCTCTTGAGTAGATAACTAGAAGGAAAATTGCTCAATCCTGTGGTTAAACTGTGTGTAACATTTTGAAAAACTGTCAAAGTGTTTTCCATAAAGGCTGCACCATTCTACATACATAACAGCAATGTATAAGGGTCCAATTTTCACATCTTCACCAATACTTGTTATCTATATTTTTTATTATAGCCATTCTACTGTGTATGAAGCCACTTTGCAGCTTTGATTTGCATTTCTTTTTTTTTTTACTAAAGATGTTGAACATCTTTTCATGTGTTTATTTGCCATTTGTATATGTGTTGTTTTTTTATCACTGAATTTTAAGAGTTCTTTATATGTTCTACATATAAGTTCCTTGTAATATATATGACTCCACAAGTATTTTCTTCCAGTCTGTGGATTGTCTTTTCCTTTTATGACCAGTGCTTTTGGTGTCATATCTAAAAAAACAATGCCTAACCAAAGGTCACAAACATTTACCCCTATGTCTTCCTCTAAGAGTTTTAAACTTTAAGCTCTTATATGTAGGTCTATGATTCATTATGAGTTAGTTTTTATGAATGGTGTAATGTAGGAGATCCAAGTTCATTCTTTTGTAGGTGGATATCCAGTTGCTTAGCACTATTGGTTGAAAAGTGTGTTCTTTACCCAGAAAAATGTCATGGCTCCCTTGTCAAACATCAGTTCATCATAAATATTAGGGTACTTTTATGGACTCTCAATTCTATTCCATTGATTTATATCTCCATCCTATGCCAGCAAAACACTGAGTTTCTATTTTTAACCATATATACATATAAAGAGAGAAACAATCTAAAAATAAATATTTCAAATTATTAAAAATGAAATATTCTATTGTATAAATGTATGATATGTACTTAACTACTCTTTTCTTGTTGGGTATTTTAAGCTGTTTCCACATTTTCACTATTATAAGTAGCATTGTGATGAGTATCCCTCCACAAACACTACTCTATTTCAGATTACTTCCTTAAGGTAGATTCCTATCAATGGACTCAGTCAAATGTAAGAATATTTTTAAGGTTCTAAATAGCCAAGAAGGAAGGAAGGAAAAAAAGAAGGAAGAAAGAAAGGAAATAAACATGCTGAAATTACAAAAAGGCTGCACTGATTTATACTCCCAACAAGATAACATATCTTGTTACTTAGAGCAACTCAATTATCTTCTCTGTGCATCAGGTTTCTCATCTGTCAAACAAGGTTAGCAAAGCTAGCTCTCCTTTGTTAACAAAGATGCTGTGAGAATCAAATGAAATCTTCAGTACAACAGGGCTTTAACAAGTTTTAGAAATGCTACAGACACATAGGGTACTGATATTTTCGTTTATTTTGTCCAAATATATTCAACAAGCATTTATTGAACACCTACTTCCTATAGAGAACTATGAGAGACACAAAAATGAAAAAAAATCCATTTTGGAAATGGAAATTTATTAACCAGACTGGAGCAGAAACCATATCTGGTAAAGAAAATAAGAAAACTTATAGTACAAGGGAATGATAGTAGCTGTTACAATAGATGTTATAAACAAAATCCTTTTATTCCCACAAGATGATGAGATTAATTTTACATGGGGAAACAAGGAAGACTTCTCAAAAGATGTAGTATTTGAGTAGGAATAAAAAATTGATAGGGGTTATCATGTTGTATTCTCATTCTTAACTGAGAAGATAACAATTTTGTAGAGATGTTTCTTATGTCTTTTCTATTTCTGAGTCTGCTTCTGATTTGTTTTTCTTATTATTTTTCCCCAGAGTTAAAATTTTATTCAACTAACTATAAAGTTAGGGCTACTGTATCAGATCTGGAATGGTTAAAGACACCTGTTGACTGTCAAATAGTGAGAATAAAGAGACTTTGATATGCCTTCCACAGCAATTCAACTATAGCTTTTTATACAATGGAAAACGTTTATTTGTATAGTTTGACTTCGTCCACCATATCAGGAGCCGTCAAAATTATTGACTTTGATCAGATGTTTTTAATTTTTTTGACCCTAGTCTTATTACTATCATAATCAAAATATACCTGTAATTCAGTCCTATCAACATTGTATTGGTAGACAATTATTCATTTCTGCATGTCTTGCAAGCAGAGGCTCTGACTATATTTTCAAGAATGTTCATGAAGCACACATTCATGAAAGATAGAAATAGTGTCTTCTTCTGAAGTAAAGGATGGATTTGTTTATTGCCTGGTATAGTGTAAGTTTTTCTCCCACTCTGCTCTCATAGATAAGCTCCTGTAGGCATACAACCTTCCTTATCAAGGGGAAAAAACGGAGTTCCTGCTTATCCTTGAATAGTGGGTTTTAGTGCCCTGTCATCCCAAAGAATTATTCAAACAAACCAATCACATCTTCCCACAGGAACCAAGGGGCACTTCACCGTGCAGATACTACAAAACTTGCCTTCCACAGCCCTGGTTGTTAACTTAGTTCCTGTGTGCAACTCTGTGTGCCCTGCAAAGCATGTGGTATCCTCTTTCTCTGGGTTGTGAGTATATGTGACTAATAAACTGCTATGGATCACATCTATCTAGTGTCATGTGTCATGTGTTTGGCCATCCCATATCCCTAGAGTAGGACTCCTTTACTCATCAATAGGGGTGAAGAAAAGGTGATTAAAACCTCTAGTATAATAAAAATAATGTTTCCATCTAAAGCAAAAGTTGAACAGGTTAATGTATAGCGCAATATAAAAGTTTCAAGCTCCCTAAGTGCAGGATTCCTCAGTTATGATGCAAACCCACTGTGTACACAGCTTCAATCCAGTCGCCTCTACATCACTCAGTTGGAAGAGAGGGGGAGGCATGGCAAGAGGGATCTGATATGAACATGAAGCTCATATTGCCAGCTGTGCAATGAGTAGTGGTGTTCTCTGTGTCTGACCCAGGAATTTCCTATCTTCTGCAAGTATCCATGAAAATAGCATGCAAGCAAAGTCTCAGATAATTCATAGTTCTTGACACATTGTACAGCTCAATACAGCTACCTTACACTGTTTTCCTGAGTGTCTTTTCTTTATTAATCAATCAGTGCAAGCCCAGTTTGCAATGGTTCTAAGTGGCACATAGTCTGGTTCAGTTCCAGTTAAAAACTTTGGTCAATCTGGTTCATTGATATTACAAGTTTTCTTTCTTATATATTATTAAAACCACAATATTGATTTCTACTGGTTGAAAAATGTCATTGATACCACTGAGGCACTGAAATCATTGACTGTTGCCCACAGTAAAAGAGTCCTGATTAAAGATGGAAATTATTGGGACATACAGAGATCTTATTGTTATCCAAGTATTCATTATCAGATCTACACAGTAGGGACTAAAGTTCCCATAACACAAAAAAATTCACGAGTGAACTAACTGTATTAAAATTAGGCTCCATTTAAACGTCCTTCTTGACTAGTTTTAGTGTCTATCCCTGACCATTGTAGCAATGGTGCTTATTTACTGTAAACATCCAACAATGCACAGTGCAAATTTCAAAGTGAAATTGAAAAATTTGCAAAAGACGTAGAAATATGAAATAGATAAAAGACGCTGGTGAGCTACTCAAATAAGTCACAAAATAACTCACAAAGTCACTGGCAAATGATGATGTGGTAAAGTTAAATCAGTTAACAATTGAAGAGGAGAAAATGGACAAGGATGATGAAAGCACTGACATTTCAAAAAAGAATTATTTGAATAATAAAAGCTTAAGAGAGTTCCCTGGAAAAAAGGACACAGTTCTCAAACCGCAGTTTTTGCAAAAATGACCCTTTTACGAAAGTCAAATGTGAAGTGAAGGTTATTATGATAATGCTATCACATAAGTTTTTCAGAAAATTATACCCCAGAAAGTAAACATTTGTTCTTCATTTTAAGAATTAGAAAATAGGGGATCCCTGGGTGGCGCAGCGGTTTAGCGCCTGTCTTTGGCCCAGGGCGCGATCCTGGAGACCCGGGATCGAATCCCACGTCGGGCTCCCGGTGCATGGAGCCTGCTTCTCCTTCTGCCTGTGTCTCTGCCTCTCTCTCTCTCTCATTCTGTGTGACTATCATAAATAAATAAAAATTAAAAAAATATATAAAAAAAAAAGAATTAGAAAATAGTTGAACTTGAATCTGAATTAAGTTAAATGTAAGATAAACCTTCTTTCATAATCATTTGTTTCACTTTTGAATTAAAATCCCAATAAAACCTTTTATTTTTCCACTATTCATCATGAAATGTCCCTTATTTCATGTACATTTACTTAAAGTGCCTTTTCTGATATCAGTTTCTCCTAGATAATCAGAACTCCCTGTGATTAGTTAGCAAACCATAAATCAGACTTCCTTTGATTCCCTAGTATATATTCCACTAGCACAGTATTTCCTAAGCTGCCATTCACACCACTGATAGTATACTAGATGGTAATAGATGATTTGTGAATGATGCTTACTCATTTATTTTAATATTCATTAGAAAAAACTATATAACCAATTGATTAAGCCCAAGTTTTCATAGACTATTGTGGCTTAAGACAAAACTAAACTTTTATTTTTAAGATTTTATTTATTAATTCATGAGAGACACACACAGAGAGAGAGAGAGAGAGGCAGAGACATAGGCAGAGGGAGAAGCAGGCTCCCTGTGGGGAGCCCAATGCGGGACTCAGATTCCATCCCAGGAACCCGGGATTCTGACCTGAGCCAAAGGCAGAGGCTCAACCACTGAGCTGCCCAGGTGCCCTCAAAGCTAAATTTTTAAAGGTGAATTGATTTAAAAGTAAGTTAAAGGAAATGTTATTTTTGTGTAGATGGTAGGCATATATGGCAAAAGTTCCAACTGCAGCTCATGAATGACTCAGTTTAGAAGCATTACACTATTGACTTACTTCACTCAGCATAATACCCTCCAGTTCCATCCACGTTGAAGCAAATGGTGGGTATTTGTTGTTTCTAATGGCTGAGTAATATTCCATTGTATACATAGTCAATCGGAGAAGGACAAACAGTGTATGTTCTCACTTATTTGGGGAATATGAATAATAGTGAAGGGGAATATAAGGGAAGGGAGAAGAAGAAATGTGTGGGAGATATCAGAAAGGGAGACAGAACATAAAGACTTCTAACTCTGGGAAATGAACTAGGGGTGGTGGAAGGGGAGGAGGGCGGGGGGTGGGGGTGAATGGGTGACGGGCACGGAGGGGGACACTTGACGGGAGGAGCACTGGGTGTTATTCTGTATGTTGGTAAATTGAACACCAATAAAAATTAATTTATAAAAAAAAAAAAAAAAAAAAAAAAAAGAATCCTGAAAAGTAAAAAAAAAAAAAAAAAAAAAAAAAAAGAAGCATTACACTAGATCTTAGGGGAAAGGCTCCCAGTGTTTCCCCATTGAGAATGATATTTGCTGTGAGCTTTTCGTAGATGGCTTTTAAGATGTCAAGGAAAGTTCCCTCTATCCCTACCCTCTGAAGAGTTTTGATCAGGAATGGATGCTGTATTCTGTCAAATGCTTTCTCTGCATGTAATGGGAGGATCATATGGTTCTTGGTTTTTCTCTTGCTGATATGATGAATCACATTGATTGTTTTACGAGTGTTGAACCAGCCTTGTGTCCCGGGGATAAATCCTACTTGGTCATGGTGAATAATTTTCTTAATGTGTTGTTGGATCCAATTGGCTAGTATCTTGTTGAGAATTTTTGCATCCATGTTCATCAGGGATATTGGTCTGTAATTCTCCTTTTTGGTGGGGTCTTTGTCTGATTTTGGAATTAAGGTGATGCTGGCCTCATAGAATGAATTTGGAAGTACTCCATCTCTTTCTATCTTTCCAAACAGCTTTAGTAGAATAGGTATGATTTTCTTTAAACGTTTGATAGAATTCCCCTGGGAAGCCATCTGGCCCTGGACTCTTGTGTCTTGGGAGGTTTTTGATGACTTCTTCAATTTCCTCCCTGGTTATTGGCCTGGTCAGGTTTTCTATTTCTTCCTGTTCCAGTTTTGGTAGTTTTTGGCTTTCCAGGAATGCGTCCATTTCTTCTAGATTGCCTAATTTATTGGCGTAGAGCTGTTCATAATATGTTTTTAAAATCGTTTGTATTTCCTTGGTGTTGGTAGTGATCTCTCCTTTCTCATTCATGATTTTATTAATTTGAGTCTTCTCTCTCTTCTTTTTAGAAGCATTACACTAGCATAAAGTTACCAGGCATAAAACTCAGGCACTTTCAAATGATGACATCCAGCAGTTAAGAGTATGCTGAGCTGGATAGCAAAGCCTCACAGAAATGATGAGATAGACCTTTTCACATCACAATTGTAGAACAGGTCCTAACTATTCAGACACACTTAAAACTCTCCAAGAACAAATAGTTAAAAGTAATAAAGGATAGGGTGTTTTATTTCTTTAATCCCCCACCTCCCTTTTCTGTATGTTACTCATCTCTATCTACTTTCTGAACATCATACTCCTTACCCCTGCATCATTCTTACCATTTTTACCTGAAGCTTTGGCCCTATTCCTACTTATACTAATCCAGTCTGGAGTCTTGGATTTCTTTAAAAGCCTCAACATTGACCACATCAAACATCAGGGAAGCAAAATGCTTCTTCCTCTCAGTGTAGACATCTCTCTCTCTCTCAACTTCTCTGTGTGCGTGTATGTGTGTAATGCTTCTAAACTGAGTCATTCATGAGCTGCAGTTGTGACTTTTGCATTGTGGGAGGTAGTGGAGGCAGTTAGGCAGTTATACTCATGGGTTTCTATCTTTATTCCCATTTCAAACACATTTTCTAGTAAGCTAGCTCTTATATTAAATGATGGAGTAGAAGGAAACTCTGTTAAAAATTTAGCATTAAGGTAGTTGAAACATTAGTAAGGAAGAGAGGAAACCCAACTTTAAAGCTTCACAATTTACTGCTTTCAAGAGGTAGGGATCTTTGGAATGGACTATGGTTTTCCAAACTTCAGTCATCTACCACATTCCCAGTTTTTGCCATGTCCTATTACAACCTATACTCTAGTTTACTTAAGATTTTTCTTTAAGTCAATTAATTTTCTTTACCTTGCCTTATCTTAAGCAATGACACTTGTCAAATTATGGTTTTATGTCCTAGTTACATTTTTTCTATACAACTTAAAATGTGTAATATGCAACATTTACTGAATAAGTACTATGTGAACCAGATGCTGTGCTAAGTGCTTATATGGATTACCTCATATAAGACTCACATTAAGCCTATGAATTAAATACTACCCTATTCTCATTTTACAGAGGAGGAAACTGAGACACAGAAGATTAACATGCTAAAAGCCACATAGCTAGAAATCTTTAAGGATGAAAAAATTCAGCAAAGTTGTAGGATATAAAATCAACACACAAAAAATCAGTTGTTTTTCTAAAGACTAACAATAATCTGAAAAGGAATATATGAAATCAATCTCCTTTACAATGGCATGGAAAAGAATAAAATATCTAAGAATAAACTTAACCAAAGAAGTGAAAGACTTCTACAACTGACAATTACAAAATGATGCAGAAAGAAATTAAAGAAATACAAATTAATTGACAGATATCTGTGTTCATGATTTGGAAGACTTAATATTGTTAACATGGCAAGATTACTCCAACTGATCTATAGATTCTATGCAATCCCTATAAAAATATCAATGAAAATTTTTTTAGAACTAGAAATATGCATTTAAAAATTTATATGGTATTTCAAGAGACCCCCAAAATAGTCAAGGATTGGTATTTCAGAAGAGATTTTATTTTAATTTCTCTGCTTGGGCATATTTTTATATTTTTAAGGGATATATGCATTTCTTTGAAATGTCTATTCAGGTCCTATGCTGATTTTTTATAGTTGTCTGTCTTTTCCTTTTCAATTTTATGAAAGAGTGGTTCTTTTTCTGTGATATGAGTTGCAAATATTTTCTTAGTTTTTCTTATCTTTTTAATTTGCTTATGTTTTTTCCAATAAAAAAGTATTTTTAATGTAGTTAAATTTCTCAATCTTTTTAAAAAATGTCTTCTGAATTTTGAGTCATAGCTTAAAGGCCTTCTTCCACTTCAAGATTATAAAGGAATTTGCCCATGTTTTCTTTTGGTACTTCTGTGGTTTCATTTCTCTTTAAATTTAAATCATTGATACATTTGGAGTTTAGTCTACTATGTAGCATGGTATATGAATCCAACTTTATCTTTTTCCAGCATCATTTATAAAAAATTCCATCTATAGCACATTGATTTGAGATACTATATACTATATACTATATACTAAATTCCTGTGTCTATTTTAGTCTATTTCTGGGCTATTTCTGTACCAATACTACACTTTTTTTAACTTCTGAGGCTTTATAATATGTTTCAATTTTTTATTTTTATTTTCAAAAATTTCCAGTTATTTTGACCTGCTTATTTTCCATATGAACTCTAAAATTCCCTTCAAAAAATATTATTGACATTTTGTTAGGATTGCATTGCATTTATAAATTAACTTAAACAGAATATCTTTACAATGTGAATTTTCCCTACTCACAGAGTATATCTTCCCACTTGTTCAGATATATACTTTTGTCCTTCATTTGTGTTTTCCTCATATGTTTTGTACATTTTTTGCTAAGCATTTTGTCTTTTTTGTTTCTATTGCAAAAAGGATCTATTCCAATGTATCTTCTAATGAATTGCTTGTATGTAGTAAAGATATTGATTGATTGATTCCTGTAAATTAACTTTATATTCTACCATTCTATTGAATTCTCACTCTGTCTCTTTATGTCTCTCTCATTCTGTGTGTGTGTGTGTGTGTGTGTGTGTGTGACTGCAGAGAAACAGAGAGAGAGAAAAGAGGAGGAGGGAGAGAGGGAGGAGAGAAGAAGGGAGGGAGGGAGAGAGGTTTACCAAGTGATTCTTTCCCTTTAGAAAAAAGTTTTTTAAGCAAAAATTAATATCCTCAGAGAATTAAGAAATTATTGAATCCATAGAGTAAGAGTGGGATTATATGGAAAAATAACAAATAAAAAAATATACTTTTAAATTGCTTTAAAAAATAGGCAATTTAATCAAAATACTGGGAGATAAAGTAGAATCTTCTTAAAAAGCAAAATAGCCAAAAGCTACACAAGAAAAAATGGCCAATTTGAATCACCATATATCTATTGAACCGAATTAATAATTCATAACATTCCAAATTAGAGGGCACCAGGCCCAGATGAATTCCATCAAACCTTAAAGGAAGAAATCATACTAATTCTCTATGATGTATTCCAGAAGATAGAAACAGAAGGAATATGTCTTAACCCATTCTAGAGGTCTGCAACACCCTACTGCAAAAACCAAAGACATTCCAAGAAAAGAAAAATAGAGACCAATATCTCTCATGAACACAAATGTACAACCCCTCAGCAAAATATTAGCAAGTTAAATCCAAACAATGTATACATAGGATTTTTACACAGTGGCCAAGTGGGATTTATCCCAGGTATACAAGGCTAGTTCAACATCCAAAAGCAATTCATGTAATCCATCACATCAACAGGCTAAAAAAGAAAAATCAAATTATATCAATAAATGCAGAAGAACATTTGACCATATCCAACAGCCATTCATGATGGAAACTAGGAATAGAGGGCAATTCAATGAAAATATCTATAAAAGGCCCATAGCTAACATCATATTTAATGGTGAGAAACTAGAAGCTTTTCCACTAAGATCAGGAACAAGACAAGGATATTATCCTTACGACTCCTTTTCAACATTGTACTGGAAGGTCTATTTACCAATAAGACAAGAAGGGGATATAAAAGGTATATTGATTGGGAAGGAAGAAATAAAACTGCCATTGTTTACAGATGACATGACTATGTAAGAAATCCAAAAAAATTGACCCAAAAATTCCTAGAATTAATAAGCAATGATTGCAAGGATGCAAGATATAAGGTTAATATACAAATGTCAATCACTTTCCTATATATCATCGATGAACAAGTGGATTTGAAATTAAAAACATAATACCATTTACACAAGCATACAAAAATGAAATAGTATAAATCTAATAAAATATGCAAAAGATCTCCATGAGGAAAACTACAAAACTCTGATGAAAGAAATCAGTAAAGAACTAAATAAATGGAGGGATAATCCATGTGTATGTATAAGAAGACTCAATAGTATCAAGATATACGTTTTTCCCACCTTTATCTATAGATACAGTGTAATTCCAATAAAAATCCTAGGACACTGTTTTGTGGATATTAAAAAACTGATTCTAAAGTTTATACAGAGAAACAAAAGACTCAGAATGGCTAACACACTATTGAAGGAGAACAAAGTTGAAGGACTAACACTCTCCAACTTCAAGACTTACTAATAAAGCTACAGTAATTAAGACAATGTGGTTTGGTGAAAGAATAGACAAATAGATCTGTGGAACAGAGTGGACATGAATGGACTCAGATAAATATAGTCAACTGATCTTTGACAAAGGAGCAAAATGCAATGGAGCAAAGATAATGTCTTCAATAGATGGCACTGGAATAACTGGGCATCCATATACCAAAAAGAAGGAGGAGGAGGAGAAGAAATAAGAAGAATCTAGATACAGACCTCACAAACTTCACAAAATTTAACTTAAAATAGATCATAGACCTAAATGTAAAATGAAAAACTATAAAAATCCTGAAAGATAACATAGGAAGAAACTTAGATGACCTCGGATATGGTAATGCCTTTTTAGATACAACTCTGAAGCATGATCCATGAAAGAAATAATTGAAAATCTGGATTTTATTAAAATGGAAATCTGCTATGTGAAAGACATTGTCAGAAAAACAAAGAGACAAACCACAAACTGGGACAAAATATTTGCAAAATATATATCTGATAAAAGACGATTATCCAAAATACACAAAGAACTTCTAAAATTCAATGATAAGAAAACAACTCAACCTAAAAATGGGCCAAAGACCTTAACAGACCTCACCAAAGAAGATATACAAATGGCAAATAAGCATATGAAAAGATGTTCCACATCACATGTCACTTAAGTAATACAAATTAGAAACAATAATGAGATATAACTACACACCTAATAGAATGATGAAAATCCAGAACACAAATAACAGGAAATTCTGACCAGGATATGGAGCAACAGGAACACTTATTCATTACTGGTGGGGATGCAAAATGGTACAGCAACTTTTGATGACAGTTTGGCAGTTTGTGGTTTTTTTTTGTTTGTTTGTTTGTTTTGCAAAACTAAATATGCTCTTACATATAATCTGACAATTGCACTTTTAGATACTTACCCAGCAGAATTGAAAACTTATGTCCACACAAAAATCTATACACAGATTTTTTAAAATTTTTATTTATTTATGATAGTCACAGAGAGAGAGAGAGAGGCAGAGAGAGGCAGAGACATAGGCAGAGGGAGAAGTAGGCTCCATGCACCGGGAGCCCGACGTGGGATTCGATCCCGAGTCTTCAGGATCGCGCCCTGGGCCAAAAGCAGGCGCTAAACCACTGCGCCACCCAGAGATCTCTGTACACAGATGTTTATAGCAGCTTTATTCATAAAAAGACATGGAGGAATTTTAAATGCATATTATTAAGTGAAAGAAGCCGATCTGAAAATGCTACATATTATATGATTCCAACTCTATGACATTCTGGGAAAGGCAAAACTATGAAGATAGTAAAAGGATCAGTGATTGTCCACAGTTAACAGAGAGGGAGGGATGAATAGGTGCAGCAGGGAGGATTTTTAGGGCAGTGAAAGTATTCTGTATGATACTATAACAGTGCATACATGTCACTGTATATTTGTAAAAACCCATGGTATGTACAACATCAAGCATGAATCTTAATGTAAACTATGGACTTTGGATGATTATTTTTGTCCACGTAGGCTCGTCAATTGTAATAAATGTACTGCTTTGGTGTAGGATTTTGAGAGTAGAGGTGGTTATGGATATATGAGGACAGGGAATCATTGTACCTTCCCTCTCTTTTGCTGTAAATTTATAACTGTTCTAAAAAATAAAGTTTTTCTTTTTTAAAAAAGCTAAGCCAAAAAGTAAAGATCTAAAAAATGAGAGAGAAAAGATAATAAAATTTGAGCATTGATCTGGGGGGTCTAATATCCACCTAATCAGAGTTCAGAACAAAACATAAGGATGAAATTATCAAATATATAGTGCAAGAAAATTTTCCAGAACTGAGGGATACAAGTCTCTAGCGTACTTAGTGAGTCCACGAAATGCCCAGTAAAATGAATAAAAAGAGACTAACCGCTCAATTTGCTTATTATCAATGGGAACTGGTCTGTAGTAAGCTTATGTCATGAAAGATACTGCTCTTTTTCAGTAGCTCTAATTTAAGCCTTGGGAATCCATTATAGCCACTTCAGTGGGGTTTTCATTAGAATCAATTGTCTGAGCCAAGGTACTAATAAGGCCCCAGTCACAGGCCCAACCCCTGGGTGGGCCATTCAATCTATTCTGTTCCTTGGCCGGCCTTTAAGCACTGAACATGAGGAAGGCAGATTTAGAAAGTACAGATGGGTGGGTGCAAAACCAACCCCAGTATGAGAAAAAATACTCCAAATATCTGTCCTAGTGGAAGTTCTGTATCTTTGTATAAAAAAGGCAGCCTCCTCATTTTGGAAAACCAAAATTTATAAATTATTTTTGTAGTTAATTACTATCTACAGAGTAGGCTAGATCTGGACTTTGAAATATTCTCTGGAGAAGGAAATTGTTGGATTCTGTGTGTTTTTTTGGTGGATTCCTAGTTTTCTTTGTTAACATAAAAATTCAAGCAAAAGCCCAAAAGTAATTTTTCAGGCTAGCATTTCCAGGCACATGAATTTTATATGCCAGTCAGATTTATTGTAATAGGAATAGAATTAATTAAGTCAGCTGCTTCTAAATGATGTTTGTGATTGATTTTCCAAAGCACCTTGGAGACTGCCCGTTTATCTCCTACTGTTCTCAGAAAAAAATTTTTTTTGAACTTTTTGGTCAGGCACAAGCTATTTCCCACCCATCCTCTTTGGCAACTGCTACTACACAGCACCACATGTTCTTTTCACCCAAATTGCTGGACTTTACCATGGCTCTCTGGGTTTTTCTTCCTCCCTACAGTTGTTGCTTTTTGGTCAAATTCTCTTTGAATGATCTCTTTGTTTTCCTGTCTCTCTCTTTCATGTTCACTTTCTAATGAATCTTTCAGTAAAATCCAATAGGCTTTTTACAGGGAAAAATCAATAGGAATAAAAACATCTTCTTTTACTCCAGATTTTTCTTCCATTTTAAAATGTGATATTTTATTTACCTTGGAGATGTTTTTAAGTTTTCAAAAGTGAATATTAAACAAGCCACAGTATGAGACAGTGAAGAGTCCATTAACCTTTCTTATCATTTGTAAAAGGCAGTCACTAAGTTGCCCAGAGGGAATGCCACTTTAATATAAGTAACTTCTTTTTTTTAAGCAACTGCTTTCTCATTGGTCTCTGTCTAAGCACTCTGAGTAGAATCCTCCCTGTAAAATGAAGAAACTGAGAGACAGTCTCATCATGATTTGATGAGGGCCACATGGCTGGTCTGTGGCATTCAGAAGTAGCCTGGTAAACCCAGGACTCCAGACAGTCTTCCCACTCAAATGTAAATCATTTAAACTCAGATTTAAGTATAATACCTTGCCTTGGTCTCAGTGCCATAGCAGTCATTTTATTGTTTCTGGCAGAGAAGAGGGAGGAAAATGAAAACTAATATAGTGGTTGAAAGTTAAATCTTTTTAACAGACTCAAAAAGAAATTCACTATTTTCCTTCAGTTCTTCCTTTTGCACACCAGACTTGGTCCTACTTGAAGAACATATGAAAAATCATTAGTTTGTCTTCTCTGGGGATAACTATCCCTGCTCTAGTGGTACAAACGATGGAAAAAGAATCAGAAGACCCAGGTGCTGGTACTAGCTGGGTCACTAAACAAGTTGTGTTACTGTAGGCAAGCTGTCTCATGACTCTCGCCTTCAGTTTTCCTCTGTAAGAATAATAGTTGCAGCAGAAAATCTCTAAGTTCATTTTAGTCCCAAATTTCCTTGATGCTATGATCAATTAAAAAAAAACACTCTTTGAATAAGCACATGAAGTAAATAGAAAATTAAGAAAAGAGAATAGAACAGAAGATAATGCATAAAGAAAAACTCAAAGAGGCATGAAGCAAAGTATGAGATGCTATTAGCAACCTAGGAATAGATTTAGATATTGTTTGATATAAATCAGTCCTTTTATAGAAAACTTGAAGACTTGGATTAGATGGTCAATCCTCCCAAAATTGTTAATTTTTTGTAGGTTGATATAGTTATCGATCAAAAGGGATAGGCCAAAAGCAAGGAGTCTTGACCTTAAGAGACAAAGAATATAGAAAGATGGAACCTGACCAATAAAAGATCTTAGCACTACTTATTAACCCGCACAAGATGGGCATCATTATTTTAACCAAACACTAATGACATCATTGGAAATATAACAGAATGTTTGACATTTGGCAAACATTTTATGAAGCTCTGTACCCTTGGACCCAAAGATAGCCAACTAAACTCATGTTGCTATAATCAGTATCTCTTTTAAGTATGTCTCTTCTGTTTTGCGTTGTAATAAATGAGTCAGCTTAACTAACTTTTAGAAAGCTCTTCTTCCAGGACCATGATTCTCAAATTTAGGTGTGCATAAAAATTATCTCAGGGAAGTTGTTAAGATGCTGATTCCAGGGTACCACTCCTGAGATTGTGATTCAGTAGTTCTGTAATGAAACCAACCAATGTATATCTTTAGAAATATTCCTGGTGACTCTAATGCAAGTCAAAGCATATTTTGAGAAACTCTGGCATAAAAGAATAGATCAGACTTCTTCTACCTGGAACCTATTTATAGATGATCCATTAAAACAAGGTCTTCCAAGCAAAGAGTTTCCTATAGTGAGTTTTCTACTATCTCAGAAAGCATAAGCAATACACAGAAAATTCAGGAAAAATTCATATCCAAAGATAGGATTTACTGACTGAAATAAATATAGGTTGCTTATTATCTTCTCTGTCTTTAGCATCTTTTTTTTTTATTTATGATAGTCACAGAGAGATAGAGAGAGGCAGAGACATAGGCAGAGGGAGAAGCAGGTTCCATGCACCGGGAGCCTGACGTGGGATTCGATTCCGGGTCTCCAGGATCACGCCCTGGGCCAAAGGCAAGCGCCAAACCGCTGCGCCACCCAGGGATCCCTGTCTTTAGCATCTTCACTGTCACCTTTACTGGTTTTATTCCTTAAGCATTTTAGCATGGCCTAATCTATCCCCAGACATTATTTTACTAAACTTTTCAGCAGCATTTAGAACATTTCATGTCCCCCAGACTAATGACTGCTCTCACTCTTTTGGAACTCTTTCTTCCCTTGACTTTTGTAACAACATGCTCTCAAGATTTAACTTAACTTTCTGACATGGACTACTCAATTCCTTTGTGATTGCCTTCCAATCCCCATTATTTATGGGATACTGACCTTGTTCTAGGCCCTCTCCTCATTCTAAACACTCTTCTTGGGCAAGGTTATCTTCTCAAGGGATTCAATAAATATCTTTTTGTTGACATCTACTAAGTCTGAATCTCCAGAGCAGATTTTTCTCTTAATATAAATAGCTAACTATCTACTTGACTTTGCCTCTTAAATGGTACCTGAGCATCTCTACCTCAGAATGTCTAAAACTGAATTTGCAAAACTCAACAGATCTATTGGAAAATCTAGCCAGGAAAATTAGGCTAAATAAATAAATAAATAAAAACCATCAGATATGGGAAAGAATAATTAAAACTATCTTTATTTGCAGCTAACATGATCCTATAATGGGAAAAACCTAAAGAATCCACTAAAAAACTATTGGAGCTAATAAGCAAGTTCAGCAAGGTTTTAGGATACAAATAAATATACAAAAACTATATGTATTTCTATACACTGGCAATTAACAATCCAAAGATAAAATTAAGAAAACAATTCCTTATGTTTCAACATATAAGAATATCAAAAAGAAAGAAGTTTAGGATAGGAATACATTTAACCAAAGTAGTGTAAGAATTATACACTAGAAATTAGAAAACATAATTGAAAGACATTAAAGAAGATACAATACAATACAAATGACCTAAATTTAAAAATGAATGAAGAATTTGAATAGACACAATGGCTAATAAGCACATTAAAAAGCGCTCAACATCAGTAATGATTAGGAAAATGTAAATCAAAACCACAGTGAAATACCATTTCACATCTATTTGGATGGCTATCACTTTTAAAAAGGACAATAACAATTTCTGGCAAGGATGTGGATAAATGGGACCACTCATACATTGCTGGTGGGAATGCAAATGGTGCAGCCATTGTGGAAAGCAGTTTGGCATTCCTCAAAAAGTTAAATATCTATATTGAGAGATACTAGATGACTCAGCAATTCTACTCCTAGGTATTACCCAGGAGAATTTAAAAACATATGATCACACCAAAATTTGTACATAAATGTACATAACAATATTATTCATAATAACCAAAAAGTGGAAACAAACCAAATGTCCATCTACTAATGAATGAATAAATAAAATATAGTATATTGACACAATGGAATATTGTTAGGCAATAAAGAAGAATGAAATGCTTGTACATGCTACAATATGAATGAACCTTGAAAAGATTATTCTAAATGAAAGAAATCAAATACAAAAGTTCATATAACATGCAATCCCATTTATATGAAATGTCCAGAATAGGCAAATCCATAGAGACAAAAAGTTGATTAGTGGTTGTCAGATGCTGGAGGAAGGGAGACATGGTAAGTGATAGTAATGGGTACAGGGCTTCTTTTGGGAGTGATGAAGATGTTCTGGAATTAGATAGTGATGATGGTTCCACAACTCTTGAATATATTAAAAACCACTGAATTGTACAACTATAAATGGTGCATTTTTTATGGGCATTAACAATTCACAGAAGAAATACTAATGGTACTACAGTTAAAATATGTAATTTTTCAGCCTAAATACAGTGGCTGCCACCTTCATGAGGAAAGGGAGATTTGGAGATATACAGATCCCCACACAGAGGGAAGAAGTCCATTTGAAGGCAGAAGCAAAGATTTCAGTGATGCATCTATAACCCAAGGATTGCCCAAAGCCATGAGAACCTGGGAACAGGCCAAAAAAAAAAAAAAGACATGTGAGAGAATAATTTCTTGTTTTTAAACTACCAAGTTTGTTGGTTATTTATGGCAGTCCCAGGAAACTAATATACTCTACTAAGAATCTATCCTATGGAAATGCTTCTGAAAGTGGGCAAAGATAACTTATAACGTAGTAGTGAGCTCATTGCAACATTCTGTATAATCTCAAAAAATAGAGGTAACTTAAATGTCTGTCAATACATAATCTGTAAATAAATTACAGTACATTCCAATGTATGTGGTATGTCATTCAGCTATTAAGAATGAATTCTTGCACTGACAGAGAAGGATATCTATGATATACTTCTTATTTTTAACGTTTTAATTCCAGTTAGTTAACATACAGTGTTATATTAGTTTCAGGTGTAAAATAAAATTATTCAACAATACCATACATCAGCCAGTGCTTATCACCTATTTCACACATTCCCCCACCCACCTCCTCTCTGGCAACCATTACTTGTTCTCTATAATTTAGAGTCTGTTTCTTGGTTTTTCTCTCTCTTTTTTTCCCTTTGCTGATTTGTTTTGTTTCTTAAAGTCCACGTATGCGTGAAATCATATGGCATTTGGCTTCCTCTGACTGACTTATTTCACTTCGGATTATACTTTCCAGCTCCATCCATATCACTGCAAACAGCAGAATTTCATTCTTTTGTATTGCTGAATGATATTCTGATACATATATATATATCTAATATATATCTTTATCCATTCATCAGTTGATACACACTTGGGCTGCTTCCATAATCTGGCTATTGTAAATAATGCTGATATAAACACAGAGGTGCATGTATCCCTTTGAATTCGTGTTTTGTATTCTTTTGGTAAATACCCAGTAGTGTAATTACTGGTTCATAAGATAGTTCTATTTTTAACCTTTTGAAGAACCTCCATACTGTTTTCCATAGCAGCTGCACCAGTTTGCATTCCCACCAACAGGGCAAGAGAGTACCTTTTTCTCTACATCCTTACCAATGCCTGTTGTTTATTGTATTTTTTATTTTAACCATTTTGACAGGTATGAGGTGATTATTTCACTGTAGTCTTGATTTACATTTCCCTGATGATAAGTGATGTTGAGCATCTTTTCATGTGTCTGTTGGCCATCTGTACGGCTTCTTGGAGAAATGTCTAATTATGCCTTCTGCCCATTTTTTAATTGGATTTGTTTTTTGGGTCTTGAGTTTTGTAATTTCTTTATATATTTTGGATATTAACACTTTATCAGATATGTCATTTGCAAATATCTTCTCCCATTCTGTAGGTTACCTTTCAGTTTTTTATTGTTACCTGTATATGCAGAAGTTTTTCATTTTTTTTAAAAAAAGAAGTTTTTTATTTTGATGTAGTCCCAACAGTTTTTTTGCCTTTGCCTCCCTTGCCTCAGGAGACATATCTAAAAAAAAGTTGCTAAGGCTGATGTCAAAGATGTTACTGCCTGTGTTCCCTTCTAGGATTTATAGTTTTAGGTCTCATATTTAGGTCTTTAATCAATTTTTAATTTATTTTTGTGTATAGTGTAATAAAGCAGTCCAGTTTCATTCTTCTGCATTTTGGTGTCCAGTTTTTCCAACCACCATTAGTTGAAGAGACTGTTTTTTTCCCATCGGATAGTCTGTCCTGCATTGTAGAAGATTAATTGACCATACAATCGTAGGTTTATTTCTCGGTTTTCTATTCTGTAATGTTGATCTGTGTGTCTATTTTTGTGCCGATATCATACTGTTTTGATTACTACAGCTTTGTAATATAACTAGGACTCTGGAATTGTGATGCCTCCAGCTATGCTTTTCCTTTTCACAATTGCTTTGGCTATTTGAGATTTTAGAATTTTAAAATTTGTATTTTTAGAATTTGTACGGAAACAAGAATTATTCTAGTTCTGAAAAAAAAATGTTGGTATTTTTGGTAGGGATTCCATAACTGTGTAGAGTGCTTTGGGTGGTGTAGACATTTTAACAATATTTATTCTTCCAATTCATGAACACGGAATATCTTTCCATTTCTTTGTATCATCTTTGATTTCTTTCATCAATGTTTCATAGTTTTCAGAGTACAAGTCTTTTACCTCTTCGATGAGATTTATGCTTAGGTACCTTATTATTTTGGGTGGAATTGTAAATGGGATGGGTTTTTTTTTTTATTTCTCTGCTGCTTCATGATTGGTGTACAAAAATGCAATAGATTTCTTTACATTGATTTTGTATCCTGCAACTTTACTGAATTCTTTTATCAGTTCCAGCAATTTTTTTGTGAAGTCTCTAGGATTTTCTATAGATGTATCATGTTATCTGCAAATAGTGGATGTTTTACTTCTTCCTTACTGATTTAGATGCCTTTTATTTCTTTCTGTGATCTGACTGCTGTGGCTAGGACTTCTAGTACTGTGCTGAATAAAAGTGATGAGAGTGGACAACTCTGTCTTGTTCCTGACTGTAAGGGAAAAGCTCTCAGTTATTCCCCATTGAGGATGATGTTAGCTGGAGAGTTTTCATAGGTGGCCTTTATTATGTTGAGGTATGTTCCCTCTAAACCTTCTTTGTTGAGGTTTTTTATCATGAAGAGATGTTGTATTTTGTCAAGTGCTTTTTCTTCATCTATTGAAATGATCATTTGGTTCTTATCTTTTCTCTGATTGATGAGATCTATCACATGGATTGATTTGTGAATACTGAACCAACTTGCATCCCAGAAATAAATCCCACTTGATCATGATGAATGATTTTTTAATGTATTGTTGCATTTGATTTGCTAGTATTTTGTTGAGGATTTTTGCATCTGTGTTCATCAGGGATATTGGCTTGAGGTTCTGTGTTTTAGTGGTGTCTTCGTCCAGTTTTGCTATCAGTGATGCTGGCTGCCCTCCTAGAATGAATTTAGAAGTTTTCCTTCCTTTTCTATTTTTTGGAATAGTTTAAGAAGAATAGATATCAACTCTTAAAATATTTGGTAGAATTTGCTGTGAAGCCATCTGGTTCTGGACTTTTGTTTGTTGGGAGTTTTTGATTACTGATTCAATTTCCTTACTAGTTATCAATTTTCTATTTCTTCCTGTTTTAGTTTTGGTCGTTTATATGTTCCTAGGAATTTATCCATTTCTAGGTTGTCCAATTTGTTAGCATATAGCTTTTCATAATAGTGTCTTAAAATTATTTGTATTTCTGAGGTGTTGATTGTTATTTATCCTCTCTCATTTGTGATTTTGAGTTCTTTTTCTTTTTTTCTTGATATGTCTGACTAGAGGTTTATCAATTGTATTCATTTTTTTCAAAGAAGCAGCTCCTAGTTTCATCAATCTGTTCTATATTCTTTTCAGTTTCTCTGTCATTTACTTCTGTTCTATTCATTATTATTTCCTTCTTTCTGTTGGTTTTAGGTTTTGTTTGCTGTTTGTTTTCTAGCTACTTTAGGTATAAGGTTATATTGTCTCCTTGAAACTTTTTTTGCTTCTTGATGTAGACCTGTAGTGCTATAAACTGCCCTCTTAGAATCATTTTTTGTTGCATCCCAAAGGTTTAAGAGCATTGTGTTTTCATTTTCATTATTTTCTATGTAATTTTTAACTTTTTCTCTGATTTCCTGGTTGATCTATTGATTGTTTAGTAGCATGCTGTTTAACTTCCTTGTATTTGTGGTCTTTCCAGATTTTTTCCTGTGGTTGACTTCCAGTCTCATGGCATTGTGGTCAGAAAGGATCCATGGTATGACTTCAATCTTTTTTTAATTAGTTGAGGCTTATTTTATGGGCTAATATGTGATCTATTCTGAAGAATGTTCAATATGCTCTTGAAAAGAATGTGTATTCTGCTGTTTTAGGATGGAATGTTCTGAATATATCTATTAAATCCATCTGGTCCAGTGTATCATTCAAAGCCATTGTTTCCTTGTTGATTTTCTGTTTAGATTATCTGTCTATTGATATAAGCAGGGTGTTAAAGTCCTCCAATATTATTGTATTATTACTGATTACTTCCTTTATGTTTGTTAACTTTTTAATGCATTTAGGTGCTCCTTTGTTGGGTGCATAAATATTTGCAATTGTTCTATATTCTTGTTCAGTTGTCCCCTTTATAATTAGATAGTGCCCTCTTTGGCTCTTGTTACAGTCCTTGTTTTAAAGTCTAGTTTGGGAATGCCTAGGTGGCTCAGTGGTTGAGCATCTTCAGCTTGGGGTGTGTTCGTGGGGTGCTGGAATCAAGTCCTATGTTGGGTTCAATGCAGGGAGCCTGTTCTCCCTCTGTCTATGTCTCTACCTATGTCTCTGCATCTCTCTGTGTGTCTCTCATGAATAAATAAATAAATAAAATATTTAAAAAAATAACTTCTAGTTTGTCTGATAGAAGTATTGCTTTGCTACTCCCGCTTTCTTTTGACATCCATTTGTGTGATGGATGTTTCTCCATTCCCTTACTTTCAACTCTCAGGTGTCTTTAGATCTAAAATGAGTCTCTTGTAGGCAGCATATAGATGAGTCTTGCTTTTTTTTTAGCTATTCGGTCACCCTATGTCTTTTGATTGGAGCATGTAGTCCATTTACATTCAAAGTAATCATTGATAGACATGTATTTATTGCCATTTTATTACCTGTTTTTTTGGGTGTTTCTGAAGATTTTCTCTGATCCTTTCTTGTCTCTTTTTCATGTTTTTCTGGTTTTCGTTAGTGATATGTTTGGATTTCTTCCTCTTTATTTTTTGCATGTTTATTAGTGGTTTTAATTCGTGGTTACCATTAGGTTTGTATATAACATCTTCTGCATATAGCAGTCTATTCTAAATTAATGGTCATTTAAGTTTGAACCCATTTTTATTCCTCTCCTCCCCATGTTTTAAGTATATGGTATCCTACTTCACTTTTTTTTATTTTGTGAGTCTCTTGACTGATTTTTACAAATATACTTATTTTACTGCTTTTGGGCTTCCTACCTTCCTTACTCTTACTTACAGTCTTTCCACTCAAAAAGTCCCTTCTCACATTTCTTGCAGGACTAGTTTAGTGGTAATGAACTCTTTTAACCTTTGTTTGTCTGGGAAACTCTATCTCTCCTTCTCATCTGAATTATAACCTTGCTGCATAGAGCATATTCTTGGCTGCAGATTTTTCACATTCAACACTTTGAATATCAAGCCACTCCTTTCTGGCTTGGAAAATTTCTGCTGAAAATTTGCCTAAAAGCCTTACAGAGGTTTCCCTTGTATGTAACTCTTCTTTTGTCTTAATGCTTTTAAATGTTTTTTCTTTATCAATATATTTTGGGTTTTTTTAAAGCTTTTATTTATTTATTCCTGAGAGACACAGAGAGAAGCAGAGACATAGAGGAAGAAGCAGTTTCCTCACAGGGAGCCCAATGTGGGACTCGATTCCTGGATGGGGTCACGCCCTGAGCCAAAGACAGATGCTAAATCGCTGAGCTACCCAGGCATCCCTCTTTATCAATATATTTTGCCATCTTAATTATGTCTTGGTGTGTATCTGCTTTTGTTGACCTTGTTAGAAGTTCTCTATGCTTCCTGGACCTGGATATCTGTTTCCTTCCCCAGATTAGGGAAGTTTTTCTCTCTCTTTTTCAGCTTGATTACTTTCCATTATTCTGTCTTATAGGTCATTAATTCCTCTGTTTCTTTCATCCTGCTGTTAATTCTATCAAGCATGTTTCTCATTTAATTTATCGAGCCTTTTATTTCTGCTATGTTATTCCTTATCTCTCTGTTAATGGTCTCACTCATGACTTCCACTCTTTTCTCAAGTTCAGTGAATATCTTTATGATAATTACTTTAAATTCTTTATCAAACATTTTACTTATATCTTTTTCACTTAGACCTCTGGTTATGGCCTTGTCCTGTTCTTTCATTTATGACAAATTTTTCTGCCTTCTTATTTTGTCTAAGTCTCTGTTTCTGCTTCTCTGTGTTAAAAAAGTCAGCTACTTCTGTTCTTGAAGGTAATGGCATTAGGAGGAAGAGGTCATGTAGTTCCCTGTAATGTAGTGTTCCCTGCTCCCCAGGGCCTAGGACTACCAGGAATGTCTCCAGTGCATGCTACATGGGCCCTGATGTTATATCCTGGCTGCTTTATCTTCTAGGCTATCTCATTTGCAGAGGTTCTCTTTGCCTGTTGTGGGCAGTGTTTGATCCCTGGCCTAAATGTGGTGAGTTTTAACTAGGTGTGTTCTGGTCTGATTGAGAAATGAGACCTGCTGCCACTGTCACCAGATCCGAGGTTCTGCAAAACTTCTGGTTAGGAGATAGAGTGTGAGCAGAGATTTTGTCCAGTCTTCTAGTGGAAGAAGCCCACCTTGCTGGGACTGAGGCAAGCATGACAGGGAAGGGCAGCTCCACTGGAACATGGGGGGCTGGGCTTGGTGTAAGCAAGTTAGCACACACAAGTTCTATTCTGGTTCCCGCAGATGGCCCTGTATGTATACTAAAAGGCAGGGAGGGAAATGGTGCCTTCTTCCTGGGGGGGCGGGTTGTTCTCTGAATGCTGCCCCTCTGGGACATGCTCTGAGATAAGCAAATAACTTCCCTACTCTGTGCCTTAGGCACTCTTCAGATTGCTGTTTCTACGATGTATGTCCACAGACTGTTTCCTTTGCCTTCTTTCAAAGAGCAGCCCCAGTACTTCTGTGGTCTTCCCAAGCCAAGCTTGCTGAACTTCAAAACTGGACTCTACACCCTACTGGTTGCAAAAATTCACAAAATTTGACCCTCTCAATTTCCAATCTAATTACTATAGGGATTCGTTTTCCCTGTGCAATCCCCTGTCTGCTAGGCTGTCTTTTGTCCTTCTCTGCAACCTCAGCTCCCTCCTCCACTATGGTGGCCATGTTACATTTCACTCCCAAACCTCATCTTTGCACCTCCTGTCTTCATTGTGACTTCCTGTCTACCTTTAGCTATGGACTTTGTTCTGCCATTCTCCAGATCGATTTCTGGGGCATTTAGGAGGATTTGACAGTTATATAGTTGTATTCACAGGACAAAGTGAGCCTAAGGTCCTCCTACTCCACTGCTATCTACCCTTCTGTCTATGATATATTTCTAAGTGGCAAGATCAAGTAGCAGACAAACATATAAACGTTTTTGTATGATAACATATATTTTTAAACTACTAATATTATATATATAAACACAAATATATATTTGAGCACATATTTTTCTCTTGACTACCAAAAGCTATGGAATAATACTTATTAAACTAGCAATGATTCTTTTTGAGGACTTGTGGGGAGGGGACTTTGATTTTTTTACTTTCTACTTTGGATAGATTATTATATGTACTTATTCTAGGATATAAAAATATGTATAAATACTCCTTCCACACTAAAATTCTTTCAGTTGCTCAAAAATTCCATTCTTTTTACATTTTCAAGATTTTCTCCATGATTTTCCGTTGCCTGGAACACTGTCTCTGCCAACACCTTTACCTGGTTGTTCATCTTGTAAGTCTCAATTTCTTCATCTCTTTCTCTTAGAAGCCTGACCTGAGTACCCCTTCCTCTTCCTGTAACCTTTCAAAGCTGAGTTAGATGCCCTCCTCTGTGTTCCCAAGCATGCTATACTGCCTTAAGAGAACACCACACACTGGCCTATGATCCTTAGTTTGCACCTTCCTCACTGCACTTTTATGTACTACAGCAAACCCAATTGATATTCAAAATCTATTGAATTTATTGATTCATGAATAAAACATTACTGAAAATCCAATTCCTTTTACTCTAAAAGAAAAGCTAGAGAAATATGGAAGACATTAAAGGAGAGAGCAAAAGAAACATAATTTGGATATTTTTCTTTTATCCAGATGAAGAGCTACATGGAGAGGTAGAAGGAAAAAAGAAGGCAATCTAAAAGAGAAAGAGATCTGGGAAACTTGATCTGTTATAACTCTATATCTCCCATGCAATGAATATTCTACCCACAATGGTACTTAGTACTTAGTACTCCCATACCCCAAACACATACTTAGACACCTATATAACTTTGCTCATGTTATTCTTGCAGTCAAGAATCCTCTTTCACATTCCTCCTGCTAAAAAAGTCCTATTTTTCACAGTCCTTCAGCCTTGCAGAAGCTTTTGTTAGAGCTCAACACTACCTTCTTTTTCAAACACTCTTTTCTTGGTTTTTCTCACACCTCAGTGTTTTCCTCCCATTGTCCTGGCCACCCTACTTTGGTCTCACTTGCCAGCTCCTCCTCCTCTATCATCTGACTTCTTTCTTTTTAAAGATTTTACTTGTTTATTTATTTGAGAAAGAGAGAACATTGGGAGTGAGAGAGAGAGAGAGAGAGAGAGAGAAAATCCAAATCTGACTCTGTGTTCTGTGATAAGCACAGAACTGGATGTGGGGCTCAATCTATCAACGGTGAGATCATGACCTGAGCTGAAACCAAGAGTTGGACAGTTAACCAAATGAGCCACCCAGATGCCCCTATCATTTGACTTCTAGTGCTGGTGTTTTTACAGTGAAATCTTGCCAGCCAAAGAATAAATAGTTAAAGGACCAGTGTAACCCACAACACCAAAAGGCAGTGGAGCAATATCAAACTCTTGAGAGAACCAAAGTGTGACCCAAGAATTTTATATGCTATTGTTTTTCCCTTAACAAACATAGTCTCAGGCAGCTTGGGTGGCTCAGCAATTTAGTGCCACCTTTGGCCCAGGGTGTGATCCTGGAGACCCGGATTGAGTCCCACGTTGGGCTCCCTGCATGGAGCCTGCTTCTCCCTCTGCCTGTGTCTGTGCCTCTCTCTGTGTCTCTGATGAATAAATAAGTAAAATCTTTAAAAAAAAACATAGTCTCAAGCATTCAAAAGTTCAACAAATGCAGCATTTATGAGTGCTCCTTTTTAAAAAACCTAGTAAATGAAAAAATATAGACAACCAAAAAATATATCAAAACAAACTCAAGTATAATGAAGAGTATTAGTAAGCATTGAATTCATTTAAACACAGAACCAAGACCAAATAACTTAAAGAATTTGGGGGTGGAGGAGAGAACAGAAGGTAAAAATAATAAAATAACTAACAAAAATCAGGAGATGGGAGGGGAAGTGCAAGGGATCTCATTTTTTCATGTTTCATAATGATATTTATAATGATAGTTTATTATGTACCAGTCACTATGCCAAGTATTTTATATGTATTAATTCTTATTACTCACAGCTCAATGAAATAGGCACTTTTTATTTTTTTTTTATTTTTTTTTAAATTAATTTTTATTGGTGTTCAATTTACCAACATACAGAATAACACCCAGTGCTCATCCCGTCAAGTGTCCCCCTCCGTGCCCGTCACCCATTCACCCCCACCCCCCGCCCTCCTCCCCTTCCACCACCCCTAGTTCGTTTCCCAGAGTTAGGAGTCTTTATGTTATGTGTCCCTTTCTGATATCTCCCACACATTTCTTCTCCCTTCCCTTATATTCCCCTTCACTATTATTCATATTCCCCAAATGAGTGAGAACATACACTGTTTGTCCTTCTCCGATTGACTTACTTCACTCAGCATAATACCCTCCAGTTCCATCCACGTTGAAGCAAATGGTGGGTATTTGTTGTTTCTAATGGCTGAGTAATATTCCATTGTATACATAAACCACATCTTCTTTGAAATAGGCACTTTTTAATTCCCATTCTAGAAATAAGAAAACTGAGGCATGTGGAGATTAAATAATTTATACCTAGTTAAGGGGCAGAACTGATTTGAACCTATGTAGACTATCTCTAGAACCCATGCTCTTAACCAACTACCCAGGGAAACACTATTAAAAATTGAAACATGGAAATCAAAATATAATGACTACAACCTCTTTATATTTTTCAAATCTTTGATCTTAACTTTAAAGTAGTCTTTCAGAGACTTCTATTTTTTTGTTTTTTGTTTTTTTTTAATAATTTTTTTATGATAGTCGCACAGAGAGAGAGAGAGAGGCAGAGACACAGGCAGAGGGAGAAGCAGTCTCCATGCACCAGGAGCCCAACGTGGGATTCAATCCCGGGTCTCCAGGATCGTGCCCTGGGCCAAAGGCAGGTGCTAAACCGCTGCGCCACCCAGGGATCCCAAGACTTCTATTTTTTTGAAAGGGAAGAAACGTTTATCTGAAGTATATCAATCCCTTTCACTTTGTTTTTCTCTTGTTCAATTCAAGCATTTTTTAAAATTTCATACTTTTGAAAATAGCTTCTTACTTCTATTTAATTTTTTCTCTTCATTTATTAACCTTATATAATGAAGTTGATGCCCAAAATAACATTCATTGATCTTAGCAACTAATGCTTATGAAGTGGTTACTATCTTCCAAGTAACAGCATAAGCATTTTAAATGGGTTATCTCATTAAATTATCACAACAATCTTATAAATAGGTACTATTTTTATTCTCCTTTATTTAGATAAAGAAATTGAGGCCCAATAATGGTTATTCTTGGTTGGTGCAGATTTTGACGTATTTTCCTCCTTTTTGGTTTTTCTATATTGCTTGTATATTTTATAATGGGTACGTATCTTTTTTTATAAAAATGTAAAAAAATTCTAAAAGCACATTTTTAAGTAAATAACTGAAGATTCTCTGGGACTTAGTCTTGAGCCTTTTTTTCTTTCTATTCTGCACTCTTTCTCTATACTATGTCATCAACCCCCATAGCTGTGAATACCATCCACAGGCAAATGGCTTGCAAATCTACAATCATACCTCAGAGATATTGTGGGTTCAGTTCCAGATCACTGCAATAAAGTGAAAGTCAAATAAAGTCAATGAAATGAAGTTCTTGGTTTTCCAGGGCATATAAAAATTATGTATACACTATGCTATAGTCCATTAAGTGTGAAATAGCATTGTGTCTAAATGTACGTACCTTAATTTAAAAATACTTTATTTCTAAAAAATGTTAACCATCATAATCACTGATCAAAGATCACCATAAGAAATATAATCTTGAAAAGTTTGAAATAGGGCAGCCCCAGTGGCCCAGCAGTTTAGCGCTGCCTTCAGCCCTGGGTGTGATCCTGGAGACCCAAGATTGAGTCCCACGTCGGGCTCCCTGCATGGAGCCTACTTCTCCCTCTACCTATGTCTCTGCCTCTCTCTCTCCCTCTCTCTGTGTCTCTCATGAATAAATAAATAAAACCTTTTTTAAAAAAGAAAAGAAAAGTTTGAAGTATTATGAGAATTACCAAACTGTGGCACAGAGATACAAAGTAAGCAAATGCTATTGGAAAAAAATGGCACCAACAGACTTGGTCAATGCAGGGTTGCCACAAAACTTCAATTTGTAAACATGCAGTACCTGTGAAGCTCAGTAAAGCAAAGCACAATAAAATGAAGTATGCCTATATATTTCCATTCCAGAGACTGTCTTCTGAGCTCCAAACACATATGCCCAACTGCCAACTCGACATCTTTTGTATGCTTCATACACACCTCAAATTCAACATGTCCAAAACCACATTCACTATCCCCAAATGGTCCTCCAATGTTTCCTGACCCCAGTGAATGACACCACACTCCACCCAAATGCACAAATCAAAAATACATGAATCATTTTTATTCTTCCTTTTTTCTCACCCTGTATGTCCAATATATCACCATGTATAAAATATATCCCAAATCTGTCTACCATCTCTATTACCACTTCTTTAGTCTAGGCCAACATCATCTCTTGCAATTGCCTCCTAACTGATAAACATTTTAAAATTCTTGCTTCCTTACAATTCGTTCTACTCATAGCAGTCAGAGAGATGCTAATAAATGAAAAAGGAATTGTATATCTCCCTTGCTTAAATCCTTCAAAGAATTCCCATTGCTCTTTGAATAAATTTCACTCTTACTATAGTCCTTGTGGCAGAAACTGAGTTTTTACACAGTATGTTTCCTCATTCTATAAGAAAACCAGCATTTTGTTATGGGTAGTAATCGGCTGAATTAAAAACGAAACCTCCCCAGACTCCATTATAGCTAGAGTTGGCCATCCAACCCAATTCTAGCCAATAAGCTAAGCAGACATCTACAAGATAGGGCTTCTAGAAAAACTATTTTCATGATGGAAAGAGACAGATTCAGTTGTCACATGTCCTTTGTTTTTTGCATTCTCTCCTTTGTCCTGACTGGGAGTGAAACAATCATCTTTGAAGCAAGAAGATGGAAGCCATGCTCAAAGGATCACAAAACAAAGATATGGAAGCTTGGGTCCTAGAACTTGCACAAGCCCTGGACTGTTGACACTGAGGCTGTTATATCAGAAAAATAAATCTCTTATTTTGTTAAGCCACCATATCTTGATTTCTTTTATGTGCAGCCAAAAACAGTCCTAATAGACACAATCTTGTATGGTATTGTCCTTGTCTATCTCTTCATCCTTATCTCAAATAACTTTCCTCCTCATTCGCTGTTTTATAGCCACACTGACTTTCTTTTTACTCTTCAAATACAGGATCTCTTCTGCTTCAGGGTATTTGCATGTGCTGTTCCCTCTGCCTGGAATAATCTTTTCCTCACTCTTCATCAGCTAACTTCTACTCATTATTCAGGTCTGAGCTTCAGAGACATCTCAGTTTGGACTTCCCTGACACCCCCAATTCAAATTAGATGATTCCATAGCATCCTGAACTTTTCTTTCTTAGCAAGTTCATAACTTATATTTTTTTTATTTATAGGATTTTTTCCTTTTAGTTTAACTTCTGTCTCTCCAGCTACACTTTGAGTTCTGTAATGTCGGGGACTGTGTTTGTCTTGTCTAAATATATGTCCAGCCCCTATAACAGTGCCTAGCACATATAGGACACTGAATAAACAATGTTAATAAATGAACAATTTACTGAAATTCCATATGCTTTGTGCCATTTTCCCTGCTCTCATTAATTAACTGCCTCTCATCCTTCCATGTGTGGTATATTGCTTTGACCTCTATTTTAATTAAATACTTTTAACAAATAAGGCATGGTTTTTACAGATCTCAAAGCCTGTTCAGGAGAAAAGCAAGTACAAATGAACTATAATGCAGTATAAGAAATGCAAGATTTAAAGTATGAGTAAGACAAAAAAAAAGAACAAGGAAGGGAAATCCAAGCAAAGAGTCTAATACGTGTAAATGCGCCATAGTGTGAAAAAATGGGGAATGCTCAGTATCAATAAAGGTAAAGTACAAGGAAGGCATTGGGGGCATAGTGTAACATTGTGGAGTGGGACACAGTAAACAGTTTCTCAATGAGACTACTCTCATGATTTTCTTTTTTTTTCTAAGCTTGATTAAATAATTGTAAAACAAATAGAACCTGACCTATACTTCATAAATTACATAATCAATTTCATGCATAACTATGCCTGCAACAGTCTGAAAATTATTTTTCTTTGAGACATTAGGATGTGGATGAAGTCACATGTACATGCTTCATCCCCCTGTCTATCTGACTCCCAGTTGGCTCCATCTTTATGAAAGAAATTGTTCAAAATCAAGCCTGGAGAGGTAAGCAGACTCCAGACCATGAAATGCCTGTGATGTTACTATAAGTAGCTTTGATTTTATAGGCAATGAATAGACATGAAAGGATTTTAAACAGGGAAAAGATTATCCTCAGATTTGCATTTTAGAAAGATCACCTTGAGGCAATGGATTGGAGGCAAAAAAAAAAAAAAACCAGTAAGAATTCTAATGCAACAGTAAAAGTAATTGTTAAAACCTCAACTAAAGCAGAGGCAATTGAGGATGGAGAGAATAGAATTAGAGAGATAATTCAGAGACAAAACTGATGGGATTTAATAATTAATTAGGCATGGGGGTGAATAAGAACAAAAAAAACTAGGGATCTTCTGGAGATTTCTATTCTAAAGACTAATCATTGTGTCATTTAATGATGGAGATAATACAGAAAGAAAAGTATGTTTGGAAGGGGAGATAATTAATTCAATTTGAGACATGTGCTATTAGAGAGGCCTATGAAATATCCAATGAAGAGATTAGGGTAGATAGACACATGGGTCTAGAGACCTAAGAGAATAGCCTGGATTAGAGATAATGGATTTGAGACCCCTCAAAGATAAAAACTAAGTTTTAATGGTCAACATAGAGAGGAAAGAATGGCTTTGAAGGATGTAAGAATTTAGAATACATAAGATTTCGTAACTGATTAGATCAAGGGAATGTGAAAAAGGGAAGGGAGTCTCAGACCTCAGTTTCCTGGTTTTGGAGCTTCAGTGGGTTCCACTATTATGGGCTGAATTGTGCCCTCCACCTTACCAAACTCAGATGTTAAAGCACTAATACTTGTTATCTTTTAATGTAACTATATTTGAAGATAAGGCTTTTAAGGAGGTGATTAAGGAAAAATAAGGTCATATGAATGAGCCCTAGTCCAATAACACTCTTGTCCTAATAAGAAGAAATTAGGAAATAGACATGCATAGAGAGAGGCATCTGGGTGGCTCAGTCAGTTAAGCAGCTAGCTGCCTGTGGCTCAGCTCATGATCCCAGGGTCCTAGGATGGAGCCATCCATCAGGCTCCCTGCTCAGTGGGGAGCCTGCTTCTTCCTCTCCTTCTGCCTGCTGCTCCCCCTGCTTGTGCTCTCTCTCTGTCAAATAAATAAATGAATAAATAAATAAATAAATAAATAATCTTTTTTAAAGAAGACATGAAGACCTGCATAGAGAGAGAATGCCCTGTGAGCTTGAAGAAGGCCATCTAAAAAGCAAGGAGAGAGGTCTCAGCAAGGTGCTAACACCTTGATCTTGGACTTCCAGCCTCTAGAGCTGTGAGAATATAAATTTCTGTTCTTTATGCCACCCAGTCTGTGGTACTTTGTTATGTCAGCTCTAGAAAACTAATATAACCACCAACCAAGATTAAAAATATGGGGAAAGAGTAGGTTGGGAAAAGGGAGTTTCAAAAGAAAAGTTTTATGTGGGACATGTTGGGTTTCAGGTTTCTTTTTTTTAAGATTTTATTTATTTATAGAGATAAAGAGTGAGCACAAGCAGGGGAGAGGGAGAAGCAGACCCTGCTGGGCAAGGGGCCCAATGAGGGGTTTGATCCCAGGACCTGGAGTCATGGCCTGAGGTGAAGGCAGATACTCAACTGGCTGAGCCACTCAGGCGTCCAAGTTTGAGGTTTCTGAGGCATATCTTGGTAGAGGTATTCAAATGGCTTTGAAATTCAGGAGATAGAAAGAAATCAGCTACAGATACAGATTTAAAAATCATTGATATGCAGCTGACACTTTATAGGAGTGGGTGAGATCATCTAAGAAGAGTATATAGAGTTAGAAGATCATCAAGGATGGAACCATAAGGAATATCAGCATTAAGAAACAGGCTGAGGAAGAGAATTTAAAAAGGAAAATAATCAGAGAGATAGGATGAAGAGAGAGAGAAAACTTATCATTAATCTTTTAATCCTATTTTTTTAAAGATTTTATTTATTTATTCATGAAAGACACACAAACAGAGAGAGAGAGAGAGAGAGAGAGAGGCAGAGACACAGGCAGAGGGAGAAGCAGGCTCCATGCAGGGAGCTGACGGGGGACTCGATCCCGGGACTCCAGGATCACGCCCTGGGCTGAAGGCGGCACTAAACCGCTGAGCCACCTGGGCTGCCCTTTTGATCCTATTTTTAATTATAATTAGTTGAGTACATATTGATCTCGGTCCTCAAAGGGCTTTACCATAATAGAGGAGACAGTACCTTACTCATTTCTGAATCTCTGACACCAAGTACAGTGCCTGACATTTAATATTCCTGCAAAAAATATTTGTTAAAATAAATGGGATTGAAATCAGGACTTCATTCCTTTTTTGTTTTGTTTGCTTATTTCTGGAGTGTGCAGCATGTGTTGCCACTGATATTTTAAGTTCATGGTGAAAAATCATTTCAATGTGTCCTAGGCTTGGTCCCCTTCCAAACCAACCCCCAGGACAATAGTTTTCATTATAACCTTCTGTCTTTGCCATTCTGGATGGAATTCTTTGTACAGAAGTTATATACATATATGGGTATATCTATGTAACAAATCGCAGCACAGGAGCCCCCTGGGCTCCCTCGGGCTCTGGAATGACATATTTGAGCCATATAAATTAAGCTTCTCCTCTGGCATCTGTTAGCTGACTCACTTGCAACTCCACCTCAGCAGTGGTCTCTCAGTCCTCTCAAAGTAGGAAAAGAGTACTGTGTGCTGAGAGAGCATGGCAAAGAATCCTCCAGAGAACTGTGAGGACTGTCACATTCTAAATGTAAGTTGATTCATATTTTTCCCTTTTGAGCATAAGCATGGTTTCATGGATTTATTGTATTGCAATGTGAACATTAGAAAGTGAAATCAAAGGTGATTTTGAATTATGGCTTGCTATTTTAAGAGCTATTGTGTATTGTTTATTCTCTCTGTTCTTTGCTTAGGCAGAAGCTTTTAAATCCAAAAAGATATGTAAATCACTTAAGATTTGTGGATTGGTGTTTGGTATCCTGGCTCTAACTCTAATTGTCCTGTTTTTGGGGGGCAAGCACTTCCGGCCGGAGACACCCAAAAAAGTAAGTAAATGCACGTTATTATCTAATGCTTCTGTTTTCAGTTTGATTGAATTTAGTGCTTTACATGTATATTACTCTGAAAATGAAAATCATTAAGTCCCTTTTGCATATATTTTCTGGTAGTATGAAAATCTGAATCAATATTTTGCTTTCTTTTATTTGCCTAATTACTTTGGTAAGGGAAAAATATATTTTCTGTATTTTAGTTAGTAATGATAGGAGTCGAATTACCCACTCTTTTATAATGATTGGCTTTAAGAAGTTAAGACTCCTCCTAGAAGCAAAATTTTTACTGTAAGAAAAAATACTTTTCATCTTTCTTTCAATTATTTGGGCAGAAACTGATGGAAAAATAATTATACCACCACATAAGAAGAAATCACCAGAAATGGTAGCAAAGGATTTTTAGAGATTATGTTTCTGACTTAATGCATCTGCTCTGAGGTCAGGCAGCAAACTTCTTTTCAGAAGAAGCAATTCTTATATCTGACTTCACATGTTTTTATGACTTAAAAACACTAGAGCTTTTCAGCTCCTCACCAGCCACAATCGTCACTGAACCACTGAGATTATAATACCACAAGGTTGATTAATCACGGGTCATTAATCACAGGTATCTCAGAAAGCTTCTAATATTAGGATCATTTGGTATACCTGGCTGGCCACTGTAGTTATTAGTGTACCTTAATGTTATTATTACTCCCAGACTCACACACAACGGGCAAGTTTAGATGTGACCCAAAGAAAATCGTAGTTCCTTCATGCTCACAATTTCTATTTCAGAGAATTAATAAATATGCAAGCTACAAGGTGTGCAGATGGTTTTCTGTCTTTGCCACATTTTTTTTCTCTGCGTGTAGGTTGTTGTTACTTTTGCTATTAATTGGTTACCATGAGATGCTCATTTCTATTTGATAACAGATGTAGGAAGAGAAAGGCATATATACAGGAGGGAGAATGAGAGACAAGAAGAAAATGGGTTGGCATGGACTACTGGGAGCCAAAGGAGTGACAGGAGCAGAGAGGAAAGAATATGGATTGATGAAAAAGGAGAGGCAGGGGAGAGAAAATAGAAAATTAACTGGACAAGTGTCCAGAAGAAAACAGAAATAAGACATAGTTACCCTTGGATTCTTCACCTCTATTGCTATATCCACTTTCATTTAGTCCCAGAGGCTATCTTAGCAAGTTTAAATAGGAAGGAGAGGGATTCCTGAGGGGTGGCTTAGCGGGTTCAGCGCCTGCCTTTGGCCCAGAGCGTGATCCCGGGGTCCTGGGATTGAGTGCTGTGTCAGGCTCCCTGCAGGGAGCCTGCTTCTCTCTCTGCCTATGTCTCTGCCTCTCTCTGTGTCTCTCATGAACAAATAAATAAAAATCTTTTAGAAAAATAAATAGGAAGGAAAATGAAAAAGCAGAGCAACCCATCTTGATTATTTTCCTATTTATTTACACCTTGTTCCAGAAAGGATTTCAAGCATCAACTAATGCCTATAGCCGTTTCTCTCTCTCTCTCTCTCTCTCTCTCTCTCTCTCTCTCTCTCTCTCTCCTTATCTCTTGCATTGTGCCCTGTTTCTTAACTACTTTCTTTTCACATATCTTTCTAGAGAAGCCACCTATAGTCAAGCTATCACAGTGGGCAAAGAAATAGAGATCAGGAAGGAAACAGCAAATGAATAAAAGTGCCAAAATGCATTCCAATCCAATTCTGTTACCACTTAGCTAATTGCCTAGGTGATGTTTTGTCCCACAAATTGAATATTAGATCCTTTTGACAATTATAGGTGAGTTAAAGGACAATAAACCCTTTTGTTCTCCATGGCCATAATGTACTTAACTGAGTGTGGTAAATAGCTAGCCCTTTGACCACCTGTACAAGCCTAACTAAACATGGGGCCAGATGGCCTTTCTTGTTTTATTGTAGCTGTTGGTACTGCAAATGCTATTTTGAAAGAGTTTATGTGTTTTTCTAAACTTCCTATGTTATTTGCCTTGGTATAACTATAAATGACTAAGTAAGACCTTGCTTTTATCTTGTAAGGTGCCAAACTCTTTAACAGGGCCCATGATTCCCTCTGCTTCCATATTATATCATCTTTACATCTCACTTCAGTTCTCTTTTTAATGCATTAGAAGGAAAAATCCTGTGATTCCTCAAACAAAAAGTAAAACCTTGTCAGCGTAGAAGAGGTGGGGTATGCTACCAAATAAAGTTGACCAAGAATCAAGTCTGCCATGAAGTAATTCATCATGGGATGTGCTTTTCAGGAAAGGATTCTGAGAAATGAACAAAATTATCGTGAAGCAAACTGGTAAAAGACAATAGCTGTCTCCTAGGTCAACTTTTCCCACCGTGAACAAAGGTTATTTATTCTCCATTCCAATGGGGAGTGGTAATTTATTGTCTTTGATATTTAAGTCCTGGCCTTCACCACAAGACCAGGCTGGGTCCATTGCAAACTAAGGAACAAGGTGGAGATGTGAATGCTTCACTCAGTCTACCACTACCTTCAATTTCCATACAGATCCCAAGAGACCATCTATTTTTCCAATGACTAAGACTGCCAATAAGCCTGTCTCAGAGCTGACTTATGAATCCTAGGAAGAGAAAAGTAGTCGGATTAGTCTTGGAAGAAAATTTGCAAAGGAAAAGAATCCAGGCATCTTGCACAAATTAAAGACTTCCCTTAAGAGTATGGCCTAGCAACAAATAACAGCAGATTAAAATCCAGGCTCTTTTGGACTTTCCTTTATTAGCCTATGGGATCTGTGGGGACCATTGGGCCCTTGGTGGACAGAATTGTTGATGTGGTTGTGCTTATGGATGGAGTGATTTGTCTGCTCTCTTGGGGCTTCCTTCAAGCTTTTAGTGTTTGTTCCTCTAGCCTTCATCATATCTCCTTTTCATTCTGGTTTTTCGTTGGACATTAGTTTATAGTGAACAGTATTTACTTAACATCTCGCATCTGGTGTTGACATTTCCATGCCAGTAAGTCGTTCCTCTCCTTCCATTACCTCCCACCTTGGTTTGTACAAAAGATGGAGATTCTTGAGCCCAAAGTGGGAATAAGCCATGATAGATTCCCTCTCCTCACCTCAGGTATGAGGACACATGCATGTATGCATATGCACATGCATACACACTCATACACACATTCAAAAAGAGAAATCCATCAAAATGAAGAGAAACACGAGGAATTATCTCTGAGGGAGCTGCTGCCATCCCTTAAAGGCTACAGACCCCCTAACCCACAACCACATATAGGAACCACTTGAGTTGAATGAAAGCCAGACCATCAAACTCTGTATTCGGTTTTCTCAATCCAGCAGAAGGGACCTATTTGGTCCCAGAGATTTTGAGAGTGCATCACAATGAGGCTCCACCTCCAGGCAATGACTGCTCAGGGATTTTTTTTAAAAAAAGATTTTATTTATTTATTCATGAGAGACACAGAGGGAGAGAGAGGCAGAGACAGAGGCCGAGGGAGAAGCAGGCTCCATGCAGGGAGCTGGACACAGGACTGGATTCGGGGACTCCAGGATCACGCCCTGAGCTGAAGGCGGCGCTAAACCACTGAGCCACCCGGGGCTGCCCTGCTCAGGGATTTTTGAAGCCTATTCCCTAGAAAAACATTCTTCCTCAAACCTCCCTTCATTACACATTTAACTTGAAACAATTAAAAGCCGACTCTCCAGCTAATTAATCCAACATGGAGAAAATAAGTCATAAAAATACCGGCCATTAAAACAACAATTTATAGATGCAGCACAGACCTTGTAACCTATCCCCTCCAATCCTTTGAAGAATGAGGCAGAAGGATGATAAATTAAATAAATGAAATTCTGTCCTTCCTGCCATATCCAGGAACTGCCTGGTGACCTTAGTGCTCTTTAGAAACCATAATTCCTAGGGCCCACACAACAATCAACAAATTACTGGGGCATCCTCATAGCTCCTATATACTACCAGGATGAGAAGTGGTAGGGATAGGTGGGCATTCTTCTACCCTTCCCACCAATTCAACTCAATAATCATTAAAATAGCCTCACCCAGGATTGCAAGCCCCAAATCATTATGGACTGAAAATCCTTTGCTTGGAAAAAATACTTTCTTGCTAAATCTCGATATAGCTTTCTTGTGTCTATTTCTCTAATGCTAACATTGGTCAGAGACCCACTTTCTTCTTCTATTCCTCTTCTAGGCCCATAATTTTTTTAAATGAAATGTGTGAACTTTATTTGAATCCTGATTGGAACAAATCAACTATTAAAGAAATTTTTTAAAAGACTTTATTTATTCATGAGAGACACAGAAAGAGAGAGGCAAAGACACAGGCAGAGGGAGAAGCAGGCTCCACGCAGAGACCCTGACGTGGGACTTGATCCCAGGCCTCGAGGATCAGGCCCTGGATTGAAGGAGGCGCTAAATCGCTGAGCCACCCGGGCTGCCCTAGGCACATAATTGATACAACTCTCCTTCCTGAGTTCCCTGGGCTTTCCTACACAACAGTTTGGTGGGTAAAATGTGGATCTGGAGAAATATTTATACCCTCAAGGAAAAAGAGTTGTAGCTGAAATCTCTTTAGCAGAGGGACTGAGCTTCACCAGATGTTGCCACATCAGCATTTTAATAAAGAAGATTTATCTTCATTTTATTTTCCTCCCAAACCATTGCAGGAGCAAAGTCCACACTTATACAGACAGCAACTCTCACTGGACCAGCTCTTGCTCTGGCCTATCAAGAGGCAGCACCAATTATGTATACCAGGACTCTGGCTACTGTGGGCACATTCTTATTCAGTCCCTTCATTCTCCTAAGGCAGCATTTGCTGAGCAACTTACATGTCACCAGCAAGGAAAATAAAGCTCTCTTTTAGAGGCTGAGAGTGGGATTGGGGCTCTGTAGGGAAAGCAGCCCAGGTGATCAACAGGTACTAGCAGTCTGATCATCAACCTAAGAGGTGTCAGCCCAAATCGAAGCAGAGCTAATTTTGTTAACTATTCAATATTGGACCTGGCAAGAAGTGGGAGTTAAATATGGGAACTGAACTTCCAGAGAAATTTGATGACTTGCCCAAGGTCAAACAGCTTTTATGTGGCAGAGTTGAGGTTAGGACTAGAACCTGGTCTAAGGATTCTTTCTATTATTCTTAACGTTGCATTTAAGAACACGGGGTGGCAGGGATAGTGGGTATGGGAAAACTTCCCAGCCAGCTTGAGTCTGTTGATGAAAGAAATGTTTTTTTCTTGTTGAAAAAGAATGTCTGTGCTGCTTATGCCAATTTTTTTCAGGGCTGAGAACTGGTGATTGAAGATGCAGAAGTCCAACTTTGCATAAGAAACAATCTGTCTGCTCTATGTTGGTAAAGAAATACCCAGAGGCCCTTTAATTCCCACAGGCTAGGTTGATAATAAAATGGTACAATGCATTCTCTTCCCTTCCTTCCAGCCTAACACCTGCCAGCCAGCTATTCTGAGCATGTATTTACCTTTGGAGAGTGTACCTCATAAACAGTAAAGGATGAAGATGGAAAGAAGAGCAGCTAGGTTAATCACAGGCTTCAGGAAGCAAACCTAAGCTAAATGTCCTCAAACTCCTTTTAGGAAAGGCTAAAAGGTATTTGCCCCCAAAACAGATCCATCACACTGAGGTCTGAGGCAACATTACTTTCTTTAAAAAGCTTTCTTTTTTAATCTCAGAGATTGCCACAAATTGAGGCAAAAAAAAAAAAAAAACGGAAAATTGTGAAAGCGGGATGTTAAGGCTCATTTGCTACCTGAATGGAGGATTCAACTGGATTAAGGAAAGAATTTCTGGGCAGGGAAGAGAAATGATTTTGGTTTTATTCCATGTTTTCTCAGTGTGGTCTTCTTACATCTCTCACTGCCTCAACTTAACCATATATTCACTTCTGAGTCATATTCCACTCCATAGGTTTCCCTATCTCATTCCAATGTTCTGGTCCCTAGTTAAGACAAGCCCTATGTGTGGGTTAAATAGAAACCTATTTGAGTGATGCAGGAAGAATGCCCTTGCCTCCAAAATATCTCTTATTCCTGATGTCATTGTGCTTAAAACCCATCATTAGTAATTCATTCTTTTAGTTAATTATTGCACTCATTTTTTTAAGCGACCAATACCCATCACTATCATCTTAGTATGAAATCATTTGTCAAATTGATTTCTTCTTGGACATAAAGGAGCACCATGAGATTCCTACATGTCTAGACAGTAGACAGAGGGATAGAGAGAGGTGAAAAGAAGGGGAAAGACTAGGAGGATACAAAATGAATAGAATATGAAAAGAACAAGGTTCCCTAGAAACACCAATGATTAACTTTCCCTATTTGCCAATTTGACAGAAGTGTACTCCTTCTCACACCCTGTCCTTGCTCTGTCCTTCTTGAAGTAAAGCTGAGTTAGGGAACAGTGTGAGATAAGCTACTGAGAGTCCATTCATACCTCTCTCAGGCCAGTTATGCTATCTCTTCTTTAGTTTGTTCCTGGAAAGGACAGTTTAAACCTTTTATTCCTTCATCACCAGAAAGACCCTCAGCCCCTGAGCCAATGAGCTTAATAGACAGAAAAGTATTTCTGGGGCCAAAGGCATGAGCTCAGTCTTCATATGGGCCAGTGGAGCTTGCATAGCAATTATCCAGGCAATATACTCCACAGGGACCTGGGCGAGACAGTATGTCTGGATTTGCTCAAACCCATCCCCAAACAATCCAAAGTGGGCCACCGGCATCATCTTCCTAGACAAGGACAGTCTGTTCCTAAAGGACACCTTTGATAGTAGAATTCCATCTGGGTGAATATATAGCTTTCCACCCCCACCGCCCATCCAGAATTCACACATATGTGAAGTCATTCTGATCTCACCCCATTGAGTAGCCTATCACTGCTGAAAATAAGCCAATAACCTGGGTTAGTGAATACAATCAGAATGGACCCCTGTTCCCCTAACAAAACAAAAAACCCAAACAAAACAAAACAGAAAACCTCTTTGAAGGAATGTTTGAAGATCTGCTGAGATTGGCAGTTTCCAATAGTTTTCATCTAGCAAGGTGTCCAAGTGAAGTGCATTGCCAACAGTGCAGGAAAACTCATTCCACAGAAGTACACTGAAATTCTAAATGTCATCGGTATGGTTCCATAGTCTTCTACCAATGATTGAAAATACAGCCTGTACTTTTTCTTTTGCACAGGTAGGCAGCATTCCAACATCCCCTAGTCTCTAACCTTATTTTTCCATGCCATAATCCATCAGTGGTGCTACTGGTGAAACAAACACCCCACCCCACCCCCAATGACTAGTAGTGCTGACATTTGTCTCAACAATGGATAGTATTTCTTTTTTTTTTTTATGGATAGTATTTCTAAAGAAATTCCTTCCTGTTAGATCTGACAAGACCGGATTTGAAGTAAATGCCTCTGTCCTCTACTTAGGTCAGGCCAACTGAGAGTTCAATTTGTTGCCACAGGTAGAAGTTTCTCAAACTGGCTGCAGAGCTGGAATTGAGGACATATTTATAACTAGAAGCAAATAACAAGCTTAAAGGAATTTGTTTGCTGTCACAAAGCAAGCGAGACTTCCTGACTTAACTCTGTAGTTGCTGGAAGGTTGTAAATAGCATTTTCCCTCCCCTTTTAAAGTATGGTCTCTTAAAAGACCTTGTCAATGGGGATCCCTGGGTGGTGCAGCGGTTTGGCACCTGTCTTTGGCCCAGGGCGCGATCCTGGAGACCCGGAATCGAATCCTGCGTCGGGCTCCCGGTGCATGGAGCCTGCTTCTCCCTCTGCCTCTCTCTCTCTCTCTCTCTCTCTCTCTGTGTGTGTGTGTGTGTGTGTGTGACTATAAAAAAAAGACCTTGTCAATGTTCAAAATGTCTCTTTATGAAGATAAGGTTTTGTCATTGGTGGGAAAAACTTATGTTACATACTTAATAATTGAGTACAATCAAATTGACTTAAGCACTGACCCTGTCTAAGACACTGCAGGTGTCTACAAAGAGGTAAATGACATTGTCTCTTCCTATTCAGCAGCTACATTGACTTTCCACATTTGAAGTAACATTGTTTCTACAAACCCTTCCAACTTTCAACTTTCTACTTGAGCTGGGGAAAATTTGACCAGGTTAAACTAACATTCAGTCGCAGACATTAGCAGATATTAAAAACAATCCTGCCCAGTACCGGCTCTAAAAGCTTTCATCAGGAACCATATGATTAGAAATCAACCTTGGCTCTCTATATTACTTGTTTTAGGGGGATTTCAGTTTACCAAATTTTTTTCCTAAGGAAAAATGAATATGAAAAAACTTGATAGGGGGATCTCTGGGTGGCTCAGCGGTTTAGACCCTGCCTTTGGCGCAGAGCATGATCCTAGAGTCCCGGGATCAGGTCCCATGTCGGGTTCCCTGCATGGAGCCTGTTTCTCCCTCTAACTGTGTCTCTGCCTCTCTCTCTCTCTCTCTCTCTCTCTCTCTCATGAATAAATAAATAAAATCTTTTTTAAAAAAGGAATAAGACAGGGTTGTCCACTCTGACCATGTTATAAAAAAGAAAGAAAAAAATAAAAAAAACTTGATAGCAGAAGGCATCCTAACAACAGGGATAAGACAGATTTCCACATGGCACCATCAGGTCGGGCTTGGTTTGTGACAGATAGTGAGCTACTTTAGATTTGTTATTTGCCTCTAGCTACAAATGTGTCATCAGTTATAGTAATGGGCTTACTCCTAAACTGGGACACTTGATGAGACTGGTCCTCTTGGTCCCAAAAAAAAATGTCACTTTTAGAGGGCTAGAGAGAGTCTAGAATTTTGCAGCAACCACTCAAGAATGACCTGATAAGAAGCCCTGCCTAGGCACTATTCTTGGAAGATACCATATAACTTAGTGCAGGGCACTTGACACAGTTGTTGAATTCTATACACAGGAGAACTTGAAGCCAACTGAATTAGATTTGGAAAATAGAACTCAGGAATAAACTGAGTGGGTTTGATTAGCCCATAAAAGAGAAGGTCAGGGAAGGCAATAAATGATTCCTGGAGTTGAAAGGGGAGAGAGGAAGCAATTGAGGTCAGGGTAAGACTGTTACCTAATATTGGCCAAGGAGAATGGGCTTTAGATTCTAAAAAAGACAGACTCAAAATTATTGAGGTAATATTAAAGCCCTCCTTATCTAAGGATATAAAGAGCAATACCTAAGCATTTTAAGTGTGTTAAAATCTCTTTCTTAGCCCCAGTGAATTTCAAGAGGAGAGAGAGGTGAACACAGAGCACTTGAAAGGGAAGTGGTAGCTTAAGGCAGCCGCATCAGTTTTATGTGATCCCTCTGTTTAACCTAAGGGGAAAATAATTTAGAGGCTGGTTTGAAAAATATCATTCGCTATTTTGTCAAGGCTGCCAAGAAAACTGTTGGAATTTTAGTGATTAGTTCAGCAACTTAGGCTGAATACAAAACACTGGCTCTGAAGGGATTCCCCATATCAGCTCCAGTGCCAAAATGCACCTCACTTTAATCTTGAGTCTCAGAGGAATCCCAATGGTAAACTGCTGAAATGGCACCTCACCACAAAAGCTCCAGAAAAAGAAGGTGCCCCAGATATTATTCAATTAAAGTGTCTTATGAAGGGACATACCGAGTATCTTAGCTTGGTTTCCTCTGTTCTTCCAGACATATGACATGGAGCACACTTTCTACAGCAATGGAGAGAAGAAGAAGATTTACATGGAAATTGATCCTGTGACCAGAACTGAAATATTCAGAAGTGGAAATGGCACTGATGAAACATTGGAAGTACATGACTTTAAAAATGTAAGTTGGATATTCCACTCTGCAAGGATTCCCACTTAAAATATTAGAAAAATTGAGTCAAGTTATAAATAGTCTTTAGCCTCCACTTAATTTATAAAACAAAGCTTTCCTTTGAATTCAAATTTTTGCCATCCTGAGGCCTTAACAGATCATGGAACTCTAACTTTGGCTATTTCAGGAAGGTTTTTTTTTTTTTTGTCTGTTTATAGGGTTACACTGGCATCTACTTTGTAGGTCTTCAAAAATGCTTCATCAAAACTCAGATTAAAGTGATTCCTGAATTTTCTGAACCAGAGGAGGAAATAGATGAGGTATGTAAGAATATTAGTAGTGGTAGGAAAACTCTTAATTTATTGGGTGTTAATTATGTGCCAGATACTGTACTAAATGCTTTACTCTATTTGAGTCTCACAAGGACACTATAGGTAGGCACTATCATTATCCTCATTTTCCCATGAGGAAACTAGCTTCAAAACCAAGTGATGTGCCCAATTTCACAAAGTGAGGAGCAGAGTGGGATCTTGCACTCAGGACTTTCAAAAAACTAAATTTCATGCTGTTAGATGTAACACTATACTTTTATACCTGGGTATCTATTAACATTACATACCTTTGCTTTCAAACCAAAGATTTCTAATAAGAGAGGTAAGCCAGAGGAACATAAACAATCCTGCTTAAAGATAAAGTCTTAAAAACAAAAGTCCCAAGGCCACCCGAAATCCTTGCCACTTTTATCACACTGTGCATTCACCTATTTTAAAGATTCCAGTTCATTCACCTGACCATTGTATGCTGGGCTCTAACGGAATAATCTGCATTTAGCCTCACTTGGAAAGGCAAAAGCAGAGAAGTGAGAATTACAGTGTAATACAAATTCTCTGAAAACAAACTGCCAGGCCAGGATAAGATAACCTAAGTTATCTTATTTAGTAATTGCTGGTGCAATTACTAAATGGTCCCCAAAAGCCTAGTGGGAGATGAAGGATTATGGCCTAAAACAGAGCCATCACCAAAGCCCTTGAGGCTCTTAATGTTTCCCTGATCTTCTGTCTGTAACTATAGTATGTTGCTATCAGTGAAGCAATAAGGGGAACCTTAGCTAAGGCTAGATTGTGACAGCATATTCCCACTGTAGTCAGGAAGAAACAAATATTTGTTTGGTTTGTTTGGTTTTTAGTGTTGAACTGGCAAATCTAAAATGAAATTATGGCAATGGCACAGTGGCCTTTCTATATACTGTAAAGACTTCTTTCTTCTGTCTCTCCCATTCTTTTTACTGTTTTCCTACATAGTACTTTCCACTTTAATTCTCACCTACCCATTTATCTTTTGCTTTTGCTTTTCTTATTGGGGGGCGGGGGGTTGAGGTGAAATAGGAAGGACTTTATCCTTGCCTTTACCCAAGTCTCAGAGCTATCATTGGCTCCCCCAAACATGACACTGGTCTCCTTATGGCCAATTACAGACCCTTGTTACTAGAATTTCCAAGAAAAAGAAGCAGCTTTCCCAAAGATGATGCTGTGCTCTCAAGGCCTCTGGTAATGAAAAACTTTGGAAATTTTTTTAAATAAGCATAAATTCAATGCATCTGAGGAACAGAACAACTTCTAGGGTATTAGGAATTACTGCAGGAGGCAAGGATAAGATGAAAGGAGAATCGATAGGATTAAAAGGTACTATATCCTGCTTTTTACATAAAATAATGTAAACATTTGAATAGGTCCGGCCAGCAATGAAACTCTGAACTAAAACAACAGGATTTATTTTTCTTACAAAGATACAGGCAAAGGCCCATGAGGTCTCATTTTGACCCTAATTTATTCTTCAATTAATTTTGCCATATCTTTTAAAAAACATAAGTATTTATCTTGTGATAGTGAGATTACTTTATCTTCAAGAAAATCCTTTTATACATATATGTATATATACATATATATATGCAGGCTACAGATTTTTTTATGAAATAAGTTTGCAGTTCTGGATGACAAAACCCCTCTTATTCTGTACTTTTCACCACTGTATCTATGGTTTGCACATGCTAAACATGCAGAGCAGTTATATAAATAGCCCTGATTTTGCTAACAAAGCTAGTCAGCATATCAACCTCATTTTCTACAGTCCCTTCCAATGCATCCCAAGGTCTTTACAGACTCAAGGGCAAGGAAGCTAAGACTTGAGAGTTTTAAATGACTAGGGGAAAATTATACAAAGCCATATTTCAAAGAACAAATAAAAACACAGAACCCATAAAGCTAGAAAGAAACAAAAAAGAAAAGTAAAAGCCTTATTAAGAGAAGGGGGAAATGTCAAGGCCCAAAAGATAAGTGAGTAAGAAATAGGTATACAAGATAACTACTTATAGTACAAGAAACTAAAGAGAAGGCCGTTCTTGATACTACAAGAAAGACTATCTAAAGGAAAAAACCCTTCGAGATAAACTCTAAGCATCTAGAATGAAAGGAGTAAAATAGCGGTAAGGCCAGTGAAGTCACAAGCTGGAGACTTGACTTTAAGACATCTTTTACTAAAACTACCCACCATTAACAAGTAAATCTTGTAAAACCCAAATATAAGGTTCAGTTGCTATTTAATTGATCTCACCAGCTTGGATTGTAAGAGTTTTTCCAGCTTGAGATCAAATCCTACTTGTAATCTTAGCTGTAAACGTGGCAGGCACAACATCCATTTAAAAAGCAAAAACAAATGTAAATCACTCACGGTTCCAGAAGCTCAATTAAAACATACATGGCCCAGTGGGAGGCCCAGAAAATGATGGATAGCCTTTCTAGCTGTGAGTGAAATGGTAGCAGAAAAAACTGTTATGGTGAGCAGCCTTACTGTTAGACCCAAGAGACAGATCAGTTATTAACTCTCCCAAGGGCACCTACTCTATGCACATACTGAGCTAGTTCACTGGCAGCCCTGGGATTGGAATTGTTATTCAGACTCAAAAGAGTGTATTCCAGTATCCCATAATGTCTCACTCATCTTATTAATTTCTCTGCCTATCCCTACACTGAACTTACTTCTCTCAGAATGAAGAAATCACCACAACTTTTTTTGAACAGTCTGTGATTTGGGTCCCAGCAGAAAAGCCTATTGAAAATCGAGACTTTCTGAAAAATTCCAAAATTCTGGAAATTTGTGATAATGTGACCATGTATTGGATCAATCCCACTCTAATAGCAGGTATGGCCTCCTTCTTTCTTCACCTCCTCTTTCTTCTACTCTTTCTAAATTTAGTAACAGGTTAATATTCCCATCATTTAGAGACTACATTTCTAGGAAAACAAATGATCAGCTTATATCTTCTTAGATCAAACTGTATATGCTGACTGCCAAGGGAAGAAGAAATTTTTCACAGCCAAGTTATAAATCAGATAAGTTAATGCTGACAAGCTTTTAAATATCCCAGCAAAGGTAATGCCACCCTAATGTGACTAGTGATAGCAAAAACTGATCTTTCTTTGCACATCTACATTTATTGCAGTCAGGATACCGAAGTTTTGCTCAAACCACTGCGTACCCAAACCCAAGAACAGAAGAGAGAAGAGCCAAAATAATGTTCTGTTGTCTCAAGAATGATTCTGTGTGTCAAATGGCAGCATTCTCTCTGGAAGATAGAACAGTCACTATAATACAAATTTCTCTGTGGCTGTTTTAGGAATCACTATGAAAGTAATTGAAGACTAAAGATCTAGAGTTGAAGAGTCCACCTGTAAGCTTCCAGTCAGTTCATAGAGGAGGCAAAGGCCTCTGGATGCCTTATTTTGCCCAGCTAACACAGACTTTGGCCTCTTTTATTCTGGACAGAATAGATTACTGTATTACTCAACAGAGGCCACTCTAACCAATGCAGGCATCTACTGGTACTCTTTGGCAGCTTAAAAAAAAGTAACTAAATGCAATGTGATATTCTGGATTGGATGCTAGAACTTCTGCTTCAGTATTCTTTTTCTAAAAGACATTAGTGGAAATAATGATGAAGTCTGTAGTTTACTTAATAGTATTGTATCGATACCAATTTCTTACTTTTCATAATTGTACCATGGTTATGTAAGTTGCTACTGTTAGAGGAAACTACCTAAAGGTAGATAGGAACTCAGTACTATCTTTGCAACTCTACTGTAAATGTAAGATTATTTATAAATAGAAAGTTTTTTTAAAAAGAATTTAAGACAGGAAAGAGAGGGGAGAAAGGGAGGAAGACAGAGGGCACCAAATCAAATCCAGCAACCAAAAAATATTTACCGAGCCCCCAGCATAAGTAAAATCTTTGGGAGAGATACCTAAGTCCACTGTCCTCATTTTTTTTTAAAAAAGAATTTATTTATTTATTTATTTATTTATTTATTTATTTATTTATTTATTTATGAGAGACAGCGAGTACTCATGCAGGAGCTGAGGGAGGGGCAGAGAGAAAGAAGAGAGAGAATCCCAAGCAGACTCCACACCCAGTGTGGAGCAGGGCTGGATCCCAAGATTCTGCGATCATAATCCCAGGGGGAACTAAGAGTCTAACACCCAACTGACTGAGCCACCCAGTCACCTACCCCCCCACCTAGCTGTCCTCATTTTTAAAATTAGGATGCTAGTAAAGCAAAGCAGTAAGTGATGCCAAATGAGCAGGGAATAGGTCTGTGTACATGGGAATAGTCAGATTTGTTTTGGGAAATCTCTTCAAAATTATAGCTGAAGGAATTCGGAAAAGTGGTTCGTGCTTGCCTAAATGATGGCAGTGAGAAGACACAATGAAAATCTCTATTCCCAACACCATAACTCCAAGCACTTCTCTCAGAAACCATTTGCAAAGCAGGGTGAATCACTACTTTGTGTTTATTGCTTTAGTTTCAGAGTTACAAGACTTTGAGGAAGATGGTGAAGATCTTCACTTTCCTACCAATGAAAAAAAAGGTATTGAACAAAACGAGCAGTGGGTGGTCCCCCAAGTGAAGATGGAAAAGACCCGCCACACCAGACAAGCAAGTGAGGAAGAACTTCCAATAAATGACTATGTAAGTTACGTTCATGTTACTCTTGTTAGAGGGATAGCAAAGAGCCCTCAAAAAACTCACCACCCCTTAGATCAAAGTTATTAAAAGGAGAAGGGTCGTTGTTTTAACGAAAAATATTTAAGAAACTTGGAATCCCTAGGTGGCTCATTTGTAATCAATTTTGATTAGTCTTGATCAGACAGGAATTTAACTTCTCACCAGTCCCCAGCTCATGTAGTCTTATAGTCCTTCCCTGCTTGGTGGGCCTCTTCTTGGTGAACCTTCCCCTCCAACCCCAGTTTATTCTTCTTTCAGACTGAAAATGGACTAGAATTTGATCCCATGCTGGATGAGAGAGGTTATTGTTGTATTTACTGCCGTCGAGGCAACCGCTACTGCCGCCGCGTCTGTGAACCTTTACTAGGTTACTATCCGTATCCATACTGCTATCAAGGAGGGCGGGTTATCTGTCGTGTCATCATGCCTTGCAACTGGTGGGTAGCCCGCATGCTGGGGAGGGTCTAATGGCAAGTTTGAGCTCAAGTGCTTAAACTTCTGCAGCAAACATATAATAAATGCATGCTATCCAATGAATTTCTGCCTATGAGGCATTTGGTTCCTAGTAGCCAGTACTCCAGAATTACTTGTAAGTAATTCCTCTCTTCATGTTCTAATAAACTTCTACATCATCATCAAAGGCCTGATTGCTGCTGAACACACTGGGTAAGTGTTTGCTAAGAATATTTCCTGCAACTGAAATGGAACAGATCTGTCTAACATGGACAGCAATGATGGAAACTTGTATCAGGTTTGGGGAGTGAGAAAGGGCAAAGCATAAGGATTTTCAAATACCATAGTTTACTATGCTGTATTGAGAAAGTGGAAATGAGGGCCTGATGATAAAATGCCCCCATAAATGATGCATAAAAATTTGTCTTTTTGTGCATAACCCCGAAGTTTAATTATCTGAGAGACATATTGTGGTCTTGCTCAAGCATCTGTTAAGCTGCTGGACAGGCAGTTAGTCACAGCAGGCCAGAACTAAAATATTCCAAGTGCTCAGACTCAGCAAAGGAGAAAGCTAACCTAGCAAAAAGGGTCCCAGGCTCTCCTCCTGTAAACACGAACTCAACTTTGGACAAATTCAACACTTTATAACCTTCAGGTCTGGCTTCTCTTTAGATCAGTGTCTGGTTACATAACTTTCCAAAGCAATGGTCTGGAAAGGGGGGGTCCATAAATATCATTCACAAAAACAGGCATCATAAGAAATCCCCAAGCTGAGGAATCAAATGGGTTTTTTTTTCCCCTCCAAAACCAAAAGGAACTAGCAGTATGTCACTTTCTTAAAGAAAGGGTAAGGCCTAGTTTCCGATCCTCCAATACCTTGCCTGGGAAAGAAAAAAGGGGTAAAGGAGAGAAAAAAAGCAGTGATTAGAGGGTAATGTTAACCTTGACATCCCAGCCAGGTCTAGTTTCAAAATTCCTGTCTGCCAATCTGTCACACCTTCTAGGATCATTTGACTCTAGCCCCTTCATTGCTCAACTTCAAGGTTAATGTGTCATGAGAATATCTGTCTGGTACTTTCCATCAGAAAGCATTTTCAAAGAGTAAAATCTTTACCAAGATGCCTGTGAGCCAGGAGTCATTTCCCCCTTTTTAATAGTTGAGGAAGCAAATAGAAACAGATTTGCCCAAGGCTGAGTTAAAATTAGCCAGTCATTAATTGATAATTAGCATACATGCCATACTTGGATTACCAATTTTCACAGAATGAGCAATTTTCTTTTTTTTAAGATTTTATTTATTTATTCATGAAAGGCACACACACAGAGAGAGAGAGAGAGGCAGAGACAGAGGCAGAGGGAGATGCAGGCTCCATGCAGGGAGCCTGATGTGGGACTCGATCCCGGGTCTCCAGGATCATGCCCTGGGCTGAAGGCGGCGCTAAACTCCTGAGCCACCCTGGCTGCCCAGAATGAGCAATTTTCATTTTTCTAACAATGCAGCCTCACTGAAAATATTTTCTTTTTTATTAATGATTTAGAAGGCATCTGAGAATTTTGGAATACTTCAATTATCATAAAACATTACTTTATAGCTGAAATATAAAAATGCAGAAAAATATGAGATTAATTTGAGGTTGAATGGACTTTATGATACTCTCTATCATTATTTTTAAATAAATTATTCATTTTTAACATTGGTTTTTAAGATCAACCTATAATTTCATATTCCTAAGACATGCCATTTTATGCAATCTACATTGTACTATATATATACTACGCTCTGTGGGGTACAAATGAAGTAGAAGGTATACCCTTTATTTCCAAAGAAAAATAAAACACTCAAGATATATAAACCAAAGTACAGAAATTTAGACATAACTATAATTATATAGGGCATGCTATGTACACGTGCATAAATACACAGACAGATGCACACACACACACACACGTGGCATAGAAGGTTCCATGTCACGTTTTAAAGCTAAGAGTTCCCATTCACATTATATAAATTCAGGAAGCATTTCTTTATCAAATGAGATAACTCAACCTGCACATAATTTCACATTGGGAAAGTGTGATCCCCTTAATGAGGCAGATCATGAGTTCCAAAGAAAATACAAGAGACATCCTTGAAGAATCATTCAAATCATCTCATGTTTAGAAAAAAGAAAAACAAGCCAAAACAACAAACAAACAAAACCAAACACATTAGTCTGTCACCTCTTCTAGGACGAGGCCAGGCTGAAATGGAAAAAATGTGCTATCAATTTCCTGCCATAGATTTTTGCTCCTCACTTGAGTCCTGGGCAGACTCCTTACATCATGCCTTGTACTGTACCCCACTGAAGCCAGTGCTATCTCTTTGCCTCTTACCAACTCTCCCTAAGCCCAGCCTGCACAGAAGAAGTGACACCAAAGTAACTCTGACCTCCCAAGCCAGAGAGACCTTGCAGTAATTCTCATGTTCCCTGTCCTCCACTCCAGTCTCTCACCAAATACTGCCAGTTTGTCCTCCTAAATCATCCCTCAGTTATGCTTATGGTCTAGGCCACAGGTTACTTCTTAGCACAGCTGTCACGATCTCCTCCCTACTGAAGTCCCCAGGCTGTAGGCTGCAACTAGAACAAGTGCTTTTAGATATAGTTAACTTTTCACTTACAGATTTTAGGAATGCCATTTCCTTTCCTGAAAGTCTATAATGGCTACTGGCTACATTAAGGATTAGACCTAACTTGCATTCAAATAGTCCCTCAAACCACCCTTAGCACCACCTCAGATCATTTTTCTTCTCCCACTACACTGCCCAGCCCTTTCCTTGTCTCAGTCACATTAGCTTCATGGTCTATTTGTGCAGTCATCCCAACCCATTTACAGAGTTTTTTCTCACTAATTTGAGGAAATTTTAAAAACTCACTTTTTTCTTATCTAAATCCTCTCTACTACATTCTATGCCTGTGTAAGTTAATCTATTACTCAATGCACACATCATTTACCTAAGAGTTTAACTTGCAAATTCTAGAAGTGGGCCCATACTCTCCCCCATTTTGCTCTGTCCAGAACCTAGCACAGTATCAAAAGTATATAGGTGGTCTTCCAATTTTTTTATTGAAAGCAATGAGAAAGAAGAGAGGGAAGAAGGTCAAAGAAAAACAGGAAATTATAAAAAAAAAAACACTCACAGCTACAAGGCTCTTCAGAATTACTACAAAAAGTTGGCCTAGAGTTCTAGTGAAATTTGGGATGAAAGTTCTTATCTTACTTTAATCCATTTTTGCATTCCTTATCTTTTGACACAGTACATTTCTACAAGTATGGAGAATTCTTCTAATCCCAGAATGATCAAAAGCATCAATGATTTCCCACAGCTTGATTATCTATTTCCATTATAATGCAAGCTTTTTGCATTTTCTTCTCTATTTCCAATGATTCCATGTAAAAAAAGAAAAAAGGCAAAAGCACATCTGCTGTGAAATCACAAGAAATATCATATTACCTTTCAGATTCTTTGGGGATCTAAATTCTAATCAAGATAAGTCAGGTGAGGCAAAGCCATCCATTGCTCCCACTCAGCATAAGGGCAGTATGCATTAGCATACTCAGCGCCTTCCTGCACACCTAAAATGGCTCTTTGGCAGGACTAGGGGCAAAGGAAATCTATTTTGAGTCTTTATATATCAGGCTCACTGTCTGGCTGAATCCAAAACTGTCACTTTGGCTCCTAAAGTCTAACGCTGAAAGCTTACTGAGATAAATATGGACCTTCTCATTCAGGCTGTCAGGAAATGCGTGGATCTATTTTATTTATACCCTTAAAAAATGATTTCATTTTGGATTTCCTTTTTTGAAGAAGTTTCATTCTGGGGCTTAATTTTGCTGACAACATGCTGTTCCCCAACAAGAAAGAAAAGTGGTTCCATATTAAAAACCAGGTATTACTGTACACAGACAAAAATATTGTCTGTGGCTCATCTCAAATTCCTGCTCCTAAGTCTTCTCTGATATTTTTAATTAATTCCCATGAAAGCTACTAACCGCGGACTGCACTGATCATTTATTTAGATTAATAGTCAACTCTTGCATTGTGTAGCCTAATGAGTGAAGAGTCACTTGTATGCTTACTGCTTTGGTATCTGAGTTCCATCTTCTGCCTATCTTTCCTTCCATCCACTTATTTGACACTCAGACCCTACTGTCTTTGCTAAAAAGGCTCAGAAACAGAAAGGCAGATTGAACCAAGGGAAATAAACTAAGCCATAATAAATCCTTCAACCAAAACAAACAGACGAAAACCAGCAACTCCACAGTGCTGAGATGATCTTAGCCTAACAAGTGATATTAATATACTGTCTATATTTATCCTTCCTTGCTGATTCTATTATTTGCCATTCCAAATTTTCCGCTGACAACAGTATTTCAGCTGGTCTTACTTACAGAGATGTTGGCTACCAAAACACTATTCAGGCTCAAACCCATATCAATCATCAGTGAGCCAAGAACAAAAAATTTGCCAAAGGTAGAGGATTGAGGGTAGAGGCCCTAGCTATGGTTGAGTTGCTGAAGTAGAGAGTAAGAAAGCAGCAATGTGACCAGCTACAAATAGAACACATGGATTTGAGCTTGTTTATTCTGCAAAGGGGTCTGTTTGGCATGCCAGCTCACAAATTCACTATGTCCACTAAAATCCATTCCTTGTGGTGGGGGTTGCTGCTTCACAGCAATGTTGCTCTAGGCTTGCGTATCAATCTGGTACAGCAATGTAATGTAAATTCCCCACATTCCCAAGGATAGCTTTTGATGTTTGGGTTATACTAAATCATATTATGTTTAAATCAGAATGATTTGTGGTTGACCTTTTACATCTCCTGTTCCTCCAAACTACTTCTCTCTGAGAGTGTCTTTCTACTAGCACATGTCAATCTAGGGTAATTGTGTAACTAATATGACCTACAAGATATGAAGAACCCAACATACTACTCTGTTAGACACTGTGGCATGGCAGGGAAAAAAGTTATTCTCTTTATTGTCTAGTCATTTAGAATACATTTGGCACGATAAGATCTATACCTTCTAAACAGTTAAGAAAGAATGAGAAAGAACTTTTCAGAAGGACTCAAAAAGGAGGACAAGAATTCTACACATGCTCTCAGATAACTTCTCACTTTCAAAAGCCAGCAGTGATGGTTTTCACAGAATTAGCCTACCAATTTTGCTGAGAGATACCACACATCCCTGATTTCCCAAAGATATTTGTCTTCTGTCTCCTCAAGATCAAGTTTAGTGGCATATAACAAAAAATCCCAAAATGACATGACTTAAACAAAGTAGAAGTAGGCACTCCAGGCAGTCCAGTCAATTGACCCTTACACCTACCTTTCTGCTCCACCATCCTCAGTATGCAGTTTCCATCCTCAAGGACATTTCATGATGTGAGCTAACTCCATTTCTAGCTGACATGTTCATATTCCAGACTGGCATCACAAAGAAGGTGGGCAGGACAAAAGGCCACCCTTTATGTTTTAGGGAGATTTCCACCTACATGTTATTAGCCTGAACTTAGCCATACGGCCAAATGTAGCTTCAATGGTAATAGTCTTTGATCTGGGCTCATTATTACACCAAGTGAAATCATGATTCTGTTACTGAAAAAGAAAGAGAGAAGTTACTTATGAGGCAACTGCCAATGCTGGCCACACCTAGTTATTTGTTATAGGATCTAGAACCTCTATTATTAAAATCATCCCTTTTTTATTCAATTGCTGTCTTTCAAAACCTCTGAATATAAATATACTACTTAAAAAGTGGTAAGTCATTAACAAATTAATTCTTATATGATCACAAACCAGTCTATGAGATTAACTTTTTTTTCCCTGAAGAAGGTGACTATAAGTAAAGAAAAGCAAAAACACTAATGGGGTAATAAATAAAGGATACATTAAGGGAAGGTATCCACAGGACTCTGTGAAGTGAAGACACTACAGGTTAAAAGGCTGAGAGTAGGGATCCCAGGGTGGCGCAGCGGTTTGGCGCCTGCCTTTGGCCCAGGGCGCGATCCTGGAGACCCTGGATCGAATCCCATATCGGGCTCCCGGTGCATGGAGCCTGCTTCTCCCTCTGCCTGTGTCTCTGCCTCTCTCTCTCTCTGTGACTATCATAAAAAATAAAAATAAAATAAAATTAAAAAAAAAAAGGCTGAGAGTAGGAGGAGCCAAAACCAATTCTGCTTACTTCACAGTTTTGCTAAGGACTAACTACGATGTCTAGGTTGATACAATGGTTTGCAATTGCTGTAGTCTGTAGATCATGCCCAAAGATGTGTGTCACAAAGCAAATAATTCCATTAACTACTATCTTTTGTAAGGCTTTTGTTTTTCATTTTTTTTTATTTTTTATTTTTTTTGGTAGTTTTATATTGTTTTTCATTTTTATCAGCAAAGTGGGGAGGAAGTTCTAAAAGATTTAGAATGGGTTGGAAAAAGGAGAGAAGAAAAACCTTCAAATAACTATAGCTCTTCTATTGGAATCAAAATAGAATACAGTTTGAATAAGAGTATGGGGACAGTTTTTTACTTTCCAAAAATCTTTATCAGTTATTGGAGTAAGACCTTTACAAAATGAGTATTATTCATCAAAGAGGTTTTGTTTTGACAGATTTAAGTTGACTAGAGAAAGTTCGTCTTCTACATTATAGGGAATCAAAATATGTCTAGTAGAGCAAATTTCATGACACATCATACACAAAGCAGATGTGAGAATCTAAGGCCAGAAAAAAACAAGTTTTATTTTACACTCACCTAGGGAAATTTCCCTTTTCTTTCAAGTATCCAATAATCCACACTTATTTTTCTAAGTCTTCATTTTTTGCACCATCAATGGATCCCATCCATCATCCCTATGAATATGGCTTTGGAGATATAAAATGCTGTAACCAATTTATAGACCAGTCCCAGGAGCATAAACCTTTATATTCAGAGAAACTTGGATGACTATTTAGGCCACCAGAAAAAAATTTCAAAAATTCATTAGTTTGAAACTTATTTATAGTCTTCGGGCCATCCAACACAAATCGATTCCCTACAGCACATTCATTGTGGGTATTCAATAAATCTTAACCAACATTGCCCAGTGTTTTGACTCAGTATTATATTTAAGCATCTTCAGAATGAAGCCCACTTCAAGTACTGAGAGATTTCTTCACAGAAATTCTACTTGTCTTGATATTGGGTCCAATTTTTTTCTAAAACTTGTTTTTCTAGTGTCTACATTTTATTAATGAACTAACTCTTCCCTTTGAGTTTATATAAAGTTGTACAGAAAACACTGAGAAATGTTTTTATCTGAGAGTATTGCTACCATAGTCTCAGATATTTTGACTTTGGGGCATTGGGAGAAGGGGAGGGAAAGTTGATCTGTTTTAGCTTTTCCTCAAAGCCCTCAAAACCTTGCCCTTCCAGTTTCTGTTTAGATGATAAGTAAAAGGTCTGTAGGAGCTAAGAAAAAAAATATTGGAACATAGAAAATTGAAATTTATCTTTCATTGAGCATTCAGGTATTTCCCTCCAGGTGTCTAATTTCACATTCCAAAGCATGTTGTTTTAAAAACTAGAATAATTCAACATCTTATAACTTTTTTTTACATATTTCTCTACATTTCACACCTTAATCCAAAGTGCTCAATGGGAATACATGTTACACATGAAAGAAGGAGTATTTTTCATTTTATAGAGTAGGAAGTCTAGCAGACCATATTTTTCAGATATAAAATTTATAGATTTAAAAGTTTAATTCTGTGTCGTCTTTGAAAAATGAGCAATCCTACTCCGAAGGTCATATTCCTACCCCATACAGAAGTGGCCCTTGTCCCCTATTATTCAATCCACAGGAAAAGATTTCCATACTAAAATAGAGAAAAGACCTCAGACTTCTTTGTTATACAAAGCATAAAATCAATAGACTTACTGTGCTCTCTACTGGCAAAAGTGAGAGCTACAGCCAGCATCAAAATTTTATTTGACAAAAGCCTTAGAACTAGGAATTTTAAATTTGTTTATGATGGCCAGAAACAGAATATCTTGCCATTTGAATTAAAAAATTACCAAAGAAAAAGACTATTCATAAGCCTGAGAGCAGAAGTAAAGTGAAGTCAGAGCACCTCCTGGTCAAGCTGAATGTGGATTCATATACTAGCACCATTTCACATTATTGTCAGTGTTACCAGCTGTTCACTGGGTTCTGATCAAACCATATCTAAACATAGCCTGATCCAGTGGTTTTCAAACTTTAGTGTGCATCAGAAGCTCCTCGGGTGCCTATTTCAAAATGTACAGCCTTAGATCCAAGGCCCAGAAATTCTGATTCTGCAGATTTGGAATGAAACTCTAGAATCTGCATTTTGTTTTATTTTATTTTATTATTTTATTTTATTATTTTATTTTATTTTCCTTTTAAAATTTTTATTTATTTATTTGACATACAGAGAGAACACATGCAGGGGGAGCAGCAAGCAGAGGGAGAGGAAGAAGCAGGCTCCCTGCTGAGTAAGAAGCCACATACAGGACTAGATCCCAGGAACTGGGCTAGGATCATGGCCTGAGCTGAAGGTAGACGCTTAACCAACTGAGCCACACAGGCGACCCTGGAATCTGCATCTTATCAATTCTTCCCTTCCCTTGTGATTCTGATACAAATAGCTCAAATAATACATTTTTAATAGCATTGACATATTCTCTGTAAAAGCCCCTAATAGTGTGGTCAGAATAATTACAATACCATCATCAGAAGTATGATCTCCGTGGTGGGACTGAAGGAATACCTCCCAATTCCTTGTTCTCACACATACTAGCTCTCTGCCTCTACCTGCTGTACCAGCTCCTGTTAAGCGCCTGGCCAAAGAGAAAATTTTTAATTAATAATAGAAACAATAATAACTAACATTTATTGAGTGTTTTCTCCTTGCCCACCACAAAGTGCTTTTCTTTACAGGTTTTCCCTGCTATCCAAAAGTAGAGGAATATGAAATCTTTCATAGGCCCAAATGGCATAAAGCAAAGAAGCAATTACCATTTGTTTATATGGAAAATTTTTTGAGCATTCCCAGACCCCAAAAAGTAACTTTTTATAGGCTTTTCTGATACCTTAAGACACATCTTCCTAATGGATGCACAACATAAATGGAGATAAAACACAGATGCTCACAGACACAGTTCAAAGCTATGGCAATTTGATGCTGAGATGCTAAGTGAATCTCTTTCAGTTAGTGAAAACAGGTAGTAATAAAAGTCTTAAAAGCAAAGTGGCATAATGTGAACTTTTTAAAAGCAGAGGAGGGGCCCCTGTGTGGCTCAATTGGATGAGCATCAGACTCTTGGTTTCTGCTCAGATCATGATCTTGGGGTCTTGAGATCAAGCCCTGCATCAGGCTCACACTTAACACAACTCTGCTTAGGATTCTTTCCCTCTTCCTCTCACTCTCCCTTTGCCCTCCCCCCCACTCTCCCACCCCTGCACACACAAGCACACTCCCTCTCTCTTTAAAATAAATGAATAAAATATTTTTTTAAAAAGCAGGGGATATCTGTATAGCTAACTTAATCTTCATTAATCCTATGGATGTGTTAGGAACTATTATTATTCTTATTTTACAAATGAAGAAACTGAGACATTGCCCAAGGTCACACACTTGTAAGTGACAGAGCCAGGATATGAAAGGCAGTTTGGCTCCAAAGCCAATGCATTTAACCACTATGTTATACTGACTGTCCACATTTAAAAGGGAAAGTACTAGCTTTTTTTTCTTTGTTATGATATGATTTTTATTTTACTTACTAAGATACAAAATTACAAAATTTTTGTAAGGAGGAAAAAAAAGACTTGAAGTATATATAGCCCTTTATCAGATGCTTACTTGATCAAATTCAGCTCAGTATGTGATCATGATAACACTCACTATAATAATTTTATAATGTTTTTCATGTTCCCAGCTAATTCATCACCTTACATAAGAGATTTGCAAGCTGAGACATTAAGCAAAATTTCCAAGGTCACTACAGAGTCGATGGTAATACATAATAAAACATATCCTCTGCAGCCCTAATGCCTGCATGCTCTCCACTCAGTTCCTCTACATACTGGCCTGATTTGAATAGTTCAGTATCTATAACCTGGGAATGGTCATATATGGAAGATGTAAAATAACAAGCTGTGTATTAAAGCAGACTTGGCATGGCTTTTGGAAAGCATGCTAATGCCTAAAAGATAACAAACATAATTGAAGACATCAGCTTAGACAAGAGATATGTTTTCTTTACAGTTATCATAATAAATCTCTCTCTGAACTTTACCTGGCACTTAGGTGTATCAAGTCTTCAAATGCAGATCTTTGATTTTTCTCCCCTGTCTTTCTTAACCTCACTTTAAACATCACTATTTCCATCTCTATACCCCTCTCATAAAATACTTTTATTTATTTTTATTTTTGTTTTCATAAAATACTTTTAAAGGAACCTGGACATAATAGTATTCTTCTAATACTCTGTAAAACCTATTTGTGAGATTAAAGCATGTGCAATTCTTTCTAGTTGCAACTGTAAAAAGAAGGAAGTCACCATGGGGCACCTGGGTGGCTCAGTGATTGAGTGTGTGTCTTTGGTTCAGGTTGTGATCTCAGGATCCTGGGATCAAGTCCCACATCAGGCTCCCCACAGGGAGCCTGCTTCTCCCTCTGCATTTGTCTCTGCCTCTCTCTGTGTGTCTCTCATGAGTAAATAAATAAAATCTTTAAAAAATTAAGTCACCAGTGGGTAACTAGAACTTAGAGCTTACCAGGGCCCAAGCAATTTATAAGAAACTGTATTCATTATCCTGAGTCATCATCATACCAGATTCCAGAATGTAAGACTCCATTTTTTCCAACAGTCACCATGAGTCTTAACAGTGTGAAGTTATCGAAATTCATTAAACAATGGTATGACAGCAGATTTTTATTGATGGCTTTATCCCCAGACTTCTTTTGTAAACAATTGTAAAGGTCACTTTGATAAAAAGACATACTCTGTGATGCCACTACATCTGCAATTGCTTTTTCTTCTCCTCTTCCTTATTATAATAAAGGTCTAATCCAGAGGACCTCTCAAATTCTATATGTGAGGTAATCAGAGAGTCAGCTTATACTAAACTGCTTAATCATATTTATAGCATTAAAACCAAGTAAGAAATAAATAAATGAATCAATGGAATGAAAATATCATTCTCTGAATACTGAATTAGCAAAAATTAGGATTCTCAGTGTTGAGAATTCTATGTGAAAAAAAGGCACTTTGACATAGTAGTAAAGAGAGTGTAATTGGTGTGGCTATTTTGAGGGCAATTAGGCAATATCCATCAAAATTAGAACTGAACATACTCTTTGAATAGCTATACTGCAGCTGGGAATTTAAATTAAAGATATATACTTGCAATATATATAAAAGATAATTCAAAAGGGTATTATTACATTGATTGTGCTGGAAAAGAAACTCAATGATTCGGTGGTAAGGCATGGTTAAATAAATTATGTCATATTACTACTCTGGAACAATACAAAAAAAAATTTCCATGACCTGATATACAAAAATCTCCAAGAGGTGTTGTTAAATTGGGAAAAAGTAAGCTAAGGAGTAGCTTGTATAATAAAAATAATAGCTAACCAGGCAGGACTTCTGGAATGGCAGGGTAAGGACTTCTGTAAATCTAGTCTTCCATTAAAGCAATGAAAATATTGGCAAGATATTAAAAACCAACTTTTTCATAAATATGGAAAGTCATCAAAGCCTGAAACAATCTGAGGAGCATCAGGAAAAACTATTTAATCTCTATTAAGAACACTTTATGGCATTTTAAACTCAGTCTACTCCCATGTCCCTCTCCCCAGTTACATAATTGCCTTGAAAAACAGCAGACTCATCATAACCTTAGTAACTGTAAAGAAAACAACAGCAGCAGCATTTCAGCCACCAGAGGGAGCAGACTGGATTTGGAGCTCCTCAAAAAGTCCCATCTCCAGAATACTGTCACTATTTAACCTGTCTCATACTTCCCTAGAAAGCCCCATTAGTAGAGTGTTTTCATTATTGGACCTGGCTTGGAGCTTGCTCTATGAGAAAAGCTTTATCTGTAGAGCATTTATTGAAAATGATAGCAGCATTCTAACACCACAGTTGCTTGAAGCAACTATACCATTTTGGGCAAGCAAGAGCCTAACCAAAAACTTTAAATATCTAGAGAATGGGATGTCCATAGTGGCCTTTAAAGAACTCTGATTTATTCCTGGGCAAGTAAAAGGCTGCATGTATGTACAGGGCTGTGCACATGCCCAGGAAAGACCTGCAAAGACATGAATCTCTCATCTCTGGCTGACCTTAAGTCTCGAAGCAAAGCGAAAGTTAAGACAGAGTTGTAAACTGCCTGAGTGTTGAAGGCATGCCCCAAAGAACACAGAACCCCAACCCCATCATCCTCCTAGGCAAAGGATGGAAGAATTATTGATTCAAGTCATTGAAGGAAATATCTGATGAACCATTATCTAATTACCATGAAAGTGTGGAGACTTTCATGGTCACATACTACAGGCAATACAATAGAAGTAGTCCAGAAAAGTTACTAAACAAAAAATAACCATAATAACAAAGAAAATAGTAACAACAACAAACTGGGGGGGAGGAGGATGTGATCAAAAGTTGCCAAATTACGCTACCTAAAATGCCCTGTTTTCAACAAAAATTATAAGACTCAAAGAAATAGGAAAATGTGGCCCATATTCAAGGGGGGGGAAACTTTCAATAGAAACTGTCCCTAAGGAAGCTGAGACGTTGAACTTACTAGACAAAGACTTCAAATGAGCTTTTATAAATGTTAAAGAACTAAGGAAAGCGGTGTCTAAAGAACTAAAGAGGGGGATCCCTGGGTGGCGCAGCGGTTTAGCGCCTGCCTTTGGCCCAGGGCGCGATCCTGGAGACTCAGGATCGAATCCCACGTCGGGCTCCCGGTGCATGGAGCCTGCTTCTCCTCTGCCTGTGTCTCTGCCTCTCTCTCTGTGTGTGTGACTATCATAAATAATTAAAAAAAAAAAGAACTAAAGAAAAAGTATGACAATGACACCACAGCATATACAGAATATCAATGAAAAGATTTTTTTTTAAAGATCCAAATAGAAATTCTGGAGTTGAAAAATACAGTAATTGAAATGAAAAATTTACTATAGAAGATTTGAGATAACAGAAGAAAGAATCAAGAGAATCCAAAAATACAAATAATACATTGTAGTCAGACTGTTGAAAGACAAAGACAAAAAGATTTTGAAAGCAGCAGGAGAGAAGCAACTCATCATGTACAAGGATCTTTGTGAGATTAACAGTGGATTTCTGAACAGAAACCATGGAAGCCAGAATGCAGTGGAAGCACCTATTAAAAATATTAAAAGGAAAACATTGCCAACCAGGAACTCTGTATTTGACAAAACTATTCTTCAAAAATAAAAGAAAGATGAAGACATTTCCAGATGAACAAAAAGTGAAGAATTTTTTACTAGCCGGACTGCCATACAAGAAATACTCATGAGTATCCTTCAGTCTGAAATTAAAGGACTAGGCAGTAACTTAAATCCACACAAGGAAATAAAAAGCACCAATAAAGGTAACTATGTAGATTAATATAAAAAATAGTATACCCGAAACTAATGTAACATTGTGTGTCAACAATACTTCAATAAAAAAAATAGTATAATGTATTTTTTTGTAACTTTTGTCTTCTCCTACCTTATTTAAAATACAATTTCATAAAGAAATAATTATAAAACTGTGTTGATGGAACTAAAAATGTATGAAAGAGTGATTTCTATAACAATAATAGCTCGAAGGAATGGAGACAGAATGGAGATATATTGGAGCAAAGATTCTGTATAGTCTGAACCAGATTTTAATTTGAACTAGATTGTTTTAAAATGATCATTGTAATCTCCAGGGCTGTGACTAAAAAAAAAAAAAAAAACTTGAAAAATATATAGTAAAAGAAACAACAAAGTAATTTAAATGTTATACTTGAAAATATCTATTTATCACAAAAGAAAGAAGTAATGGCAGACCAAAGGTACAAAAAGATATAAGACATACAGAAAACAAATAACAAAATGGCAGAAGTTAGTCCTTCTGTATTGGTAATTAAATTAAAAGTAAATGGAATAAATTCCCCAATTAAAAGACAGAAATTGATGAAACGGATAAAATCAAACATGATTCAAAGATATTTTTTAATAATAAATTTATTTTTTATTGGTGTTCAATTTGCCAACATACAGAATAACACCCAGTGCTCATCCCGTCAAGTGCCCCCTCAGTCAAGCCCCACCCCCCGCCCTTCTCCCCTTCCACCACCCCTAGTTCGTTTCCCAGAGTTAGGAGTCTTCATGATTCAAAGATATTCTATCTACAGGAGACACATCTTATACTTAAAGACCCAAATAGGTTAAACATAAAAGGATAGGAAAAGATATATAAATAGTATATGTAAAAAATATATGCAAACAGTAACCAAAAAAAGACTGGAATGGCTATTATCAATAGCAAAAAATTGGCCTTCAAGACAAAATTATTAGAATCAAAGAGGGAAATTTTATAATGATAAAAGAGTTAAATCAGTGGAAAGAGATAATTTTTAAATTACATGCAACTAACAAAATAACCTGAAAATACATGAACATAAAGTTGACATAACTGATGCAATAATATTATTTGGATACTTTAATATCCCACATTCAACAATAGATAGAAAAACTATTCAGAAGATCAACAAGAATGTGGATAATATTGATAACAATGTTATCAACCAAATCAGCATAACAGAAATCCATGGAACACTGCACCTAACAGCAGTAGAATGCATATTTTTTCAAGTGTACGTTACTAAAATCAAGAATGAAAGAGCAGACATCACTACCAATCTTAAAGAAATAAAAGTATTACAAGGGAATGCCATGGACAATTGTATGCATCAAAGTAGATAACCTACATGAAACAGACAAATTTCTAGAAAGACACAAGTTACCAAAACTAATTCAAAAAGAAATAGAAATCTAGGGATGCCTGGGTTGCTCAGTGGTTGAGTGTCTGCCTTCGGCTCAGGTCCTGATCCTGGGGTCCTGGGATTAAGTCCTGTATCAGGCCCCGCAGGGAACCTGCTTCTCCCTCTGCCTATGTCTCTGCCTCTCTCTCTGTGTCTCTCATGAATAAATAAATAAAATATTTTTAAAAATAAACAGACTTACAACAAGTAAAGAGATTGAATCAGTAATCAATAAACTTTCCACAAAGAAAAACCCAGGTTCAGATGGCTTCACTGGTTAATTCTATCAAACATTTGAAGAAGAATTAATACCAACCTTTCACAAACTCATAGGATGGAATACCTCACAACTAATTCTATGAAGCCAGTATTATCCAAACTAGACAAAGACATCACAAGAAAGCTACAGCTACAGTATTCCCTATGAATATAAGCACAAAAATCAACAAAATCCAGCAAACCTAACTGAGCAATATATAGAGAGGTTTATAGACCGTGACCAAGTGGTATTTAAGGTTGGTTCAATATATGAAAATCAATCGAAGTAAGATATAATTCCAATTGACAAAAAGACAGGGGATCCCTGGGTGGCTCAGCGGTTTAGCGCTTGCCTTTGGCCCAGGGCACGATCCTGGAGTCCCGGGATCAAGTCCCATGTCAGGCTCCCGGCATGGAGCCTGCTTCTCCCTCCTCCTGTATCTCTGCCTCTCTCTCTCTCTCTCTCTCTCTCTCTCTCTCTCTCTCTCTCTGTCTATCATAAATAAATAAATCCTTTTTAAAAAAAGAAAGAAAGACAAAAAGCATTTGACAAAATACAATACCCTTTCATGATAAAAATATTCAACAGGGATGCCTGGGTGGCTCAGCAGTTGTGCATCTGCCTTTGGCTCAGGGTGTGATCCTGGAGTCCCGGGATTGAGTCCCACATTGGGCTCCCTGCATAGAGCCTGCTTCTCTCTCTGCCTGTGTCTCTGCCTCTCTCTCTCTGTGTCTCTCATGAATAAATAAATAAAATTTAAAAAAGAAACAAATCCTAATACTTAAAGTCAACTAATTTTTAAAAGGTTTTATTCATTTATTCATGAGACACAGAGAGAGAGGCAGAGAGAGAAGCAGGCTCCCCTCAGTTCAGGGAGCCCAAGACAAGGCTTGATCTCAGGACCCTGGGATCACGACCTGAGCCAAAGGCAGATGCTTAACCTACTGAGCCATCCAGGCACCCTTCAACTAACTTTTGACAAAGGTATCAAGACAATTCATTGGGGAAAAGCATGTGCACTAAATGGTGCTGGGATGACTGGATATGCACATGTAAAAACATGATCTTAGACCCTTACCTCACACCATCACAAAAATTTACTCTAAAATTTTCACACTTACATATAAGAGCTAGAAACATATAACACTTTTAGAAGTAAATATAAGATGGATATTATGGATATGACTCAAAAACATGGTCCATAAAAGAAAAAAATGGATAAATTGGGGCTCATCAAAATCCAAATTTTTGTACTTCAAAAGAGACCATTAAGATAACAAAATACAGGGCAGCCCTGGTGGCTCAGCGGTTTAGCACCGCCTTTGGCCCAGGGCGTGATCCTGGAGACCTGGGATCTAGACCTACATCAGGCTCCCTGCATGTTTCTCCCTCTGCCTGTGTCTCTGCCTCTCTCTCTCTCTGCCTCTCTCTCTCTCTCTCTCTCTCTGTGTGTGTGTCTCTCATGAATAAATAAATAAAATCTTTTTTTAAAAAAAGATAAAATACAGGGGCACCTGGTGGCTCAGTGGGTTAAGTGATTGGCTTCAGCTGGGATCATGACCCCAGGATCCTGGGATTGAGCCCTGCATCAGACTCCCTGCTTGATGTCCCACCTGCTTCTCCTTCTCCACTGCTTATGCTATTTCTCTTTCTCAAATAAATAAATAAATAAAATATTTTTTTAAAAAAGATAAAGATAAAATTAGGAGAAAATATTTACTAAGCACATATATGATAAAGGTCTTATATCTAAAATACACAAAGAACTCTCATAAGTTAATAAAAAATATATAACCAAGCTTTTTAAATAGACAAAAGACACAAACTTTCCACCAGATTTACAAATGACTAATAAGCACATCATGTGCTTAACATCATCAGTCATTAGGGAATTATAAATTAAAACCACAATGAGATACCATTTTGTACTCAATAGAGTGAGTGCAAGTAAGGCAGACAATTCCAAACGTCAGTGAGAATATGGAGAACCAGGAACCTTTATTGGATGCTGAATGGAAATGTAAAATGGCACTTTGAAAACAGTTGGGCAGTTCACCAAGATGTTAACCATAAAACTACCATACAACCCAACAATTCCACTCCTAAGTACCTATTCAAGAGAAATGAAACACGTGTCTATCCACACAATGACCTGCATAGAAATATTCACTGCAACATTATTCAGAATAGCCAAAAATTGGAAGCACCAAAATATCCACAGACTGGCAAATGGAGAGACAAATATGGTATATCCATACAATGGAATGCTGGTTAGCATTTACCAACAAACTACTGGTATCATGGATGAAGCTCCAAAACATTTCATAAAGTGAAAGAAGAAGCCAAGCACAAGAGCCCACATATGATCTGATTCCGTTTATATTAACTGTCTAGAAAAGCCAAATCTCTGGAAGCAGAAAGTAGATTAATGGTTGCCTAGAGTTAGGGGCAGGAACAGAGATTAACTATAAATGAGCATGAGGGACCTCACTTGTGGGGATGAAAAAGCTTCTAAAATAAGTTTAAATAATTGAATTGTATACTTGAAATGGAGGGACTTTCTGATATCCAAAATATATCGCAACAAAGCTATTTTTTAAATTATAGCTAACATATATATATATAACCCTTAGTATACACCATGCATTGTGTTGTGTTTAGCATGTAGCACCTCATTTAATCTTTATAACAGCCCTATAAAGTAGGCAATATTTATCCCTCTTTCATGAATTAAGAAACCGAGGCATAGAGAGATGAGGTAACTTGCTAAAGAGCACACAGCCCATAATTAACAAAGATGGGATCCATGCCCAGATGGTCTAGCTCCACAATCTATGATCTTAGCTATGGTTTTCATTTGGGAGAGAGAGAAAAAAATAGGCAGATATACTTGAATATGGCAATATGTAGAAGGATTCACAAGGAACTTTTTTCATCAGTAATTTCCCCTGGGAAGCAGGAATGAGGGTGGGCTGAAGAGCGAGACAAATTTATTACTTTATACCACTTTGAACTCTGAATTTTTTATACATTTTGTAATTCATGCATTCATTTTGTAGATAAGAAACATCATTTTAAAATCAAAACATTAAAAAAAATCAAAACATTGATTATCTTTGATGTGTCAGATTTTTACATTTTTAAGTTTTCCTAAACTTTTTCTTTGCTATTTTCTAAGTTCTTCAGGGTAGATTTTCAGGCCAAGTTCTCCAATAATTACCATGACATATTTTCTGTTATATTTCGTTCTGCCAGTTTCAGAGCCCCAGGATGAGGTTGAGGCCAAGAAAGGTAGCGATGGGGGCTGAGGAAGACTTGATGACAGAAGGGCCTGTGTTGCCTGCTCCCCTGCCAGGGCCAGACTGTGACTGGGCTAGATTCCAGACTGCACTGAGCAGCAGTGTGCAGCTCTGAACAGCAGAGATGCCCTGGGGCACACCGTAGGGAGTGGCTGCCTCAGAAATCGCTGTTATCCTGTAGGGGATGGATGATCTGCATGCATGTACACATGTGCACACAAATTCATTCAACAAAGCACGTGTTTGGATTTGTGCCTGCAGGATGAGAGTGATTCTGCTTCAAGCATCTGTGTGTGTCTGTGTAGCAGAGGTTTGGGTTTTGGGGTGGTTTTCCATGCAATATTTAAAGACATTAACAAGGGAATGCGTTATGAAAACAGCTAAGTGTTGAGGAGTAGGAAGTATTCGTTTGTAAACTTTGGGAAGCATTCACTGTGTGACAAGATGCTTAAAAGAAAATGGACAGGGTTAATGTTTACACAGTGATTAACTCTTTGTAAGCATTTCTTTGGTTAATAAGATTGTGGGGGCAGGGGGTAACAATAGGATTTTTTAAAATATCTTATTTCTTTATTTGAGAGAGGTAGGGCAAGAGAGATCACGAGCAGGGGGAGGGGCAGAAGGAGATGGAGAAGCAGAAAGACTCCCTGCTGAGCAGGGAGCTAGACATGGGGCTCCATCCCAGGACCACTGCCCACCAAGATCATGACCTAAGTTGAAGGCAGATGCTTAATGACGCCCCCCAGGTGCCTCAAAACAGGGTTTTTTAAAAAATACATACTGGGAGCCCAATGTGAGTTAAGCCACCCAGGTGCCCCTGAAAGCTTTCTTTTTGAAAATTTCATATCCAGTAAAGACTAATTAAAAGATGCTTGAAGAAGAATCTTTTTTTTTCATACTCCTTTGGCTATAGGCTACTGTGACATAATAATCCCCAGAGCCTTTTGGCTATTGAGACACAGAGAAATCCTATGAAAGAAGCATGGGGCTTCAGAGTCAGACAGCTTGAAATTCAAATCCCAGATCTACTACTAGCTATGTAATCTTGGGCAAGTTATTTAACCTAATCTTTAGCTTTTTTGTGGTTTTTCTGAAAAGATGGGATAGCACCACCTTCCCACACAGCTTAGTCGACTGCAGCACCTTACAGAGTGTCTGGCATTTACTAAGTAGTCAATAAACATGATTTCTCTTACCTCCCCTGAGTAGAAGAAAAAAAGACTTTGTGCAAACTACCTTCTCTCATATGCTAATTTTTCTGCTTAAGGAAGTACATGACAGGGTGATGATGTATGGATGCTGTCCCTCACCTCTCAAAATCTCTTATACCATACCCTAGGTGTATTTCCCTATGTCCACAACGTAGCTACTCTTCCTTTCTGGCAATGATGCTGAGGGGTTGTATCGCCTACCTAGGTGCTGTAGACTCTCATTTGTGACCTGATTATCTATATCCAGGCAAGCTCTAGAACAGTTTGGTTTGTTTTGAGGATGTTGCTACTAAGCACCTTTCCCAGAAGAGGTGTGAGAAACTTGTGGGAGAAATCGTTACAAGTTACTACTTCAGTTGTCTTTACTTTTATTTTTTTAAGATTTTATTTATCTATTCATGAAAGACACAGAGGGAGAGGCAGAGACATAGGCAGATGGAGAAGCAGGCTCTCTGCAGGGAGCCCCACATGGACTCGACCCCAGAACTGCAGGATCATGCCCTGAGCTGAAGGCAGACACAACCACTGAGCCACTCAGGCATCCCTGTCTTTAGTTTTAAAATAAAAATTCTGAGGACCTGGTAATGAGAACACCACTGGATCATGTATGACAGTCTTGCCCAAAGAATTTACATTCACCTGATAAATGCATGTGGGGGAGCCAATGATGATGAATCTTTAGAGCAACTGACCTAGCTACACAGTTTACAGAAGTAAACTTTTTTTGTCTTTTTTTTACATTTGTTCTTATTTAAATTCAATTTGCCAACATATAGTATAACACCCAGTTCCCACAAATTGTTATTCCTGGTGAAGGAGCCAGTTCGGTCAATATTAGATGAGGGCCTATTGGGCACAGACTCAATGTTATAGGAGGAATTTATGACTTTTGAAGTGTTCAGAATGCTAAGCTTTTGTAAAAGTGCTGGAACAGGGAGGAGGAGACAAGCAATGTGCTATGACCAACACACAACTAAAGTATACAGCCAGAGAGCTAGGGGTTAGGCCTGATGATCATCTACATTTAATTCATCCAAGGTCAGCATAATCTAAGAGCATAAAGCCAAATGCAAGCCTTTGGGGGAAGCCACACTTGAAAAGTAGAAGGAAATTAAAACAGTAAAGTAGACTGGAAAGAGCAGTAAAAGGGAAGGAAAACAGGATATTACAAGGTCAAAACAAAAAACAAGAATCTTTAGTAGCATCAAAGGTAGCAATGAATTCCAAAAAAGAGAATCAGCAAAGAGTGATTTGACCAGAAGGAAGTTAGCAGCAGTTTCTGAGGTTAAGTGGTTTCTGACTTGGCAGGTGGTTTCTGTTACATAAACGATGTTTCATATGGAATGAGATATTTAGATCAACAGCTTATTTCTCACAGAACATTAAAGAGCCATTATAATTAGGGTCACTCACTCATTCATTTATTTCATTAGCATTTGCTGTGCTCTTATAAGTGCCTAATTCTACTAAGCTCCAAGGGGTAAGGGTACCTAATAGAAAAGCCATAATTAAATCATAATGGCTTCTCTCTAGCAAGGAATCTGGGTGAAGTTTTAGACCTATGACTTCAAAATGAGAGTCTCATTTCCCAGTAACTGTTTCAGTGTATGTATTCTTTTCTGATATATTAGCCTTTTGTTTCCCTTTTTGAATTAAAAAAGTTTGGTTTGGCACATCATAGGCCAAGTGTCAACCTCAAAGGGCAGCAAAGTTTAAAAAAAAATCTTGATGTATCTTATGTATGCAGTGAGGAAAGGCAGAAATGGTATTTATACCTTGTGTTAGGTTTTCTTTTTTTTTTTACACATACAAAAACCCACTCAGTATAGTCCAAAGGAACCAAAGTTTCCTCAGTTTCACAAAGAATGCATCCATTGCTTTGCCTGTCATAATTTAATCAGTTTTGTTGGCAAAGTATCAACTTGGATTCTGACAGGAGGTTAAAAACATCGTCTCAAAGAAGCCTGTGTGAGCTCTGAGAGAAAACAGAAATGGCATTTATACCTTGTACTAGGTATTTCTTTCCATAAAAGTTTGATGCCTACCACATAAATCCAACCCCCCACAGGAACAGGCCAAAACTACCAAGTTTTCCACACGTTCAGAAAATATACCTGTGGATCTCTGCTTCTCAAGGTGGAGTTCAGAGCTACTTTGCAGTAAGTAACCTGGTGCCTGGAAGTGAGAAAACCCACAGGATGCTCTGGTACATCTAAGGTGGAGGTGAATTTTACAGTCCAGCACATTAGCTATAAGGGACTTTTGTAACTGGCCAGCCAAAATAAGAGACCTTAAAAATAAATAAGCCAACCCACCTATACGGTAATGTGTGGCATTTTCTTCCTACATTCCATATTTTTTCTGGGTTTTATTTTTTAACAATAACATAAAATTTTTAACTTAAAAAAAACTACTTAATGACAACTTTATCAGGCTCTTCTAGGCCATCCTAGTGAAATATACCTACTTAAAACTGCTTGGATTATCCTTTAAATAGTTTATCCTTTTTTTTTTTTACAGAAGTAAACTTTTTTTTTGTCTTTTTTTACATTTGTTCTTATTTAAATTCAATTTGCCATCATATAACACCCAGTGCTCATCCCACCAAGTGCCCTCCGCAGTGCTCATCACCCAGTTTATCCTTAAATTTGCTTCACTAATTCCAATAGCCAAAAATCTGATCTTCTACATTTGGAAAGCCAATATTTTTCAACTGTTTTATCCCTCTATCTTACTTCAAAAGACAGAACTGTCAAATGTCTTAGTGGAGAATATTCTTTCTGCAGTAACTCCAAACATATATATAGACATGTACCCAAGAGTCACTATGAATCTTAACTGATAGTTTTCACCCACTTCATAACTGTGAATGACTTCCCCTTACCAACAGATTCAAGGACTGTGTGGATGTGTGGCAGAGAAGAGCTAGGTTCTACTAATGGATGTGTAAAGAAACTCAAAACCAAGGAAAGAATTTCCCCATCTCAGCTCAAATTTTAATTATACCCTGAAGGTACAGGGTGTTATGTCTCCCTATCCAACTGCTTAATGTAATCTATATAATCAAGATAGTCCCATCTCCAGGAGAATGCTAAGCATATGCTATTTTGTAATATGGAATGTAATCAAAAAAAATATGGAATGTAATCCTTTCACAGGGAATAGTTTTTGTAAACAAAGACTTTTTAAAAAATGTTAGAAAAAAAAATGTTAGACAGTCAAGACCTCAGTTTTACATTTCTTATCTAAAACCTCACCTTAATGGGACGCCTGGGTGGCTCAGTGGTTGAGCATCTATCTGCCTTCAGTTTAGGATGTGATCCCACTGGGATCACGTCCCACATCAGGCTCCCTGCGAGGGCCGCTTCTCCCTCTGCCTGTGTATCTGCCTCTCTTTGAGTATGAATAAATAAAATAAAATCTATCAAAAAATAAAATAAATAGGGGCAGCCCCGGTGGCACAGCGGTTTAGCGCCGCCTGCAGCCCAGGGCGTGATCCTGGAGACCTGGGATCGAGTCCCACGTCAGGCTCTCTGTGTGGTGCCTGCTTCTCCCTCTGCCTGTGTCTCTGCTTCTCTCTCTCTCTCTGTCTCTATGAATAAATAAAATAAAATCTTTTAAAAAATAAATAAATAAAATAAAATAAAATAAAATAAAATAAAACCGTACCTCAAGTAGAAATGTGGGGCTTAGCTTTCTCAATGGAAAACAATCCCAGCAGATTTTCTAAAAGTTTATTACAATATTTATTGTGTAAAAGATTTGTATTTAATCAAAGGCATAAACCAAAACTGTTAAAGCTAACCATATTTTTAAAAAATATTTAAAGAGAGAAAGAGCATGAGCAGGAGGGGCAGAGGGAGTGACAGAAGCAGACCCCCACTGAGCAGGGAGACCAACATGGGGCTTGATCCCAGGCCAAAGGCCAAAGGCAGAAACCCAACCTGCCGAGCCACCCAGGAGCCCTATATTGAGAATTAAGTCATATCAACCTGATAAAGAAACAGCAGCTAAAGCTAATGAAGTGCTTTAAATTCCTAAGAAAATACAGTAATTCCAACACCACTAAGTAATGAGAACCTTTCAAAACAACAGGGGAAAATATAAACAGTATAAACACCGTAATTTGGAGGCAAAGAAATGTAAAGGGTAAGTGTGCTGTAATCTGATGTGTCACAGAACATTGGTAGTGCCTTTTAGTCTTGAGTGCCTTAGGTTAGGGGACTGTTCCATCATCTAGCAACTCTGATGATGAGTACCATCCAACTGCTGGCCGGAATTAAATTATACAATGTGACTCTCTGCCTATCAGCAAAACAGAGACTATTGAAAATATTTTAACTTGATGCATAATTTGCATCTGGGAAGTGGCCATTTCAGAAGGGTCAATTTTCTATCACGCTACATCAATAAGCAAATTCAGAGGGGTCACTTTATAACACTACATTAAAATAGCAAATTTACAGGGCTATTCTGAAAAATAAAAGTCAAGAGGAACACGGTATTGCTTCATTTATAATTTATTAGCTCTTCCAGTGTTTCACAGTGATACAGGGGTTTCAATGATTAACACCAATGGGACAAAAGGTGGACCTACACAAATGTCTTGATTGAATCAGACTATTACTGATGGAATTTTTTGGTCTATCATAAGTAGTATTAGGCAATCTTCCATCCAGGCAATCTCATAGCTCACAGGGGGGAATGTAAATGTCCTGAAATTGAAGGAAAAAAAAGTTAATTGACTTGTAACCCAACTTACAAGTATTCGCTTGCACCCATTAGCATCTAGTTCACTAATGAAGACCTTCAGGTGGTCCCCTGTCAGTGGCTCAATTAAAATGTGAAGGGCAACCCTATTAATTCAGCCAGAGACAGTTCTCATGGTTTCCCATTCTAATACCAAAGCTACTGAAACACGTGTTTTCCCCACATCTGGTTCCAGGTTAGGCTAGATGCATTTATCGCTCTAAGACTAGTTCCACCAGAGGAGTGTGGTAAATGCAGACGAGGGAACATGCCAGTATCGGGAGTAGAATGTGCTTGCCGGGGAACCTCACCAGTAAGGTCACTCTCAGGATTCTCCACTTCTCTTCCATCTAGGTCCAAGTTTCATCTAGATCCTACCACTTGGGATCTTTACACTGATGTGTAGGCAAATCCCATAAGGCTCTTCTGCCCTTTGCAGCCATGCCTTACATGTAGGGACCTGATCTAACCATGCAGGGCTAACACCGTGCCAACAAGATTTGGATGCACGACTCGACAAGACCTCGGCCCACTCAGTCCACCCATCACATGCACAGGCAAAAGTAAACACCAGTACAGAGCTGAGGACTGAAATGAACATACCTTAAAGCTGAACAATAGTAAGCCCGTGGTTTGATGATTACACTATCTCATACTGGTTATTTGTTATGGCGTGAGAGAGGCAGTAGGATAGAAAGATTCCAACCAGCTAGAAATGAAATAGACAAACAAAAATTAAACACACACACACACACACACACACACACACACACTTCAAATTCACTAGTAATTTCCTTCCTTAAGTTCTACTCTGCAGTACCTGGATTACGTTTATGACCTGGAGTTTCACAACTGTCACTGACAGAAGTCAATCAGGATGAATTCTAAATATCGCAAAAGTTTTGGGGAAACTTATCAGATAACCTGTCCATGATCAGAAAAAAAGAGGACATGGCTTAGAAGAAAAGCACCTCATCATGTAAAATCTCCATCTACCATAGCAGAGATTTCCCTAAAAGCTCTAGAGCAGTGAGGCAATGATGAATTTGTTCGCTAATACCTGTGTTGTCCAGGAAGCTCACCACTAGCCATATGTGGCTTTTGGGCACTTCAAATGGGGCCAGAGTACTAAGGAACTGAAGTTTTAATTTTACTTAATTAGAACTTTTCGAAGGTGCTAGTGGCTATTTTCTTAGACAGTGCAGATTGAGACATAGCTGTGCCTGCTGCTTTAGAAATATATTAAGATTAGACTTCCAAAACCAATTACATAGGTCAAAATGAAGTATATCCATTCTTTTAGTTTTATCTCCATGGTGTTTAACATAGGAAAAAAAAACCATCCCCTAAAAAAAATGCCACAAAACAAACTTTTCATGCTACAGTGAGAAGCAGCACAACTCAGGAAATTCAATTTGACCCACAACATAGCATGTACCCAACAAAACAGGTCCATATTGAATGTGGGGTCATATGATCCAAGTTTTTATAGGTCAGAACTTACACGGAACTCATCAGGCAGCTGCAGCCCAAGAAAGAAAAAATCTGAATAATGTGTTAGAATCTTGACTGCACAGCAAAACAAGGTTCCCATCTATCCCATGTTTTAATTAATGAACTAGGATGCTGGAGAGCTGCCATACCCAAGAGTGTACCAGGTATGTACTACTAGGAGATAATTCTAAGTCTTGCTTTTTTGTAGTTTCAAGGCATGATTGGCCATGGTAAAAGAGGGCAGGTAAACAGGCAATAAAAATTTTGAGAAGTCTAATTGGGAGAAATAGTGTGGGGAAAACATAAAATCCAAGACATCAAAAAATTGGAATGAAAAGAACAAAACATCCCATCCCAAATAAAACAAAGCTAAATAGACCCAAATACAAACTACTGACTACATATGTTTCATATACAAAAATAAAATCAGCCGGAAGTTTGTGAAAATGTCATTTCTCTGGAAATGTCCTGAGGCCTTCAAAGTGGAAACCTTCTAGCTCACACCTAACAAGAGTGATGAGACATTCCCAACGACAAGGACTTACCTGAAAGCAAGCAACTCCAAAAGAAATTCCCGCAACCACTCCCATTTCTGACTCTATAATGGTCATCACCTTTATAAAACAACCCTAATGGGAGAGGAAAAACAATATTAAGTACAGCACAAGCAATAATGAACATTTGGATCTCTGCCATCTCTGCCAAAAGATGAGCTTTAGCTACCACAGCCTTTGATTATCATTTTATTAAAATTTACAAGCTCTATCTCCTTTCAAGCACAATGGTCTCGACAGAAGTTTGAAGAACAGAAGTTCCACCTTTTGGATTATGCATTTAAAAGTGTTATTTGCAAAAAATAAAAAAATAAAAAAAAATAAAAGTGTTATTTGCTAGTTGTGTGAACTCAAGTCACAGGTGGTCTGTGCTTCAGTTTCCTCATTTATTCAATGAGAACAATACCTGCTCTGCCTATTTCAGATTATATCTATTGTGAGGAAAAATTAAAAACTGAGTCAACTCTATTCAGTTAATATTTTCAAATAAAAAAATCTCAAAGGCTCCTTACTTCATTGTTTACTTTATCTGCATCTCTCTGTGGAGAACAATTTTCAAGTTTACAGCAACTCTTGGGAAATCCTTTTTCTGAGTAATAATTAGTATCCCTCCAATCTCTATAGTCGGTGACACCACAACAATGTAACTGAAAAATATATCCAACAAAACCATTTATAGTTCACATTACAACTTTATAGTCAAACATTTAATCTATTATCTTAGATTGCAATGTGTTCTCAAAAGATTATTAAACTCAGTAATCTCTATCCTAGTATTTTAGTGTGCTTGTTCTCAACTGGCATTATAATTCAAGAAATTAGCACTTTTTTCTAATACCAAGTGTAACACTTTTGGACTGGACTTACTTTTCTGCTATAGTTGGTATTAGCAGTATTTGGTCCACAAAGTAAGTGAGGAGTGAAGAGGTGTACATGTGAGGAGAATGATTAGGAGAAAATGGAGATATGTCAGTTAGTATCATCCCACACTTCTTTCCAGAGACATATTTTCTCCTGATCTAAGATTGTAATAATGAGATTATCATATGAGTGGAAAACATCTACTAGCCAGGGGCCTATCCTCTTCTCTAAGGGAATATGGATGTGTTCCCCTCTTGAGAAGCTATCACCTATGACCACTTACCGTATTTTGAATCTTGTCTACTGCATCGCTTCTATAATCTCCCGTAGAGTTATACTGCTTTAAAGTTTTCTCATAATTATTCTTAAAGCTGTTCCTAATCTACAGCAAAGAAATACAATGCCAGTAAATAAGGATTCTAGAAAGTTCTTTTGGTTTCTAGGTCAAATAAAAAATCCCCACATGTGACCAACATGTTTGACAGCAGCAACATCTATGGTAATTAACTTCTATGGTCTAATCCTGTCCTCTATGGGCTACAGTCTAGCTGAGAGGATTACTAAGCAAAACATTACAATAAAAGATAACCACTCAAGTTCTAAGTGCTATGGGAGCTTTTGTTCAAATGGCAGCTCTGTACTGCTATATCTCTCCTCTAAATTTTCTCTACTTTAAATTAAGTACAAATTTGATTCCTACAAAACGTTTCTTTGGGAGACTATACCACCACTTTGTAAAACACTCTCACTGAGGAGCCTTCACTACTCACTGAATGATTCCCAACCCCAGTTTTAGCAGTGGAACCTCAATTTCTAATTCAAGTGACTTCTGCACTATTAAAAATTGTTAACTGTTTACAGTACAATTACAATTAAAAAACAGTAACTGTTTTTCTCTCTGGGAGAATAAATTTTAACATATTAAGGTTCCCAAACTCAGGTTTACCTCATGTCTGAAAACAAATCCTACGATGGCAGCGACCAATTCAACCAAAAAAATGAGAGTCAGAAACATTGCATACTGTGGGATAAAAAGAAAGTCCAAGTCAGCATAATAAGACACATCACAGCTGCAAAGGCAGTCAATTTAAAAAAAATAGTCTGCTCAATCAGTTCAGCATGTCTTTATTAAAAAGGACAGGGAAAACACAACAAAAGTGGAACTGACAGCAGAAATGTTACTTGGGAAGAAAGAGGAGAAATCATAAAGGGCCGTGGCCAGTTTGAAGAAACAAACCCTATAACATAGAAGACTTTTTCTAAAATCAAGAATCAATTTTAAGGAAAACAAGGACTCACCAGTTTTAGCATCCATGCACAAGCTCGGCAGGTAGCAAAACAGCCAAAGGTGCCCAAAAGAATGATGACAGTGCCAGTGCCAATGAGCACGAAGGGGACATTGGTGGCCTTCTCATTTAAAAGGGAAAAATAATTCTCCAGGCTCACCTTGCCCCAAATGCCAACCGCAAGAAGGATTAGGCCAGTGATCTATGTGGGAAATCAGAGAATAGAAAGTCATACCCTGTATAAAGGAGCACCTTCAAACCACAAACCACCAGGTACTTAAGAAACAATAGATGTGAGAATTGATTTAGCAGTCTGTGGCCACAGAGCTGTGGCTGGAATAAGGGAGACAAGGGATTGAGGAAGGAGATCTGCACATAACAGGCCTTGATAAACCAACGCTGGATCACTAGATAGCCCAGGTAGCCAGGGCAAAACCAGGGGGTAGCTAGAGAAGGCTTAACAAAATTCTTAAACTTCATCTGTTTTGTTTTGTTGTTTTGTTTTGGTTTTGGTTTTGTATAAACCGAAGTCCATGGCAATTCTGTCCTAGGGATAACTTATTTAACTGCTTTACTCCCGCCATAGGAAGAAAACTTTCCTGGAGGAGGGAAAACGTGTCTCTAGGAGTTCCAGAAACTTCCCCCTCCACACCCCACCCCCCACTTCGGAGATGGGCACAGCGTACAAAGGGATAATGCATAAAAAGCCAGCCCGAGGATAGGCTGGCGGGCGTGCAGCTATTACCATACTTACCTGCGAAATACTCCCCGCTGATGAAGCAATGAAAAGAAAGAGACTATTATGCGAGTGAGCCCTCAGAGGGACGGGCCAAGCGTAGCCTCTCTCAAACGGCTGGGGACACCCTCTGCGAGCACGGGGGTTTAACTGCCTTCCTCGTACCGCCCCCCCACCCCCGGCCCCGCATCGAATTCGAACCCTAAGCACGTCTGTGTCCCAGCACAGCCCATTGGCTGCCGTCGTCTGGCACCCCGATCCCGGCGCGAGCAAGATGCCCGAGCTCGAGCCCCAGCCACTCTCCGCCCGACGTCGGGATCCCAGGAGCCAGAGCCGCCCCGAGGCCACCCGCGCCTCCCTCTCCTCGCCCCCCGACCCGAGCGCCCTCTGCTCAGGGTCACACCCCCCACCCAAGCCCAGGAGCCCCTCCCGGCCCCGGGCTCCATCTCTCACCCAGAAGATGAAAGTGTAGATCAAGAGGACGCTCTTGAAACAAGTAATGACTGGTTTCGTCTGCAGTCTCCGAGACGGGGACGCCATGACTAGCCACGACCCTGCCCCACCGCACCAGGCGCACGGAGCGGAGCGAGGGAGACGCAGAGTCCCCGAGTCTCCCCGGAAACTGCCGGAAACTCACGAGCGTCCACAACTGAGAAAAAGCCGGAAACACTGAACCGCTTTCTAGAGGGTAAAGTCTGAGAGGCTGTCCGGAAAGTGACGACAATTTCCGAGCGCCCCCTGCTGAAGGTTACCGAAAACTATGTGCAGAGGTTCGAGAGTCGGAAATTCCTGAGATCTTCGAGTGGAGCTTTCTTCATTTTTTCACTGAAAGAATCTTTCCCTCCCCCCCCCCCACGTCTCTCCCGCTCTTATAACTTGATCATATTGTTCTATCACCAGTAGCGCCAGCAGCGCCCTGAGATTCGGCCTCGCCAGCCCCTGGTGCCCTGGAGGGAAAGAAAAGAAGGAAAAGAGGTTAAAAGTGACCTAAGAATAGTTTATTACAGGGCTAAATGCCCACAAGAAGTATATTTCCAAAGAGAAACAAAGCAGATTGCAAAGCGACACGTACAGTCATGTTTTTAGACAAAAACTGAAGTAGAGTAAAATTTACCTGAGTGGTGGAACTAGGCTGATTTCTTTTTCATTTGTTCTGGGCTTTTCAATTTTTGAAGATTGTTTTATGCGAGGTCGTGAGGGGTTGACATTAAGAGTGAATGGATTGTGGGAAATCACTTGAAAGAACTCCAAAGCTAAGTATGAAAGATTGTTAATGAATTTGACAATTTCCTTACAGAAGTTTGCAAAATTCATTATCTTTTCCTCCCTTATCCTGTAAACAATTGGACCGTTGAGGGAAAATGTTCTAAAGTAATTAATACTGAAGGTAAGTTGGGCTATTATCTGCAAACTTCTAAAAAGACAAGGTGCCGTGGAGAATGCCAGGTAAATGTGACACACGCCCCCCTTTTAAATGTTAAAACTGAAAGGCACTGTATATTTCAGGGGTGGGAGGTTAGACCAACCACTAGCTGATCACAAGGAGGCTGAAACCTAAAGTCACACAGCTAACAGCAAAGCCAAAACTAGAGATCTTTGTGCTTTTCAATCCCCTCCCCTGTTACACAAACTATATAAGCTTGGGTTGTGGGGTTGCTGTCCATCCCCCTAAAGTTCCCACAATTGGCTGAGATGTTCCTAGAATTTAAGATTATGTGTTCCTAAGGAGTTAAACTGCTTACAGAGTGGGAATGAATCACCAAAAAGTTTTCTGTCCCATATGTCTAGAGGCAGCCCTGAGTCAATCTTTGCAGTAAAGTGGAATAAAAAAAAAAACAGGCCTCTTGATGGTCTTCTAAACATTGGTGATAAAAGCTGAGGCACTTTTTGTTTGGGGCTTAACTTTCAGAGAGATTAAATGTGAAGACAAGTGTCGAGTTAGTTGAAAGACCTATGAAATTTGGATTATACAAATTACAGAGCCTTAAAGGGTATTTAAAGTTCTTTGATACATCTGTGAAACGTCTCTGTTTCATACAGGATGCATGTGCATGTGCTTTGCTCAGCACACAAGAATAAGTGCATGTATTTGAGCTGTCGATACAAAACAGGTTAATCCTATGCCTATTGTTGCAGGGGGAGAAAAGAAATGAGCCTACACATTATATATACTCACTGTTCCTGCTTTCTGGCACCTTTTAGGCTTCAAGAATGACCAAATGAGCCATTCAAATTGCCCTCAATTTAAATAGGTCAATGTACTTTTCATGAGAACCTCAGAATAGGGAGGTCTTTTTTTTTTTTTATCTCATCAGGTTCAAAACACATTTACAAAACAAATTAAATACAAATGAACTAATTAAGTTCTATATAGGCATACTGGTCTCCCATTTTACTCAGGGACATTAGTTCAATCCCTAGCATTCATCTTTCTAGAAATTCAGGACAGGTGTAATCAAGGAGAAAGGAAAGATCACTATTGGGTGTCAAGACTCAATTTTCTGTTTAGTGGAAAATATACACTTGGTGAAACTTCCTCTGGACTTTCTTGCTCCCTCCATAAAAATATATTCTTATGAGAAAAAATAGTTACTTCTAGGAAATGAGTTGATACCTAACACTAACAATACTATAGATCTGTATGCTTCTTTATCCATGTGGTAAGACACAGACCATTGAAATTTCAACCAAAAACAAGTTAACTCTTAAGGAAAGTTAACAACTGGACATTCCTAATGAATTATGGATAGCATTTGAAGTAAGAAGTGTATTTTTTTCCCTTTTAAAACATATATGTTTCCATGTTATGTATCATGAACAGGTTGGTGTATGTTATAGCACAGTGTATGATTTAAGGCCTGGTTTCTCAATAAAGCATAAGCTCTTCAAGGGCAGAGACTGTGTACTATTTCTTGAATAATGGGAATACAAGACAGTATCAGTTCCCTTGCAGTCAGTCCTTTACATCATCATTGACACAAGCTTAACATCACAGTGGGCATTTACTGTAATGCTATTGTATTGTATAGTGATGCCCAAACTTTGCTTGAAACCTTGCTTTAAACATATACCATAGAACCAGAAAACAATAAAGTTCCATTGACTTAGTCACACAGAGTTTCCCTGTACTTCGAATATTGACCTAGGACCAGCTCCTCTAGTATCATACCAGATGTCTGAGGTCCAAGAGAACAACTACTAGAGAATGAATATCGTACCAACAGTCTTTACACTGAACTTTTCTCCTATAAGTTTAAAAGCCTAACATATAGACACATGGAGAGAATGGGTAAATGATACAACTATATACCTATAAACACTGAAGGAAGGTTATCAGGAAGTATAGCAGATGTCAATTTTGAAAGTAACATACATGCCATAACTACAGGAAATGAGGTTGAGGGAGTCTCTAAGTAGATGCAAAGCTTTTTCCCTAGGCTAAATAACACTATCTGAGGGGTTCTTATATTAAAATAAGTATCAAAGGAAGTCTTGCTAACTCTTTATCATCTTAAATGGAAACTTCCTCTGAAGCTTAGGTTTGTACAGTGTTCTGGAAGGGATTTTTGTTGTGAGCCCAAGAGCAAAGAAATATTTTTGCGGCTGGAGAAAAAACTAAGCAGTCAAAGCAAAAGCCACATCTTACTTCCAAGAATGTGTTGATTTTCCGCCTCTCCCTTCCTCTGCCACTACAACGCTGCTTTGTTTGAGTAACAGTCAGTGCCAGATTAAACCAAAGGCTGACATGGAATTTAATATTCCTATAGACACAACACCTTGCACCACCATCTCCTACCCTGCTCCACCCTCGTACCCCACCCCACCCCCGCCATGCCCCTAAACCCAGAAGTTCAGTTTACTTCAAATTTAGGTCTGGGTCTGGGCCCAAACCCAGACCAAAGGGGCATCTAATCCCATCTAATGCAATGTAAATAGTAATTCTCTAGGTCATAAGATACATTTATTCTTTAAAGTATTAATATTGTAATACTTAATTGTATTATTGATATTACATTCTAATATCTATATCTATCTTTAAAGTATTAATATTGTAATACTTAATTGTATTATTGATATTACATTCTAATATCTATATCTATCTATCTATCTATCTATATATATATATATATATAACTAGATAGATAGAAATTGTTATATTGAGCATTGACTGTGTACCAACCACCGTTGCTAAGCACTTGGCAGGTGGTACCTCATGCATACATCACAAAAGCCCGTATTATGAGGTCAAGACTGCTACTACCCTCAAGTTACAGATGAGAAAACAGGTTCAAAGAGGCTAACTTGCCTAGGACTAAGCTTTGCCAACTCCTGTCTCTCTCACCAGAAACAGGGCCCACTCTGTGAGACATGGCTGCCATTGCATAAACAGCTGTCTTGGCTGGGAATAACCCAAGCAAAGACTGCTGTATTCAGACATTTAGCCACAAACAAGGGCTCTTCAAAGCCCCTGAGGCACAAGAACCTCAATGATTTCCCCAATTCTGCCTTGCACTTTGGGTTTTTGTTGAGTTTTACCTTTACTGTCATTCAAATAGCTCAATCACCTAAGAAGTAACCCTGCTCATCACAGAGCGCAAGGTAGAGAGTTCAATACTTTTTCTGGTTCAGTCTATTTTCCTCCCTCTTTCTGACCACAAAAACATGTTTGATGCTGAAAACGCAGGAAAAAGGAAAATATTTTCCTTAAATATTGTTGCTGTTTGTTTTACATTCAATATTTAGTAGGGATTTCAGTCCCTTCCCTATTAATTTCCTGTAACCTTCAAGATTAAGTTTAAATGTTGTTCTTTGGCATTAAAAGTATTCTTCCCCCAGCAAATATTATATCAGCTTATTTCCTACTGCTTTTGCAACGTGAATTTTCTGTTCCACAATAAACCAGTATGATTATCTCTTGATAGACAAGATCTGTTCCCTCTTCCCTTCTCAGTCTCCAATTTCACTCAAAATTCCTACTCTCTACTTAAGGCACATCCCAACCTCAACTCAATGAGAATGCTCCTCAGTCCCCTGTATCCAGACTCCCCACCCCTGCCCATATATGCCTCTTTCTCTAGTATCAGAGCTTATAGTTTGACCACTCACACAAATTCAGACCCTTAGTTAATTACAAGAGTACCTATATTTCCTATTTTCTTCTCTACTTACCTGTCTTACATCCTGCTATCTACATGTTCAGAAACTACTGAAGAGCCAGGGTGGCAGGGCTCCTGCGCCTCCTTTTATACTCTCCCCAGTGCCCTAGGACACAATGCTCAATTGATGAGTTCATTTGTGCTCAGCCAATCCCTGTTGAGCTTTTGGCCATAAGTGGGACCGAAGACTGACTACTTAGTGATTAGTGAGTTAGTGAGACTAAACCACTTAGTACTGACTTGAAGTTTGATTAATTAAATTAAATAAACTAAATGCCTAAGCTATCCCAGTATCGCCCTGTCATAAACAAAACAATTAAGTTGAGCTGCTGGTTAATGTCTTGGAACATTACTACTCCCTGTCTTAGGAACCATTAAAAAAATCAACTATTTCACTCAGAATACATCTTATCTCTTATTCACATGATGCCTTTCCCATTTTCACTTTCTAATACCTTTTCAAGAATCCTTTCTCTGAAATTCTCTTCTGTGTGTAGTTTGCATTCACTTTTTTTTCATCCACTCCTTTCAGATTCTCCATGAATCCTTTCCTCCTTCCCAGCCCTGATCTTGCCTTCTCCAAAAAAGCTTATAATATATCATTGGGGGGATCCCTGGGTGGCGCAGCGGTTTGGCGCCTGCCTTTGGCCCAGGGCGCGATCCTGGAGACCCGGGATCGAATCCCACATCGGGCTTCCGGTGCATGGAGCCTGCTTCTCCCTCTGCCTGTGTCTCTGCCTCTCTCTCTCTCTGTGACTATCATAAATAAATAAAAATTTAAAAAAAATTTAAAAAAATTAAAAAATATATATATCATTGGGGACACAGAGAAATGAGAAATACTCTTGAATGATACTAGAATTCACAATTTCGTATCAATTTGCCATAGTCCGTATTCTAGAAAAGTTGTTTCTAGTTTGGTTTTGTTAAGCTTTGCTGAGATCTTATCTAGGCAAGTCAGTTTGCGTATCTAATACTTCTTAAAACTGTATCTTATTGACTGCTAAGGAACTTCATACTAAATGTCTTGATATTGAAAATGGTACTGAACTTTAAGAACTTTGCGTTTGTATGTATAGATGTTGTTGGTCTCTTTGTGTGTCTTTGTCTTTTCTTTCCAACCAAATCATACAGAGAGGTGATTTATTTAACTTTATACCCCACAGTGTCTAATAGGATGTTATCCACAGATAGTAGTGGGAACTGAAAAAAATGCTGTTTTTTTTTTTAGAAATTAGCCCCCTTGATTTTCTATAAGCTCTTCATACTGCCCATTGCAGTGCTTCAGAGTGATGCTGTCCCTCTTATTTATCCCTTTACTTTGATCTCCCTATGATTTCCATATTCCCCCCCTTCACTTTCCTCTTTAGCATCTCTCTGTCACCCCACTGTCCTGCTCCTTCCAGCTCTGAGTGGGACATGAGGCCTTATGCAGCATCCTCTGCCTAGCATGTGCTAGACTGTGTTGGGTGCTGGGAAAATGAAGAAGACTAAGGCAGGGTTGTTGCCCCCCTAGGCTCTTACGATCTAGGAGGGGACAAAGATCAGTCTGAGATGAACAAACTAGTAGATTAGGGGACAGAGATTGTCATGGGTGAACAATGACAATAAGTGTGATAAACCTATAATTGAGACATGTACAAAGTGATGTGATAGAAAAGGCAGGCAAACCAGATCTGGCTGAGGGAAACTTCTCAACAGCAAAGGTAGATACGGTTTCAACAGTCCAGGAAAAGGAAAGGAATACAGGGTAGAGTTGATGTATCTGTGCAAAGGCACCAAAGTATGAAATAAATAGCGAGAAGGTTCAGTATGTCCAGTACAAGTCATGAAGTGAATGTTTAAAACTAAGCTGAGGACATTGATGGAGCTTGCTTGTGAAGGGTATAGTATGCCCTGCTAAGAGTTCGGACTGCACTCTTTGCCAAAAGGGGGACTAGTAAAGGTTTGTGCTTTTTTTTTTTTTTAAGAAAATAACTCAAGTAGAATATATTCCTCTGTGCTTGCTCATGCTCTCTCTTCATCTCTCTCTCTCTCTCTCTCTCTCTCTCTCTCTCTCACACACACACACAGTTAATAGATTTACTGTTTCCTAACATATGAGTTTCGAGTAAACTGGTCCTACTCTGTTTATTCAATTTTGTTCACTATCACTCTCTTGATCCCTCTAACCAGTTAGCCCATCCCCCCGCCCCGACCTAACAATGAGCTCTTGTTTATGTCACTTCCCTTGCCTGAGAAGAGACCAAGGCCTATGTCTTCCCACAGAGTTTTCATACAGTCCTCACAGTCTATACCATGGCTTTTAGAATTTTATATGGTCTTTTATTTAGAATTTTACTGTTTTCAAATTATTTGTGTCCCTCTTATCTCCCCTCCTAAACATAAACCCTCTGGTTGTTGGAGAGTAAGCTTCATTAGATGAAGGATCACACAGTTCATATTCACCTCTGTTCCCCATTCTGAACTTATAATAGATGCCCAATGAATGCTAATTCCCTAAACACACACAATTGTAATCAAGAACATTTTTGTTGAATGTCTGCCTCCTCCATTCCATGAGGGCAAGAATTTTTGTCTCTTCTACTCACTGATGTTTCTCGAGTACCTAGAACAGTGTGTGGCACATAATAGACAATAAATACTGTTGAATTCATTGTATGTTAGGATGTCAAGGATTTTGTCTTTGTCCACCCTCCTTAACACAGTAGAAGCATGATAAATTTATTGAATAAATGAGGCCAAGATCATGTCTTATATAGTTTTTATACCACTATCACACTGTTGAGCACATAGTAGACACTCAATACATATTTCTTTCTTTTTTTAAATTTTTATTTATTTATGATAGTCACACACACAGAGAGAGAGAGAGAGGCAGAGACACAGGCAGAGGGAGAAGCAGGCTCCATGCACCGGGAGCCTGACGTGGGATTCGATCCCGGGTCTCCAGGATCGCGCCCTGGGCCAAAGGCAGGCGCCAAACCGCTGCGCCACCCAGGGATCCCAATTCTGCCCTTTATAACTGACAAGGTTTTAACAATTTGCTTGCGAACACAAGGAAGAAGCCCTTTCTACAGCATCTAAAAAAATTATTTTACAATCACTGATTTTTCAAGGATGAAAATGTCCACTCTGAGAGGAGGGAGAATGTGGGAAGCTGGTCTGCACTATGTTAGAATACTCTTGTTACCAGATACTAAAGAGAAAGCTTGCTTAGTAAAGCATATCCCTCCATCAGAGGTCACTGGGAAACAGCTTAGCAACAGCTATAACCTTACCATGCCATGCACAGATCATCTAGGTTTGCTTAAACAGCCTCTCACTAAAGCCTCTCTAAGCATGTTTTCTCTCCACTCTTATTACAGGAAATCAGTCTTGATTCTTCAGGCAAAAAGTGCATAGTAATTTTTGTAGACAACATAATCTTATCAGAAACTGAAGTCCATAGAAGTTAGATCACCAGTGAGAGTTTCAAAGTGTGTTTGACCCTGTGTAGATGGATGGCAAGGCAACCCAGAGTTGGGAAGTACTAAGGAATCACTGGGGAAATCTCTAGAGAATGTCAAAGTCAGCTACACTCTTCCCTTCTCCTTTGAATTTGTGAAATTCCTTTTCATTCAATCCTGATGTCATGTTGAGTCATAAAAAAGAAGTGTTCTTCAGTACACCACATTTCTGGAGGCCCTTCAGCCAGTCTCTGTTAGTCATTACTATACTCATGGGCTCTGGGCCAGCGCCATTCACACTTTCCCCCTGTTCTGTGGCAGACGGACTGTTTGCCTCTAATCCTTGTGTTCTTTCTCCCCTACCTCTCTAAAACCCTTCTCTGAGGGAGGAATAGCTTATAGCTTTGAGGATAATATAGCTTTAAGGAAACTTTTGGCAGATGCGGATGTCCTAACATCTGGGCAGTGTTAACAGAATCCCGGAGGCCCGGACAGACGCCACTCGTTCTAGGAATGTTAAAATAGAAGTTTTTCCAACTGATGAGAGGAGCAGAGAGGAAGGAGAAAAAGAAGAGAGCACCAAAAATCTATAAAACAGGTAAGATCTGCTGCTTAACCCTCCACACTATACTACTTCATGTCACAACCATGGGGGTTAATGAGACCCAGGACATGAGCAACATGACTGGTGGTGGGGGCTTCTTTTATGAATCTGGATCATATCCTGCTTGCCATTTGAGTCATGACCTGGCTGCCGATACAGGTTCCCACTACCTTCCCGGCCCCGGCCCACAGCAGCCGTGGCAGGCTCTGAGAGTTAGGTTTTCAGTCTCAGATCGGGGAGGAGGCAGGCAGGGCAGCAGTCACAGATGCAGAGTAGTGGGTCTAAAAAGGACAGCCCCTGCTCCAGAACCAAGGAATTGGATTGAGAATGCGTATGTGACAAGGGTCAGTGATGAGTTTATCTAGCTGTTCATTTTCTTTGATCTCTCTTTAATCTCTCTTTTCTTGTCCTTTTGTTTATTCTTTCTGCTTTTACCTCTTTCCTTCAACGCTGGCAGATTTTTTTTTCTTTCTAGCTTCCTTCCCACACCTTTCCACTTTCCTTGCCTCCTTCACTTGTTCTCAATTTTGTTTTCTATCCTGCTTCCTCTCCAGTCTCTGGACAAAATCTAAAGCCAAGTAGCAAAAATTGGAAAATGAATTTTTGCCATTCTTGGACTTCTCATGTCCCTTAGGGACTCTGGCCAGAATCTGCCATCTTTTTGTTTCTCCATTTCTGGGACTAACTCCTCCCCTGAGCGTTGCATTTCATTGAGAGCATGTTGGGTAAATGGGTGTTTGCTGAAAAGTTCAGTGGCCAGTTTATACCAATGGGCAGCAAGTTTTAATACTGTCCTGTATGAAGTATTTGCCTACTGGGAACCACAAAACTCTCATCCCATTAGAGTGAGGACAGGACAGGAAGTGAGAGGGCAACTGAAGCTTGCTTACCCTCTCCTCACGTACCTCAATAGGTTTTTCCCAACCTCACTGACCTCCTGCTGCCTCAGCAGAATAAAACTAGAAGGTTAGGCTGGACTTGAAAGCCAAAAGCCACTACCAAACCACTAAGTCTCAAAATCCAAAGCTAAGAAAAGAGCCAGGCTATAGTTAATGGCCTAAGAGACTAGAAACAGGAAACATCTAGTTCTGTCTAATATGAAGTCAGGCATAAATAATATCTAATATATATTGATTGCTTTCCCTATGTGCCAGGCAATAATCTATTATATAGGTAGATATTATTATTATTATTCCCATTTTATAGATAAGGAAACTGAGGCTCAGAGAATTTAAGGAAGTTGTCCAAGACCCCATAGCTAACATGAACAGAATTGGATACATAAACAGATCTGTGTGACTCCAGAGTTCAAGCTCTTGGTCCATACACGCTAATGCTTTCCCAGACCAGTGGCTAGGAAATACTAGTTAAATGGATGAAACCATCAATTGGCAGCTTTTAGATCACAGAATTCCCTCTTGGTTCTGTATGACTTTATGTTGGCCCTTTCCTGATCTTGATTCCTCCATGTCCCTCTCTATAACTTGGGCAATGAAAAGTTTGCATCTGATCTTACCAGGGTTAATTGAGAATTGACTGTTTTATGTCATCCTCCTCCTGGGAGGAAAAGATTTCAGAAATAACAAATAGAATCTTGTTATTCTGTAAAGTGGAAGATCCGTACAAAGGGGACAATATAACCGGCATTCAATAATTTAAAAATTTCTCTTCTTCCTCACAGATCCTGCATTTCTGCTTCTTCTCACTTTTGGAAGTTCCCTGTTGGCTGATTTCTGAAAGATATTTTCCTTTTCCCTGGTACTTCTGGTCACATTTCTCTATTCTTATTCTCCCTAACCTCCTCTTATCCTGACTCCTTTCAAGGATGGCCGGTCAATTAACCCAAAGAGGAGCCCTATGTCTCCTGCTCTTCCTCACTCCAGCAGTGACACCAACATGGTATGCAGGTAAGTGAAGGACCTGTTGGCCATTATTTCCAAGGAAGGCAGGACCCAGACTCAGTCCTGGAGAAGGGGGAATTAGACTGCAGTAAGAGACACTGAAATTAAATAAATAACTATTTGCAACAACAAAGACGGTTAATCATTGCAACTGGCTACCAAGGGAGGCTTTGGAGGCAAACAAGAGATGTTTGAAAACAGGCTACATCAGCACAAAAATGAGAGAGTTGGACAACATGGTATTTGAAGCCATTGTCTTACTTGCCTCTGCACTCAGCTTCCTCTCTCTCTCTCCTTTTCCCCTTCTCTCTCTCTCCCTCCCTCTCTCTCTAGACCTTACTTATAAGACAAGACTTTTATGGTCCCCTTCTGCCAAAGATGTTAATGACAATACAGATCAATTCACTTAAACAGGAATTCCCTGGTCTCTTCTGGCTCATTTCTTACTTCAGAAGGGATGGAGATTTCTGGATTCTTGAATGTGTCATCCTTTGCCCCTAGGAGCTGAAGAGAACAGACTCAGTGAGGAGAGGGAAAGGGGGAGGGGGAGAAATGAAGGAAGGATAATGAGGTGGCAGACAGAGGTTTTTGTTGGGGCCCAAATGGCATTTCAAGTGCTAAGAATATTCTGTGGCCTGCAGTGTCTGCCCTCTTGGGGGCTGGGAGGAGTAGGCGAAGGAGTTAGACCCAACCAATAGAGTAAGGAAAATATCCAGAGATGAATAAATAACAAACTGCTTCAATCACAGCCACAGTCATTGCAGCTAAAATTTTCCACATGCCCTTAGCTCCTGGTGGAGGCCTTTGGCAGTAACTCTGTTTGTCTGAAACAGCTGCACCAAGCTTTCAAACAAATATGCAAACTTCTTCCCCTCTTTGGCTTAACCTGGCTTTGTAGGAAGTGAAGCACAAGGGCAGAAATTCAAGTCAAGCCCTTGGCAGAGTACACACTGTTTGGGGTTAAAGAACCCCCAGGTCTCCAGGAGATAATATGTGCAGCTGCCCTTGCCAAACTCCCTCTAGCTTCAGTTCAAGTACCTAAGACCAAAATCCAGCTAAAGGCCAGAGAACTAGGGAGTAGAGATTAAATGGCTCAAGGCCCAATTTTGGACACCTGTAAGAAACCTCATGCAGGACAAGGGCCTTTACCTAAGCTATTGGAGTCTTGAGGACAGAGCAGTTTAAAACAAACAAACAAAAACTTAGTCCCATTCAAAGCTTTCTAAGAGCTGCTTGCAAGGGTGGCACTCTCCACTTCCATAAAAATCATGAGGTTCCTTCTGAGGAGCCCAGGTTGGTGAGGTCTCTCACAGCCCTACAAACTTACTAATTCTGTCTTCTTCTGTTCTTAGAAGGCTAGCTACATGATGGGAGAAATTTAGAAATATTTTTATAATCCTCCCCTACATCAACTAGCTCAGCTATCTGAGCTTTCTCTACTCATTTGTCCCTTCATTCATTCAACAACTATTTACTGACCACTCTGTGCATCCAACATTGTTTATTCTTAGCTATAGTTTTGTCCTCAAATAGGAATGACACAAGGAAAGGAGCCGAGTGTGGATTCAGGACTAATCAGAAAAAGGATCCAGGAATAATCAGCAGGTGTTGGGAAGAGTTAAGAATATTGATAAAGTGAACAGTGGGTTATAAAGTGTGGATTGACGTATCTATGTAGTTCAGGAAGTCAGATTATATTTATTACCATAAGCCAAGTATTAGTGTGGATCTTAAAATAGTTTTCAACTATTAGTTACATTTCCAACCATACCTTTGTGAAGGGCAGTGCTTAGAGGGTCTGGCAAAAGGTACTATGGAATTTGGAGGGACCCAGTAACAGACCACACAGTAATCTCTGACTGATGCAAAGGAATTGAGGAATGCTGCCCAAACCTCTCTTCCCCAGTGCTGAAAAGGAGTAGGCGGATAGAACAAAGTGGGGAGGGTGCCCCTCTGTTTTCTTATATATCACCTAGGTATCTTAATATTTGCAAAATAAAATACCCCAAGAAAGGCAAAGAGAGGAAATGGAAAGGCTTAAACTGGTATGGTGGCCTAAACCCATTCCTATCACGATGCAAACGTGGCCCTAGTCCAGCTACCTCTGCATCCTGCTGGAGACTAGAATTATCTGCCTGAGTCTTCCTCTCAGCTTTCCTACATCCCCTGTAATTCTGGAATGAGAGAAATTGCGTTGTGGCCTTTGATCCCACACACAGGGTAAAAAAGCTGGATTGCAAGAAAGAGCTTGGATTTTTTTCCTCTGCTGGATATTGTCCAAAGCTTTCTCCATCTGCCATCTTTAGCAGAGTATCTGAGTTTGGTATCAGGGGATCAAACCACCCTGAGCTGGAAGGCCCACTCTGCTCCTGCCTAGCTGGGAGAACTTGGGCTACTCCCTTAACTCCTCTGAGCCTGTTTCTTCGTCTGTATATTAGAGAACAATAAGAGTGTCTACCTCACTGAAATGTTAGAGTGACATAATACAATAACACATGCAATGGGCTGAACACAGAGTACAAGTAAGTACGTGCTGAGTGACGTTAGCAGTGGTGTTGGTACTGCTGCTGTTGTTGCTACTGCTATCAAGCCATAGGCTTCTGACACTTCTGTTTGCTCTTCTGGTAAACATAGGCTTCCTTCCTGCTGGGCATTTCTTCACAAGTGAACACTGGAACAAGAGTGCTGGGACTAATCCTTTAGGGAATCACACACATCTGGTCTCCTGTTTACAGAAGCTGTGAGGCTTTGAGACTAATACTAAACTGAAACAGCTGACAGGAATTCCATGCCCCACAAAGAACCCTCCCATGTGGGAAGAGAGCGAGCAAGGGAGAGGAAGCCTAAGGAGAAATATAAGAAAGCCAAGAAAGGAACCGAACTGGGAAAACAGAAAAAAAATAATAAAGGGAAAGAAAAAATGAACTCGTTCCTCTGGAATGAAGGCAAACCAAGAAGACATGATTTCATAAGGCAAACTTTCAGTTTGATTCATTCCCTTGTTCATCAAGTTGGAATGGTTTCCCAACACCCCCCACCACCCAGTCTTGGCTTGTGGGGAATGGAGGAGCTTCATCATCTAGTCCTCTGCTCCACTCTTTAGTGCAGAGAGCCCGTGTCTCTTTCCAGAGAGGAGGCAGACAAGCTTGTGGTCTGAGTGTTTACACAGGCCAAAGGGCTCCAGCACTAAAACCCAGCGCTGTCCTGAAAGCACACCTTCTCCTGGAAATGAGGAATTGTTTTCTGACACTGACATGGCTGGCTGGTCTATTCGCGTGCATTCATTAGGGCTCAGAGAGGCTGGAAACAGAACTTCCTGAAACTTCACTCCGGAAAGGACTAAGTTGTATTCCAATTAGTTTGTATTCATGACTGATTTCCTGCCGTCTGGTGGAACACACTGTTTAGTCTGCCAGACAGCCACAGACCTGCCCCCACCAGGGTCTGGGCCACTTAACAGAATGGGGGTGGATTGGGAATGTTCACCAGCTCAGCAGCTCACTGCTAAAGCTTCTGCTAATTAGGGGAACAGGAAATTTCTCCAAAGGAGTCTGCCTTCTTTTTCCTACAGACCAGGACAAACTGCTCGAGGCATGAAACTATGCTCATTCCCACTTGCCTTTTGAACCCTCCCTCGGCTTTGGCATGCCACCCCTAGCAATGGCAACCAGGTGGCAAAAGGGTGGTGCCCTGTGGGCTAGTGGGAGGTTGAGGAATTGTTTATCTCTGGGGACCATGAGCAGCCCTATCACTAGTGGGGAGACTTACTCAGACTAATTTTTTCCTTCTACCTGGGATGACAGCCTATCCTCAGAGCTTGGTCAACAGTATCTCAGCAAGACCTTGTATTGTATGTTGCATCAAGGAAATGGGTCAATTATAGTCCAGATTGGTGGGATTGATGGATAGTTGAGAAGTTCATTTTTTTTTCTTTTGAATGGAAGCTTTTTGTGCTACCAGAAAGTCACTCCCACCCCCACAATCAGGAGTTCATCTTCTATGCACCTGAGATGTTGAGATTTACATACAATAGTTCTGCTGCCTTACAAGGCAGAATTTTCCCCCACTAAATATCCACCTGGCTCCCTCCCTATAGAGTGCTACGTCCTCAGGAAGGGACCACATTGGATAGGGAAAGACTTGGGAAGGACTTGAGTGAGAAATTAGTATGTCATCTTGGTATTATCTTCTTCACTGTAGGTTCAGGCTACTACCCAGATGAAAGCTACAATGAAGTATATGCTGAAGAGGTCCCACAGGCCCCTGCCCTAGACTACCGAGGTAAACCTCCCTGCTTCTCAGGCTCAGGAAGGGCCTTTTCTAGCCTGAGACGTAGACCCTCCCTGAAGCATGCTTATCCAGCTTGGTTCATGTGTGCCAAAACTGCTGCTCAGGGAACCAGACTGTGATTTCCAATCATGACCTTGGTTACTGACTTGCTGTATGACCTTACCCCTTTAGCACTAAGGTTACCCATCTATTATTAATCAGTAAGTATTGACTGAATATCTGCTATATGCCTAATCCTGTTCAGGGTAAACCTGTGGATGATACAAAAATCTAAGGTAAGGTTTTGTCCTCCTCAAGGAGCTTATATTCTGCTGGGGGCAGGATGGGGGTGGGAGATGGGTGAGAGGGAAATAAAATTAGCACATGTAGGGCCAGTAAGTGTGAAACTAGTGGTAGCAGTAAATGTGAATAGAGCTTAAGAAAAAGAAGTCAGGGAAAGGATCTTGAAAGATGATATTTAGATTAGGCCTTGCATGATGGGTGGATTTTTGAGAACTAGAGAGGGAGGGGAGGGCACTCAGCAAAGCAGTTGGCTGGAGATATAGAGGTAAGAACAAAGCAACCAGAGGAAGGAGCTAAGAAGAAACCAGCCTGGCAGGAGGAGATGGGATGTGGAGGAAGTAGGAGAAAATCGGAGAAGGACAAACATTATATGTTCTCATTCATTTGGGGAATATAAATAATAGTGAAAGGGAATAGAAGGGAAGGGAGAAGAAATGGGTAGGAAATATAAGAAAGGGAGACAGAACATAAAGACTCCTAACTCTGGGAAACGAACTAGGGGTGGTGGAAGGGGAGGAGGGCGGGGGGTGGGGGTGAATGGGTGACGGGCACTGAAGGGGGCACTTGACAGGATGAGCACTGGGTGTTATTCTGTATGTTGGCAAATTGAACACCAATAAAAAATAAATTTATTATTAAATATATATATATATATATATATATATATATATATATATATATATATATATAAAGAGTGAGACAAAAATTAGGAAAAGCTCCATGATCTAGGAACCCTTCTTAGTTCAGGCAGGAAAAGTATCTGTGAAGAATGCCAACTAGGGAGGGACTCCTGCATTAGAAAGGAAGTAAGACCAGGTGATATCTAGTATCTCTTCCATTTCTAAGATTCTTTGTTTCTATGCTTTCCAAGCCATGCATTCCCTTCAATTCATTATTCAATAAATATTTGAGTACCTACTATGTACCTCCTCTGAAATATTTATTTCTCATATGGACCACTTATTTGGCATTCATTATGTACTGCCCTTTTGGTTTACTTTTTACTAATCTCAGCAAAATTGTTACCTGGTGGGTTTTTTTTTTTTTGTATCGTTTTTTATTGGAGTTCGATTTGCCAACATATAGTATAACACCCAGTGCTCATCCCATCAAGTGCCCCCCTCAGTGCCCATCACCCAGTCCCCCAACCTCCCACCCACCTCCCCTTCCACTACCCCTTGTTCGTTTCACAGAGTTAGGAGTCTTTCATGTTCTGTTACCCTCACTGATATTTCCCACTCATTTTCTCTCCTGTCTCCTTTATTCCCTTTCACTAATTTTTATATCCCCCAAGTGAATGAGACCATATAATGTTTGTTCTTCTCCGATTGACTTATTTCACTCAGCATAATACTCTCCAGTTCCATCCACCTTGAAGCAAATGGTGGGTATTTGTCATTTCTAATGGCTGAGTAATATTCCATTGTATACATAAACCACATCTTCTTTATCCATTCATCTTTCGATGGCCACCGAGGCTACCTCCACAGTTTGGCTATTGTGGACATTGCTGCTATAAACATTGGGGTGCAGGATAACAGAAAGAGCCATATATGATACCCCTGGAGAGCTATGTAAAAAGTAGTGCTCAAGAAATGTTTACTGGTGGTTGGCACCCTGGGAGCAGAAGCTAGATTGTAGGGAACTGTAAATGGGAAAAGTGGATAGCAAAAAGCAACAGATGCAGAAGATTCTTTCAGAGGGTCCAGCAGCCCTATGATGAATATTAACCTGCCTAATTGGTTGTTTTTAAATGTTATAAAGCCCCTTAGAAAAACATAAGTGACATGGTGGCCTTTGGCCTTGAGGTCAAGCGTCTCATGGCTCTTTTTGGAACTTGGTCTCAGGACATTAAACTAATTGAGTGAGGTTATCACTGTTGAGTGGGGAGGGGTGGCTGGGAAAGTACAACCTGAGATCCCAGTCTCCCTTGTAAAATCTTTGTGTTTTTACAATAGCTCTGCAATTCTGGTGCTTGAGACTTTCTATTTTAAAAAAAAAGCCTGTCAGCAGTGTGTTGTTGCTTGAAGCAAAATGAGCTGGTGGCTCAAACCCAGACGCTTATTTAGGGAATATCATTCCCAGGGCTAGATATATTTTGCACATGCAATTTCATATAATTCTCAGAACAGCGCTTTGAAACTGGCTTATTATCCCCATTTTACAGATCAGGAAACTTAGAGAAGGTAAATTTAGAGAGTTGCAGAGCTCTGAGGTGGCAGAGCAGGAATTTAAACCCAGGTCGGTCTGTCTGACTGCAAAGCCACACTCATTCCATCTCTTTCATCAAAAATGTAACCCATCGTTTAAAAAAAAAGAAAAAGAAAAAGAGTGAACTAGTAAAAGCCAGATCATGATTTTAGAGCAAGGTAACCATGTAGTTTGGTGCCATTTGTCACTGATCTTGAACTTTCTTTATTCCCTAATCCTGACTCCTGGCATGGAGTCAGAAACCCTTCTCTGAGGTATGCCCTCAGTCTTCTGGAGGCACTGCTTTCCCAGCATATTGCTTTGGCCCCGGGCAAGCTGGTAACTCTGTCTGGGTTATCTGAAGATAATCACAGACAAGGCCCTTTCACCTCTGTTGCCAGCACTTTGTTTTCTTATAATCCCCCCAAAAGAGATAGGCAGACAGCTGCACAGAGAAGAGGACACGGGTCTGAGTTTCAAGTCCCAGCCCCTCCACCTTCTCACAATTTCACCCTGGACAAACATATTGTGTGCCAGTCGTTGTGCTATGTATTTTATAAATGTTATTTTATTAAAGTAAATTGCATGCTTGCTATGTAGTGATATGGAAAGATCTCTAAAACACATTAAGTTTATTTTTAAAAGCATTGGTGGAAACAGCATAATATACTACTCTGTGTTAAAAGGAGGGGGTAAAAGGAATCTATAGCAAAATTTGCTTTATATGCATAAAGAAACAATAGTGGTTCTTTATGGGGGTACTAAGAGGGGGTGGACATGGGAGCAGAGGTGGGACAGAAACTTTTCACCGTGTAACTTTTTATGCTTTTTGTGTTTCAAATCATGTGGCTGTGTCACCTATTCAAAAACGTAAATGTACGCTTCAAAATAGCAACCTAACATGCTGCAGTGGTAGATACTGTGATTAGAAAAAATGTGGGTTTTGGAACTAGGCAAAGCTTTTCAAATCCCAGCTCTGCCCCTTCCTTGCTGAGGGACTCAAGGGCAAGTTACTTCCCCATTGGCAAAATAGAGACAAACACCTACCTACCTCACAGGGCTGTTGGGAACTATATGAAATGAGGGATGTGAAAATTTTAAAAAATGTTCAAGCATTATGCCCAGCACATGGTAGCTACTCAGTAACAGCTAACACATTTCCCACCAGATATTTTTACCAAGCAATATTTAGCCACATTCTTAGTTTCAGTTTTCCAAGAGCATTCTTTGGGTACAGTTGTTCAAGTGTAAATCTTCATAACTGTACTGTCACCTCTCCTGTATGTCTTCATCTACTCCACAATAATGGTCTGAAAGGCATCGTCACATGCCTCACTTCCATATAGTGTAGCCACCAGTTACCTTGCTCTACCAGTCTGGTAACTATACCCAAAGAGGAAATGAGGTCAATCTTGAATTACTTGTTCTTGAGGGCACCTGGAGATAACTACTTCTCTTTCTAACTGCTCATAAGCCTGTGTTTAAATATTCTAGAAGCCTTTGCTATCAGTGCTGTCAGCCTCACCAGGCTGTAGTTCCCGGAGGTTGCCTTCTTTCTTCTGGGGAATGTACAACACTGTGACCATGGTCAATAAGCATACTTGAAATTTGCTAGAAGACTACATCTTAAGTGTGGTCACTACAGAAAAAAAAGGTAACCATGTGAAATTATGGATGTGTTAATCGACTTGATTGCAGTAACCATTTCCCAATGTATATGTATATTAAAACATCACAATGTACACCTTAAATATATATGATTTTATTCATCTGTTGTATCCTTAATAAAGCTGGGGCAAAACCTAAATTGGAATAGTGTTTTTGCTCTTTTCCAGCCTTCCAATGTGTTTTCTCTATGCTAAGATTCCTCTGGGCCAGCAAATTTGAACTTATTTGCAATAACTAGGCCCTCTCTTACCATCTCTGCATTTATCCTGAGCTTTATATTTCCCTTTACTACACTTGCTCAATCCATTCATTCCAATCAGATGTATATTTTCCTTGATAGAATATAGGTGAGCAAGAGAATGGGAGTGATCGTTGGGGTCCCAGTCTCCCATGTAAAATTGTGTTGTTTCCACCACCCCTTGTGGTGACAGGTACTGAGGGGGGCACTTGATGGGATGAGCACTGGGTGTTATGCTGTATGTTGGCAAATTGAACTCCATTAAAAAATATACAAAGAAAGGAAAGAAACTTTTGCCACATATAATCAATAAAACAGGTGTTATATAAAAAAAATAAAATCGTTGTGACATATAATCAGCAGCTCTGCAAGTATAGTATTTATGAGACTTTCTGTAATTTGGAGATGGTGCTCCAGATGGCAGTCATGTATCACAGGAACAGGCTCAAAACTAACACTGGAAGCCACAAGCATGTTGTTGCTTAAAGGATAGTTTTCCCAATATCTTCTGTCTTCATTCACCAGCTGCCCTCAAGCAGAGGTTCCTAGCTTTTCTCTGTTCCTTTAGCTCCTGATGCCCTTTTTAAAAAAAACCCTCTTTTTGTCTGTTAGGATTTGGGAACCGAATGAGCTCTTATGGGGCTTTAGCCTTTCCAACCCCAGGCTAAAAGATCTGTGCCATCCTATGTATGCCATCCTTAGGCATGTGGCCTCTGCCTGTTTATATGTGCTCCTTTAAAATCTGAACCTCTTGGGGACGCCTGGGTGGCTCAGTGGCTGAGCATCTGCCTTCGACTCAGGGCATGATCCCGGGATCCAGGATTGAGTCCCGCATGGGGCTCCTTTCGGGGAGCCTGCTTCTCCCTCTGCCTGTGTCTCTGCCTCTCTCTCTCTCTCTCTCTCTCTCTCATAAATAAAGAAAATCTTAGGGATCCCTGGGTGGCGCAGCGGTTTAGCGCCTGCCTTTGGCCCAGGGCGCGATCCTGGAGACCCGGGATCGAATCCCACGTCGGGCTCCCAGTGCATGGAGCCTGCTTCTCCCTCTGCCTGTGTCTCTGCCTCTCTCTCTCTCTGTGTGTGTGACTATCATAAATAAATAATAAAAAAAAGAAAATCTTAAAAAAGATTCTGAACTCCCTGAAGAGTCATTTATTTTTGTATAGCCAACGAGACGTCTTTCTAATGTCTTTATTACTTAAAGGGCTCTATTACCTTTTGTGCTCAGTACTGAACTGGGATCTTACTTTCATTCCTAAGCAGCCTTCTTTGGTATCACGTTCCCTTCCTCTCTCTAGCTTATACATTTATGTTATACATTTTTTAGTCATTTTAAATTCCCATACTGTAAAATTCAATCTTTTTGGGGTACAGTTCTATGAGGTTTGACAAATGCATATAGTCAGGTAACCACTACCACAGTTCCCTCACCTCAGAAATTGCCCCGGGATACACCTTTGAAGTTGTCCCCAATCTTTTCTCCTGTTCTCTGGCAACCCCTGATCTGTCCCTGTATTTTCACCTAATCCAGAATGTCACATAAATGGAATCCTACAGTACGCAGACTTTTGAATCTGGCTTCTTTCACTTCACAAACTGCATTGGAGAGTCATCCATGCTCTTGCATGTGTCAGCACTTCCTTCTTTGGAATGGATAAACCACAGTTAGTTTAACCATTCAGCCACAGGACATTTGAATTGTTTCTAGCTTTTGTTAATTATGAATTAAGATATTTTAAACATTTGTGTGCAGCATTTTGTATGAACACAGGTTTTCATTTCACGTGGGTAAATACATAAAGTAGGATTGCAGAGGCGTGCAGGAAGTGTGTATTTACCTTTACAAGGAACTACCAAAATATTTTCCAAAGTGGCAGTATCATTTTGTATTTGCCTCTGCGAGGTATGAGAGTTCCAATTTCTCTCCATCCTCACCAACACTTGATGTATTTTTTAAGCTTAGACATCCTAATGGGTGTATAATGGTATCTTATGGTTGTTTTAATTTGCATTTCTCTACTGACTAATGATGCTGAACATCTTTTTATGTACTTATTTGCTTATCAGTATATATATCCTCTTCAGTGATATGTCTATTCATGTCTTTTGCCCATGTTCTAACTGGATTGTTTGCTTTTTTACTGTTGAGTTTTGAGAGTTCTTCATATATTGCAGCTACCTGTCCTTTGTCAGATATGTGGTTTGCAAGTATTTTCTCCCAGTCTGTGATTTTTTTCCCATCTATTATAGTGCTTTTCGCAGAACAAAAATGTTAAATGTTGACAAGGTTAAATTTTGTGGTGTTTTTCTTTCATGAATTGAGTTTTTGGTGTCATGTTTAAGATGTCTTTGTCTAGTGCTAGATGTCAGAGATTTTTCACCTATGTTTTTTTTCCTCAAAGTTTTGTAATTATTTTTAAGGATTTATTTATTTTATTTTTATTTTATCTGAGAGAGAGAGAGACCAAGATGGCAAAAGAGAGGGAGAAGCAGTCTCCCTGTGGGGATCCCAATGTAGGGCTCCATCCCAGAACCCCAAGATCATGACCTGAGCCAAAGGCAGATGCTTAACCTACTGAGCCACCCAGGCGCCCTTGTAATTTTATTTTTTACATTTGAGCCCATGATCCATTTTGAGTTAATTTTCATATAAGTTATAAAATTTAGGCTGAAGTTTTGTTTTATTTTGTCTTGTTTTGTTTGCCTTTGGAAGTTCAATTACTCCAGCCCCATTTGTTCAAAAGGCTAACTTTCCTCCATTGAATTGCTTTTGCACCTTTGTCAAAAATCATTTTGATAGATATACTTGTATGGATTTACTTCCTGGGCTCTCGTTCTGTTCCATTGATCTATGTGTCTGTCTTTTCACCAATACTGCACTGTCTTGATTACTGTATGCCTAGCTTACTTTTCTTCTATTGCTACAGTCCCCCGATGGTGTTATACATTAAATATCCAGGATGGAGAAGCCACATGCTACTCTCCAAGGGGAGGGAATTATCACAGCAGTTTGGGTACTCGTTGTGAGTTCTCCTGTGACCGGGGCTTTCGACTGATTGGACGAAGGTCGGTGCAATGCCTGTCAAGCCGCCGTTGGTCTGGAACTGCCTACTGCAGGCGTAAGTGGTATGTGTGCATGTACTGACGTATGTGTGTGAGAGAGGCCAGCGATCCAGTCAGCCACTTGAGGGTATATGCTTGGAGGTGTTACTGTGCCCTCTGTCAAGTGCAAGTTGAGAATTTTCCACAGGTGCCCTGCAGGCCCTTTCTCTATCCTAACATTCTAGCTCCTTTCCTCTCCCTTTGGTTATTGCCCAAGAAATATGGGCATTTAAGTAACAACCAGCCCTTCTGACTCAGAGGACCCAGGAATATATATAAATTTTGGGCCTGGGGCCTATGTGAACCTAGGCTTTTCTCTGGAGCTCTCAAGGATGTGTGTGGTCTCAGATTTTTTCCTACTCATGGTAAACTGCTGTACTCCTTGCCCTAAGGCCTTAGAAGGCCTTGGCATTGAAGGTTTGACACATCTGCTATTTTTCATTCTCTTCTGAAAGTCAAGAAGAATCCCTAAGGCTAGAATGTGGGAATACTAATACACACATTGTAAATCATGTCACTGTCAGCTCCCAAATCCCTACCTCTTATTCAAGCTCTACAGCCTACCCATGTTTAGCAGCTGAGTATTGTCTATCCATATGTCCATCGCTGAATGCCATTTACAAATGGACATCCAAAAAAAAATGGGCATCCATGTGTGAGGGACCCCCTATTGGTCTCCTCAGGAGCTCACTCAATTCCTTAATTACTCCCAGGCTGCTTATAGACTAATGGGGTAGAAATGCAAATATGTGCACGTGAATGCAGTGAAAGTGGTTGCATAGCAATGAGCATTTAGAGAGAAATGGGACTGATCAGAGAAAATGCGGTGGAGGAAAAGGGGAAGCTTGATAGCCAGAAAGAAGGAAACCACTCCATGCCTCTATGTGATTATAAGTAATTTGTTTTAGGACTTAGATCCCATCACTTCCAAAATGAATGTGAATTGGGCTTACAAACTAAAATAAAATGTCTATACATGAACCTAAAATCAGTTAAAAGAATGGAGACATACATATTTCCAGGTGCTTAGAATGAGTTAATTACTATGTTAGAACACTGAATCCGGCTTTGTCCTTCCTTATTAGAGATAATACTAAGAAAACAGATTCTGAAGAGACTAACCTTTTTCCTTGGCCCTGATTTCAAGGAAGTTCTTTTTCTATAGGTCTTGTGGTGTCTAAAGCACATGGATTCCAGGCACTGAGCTGACTTGTATTCTTACCCAGATATAAGATGAGCCTGCTTCTGCATGAAAGTGAGCCTCAGCTGAGGGGTGCTGTGGTCACACCAAAATTATATTCAAAGGGGAGCTTTGAATTTGCTAAAGAGCATCTAGGATTTGAGGAACAAGATATGAAAACAGCTCCTGAGGCCCTAAATGAGCCCAGAGGTTTATATGCATTGTCTCTTAATCTGCACAACAGTCCTGTGGAATATCCACATTTTACTGATGAAAACACTGAGACAGAGATGAGGTGATTTGCTCAGGCCACAGAACTAGTAAGAGGTGGAGCTGGGATCCAAACTTGGGTGTGATTCTGAGGCCCATGCACTTGGACAAGTAATTTACCTCTTTAAGACCTCTCTCCTCCAAGAGCATTGCTGTGTTTTAAAATATGAAAATAAAAAGGCAATTGGGCACAAGAATATAAGGACAGTTTAGGGTAGGGTTTTCTGTATTTTCTGCTGTCTCTGATATGGTTATCCCTGTGCTAGATGCCCAGGCATCACCTCCAGATAGTCCCACAGGCCACTGAGCTTGCCGCTTGGTTCTCTCTTAGAGGTGAGATGCCACGCACTGCCATTCATCACTAGTGGCACTTACACCTGCACAAACGGGATGCTTCTTGACTCCCGCTGTGACTACAGCTGTTCCAGTGGCTACCACTTGGAAGGTGACCGCAGCCGAATCTGCATGGAAGATGGGCGATGGAGTGGAGGCGAACCTGTATGTGTAGGTAAATGGCGGTCCTTCCCATTTGTCCTTCTACAAAGAGCCATCCTGGCATTATAGCCACAGAGGATGTGGAATTCTCACCACAGAAAGCATTCCTGTTCGCCATGAAGGTGGCACCCAGGGCACAAGCTTAACAAAGTGATCACTTCTCCTGGAGCTGGGCTTCCTTCCCTGGTTTCATTGAGCGTCTTGAACCAAGTACACCTTTTATTTACCCAGTAGTGTGGTACTGCTTCTCTGAGTTCCCTCCAGGGAAGGTCGGGGGCCCATGAGATAGCACTTGATTTCTGACCTTGGCAGACATAGATCCCCCCAAGATCCGTTGTCCCCACTCACGTGAGAAGATGGCAGAACCAGAGAAACTGACTGCTCGAGTATATTGGGACCCACCCTTGGTGAAAGATTCTGCTGATGGTACTATCACCAGGTGAGTAATGGATTCCCCTTATACCTCCCCGCAGTTTTTCAGGCTGCCCACACCCAACTGCACAGGCTGCTGCCACAGTGATGATGTGCCCCAGACCCCAGTTCTAAGAGTCTCTTTCCTCAGTGGCTCTCTTACCTGGTCCCATGCAGGGTGACACTTCGGGGCCCTGAGCCAGGCTCTCACTTTCCCGAAGGAGAGCATGTGATTCGTTACACTGCCTACGACCGAGCCTATAACCGAGCCAGCTGCAAGTTCATTGTGAAAGTACAAGGTCAGAAAGAAGTCTTCCATTTCTACATTGTTCATTATTCGTGCTCTGCCCTGACCCTCTACATGCCCACCACAACCCTCCCCACTCTGTGCCTGAAACAGAGGCCTCTTTTATATTGGGAGAGGGGGAAAAAATTTCACTTACACGGGGCTGTTCAGGAAGCTGCATTACATGTACATACACGTTTCAGGAACCTTGACTCCCCAAGAAGACTTTCTCATTCTAAATCTATTTTTTAAAAGATTTTTATTTATTCATGAGAAACATCCAGAGAGAGAGAGAGAAACAGAGGCATAGGCAGAGGGAGAAACAGGCTCCACGCAGGGAGCCCGATGTGGGACTCGATCCCCAGGACTCCAGCATCACACCCTGAGCTGGAAGGCAGATGCTTAACCGCTAAGCCACCCAGGCATCCCTCTCATTCTAAATCTAGATAAAATTCATGATGATACTCTGCATTTGTTTCTTTTCTTAGTTTTCCAATTATCAACTCTAAGCAGCCTTCATTCTCTTTCACCTCTGCTGAAATTGGTGGTGTTGGCTGTCTGATTCTTCCTTTTTGTGTCATAGTGTATTGTTTTGATTTTTTTCACTATAAAAATAATTCATACTTGTCATTGAACATTTTGGAAATAAATATATAAAGGGGAAAAATCTATTACTCCATCATCCAGAGGCAATTATTGTTAATCTTCTGGTATTTTCCTCCCAGTCTTTTATCTACACATACTTTTTAAAAAATATATAGTTGAGATCATACTGTATATCCAATCTTAGATCACCCTTTTCACTTTCATTACAAGACAAGTAGTTTTCTCGTGCTTTTAAAAACTCTTCAGAAGTATTTTTAATGACAACATCATAACCTTCTAAGAATATATTTTGATTTGCCTAACAGTTCTACCACTTATGGGTATTTAAGTCTTCTCCAATTTATTTTTGATATTCAAATTAATTGTGTAAGGTGATCATCTTCGTGCGGGGTGTCCACAAAGTCTGAAAACAAACTTTTTTTTTCACAGATTGATAGTCTTTTTTATGATAATATGTATACTTACTTGCACCTCCAGATTTTAGGAACACCTTCGTGTGCATTTCAGATTTAATTCCTTAAGAGGAAAATTCTGGCTCTGCCCTTGGCCACTGGAAACAGAGAAGCCATTCATTCTGAACATCCTAGGTCTCCTGGTCTAAAAAACACAGCCCAGCCACCCTCTTAAACTTTTTTCCCTGGAAGAGATACCATAGCCCCTAACTTGAACTCCTTCCTGACAGTGAGACGCTGCCCAACTCTAAAACCACCACAGCATGGCTACCTCACCTGCACCTCAGCAGGGAACAACTATGGTGCCACCTGTGAATACCACTGTGATGGAGGTTATGAACGCCAAGGAACCCCCTCCCGGGTCTGCCAGTCCAGCCGCCAGTGGTCAGGATCACCACCCATCTGTGCTCGTGAGTGAAACCAGCGGCAGGGGGAGTGGACACAACTAATCAGGGCTACTTTGGAGGATCTGTCCTTATGGATGGCGCAGGGGTCCAATAGCAATGTGTATGATGTGGGAATGGGGTTTTATGAGATGTGTTTATTCTAGGGGCTAATGTTCTCCCCAGAGAATACCCCTACCCGCCCCCCGCCCCCACCAAGTAGAAGGGTTCAAAATCTCCAAGTGTTCTTTTAGGATTTCCCCCAAGGAAAGGCAGAAACAAACAAAAGGGTCAACATGAAAGACTAAAAGTCCTCAAAGTGTTGTTACTATGCTAGCATGAAGGATGAGCCCTACTCTGACCATATGCTTTTGCACTAGCTATGAAGATTAACGTCAATGTCAACTCAGCTGCTGGCCTTCTGGATCAGTTCTACGAGAAACAGCGACTCCTCATCATCTCGGCTCCTGATCCCTCCAACCGATACTATAAAATGCAGATCTCTATGCTGCAGGTGAGACCCACACCCTCATCAGGGCTTAGCTCCTTTACTTACCCCCTAAGCCTACCCCATTATTCCCTTACCTCTTTCAAATCAAAGAGTTGCACTTTCTGCAGCACAAACCTCATTTCCTCAAACTTTTTGTGGGCAACATTTGATCAGTTTTATGGTGGACAGATTTAGCACATTTTAAAAACTGCTATGTTTTTACTGAACCCAAGCAGTCTGACTCCAGGGTATGTGTTCCTAACCACCATAGTAGCAGAATAGAAGGAAAAGTGTTGTGACATTTCAAAGGAAAATGAGGGAATTACATGACAATTTTTAACATATTAAGAGTTACCTAGCCAAAGCCACTTGTGGGGGAGGGAGAGGTAGATGAGACACAACAGATATATCCACTGGATTTTAGGAAAAGGTTTCTGAAGAGAATTCAGGGTATACGGACAGGACTAAGAGAAATGGCTCTGAGGAGCTGCAAGGGACTAGATACCCAGGTAAGAGACGATGCTACTTAGGAGGATTTCTACAGGTTAAATCTTAGAAATTGCTAAATCAATACTCAGAAGCCCATGATGGCAGCAGCTTTATTAAAGGGATGACCCTGAGTGTCCATACCAAAAAAAAAAAAAAAAAAAACTAATTCCTCCAGCAACCCCGTCTCCCCGCACCCTGCCAAAGAAAGGGCAGACAAAGACAATACCTCAGCTTGAACAGAAAGCAAAAACAAGAACAGGAACCAGCCAGTAAGGACAGTGATTCTGAGGGTAGGGTATGGACTAGAGGAGTAGCCCAAAGATTCAACAAGGAGTTGGGCACAGGGAGCCTTTACTGTTGCTTTAAGCCTCACTCTGGATAACTGGCTTAGAGGCGACCCTGCAACTGACGAAGAGCCAGGGTAAGGTTCCAGGGTGTCCTGCCCAGTGTGAGGAAGGCAACAGAGGGTAATAAAGAGAGAGCACTGGCACTACTTTGGTGAAGTCCTGGAGACTGAGAGAGGACCCTGGCCATGTCACCTAGTGGTAAGGAGCATACACTTGGGCCGTATCAGCCCTCAGTTTGAATCTTGGCTCAGGATATTATTGTCCTGCAAATTTAGGCAAGTTACTTTGTCCCTCTACAGAATAAGAATGATCCCACCTATCTTGTTAGTGGTGTTATAAGGATTAGCTTATTCCTGCAAAGCATTAGGTATATGTGTTCCATAAACAAGAGCCATTATAATCATATCACCACAGCCATCTGTTAAGAACCTATGTAGTTTAAAGCCAATGCAATACTGTACAAGGAGAGATTATATTCCTGCAATGCATCAGTTACATTTTGCTTCTCTACACCACATGGTGTGACAGGTTTGGTATGGTCTCATTAGAATAACAGAAATACTGTTAGGGCAAATGCTTTAGGAATGACAGAGGAAAGTTGTTGAACCCCACTGTGTGATGGTTGGGGGAGAAGCCCCTCCTTTCCTACACTGCCTCAGTGTGGTCCCAGGAAGAATCAGTGAAGTAGCCTTAGATTTGAGTCTGAGAACCTATTCCACAAAACCTTTTCTTTTCTCCCAGCAATCCACTTGTGGACTGGACCTACGCCACATGACCATCATTGAACTGGTGGGGCAGCCACCTCAGGAGGTGGGGCGCATCCGGGAGCAACAGCTGTCAGCCAACATCATCGAGGAGCTCAGGTCCAGGCTGGAGGCCACAGGGAAGGGGTGGGCAGCAACCCCAGGCAGGACACTGGCAACAGGAAGGTTGGGGGAAAGTCAACAGACACTACTGTCTTGAGGCATGCCTTGTGTTTGAATCCTTTGGATGCATTAGGTAAAACCAGAGAGTGGTAGAATATCAAACTTAAATGGGCAGAGGGAGCCTGTAAAAGACCAAGGACCAGGCTCGACCCCAAACTACCCGAAGACTGTGCTTTTATGAGGGAACTTAGGTGACTCCGAAGCACAGCAGGGCTGAGACACAGAACCCAAACATGACTCAGAGAAGAGAAGCCTCTGATTTCATCGCGCCATGGCCTCATCTCTTTTTCTTCAGTCTCCAAAGGAGCAAAAGGCATCTTTAGGCACTAAAATCTGAATCCTACTCCTCTGCCCCTGGGCAAGGAGAAGACTACAGGTGACAGGTGGTAGGAGTTGACTTTTCTCGTCATCTATCCATTATCACCCCCGTCAAATGCCTCCACGTACACTTAGTGCCAATAAAGCTATCATTGCTTTCTGTTCTATAAACAATACCTGCCTCTAGGGTTCGGTCCCAGTGGGGACAGAGTCGCAGGTAGGGGAGAGACTGAGAAACATCCAGAGGAAGGAGATTGCGAACTTGCATCTACAGATAGAAGAGTTGACGGGGCAATATTAATCAACCTCAGGGCTGCCATGTACGGTTGTGCAGGTTATGTCCAGCCCAACTCTAGAAGACACTAGTCACATATTCCCACGAGGGAAGCAGAGCCTGGTATTAACAAAGTTGCTCCATCTGGGGTAAGGATGGGACAGCTTAGCAGAGAGTTATATGCAAAGGGACAGCAAGACTACAGTTTAAGCAGAGAAAAACAAAGGGGCTTAAGATCAGTAGTAGAGGGGATGGGGACAAGAGACCAGGTAGGGAAGGATCTAGTCCACGGGTAGAACTGTGAAAAGTGAGAGGGTAGTAAAGCTTGGTGGGATGAAGCCCAGACAAGGTCTCACACCTCGTGGGCTCCTTTCCTTAGGCAATTTCAGCGCCTCACTCCCTCCTACTTCAACATGGTGTTGATTGACAAGCAAGGAATTGACCGGGAACGCTACATGGAACCTGTCACCCCCGAGGAAATCTTTACATTCATTGATGACTATCTACTGAGCAACCAGGAGCTGATCCAGCGTCGGGAACAAAGGGACATATGCGAGTGAACTGGAGCCAGGGCATGGATGGAGGTCAAGGGCAAAGTTCCCCTAGTCAGCTGAAACTGGGGCCTAATAAAAGGAGGAAATGGCTCCCCACGGTACTAGGGCCAGGACCCTGAGGTGGGTGAGATTCACCAATCCTGGGATATTCCCAGACGTCCTTTGTAGGGCTAATAGTTTCCCTAAGCAAGTTTCTGCTTTAAGTAGCACTCGAGGAGATAAGAAGCTAGGCAAGGACTTAGGACAGGTCCTGGTCAACGGGCTGGGGGGTGAAAGTCTTTTCCCAACCGGAGGCCTCTGCGCAGCTCTCCAAAGTCTTCCAGATAAGTAAATTCTCAATTCATTCACTAACCGGTTGTGTTTTAAATGGTTCCTCTACCCTGAGGTGACAGCAGAGGGCAGCACTGTCACAACAGACGACTGGGACATTAAAGCAAGTGTAGCTGGTTTTCTCCCCCTACAGGTTAACTCTATCATTGGAGGTGGTGGGAGCTTGAAAATATCCTTGAACTTGTCATTTGTCCTTTTAGGGTATTGGGTTACAAATGTTATGTTAACCACTGCTTCATCTAAGAGTAAGGAATATGCTGCAACAGGAGGCAGCTTAAAGAAGAAGAATCAGGCCAGAGCACAATGTTTTGTCCTGGCCCCTCCAGCTGGCTCACAGGCAACAGCCTCTTCTTACTGAGCCTCCAGTTCCATAACAAAAGGCAGCCAGGGCAGTCCCTTCCTCAGGGAAGCCCCCAGCTCACGATCTAGGGAACCTGGAAACCACCACTCCAAGCCTCTGTAAAACTAGTGGAGAAGGTAAAAAAAAAAAAAGGTATTCTTCCCATGCTGCTTAGAACCTTCTTCTTTTACACTCATGGAATGCAGGGTCATGGTTAAGACTCAGCAGCTTTTCTCCTTCAGCTTGGCCTAGGGGATCACCAGTGGAAAATTAAGGGAGAGAAGAAAGCAGGCTGAGTGGAGAGCCAGAGCTAATGCTTAAGCACTCACCACGTACCAGGTATCATTCTAAACATTCCATCCATTGACTCTGAATCCTTCACAACAACCTTATAAGGCAGGTACCGCTATTAGCCTCATGTCACAGATGAGGGAATGGGAGCACAGAGAGGTTAAGCAACTTGCCTAAGATCAGACAGCTAGTAAGTGACAGAGCTGGGATTTAAACACTAGCAGTCTGGCTCCAGTCAGTGTTCTTAATTATTGTACTGGACTGCCTCTATTTTTTCTATATTTCATTTAAAGACCGCTGATTGCTCCCAGCAAAGACAGCAGTTTCACCTTCTATATATAATCCTACTCAGACACAAGACTCAGGAGTGGGCCCAGGAGGAAAAGGAAAATGGAAGGCTCTCGACCAAGAAAATTCACTCTCCAAAGAAGAGGGATGGGACATAAATCACAAGCCCAGAACGTATGGGGGTAGTAGTGAATCAGAGAGAGGCTGTTTCCACTGTAGGCTTAGTGGAAATCTCACTTATAAAATGCAAAATAAAATGTTAGCCAGTTGCTGAATGGAACGGGGCATGGAGTGAATGATCAAACGTGAAGGAAAAAAAAAGTCCCTTCTCCCTCTTCCTTGCATGGAAATACAGGAGCTTGAAAGTCAAAAGACAAGTTATGGGTAGAAGACAAAATACAATGAGCTAATATGGGATATCTCCGGTCAGACAAGGTCTGTGGTTCCAAAGGCAAAGACTGCATATGAGTCAAAATAAATGCCCTTCCTTGTCTTTATCACCTAGACCTCAAGTGGCAAGCCAGGGCATGCTAGCAGGTCAAGGCCCAAATGGTTAACATGTCGAGGCCCACTGCCTCTTGAACAAAGTTTCTACCTGGACCTGACTCTCGCATAGAAATGCTCTGGTAGCTTAGAAAAATTGGGAAGCTTTTGTTCTGTTTCATTTTACTGAGTAGTCAGACAGGCAAGTCAATCTTGCTTTCTTTAGGTAAAGTTTTACCATAACCTCTTTTGCATGATGCTTCAGGAAATTCTAGCTACTAACTGGGAGGGGGAGGCAGCAGCAGAATCAGGCTCACAGCCAGACAAGGGGCTAGTCTCACCCCAACCCTGTACATGTGTTTCTTTTTCTCTTTGCCTGCCACCTATCCCCATCCCCATTTCCCTGTCTCTCTGTCTCATACACACAAACACACACACACACACACATACACACACACACGTACAAACTATCAAGTCAGCAGCTGGTTAGGTAACATCCAAAGCATTCTGATTATCCTCCTTTGTAAACTAAATTTATTTCTTTGAGATATTTTAGAAGAAGCAAATCATCCTTTCCTTTATATCTTTGCTAACAACACATATAACACCCTTACAGGAAGTAGCATGGCACAGTAGAAACAGACGTTGATTCAAATCCCAACTCTGTTGTGTAACAGTGGACTCTACTTTCCTCATCTGTAAAAATGGGACTTTTCCTACTTCACAAGGTACTTGGAGAAATTAAGGAAATAATATATAATGTGCCTAGCACAAAGCTCCATATTCAAAAGACATGCAACATATATTAATGCCTTTTGCACAAGAGTCAAGAATCACTTGCGCTCTACCTAGAAACCCAGGTTTCTTAACCCTAGGGCCTTATTTCTGAGATGGCTTGCTTAGCATCTGTATTCTTTCTTTCCTAAAACTAAATAACGGTAGTAGGCGTGAAGGAAAAAGGCCCTACCTCCTAGAGATATTGAAGGATCCAGAAAGAAACACAGCAGAGAACACCTTCCTTCCCCTGTGAATCCCCCTCTCCTTCTTAGTGGTAGGGGGCTACAAAATGAGAGGAGGAGTTCCCTTGGTGCTTGAGAGAGAAATCGAGAAATGGTGCCACTTTTAAGATGGATTCTCAGGTCTCTCCCTAGAGACCAAACACCAAAGTCAATAGATTGGAGCTCAGCAGAGGTATCAGGCAAAAATGTGGGGAAAGGAAAATTTTCTTTGAATTAGTACACTGCATGGTTAGGGAAGGGCATTTGTCACTTTGGTTTTTCTCCTTCAAGCCACTGAACAGCAACAACAGTAAGTGAGGACATCAGAGAGAAAAGCATCTATAAAACTAACAAACACAAACACTTGACAAGTGAGAAAGCTTTATTGGAGCACACATACATTTCAGGGGATGGAGAACAAAGCAGCAAGTTACAGCCCAGGATCCCAAATCATGCTTTCCGTTACAATATCAATCCATACCAAACAAACCTTTTAAAAACACCCCTCCATTCAGTTCATCTCTACAGTAGAAACCACTGAAGCTGCCCTCCAGCTAGTGGCCTTATAGGACAATCAGCACATTCTACCAATAGGGATTTCTTCTCTGGTAGATCCCTTTCACAAACAACTTTGTGTAGATACACTTGCAAGGAAAAAAAGGTCAGTTTGGTACAGTGAGTTTCAGAAAATGAACCTCAGATCACCAGACCCTATTAAGAAAGGTCTCATCACATCACACCCATGTTACATCTAAGTCAAGTTTAGGAAACAATAGAAAAAAATAGAAATTGAAATCACTTGAAGAAGGAAGTCAGAATAACTGGGGGATTCTCTGAACACATTCTCTTAGAGCACTAACAGTGGCCAGGCTGGAGAAACACTGGGCCCGTTTGGACAGTACTTGGCTCTTCTGGTAATGTAGGCCATATTCTTTGTGGTACCACACCATGGACACAAATGCTAAGAAATATGTGGTATATGAGAGTGAAAATGTCGTTTTTTTTTTTTTTTAGAGAAAGGAGATGCTCTCCAACAGCTGTATCTATATAAAATGCAAAGATCCAGTATGAGCTGGGAAACATTTCACTCTCAATCACTCTGGTCCTCTGAGACCACCAAAAAGCCATCTAATTATTTTTCTAAATCAGCTCCATTATAAGGGTTCCCTAAAAGTCTAGTGAAGGTGTCTGGAGCTGGAAGGAACTTAGGAATTTTCTTAGCATTTCCAAGAAGACCATTAGACCCAAGAAATATGGAAATGGTTTAAGAACAAGAAGAGTTAAAAGCCAAGTTCCAGAAATTTATCAAGGTAAAAATGGAGTTAAAAATATAAATTGGAAAGGAAGGGGGCAGACCTACTCACCTCTCTCCCATCTTTTAGTAACCCAACCCTGCTTCCCAGAGCCTCAGCCTCAGACTAGGCATACCTGGAAACACAGACCTATATGAATGCCAAAGGTAGCCAAGGCTTCCTGGAGAAGGAGGGAAAGGATGGCAAGACAGGAGAAAAAAACTTGTTTTAAAAGATTTTTAAGTTAATTAAACATCATAAAGATATAAGAATGGACTCTGGAAATATACTAGATTATGCACAAATAAAAACATTTTGAACAGACCCTTATTGTTGAGCCTGCTTTAAAAAGGGTAACAAGTCTGCATCACTCTAGCATAATGAGATTTGTAGAAATATGTTTACACACACACATACACACACACATATATATGTATACATATATCTACACACACACACACACACATAATTATATATCTTTGCTCTTGGTTTCTTCACTTTCTCTCACTTGCCCTGGACAGGGCTGGACCTGCAGAGAAGATCAGGGGCTCATAAGCCCAGCTTCTGCTTGGCCATTGAGGAACGAAGCTGCAGAGTCCCTTCTGCCCAAGACCCTGGGTACTGTCGCATCTTCTGCCACAGGCTCACTTCTTCCCCAGTCGAGTCCATCCAGTCCACCACTTCCCCATTACTGATCCCTGAGGAGAAACACCAGAGGAGGTTGAACAGGGAACCCACTCCTTCAGCCCATCAGGAAAGATGGGTTATAGGGCAAGGGTAGCCATCCCATAAGAGACAGTATGTTACAAAGACAGGTTGATGGGTATGGCAGTCTGGGAACTGCTCCCTGTGGTCTCTGCAAAGCTATCTCTGTGCTCCTGAGTGCCTATCAGGAGACTTCAGGTTGATGAAATGAAGACTCCAAATAGCACACAGTAGCTTCAGACCTCTTATTCTGAGGCCATTACAGAGCTCTTGTGTCTGACACCTCATGCCAGAGGTATTTGCCCTTCTGTTATTGCCAACTTGACTGAAAATTTATTTTTAAAAAGGTGGGGGGTGGGAGGAAGAAGCAGCAGCTAAACACCATTTGTCTCTAGCTGTAGGCTACAGGCCCAAAGTTTGGATTGTGACCTCATTCTTATTGTCTTGTACATTCATTTTTTTCAACAAACATTTTTTGAGTGCCGACTGTGTACCAGGTACTCTTCTAAGCTTGGGAGATACAGTGGTGAACAAAGGGAAAACAAAAACAAAACAAAAACGTCCTGCCTTGCAGGCAGCTTACATTTGAAAAGAAAACAGAAAATAGACAGGTAAGTCAAGAGTATCTCAGATAGTGAGATAAATGTCTTGAAGTAAACAAACAGGGTGATCTGTAGTGCCTAGATCAGGGCCTCCTTTAGATGGAGTGGTCTGAGGGCCTCTCCAAGGAGACATTTGAGTCAGGCTCTGAAGGATGGGAAGGAGCCAGACAGAGGTTAACAATAATTGCAAAGGTTATGAAGTTGGAATGAAGTAGGTATATTTGGAGAGCAGAAAGAGTCATTGTGTTCGGAGCACAGTAAGCAAGCAGGAGAGTCATATAGGATGGATCATAAAGAACAAAGGGTCCAGAATCTATAGGGGCCTGTCAGAATGGCAAGAACTTTGGATTGTCTTCCAAGTACAGTAGTAAACCACTGAAGGGTTTTAAGTGGGGGACTGATATGAACTGGCTTACATTTGTAAAAACATCATTTTAGACACCATGTGTTAAGTGCTTTGTGTGACTTATTAATATACAAGTAGTATAAAGGCCGTAGGCATGCCGAGACTGCAGAGAGGAAAAAGAGGACTCAAGGAGTGCCTGGATGATTCAGTTGGTTAACTGTCTGCCTTTGGCTCAGGTCATGATCCCCGGCATCTTGGGATCAAGTCCCTGCATGGAGTCTGCTTCTCCCTCTGCCTGTCTCTGCCTCTCTCTGTGTGTCTCTCATGAATAAATAAATAAAACCTTTTAAAAAAAAAAAAGAAGGCACCAAGATTTAGAATTTGGGTAGAGACTGAGAAACCCGTAAAACAAGTATAGTATTAGTTGAAGCTATGTATTTCAGGAAAAAGGGAGTAATTACACTAAATAGCATGAAAATTCTAGTAAGATGAAAATAAAACTTTGTCACAAGCAACTGCTCAGCAGAGTGGTGAGACAGAAGCCAGATCACAGTGGATTAAGATGTGAGGCAATAGAGACAATTCTGTTTAAGAAATTAGATTTTTTTGGTGGTAAGATGACGGCATTCTTGGTGATCAGGGTCACATTTATCTGTACGCATAACAGTGCATGAGCACAGCCTTCCCCTAGGTCTGCACATAGTAGGCACCCAGTAAATATTGACCAAATGTTAACTGAAAGAAAAGAAGACAACTCTTGCTATAGAGCAGCTTTGAAGGAAGGGGTATGGGCATATTAGGAGGAAATTGCATAAGACGTCTTTAAAATAGGACAGGAGAGAGGCTCTCACCAGTGCCAACACCCAGCCTGACCCCTCCCAGGAAGTCATTGCTGGCCAGGGGCTCCCGGTCCCACACAGTCAGTTCCAGGCACATGTGCTGTAGATCTTCCAGCCTCACACCATTGTAGACAAATGTATGGTTGTAGTGGGGATTCAGGGTCTTCTTCATCACAGGAGTTTTACGCTTACTGGCCTTGTTCCTCATGGGAAGGAGGTATCTGGCAGAGGGTGGGGAGTAATCAACAACCTACTCAAAGCTGGCAAATATCTATCTAAATTCCCCTTTCCCTGACCACAGGCCTAGCCCAGGAAGGTAAGTCATTATTCAGATCCTAGCACATACACTCCCTCCTTTGAATATGCTGAAGCAGAGTTCCCACTACCCCCACTGGATCATTCAGCTGATTCAATTCCTTTAACCTGGAGAGAAAATTGATAGAGTGTTATCAGTAAATTGTTATCTATACCCTCCCCAAAACGGGCTTTAAATATTTGACTCCCTTGATACTGGACAAGGTCATCTTTTGATAAAAACAATAGTAATAACTAGAAGCCTAGCCAAACATGATTTGCTAGAGAACTTAAGTTAGTATGGTGATCTATAATTTGGGTGGCATTACTTAAATATTGGGAGAAACAAAGTCCTGAGTTCCTAAATCTGAACAGTCAGGGGACGTGGATTTTTATTTAGGATTGATTAAAAGCGTAAGTCTATTTAACAAAGGAAAAGTCCACTCTATCTGTCTACCACCCTCCTCTTTGGGAATCCACACTACAGCACAGTCCAGACTGAGCTCAAGACTGGTACAAAGGTGGTTGTGGAGATTTTGCTATTACCTATTTTCAGGAACAAAGTTGGTTGCTGGAGGTGGTAGGATATACAAGGATAACATCCACAGAGAAAGGTTAATTTGGGTTCCTTGCTTAGCTTTCTTGTCCTGGAACTGGTTAGTTTGTTGCTGATCCAGGGACTCACCCCTTGACAAAGCTGTCGGAAGTCCCTCCTGATTTGGCAGCCGTCAGGTTCTTGGCTTCTTTGATCCACACCTGGAGCTCTCCCCCTTCCCCACCTTTACCTGTGAGGGATGTCAGGCATAGCAAGTGAGCCCCTACCCCTTCAGATTTCTCTTTTTGCTCTTTATCTACGTGGCCCCTTCCATCCCTTGCTTCTGAAGGCAGCAAGCTCCATGAAAATCAGACCACACCTGGCTTCCACTCTCAGGACCTAACACAGTGACTGACTCAATAAGAACAACAAAAGCAATAAATGCTTTTAGAAAACTGGCTATATGTGCCAGATTCTACATTAAGCATTTAATTGTCAAAGCAACCATATAAGATATATACTATTATTCCTATTTTATAGATGAGAAAATGGAAGCTTAGAGAAGTAAAGTTGCCAGATATTTGTTGAATGATTTCTAAAAAGGGAACTCCCCTACTTTTGTTCTTGATCCCATGCCCACTTCACAGGACTCATCAGGCATCATCAATTTCAACTCCCACCTCCCATTTTTATTTTATTTTATTTTTTTCCACCTCCCATTTTTAATATTTCTTTCTCTCCTAGTCCTATCCCCTCAGTCTAAATATACACTAATCTCACCTCTTCTTTTTAAAATCCTTTACAAAGGGGTCATCTGGGTGGATCAGTCCATTAAGCATCTGCCTTTGGCTCAGGTCCTAATCCCAGGGTCCTGGGATCCAGCAGCTTCAGGCTCCCTGCTCAGTGGGAAGTCTGCTTCCCCTTCTCCCTCTGCTCCTCACCCTCGCTTGTGCTCTCTCGCTCTCTCTCAAATAAATAAAATCTTTTTTAAAAAAGGAAAAAAATCCTTTAAAAAGAAAATCTCCCTTTACCCTTATCTCTTTCTTTCACCATCAGTTATTCTAAAAAAAAAAAAAAGCCCACACTCACTACCTCTAATTCTTTGCTTCATTCACTCAGCCCAGTTTCTCCTAAAACCTGGCTTCTGCTTCCACTAATCCACTGAAAATACTACCTAACGTCAATAAGCCATGCCTTCTCAGTCCTCACCGGCCTGACATTCCAATAGGATTTCAGCACTACTGACTATCTCTGCTCTTTTGTTCTTTGAGCTCTTTCCTAATAACCCTCTCCCTCACAAGCTTTTCATCCAGTCTTCATCCTTTAAAATATTGCTCTTCCCTACAGTGCGCTATCACTACCTGTCTTCTCTAATCATCCTGCACACCCTTCCTGGGGGTCTTGTTCATCCCCATAGCCTATAGATTAGACCTTACTACAGGTGTCTTTCTAAGAACTTTGGCTTCTCATTGCACTAATGCCCTACCATTATGCTCAAAGCCCTTTACTGTCAGGAACCAGCCTTATCAACAATTCCAGCTCCACTCTCATATACACAAACCATGACTCCAGCACCACTGAAATAAGGAGTTCGCTACCTCACACTTTACATACGACCCCACATTTACCATGCCTTTTTAATAAAGACCTTTGCTCATGCTACCTCTTCTAGAATGGCTCTTCTCACCCCATCCACTTCCTTTTCTAATAGGTAAAATATGCAGTCCAGTTTCATCCTTACTTCCTCTTTAAAACTCTCCCAAATGTAACCAGAGAGAATTTATCACTCCTGTGTCTGTGCTCTTTTAGCAGATGACTGTCTTCCTTGCTAAACGAAGCTTCTCAAGGGAGGGCAAATGTGTTTTATTCATCTACACATCCATAGTCACTAGCGCCGTGCCTCCCGTGTTGGTTTACTCTTCCGCCACCTTCAAATCCCTGTCCCTTATACTTCACGACCCCTTGCAACCACCTTTCTCATCCCCAATGTTTCTGCTCTATTCTGCCCTCTTAATAGATTGCCATTGCTGGACCAAGACTAAGCCAGGTTCATGGCCAAAAAAAGAGTGCCAACCCTAAGATATTCCCTTCTGGTTGAAAACAATGTGGAAAAGGGCTTCCTTAGCAAACGAATCTTCCCTAGAAGATGATCCAGGGAGTATCTCAATCTGGCCTCTCCAATAGTGTTGGCCACCAGCTGCCCTATCTCACAGACACCCTTGAACACTAAGGGCTACAACAGGCCCCTCCCCCCAAAACTCACTCTTTTTCTGGTCACTCCCAACAGGGAGTTTGGAGGCTGGGATGTATTTCAGTGAAACCACCAACTCGCCTTTGTGTGATGTCAAGCCAGTCGGGGACTCAGCACTGATCTGAAACACAGGGAAACCCGACAGGTCATGCTGGGCTTCTCAGGAGTTGTTGGGACCTCTCATAGAAGAGATTTGAAACTTAACCCCAAGAACAGCTTCATGATGTAAGAGAATCCTCCTTATGAATACAATCCTGGGACCTTTGGCCATGGCAGCCACCGGTTTCCAAGGCAGTTCCTTCAGAAGGAGCTACAGAAGAACCAGCTAAGTCTTCTGCTATGCCCACTATTTTGCTACTTTTGGGGATACAGTTACTAGATTCTAAATACCCACAAAGGTCTTCCAGCAAAGTTGCCACAGACTCACAGAGCACTGATACCATGACGAAGAATCTTACTACCAAAAAAAAAAAAAAAAAAAAAGAATCTTACCACCAACATCATTAGTAAAAGCCCAAAAGTGTAAACAACCTAAATGGTAGTGATCAATATAGAAAAGGTTAAATGAGTGATTTTAATGCCCGCATATGGTGAATGGATTATGGCACGCAATCATCAAAAAGAATGCATGCAGGGAATCCATACATGCTGACTCCGAAAGCTATCCAAGATGTACAATTAAGTCAACAAAGCAAAATGAAGAAAAAGTATCCCATTTATATTGAAATATAATTTGTACATGTGAATATGTATGTATATAAATATTGGTTATTATCATTATCACTTATATTGTACGTACTACATGCCAGGCACTGTTGTAAGTACTTTATGTATATCATTTTGTGTCATCCTCAAGATAATCCCTATAGGTACTATTATCTCTATTTTACAGATTATGGAACAGGGAGATTAAGTAATTTGCCCAAGGTCACACAGAAATTGGCAGAGGCAGGACTCAAATTCAGACAGATTGGTTCCAGAGTCCATGCTTTTAACCACTATACTACATGGCATAGAAAAACCCAGAAGGATACATATAACACTTGTTTATTCTACAGAGAGGACTAGATTGGGGAAAGGAAAAGGGGCTTTTACTTTTTCCTGTGTATATGTGTACAGTCTTTTTAAAGAGAATGGTGTGTATTGCTTGTAGGATTTTTGAAGGTGAAAAGTATTTTTTAAAAGAGAGTTTGCAAAGATTTGAGGCCTAAGTGGAACTCTGTTACAAGGATTTGAACATGCCACAATTTCTAACTTTATATTTATTTGTGCTACTTTTGATTAATTGGCTGTCTCTACCACTAGAACCTACATGCCAGGAGGATAGGAATCACCCTAGTCTTGCTCAGCCTAGTATGCCTGATACTTAGCAAAGTACCTGACACATAGTAGGTACTCCACAAATATTTAAGGAATGAATGTAAGAGTGAATGCATGAATGTGTGGAATGAGCAGCAACTGGCCTATTATCTTTGGCTGTTGGGACCAGAATTGCTTCGCTCTATTGGCTCTCTCGGCATAGTTCTGTTCTTTACACTTTTGTGTCCAGAACATGAGCTGGTGCAGATCAGACATACCCTATCACCTGCTGTGGTCACTGGGGCTCCTCTCACCTAGGTCTTAGCATAGAGTATACTAATGCCAGGAAGGTATAATCCCCTTTGGTTTGGAAAAATGTACACATACCCAGAATGTGTACATACAGTTTACTGTGTGGGAATGATACAAAAAAAATAGGGAGGTGGATGCCAAGAAGAGAAAACTGGATGGGAGCAAATGGATGGCTAAGGGGAAAAAAAGGATAGATCAGAGGCAATAAATGTAGAATTTTTAAGTTAAAATAGATATGTGATGCCGGAGTGGACTTTTGGTTGTTTATAAATGTCTACAAACTTATTAATTTCCAGATTGTGAACTTCAGTAGACTCTTAAAATTGGAGTTTAGCCTTAGCTAGAAATTGGTGTATTTTTTCAGTGGCATATTTCCATTCTAGCTCAAAATAATTTTGAAGAGCAAATGTCTCCATTGTAATGCAGTTTTTTTTCTTCTGATGTAAGACACTTTTATTGGCAGTAGAATGTAATGGTTTACGGTGACATTTCCAATATAATTATATCAACTGTAGGCCCCTCAATGATTCCTGTGTCAAATGCTTAAGAAATTCTACATTTCTGCCTCAGTTGGTTAAACATCTACCTTCAGCTCAGGTAATGATCCCAGGGTCCTGGGATGGAGGCCTGCATCGGGGGGCAGGGGTCCCTGCTCGGTGAGGAGTCTGCTTCTCCCTCTCCCTCTGTCCCTCCCCTAGCTCATGCTCAAACACTCTCTCTCTCTCTCTCAAAAAAAAAATAAATAAAATCTTTTTTAAAAAAGAAATTCTACATTTCTAATAATATGCTATAGTTTGGTGATAATTGCCTTCCTGTTTTTATTAGTATTTAAAGGGGCAGATTTAACATTGTTAATATTTTTTATGAAAGGCTGTAGCTATCAAAATATTGCATGACTGACTCAGCAATTCTACCACTAGAAATTTCTCCTACATTACCTCCACATAAGAAGGCCAAGATAAGTTACAGAATAGTTTTAACAGCAAAAAAAGCAAACAATTTATAATATAGGCAAATGAGAGAATACTATACAGCAATAAAAATGAGATAGATATGTAAGTGATGGCAGAGAAAGATACCCATGATAAACAGTAAATTGTTAAATGAGAAAAATCAAGATACATGTACACTATGAGGTTCATATAAGCCTATTTGTATAAAATGGAAAAAATATAAATCCCTGCATGTATGCTGGGATTATCCATGCTACTTAATATAAAATCTCTGCAAAGATATCCAAATAGCCGATAACAGTGGTTATTTCTAGGGAATTGAATGTACTTTTCTCCTAATGTACTTATTTCTACATCATTGTAATTTTGAAACACATGCAAACAAATCCTCTTACTCTTAATTTTTTTAAAATAAGCAATACACATAGACATGGTAAAAAGTTCAAACTTCTAAAAGGGCATATAGAAAAAAAACTAATTTGTTCTCTCACCTTGGTCTCTCTTCCCAGAGGCAGCCACTGCTACTAGTTTCTTGTCTATCTTTCCAAAGAGTCTATGCACCACGTACTATTTTTAGCATCAAAAATGCCAGTGTAAAAAAAATTTACCAAGGAACCTTGCCATTGAACAGTTCATATCATGATTCAATCCTAACTCTGTTTTAGCAATTTCATCTTAACTGGAATGACAGTAACCTACTAAATGTCCATTGGCACTTTGTGGACAATCCTGTGAAACAGGAATATTATTGTTATCTCCACTTTGTAGATGAATAAACTAAGACTCACAGAGGCTAAGTGATTCACCTAAGTTATTTTATAAAAGGGGTGACTTACCTAGCTGGCAATTAACAGAACAAGGATTCAAATCCAGATCTGCACTCAGATCCCAGGCACTATTATGCACATTGCTACAATCTCACCTGAGATGCCATCTCCAAAGTAAAATTTTCCCTGGCTTGTGTGACAAAAAGCACAATTAGAACACCGTGAATTATTTTACTTCCTACTTCTTTAGTGAAAAGATTAGCTTGGAAAAGGAGTGCACGTTAGGATATACCCAAAAAGTCAGCTCTAGAAGAGGAGCAAGTGACGATGTTAGGATAGGCCCAGACTCTGAAAGGATATGAGGCAAAGCTTGGCACACATATGAAAGACTTTTCAAAGGAAAACCATGGCTTCATCCTTTGCCTGGCCCTCAGAGAGATAGCACACTTGACATGCTAGTGCATCTAAAGTTACTGTCAAACTCAGAAACCCCAGCAGAGTGCGCTAGAACTCTACAGATTACATTTAAAGATGTTCCAGAAAAAAAAAAAAAAAAAACAAACATGTTCCAGCAGAGTGCTGTTCCTGCAGACAGAGATCCAAACTGTGTATGTTGTCAAAGCAGACTACCTTTCCATGTAAAGGGAGGCAATGATCCAGTTTCTCATCAAGCTTCCAGGAATCCATCTGGACCTCTGCCTCTCCAAGGAAAGTGTTTCTGCCAAAACGACCATGATGCCAAACTGAGAACTGCAAAGTCCTCTGGGCCAGAAGAGATTCTGGGATCTCATACTGCGAAAAGAAACGCAGAAGCCCAAGATGATTAGTTTATGGTAATTCCTCAGAAAAGATTATTCCAAAATCTGAGCAACCATACCCAAAGTCCTTAATCCTGAATACCAAATGACTTTTGTCCCTAAGCACTTTGAGTTTCCTTAAAGTCTTCACTTACCCCATTTCACAAAAACCTACCATATTCCATGGTAGGACCTGGAAAATTAATTTTTCCTTGACTAGGTGAAAGAACAATGGAGTATTCAGAAAGGACTGCCACAGAAACTCCTGATCCCAAAAGACTTTTCAAAATGAGATTTGTGGGGGCGGCTGGGTGGCTGAGTTGGTTAAGGGTCTGCCTTTGGCTCAGATCATGATGGAGCCCTGTCTTGGGCTTCCTGCTCCCTGCTTTTCCTTCTGTATCTCCCCCCACTCACGTTCTCTCTCTCTCTCTCTCTCTCTCTCTCTAATAGAATATTTTAAAATATAAAATAAAATGAGATTTTGTGGTTCCATGTATCTCCAATTTCACAACAATCCAAGAATGCCAGATCACTTTTGTTTTCTTCTCCAGGAGGTTAGTATATGAACAGATGCCCATGGTATATCTCATTGAAAACCATGTCAACCAGTCATGTGGCAGAGGAATAGCTGCAGCTTAGTGCACAAGACAGAATATGTTCTACTCTCAGGATCTAGATACTTACTCTGAGGGTCTCATCATACAGTGGATTGATGGTGTCCCGCTTGATGCTGGTTTTTCTTTTTCCTTGGCGGGACTTGTCAGGCAGAAGATAAGTCTTCACATATCTAGAACCCAAGGAAAGTACTGAGTCATTTGTTGTCTTTTCTCAAGTCCATTCTTCAGCTCTCTGCTCTCCATGTACATATGCCATGATGAAATGAAAATGCCACATCAAACCCTCTTAAACATGTCCTTATTGCATTTTCCCAGTTCTGGTCCCTTCCTTTCTTGTATTTCCCCTAACCACTCCCAATCACACCTCCCTGTCTGCCCAGGAGGTGATAACCTCGGCTCAAGAGCACCCACATAGACGCGAGGGTCTAAGCTCTCATCTCAGCATCAGTCAGGTTCCAGAAGAACTCACGGGTTAGAGCGCTTCTTGGCTTCATCAGCATAGGCCAGCTGGTGGCACTCCTTCACGTGGATGACCAAAGCCTGTGTTTGCTGCTCATACTTCAGGGTAAAGACAATCTTGCCAGTCACGAAGATGTTTCCAAAATCACCAGCTTCACTATAGATGCTCATCATGCTGCCAATTGTACTCTGAAGATAAAGCACCCATAAACATCTGGTAAAGGCATAGCTCCCCCTCTCACGTTGCTTAATCTTCCCTCATAATAAAGCCACAGTCACCGAACAAAACAAAAGCTTCAGAAGCCCCTGCAATAAGCCAGCACTGCCAATAGTCTTGTACAAGACAGCCAGGAGCACACTCAGAATTTTTGAGCTTAATAATCAGTTCATGGCTCACCTATGCTCTTAGCTTCTCTTTCTCCCCTCTTTTTAGAGATTTCATTTTTAGTTTTCACCTGCCCCAGAAGGTAGACAAGGAGTACAGGTAAAATGAAACTATGTTTTTGGTATATGTTATATTTGCTAAAATGTGGGCTCGAGGGGTCAGTTACTAATTAAAACAAAGTGCCTTAATTATCTGTGGGTTTCTTTTTTTATTCAAATTTTAGTTAACATACATACAGTGCAATATTGGTTTCTGGAATAGAAATCAATGATTCATCACTTACAGACAACACTCAGTTCTCATCACAAAAGGGCCCTCTTTAACACCCATCACCCATCTAGCCCATTCCCCACCCACCTCCATCAGCCCTCAGTTTGTTCTCTATCATTGAGTTTCTTACAGCTTGCTTCTCTCTCTCTCCTTTTTTTCTTTTTTCCCTTCCCATATGTTCATCTGTTAGTTTCTTAAATTCCACATATGAGTGAGATCATATGGTATTTGTCTTTCTCTGATTGACTTATTTCACTTAGCATAATACACTCTAGATCCATCCACATCGTTGCAAATGGTGATATTTCATTTTCTGATGGCTGAGTAATATTCCATGGTGTGTGTGTGTGTGTGTGTATACATGTGTGGGTTTCTTTTATCTGCCTTATCCCTATCAAGACCTACAGAAAAAAGTGATTATGTCAGAATTGGGGGGGGGGAATCCCACCAGAGGTAAAAAGACCTCTTTCTCCCAGGTAGTAATCAGTTCTGTATGCCTGCCACCCTATTTCCATGTGTGAGTGGGAACAAACTCCAATCACCCCAGTTCCTGACTCTCTGTCCCCTAAACACCGATCTTCATACTTCTGACAGAACTAGGCCCTGATTCTTAAATGCCCTTTTAACTTCATGATTCTGATTGATATTGCTGCTTCTCAATCATACCCTGATGTCAATTAACCTTGCCAGGGCCCCCTCTCATGACAATGCTCTTGAATGTGAGATCTGGAATGGACTCTGATGAAGAAATATTGTCTTGCTCACTTCATGGCCTGTTACCCCAAATATGGGGGAGAAGTTATGGTTTACTATCTTGCTCACTTCATGGCCTTCTCCCCAAAAATGGGGGAGAAGTTATGGTTTACTGTTCACAAAGCTGTAATCAAGAACATCTGTAGCCCTAATATAAACAAATCAGGAAACAATAAATGTTGGCACGGATGCGGAGAAAGGGGACCCCTCTTCCACTATTGGTGGTAGTGCAAGCTGGTACAGCCACTCTGGAAAACAGGATGGAGATTCCTCAAGAGGTTAAAAATAGAGCTACCCTCCAACCCAGCAATTGTACCTCAAGGTATTTACCCCAAAGATAAAAATGTAGTGATCCGAGGGTCACCTGCACCCCAATGTTTATAGCAGCAATGTCCACAATAGCCAAACTGAGGAAAGACCCAGGATGTCCATCACCAGATGAATGGATAAAGATGTAGTGTGTGTGTGTGTGTGTGTGTGTGTGTGTGAGTATGTATGTATATGTGTATATATATGTATATACACATATACATACAATGGAATATTACTCAGCCATCAGAAACAATGAATATCTGCCATTTACATTGATGTGGATGGAACTGGAGGGTATTATGTTGAGTGAAATAAGTCAATCAGAAAGACAATTACATGATTTCACTCATATGAGGAATATAAGTAACAGTGCAGTGGCTCATAGGAGAAGGGAAGGAAAACTGAATGGGAAGTCATCAGAGAGGGAGAAAAATGAGAGACTCTTAACCATAGAAAACTGAGGGTTGCTAGAGGGGTAGTGGGTGGGGTAATGTGGTAATTGGGTGATGGGCATGAAGGAGGGCATGTGATGTGATGACCACTGGGTGTTATACGCAAGTGATGAATTAGTGAACCCTACATCTGAAACTAATGATGTACTATATGTTGGCTACTTGAATTTAAGTTTTAAAAAAAAGAATGTCTTTAGCCCTAGCTGTCTAATTATCTTACTACTTCCAGGGGAGAGGCTAAGGAAAGTCACCTAGCTGTCCACTAAGCAATCACTATCTAAATTGAGGATATGAACAGACAGATGTATCTCACTTACTTGGAAAGAGTGACTAGGATGCTTTCCCCAGGTCCTGACTCTGTTCTAGAGAGATATTCCTTCATTCCTGGTACCCCAACATGTCTACAGAACTAATAGAACTTACCATGGAGGAACCACTTCGCATGCTGCTTCTAGCTAGCTTCTGGCGATGCAGCTTCACCAGATGGTCGATGTCCTCTTCTTCCTCTTCCTCTTCCTAGAACAATAAATATAGATTGAGAGTTAATAAAGTAAGGAAAAGTTCAAAAACTGATAAGCTTGGGCAGCCCGGGTGGCTCGGCGGTTTGGCGCCACCTTTAACCCAGGATGTGATCCTGGAGACCCGGGATCGAGTCCCACATTGGGCTCCCTGCATGGAGCCTGCTTTTCCTTCTCTCTCTCTCTCTCTCTCTCTCTCTCTCTCTCTCTCTCTCTCTGTATGTGTGTGTCTCTAATAAATAAATAAAATCTTAAAAAAAAACTGATAAGCTTCCTTTAGCCGGGGGCATCACAATGCCGGATTTTAAGTGGGAGCCATAATTATCGCTAAACTCTGAGATGTCCTGTGCACATGCACACATGAATCCTTATTCTGTGTCTCCAATTTCAGGTTTCCAAACTATATTCCAACCATTTTTCTCCAATCTCAAAAGAATAAGATAAGAATATCTCTTTCCCATTCAACTGCCCCAACCCAACCATCCCTTTATATTTTAATCAAAATAAATATTCATTTAAGCTCCCAACTAGATATCAAGCATCATGTTAGAAGATAAAAGAGACAGCGAAGACACTCTTTTTCTTTAGGCAATTCAGCAACCAGATTTACTTTAGAAATTTGAAGGAATCAAGATTCATGTTGTCTTTTCCTAAAGAATTAAACAGGTTGATTAAGAGTATCAAGTACTAAGGTCAACCCTAGATTTATCAAATTTCATATAGTGACCAATACACTGGTACTTACCATATCTACACTGAGGCCTGGGACAGATTTGCTTCTGTCTCCCAAGGAGCTACTTTCATGTCCCACATCTTCTGGGCGAAGATCAATCACGGATTTAGTATATTCTAAATGGAAGACCAAAAACCCAAATCATAAGAGACCCATTCTTTTCCACACCAAGAACACATCCAGGGTACGCAGGACTTCAATCTCTAAGGCCATGATAGGAAACCTACCTGAAGGTCTGAGGATTTTTCTGGTGTTCTTCTTAAATATCATTTCACCCTCATCAACAGATATCACATTTTGATCCCCAGGTTGAGTTTCCTAGGAAGGAATAAGGGCAAGGAAATGGAAAAGGACTGTAGGAAAGGTGGAAGGATAAAGTAAGGAAAAATAGCCTTAAGAAGAATAAAGGTCAGATTTTTGCTAAACTATACAAAGTTAAAGGAAAGATGAATTTATTTTGTAAAGATTTTATTTACTTATTCATGAGACACACACACACACACAGAGGCAGAGACATAGGCAGAGGGAGAGGCAGGCTCCTTGCAGGGACTCGATCCCAGGACCCTGGGATCATAACATAAGCTGAAGGCAGACGCTCAACCACTGAAACATCCAGGCTTCCCAGCTGAGCAGTTTTAAAAGTATACTCAGATATTTATTGTAGGGGAGCCCGATGTGGGACTCAGTCCCAGGACCCTGGGATCATGCCCTGAGCCAGAGGCAAACGTTCAACCACTGAGCCACCCAGGCATCCCAGGAAAGATTACTTTAATCTTAGGAATTTAATTTAATCCTAGGAAGTAGTACAAAACCTATTTTTTCACGTGGTTCAACCAAAACCTTAAATGCTCCCAAGTGAATCTGCACTGAAATTTGTTTAGTTGAATTCTTTTTTTTTTTTAAGATTTTATTTATTTATGGGCAGCCCGGGTGGCTCAGCGGTTTAGCACCACCTTCAGCCCAGGGTATGATCCTAGAGACCTGGGATCGAGTTCCATGTCGGGCTCCCTGCATGGGGCCTGCTTCTCTCTCTGCCTGTGTTGTGTCTCTGCCTCTCTCTTTCTGTGTCTCTCATGAATAAATAAGGAAATAAATAAGGAAATATATTTTTTAAAGATTTTATTTATTTACTTGACAGAGATAGAGTGCAAGGGAGCACAAGCAGGGGGAGTGGCAGAGGGAGAGGGAGAAGCAGGCTCCCTGCTGAGCAGGGAGCCCGATGTGGGACTCGATCCCAGGACCCTGGGATCACGACCTGAGCTCAAGGCAGATGATTAACTGACTGAGCCACCCAGGTACCCCATTTAGATGAATTCTCAATGTAAACTGTTCCTGAGAAGGAAAAAAGAGAGAGAAGAGAAGAAAAATGAGAGAGAGAGAGAGATCCCAACTGACCAATAACTAAAGCTTACCTTTTCCAGTTGAGATGTGGGGGCAGACATCTTCTTCCATTCTGGAAAGAGGCCAGATTTATCCAGAGAGTCTCTCCTGGGGGTAGATATAGAAGTTATAACAAAATCACCTGCTCAACTTCCCCATCTATGGAAGCTCTATGGAATGAGATCCACTGGCTTGGGGTCACTGCAGTAACCAAATCCAGAAAGTAAACGTCACATCTGATTTACCTTTGAAGGAATGTAGACAATCATATAAGCAACTTTGCACAAACACACTTACTCCCCCACTCCTAAGGGACAGCAGGGGCAGTTGCTACTGGTCCAGGGAGACTCCTCTAAGATACAGCAGCCCATGGAAGTTAGCACGCTCCAGAAGACTGTGCTCGGAGCCAACAGCAGATGTACTACTGACAAACTTGTGGCAAGGTCAGAGAAAATACTTCATTTGACTTGCTGAGGACAGAAGGAAGACACACTGAAGGTATAGGAGCCCTGCATCTTGAACTTGACAACAAAATGTAGTCGGAGGTGCAGGCACTCGCAGGGATTTCACCTGGACAGGCTATCTGAGTCAGCTGTATAGCTGTCCAGACTTTCACTCTCGGCCTCCAGTGCACTCTTTCCACTTTTCAGCTTAGGCACATCAAATGGCACACTAGAATAAAAACCAAAGGCCAATATGTAAAGGAAGTAGGTTCTCCTGCTGGGAATCAGGCTTCCTCCCAACCCATTCACAATGGGAGCCTGAGTGGTCTTTCTACGATAAATATCTGAGTATACTTTTAAAACTGCTCGGCTGGGACGCCTGGATGTCTCAGTGGTTGAGTGTCTGCCTTCAGCTTAGGTCATGATCCCAGGGTTATTGGATCGAGTCCCTGCAAGGAACTTGCTTCTCCCTCTGCCTATGTCTCTGCCTCTGTGTGTGTGTGTGTGTGTGTGTGTGTGTGTATTTCTCATGAATAAATAAATAAAATCTTTTTTTAAAAAAAGGATCTCAATTAATTTCACTTGGCTGCCAGGACATGACTCTCTCCTGGTTCTCTGACCTCACTGGGGTCCCCTTCTCAGGGTCTTCTGCTGGTCTTTCATCTCCTAAAGCTCTAATCTTTGGATTGTGTCCAGGCGTGTTCCTTAGACTGCTTCTCTTCACTATCTAGAATTATTCCTAAATGATCTCATCTCATCTCATGGCTTTAAATATCCTCTATAAACCAATAACTCCTAAATTTATCTCTCACTCAAATGCCAGGCTTGTATTTCCAACAGCCTACTTGCCATTTCTGCTTGGATGTCTCAAACACAGCAAGGGCAAAACTAAAGCCCTAATCCTCCCCCAAATCTGCTTTTCCTTCAATTTCATCAAATGGCAACTTCCTCCTTTCATTTCTCTGGTCAAAAATCTTAACAGTTTCCCTTGACTCCCCTTATTCTCTCACAATACAAACTCAATCTGTTAGCAAATACTCTTGGCTCTGTCTTCAACTATATCTAGAAACTGACCAGTTCTCACCCCCTCAACTGACGTTGCTTTGATCCAAACCACCATCACCTAGCTACTGGTCACATTATGGTCACAATAGCCTCCTGAATGAACTCCCTACTTCTACCCTTTCCCCTACACAATCTAACCTCAATAGACAGTCAAAATGAGCTTTTAAAATATAAATCCAATATAGAATTACCAAATGACCCAGCAATTCCACTTTTAGGTATATACCCAAGAGAACTGAAAACATGTGTCCACACAAAAACTTGTACATGAATGTTCATACCAGCATTATTCACAATAGCCAACAGGTGGAAATAGTCTGTCCACCAATGGATGAATGGATAAACAAAATGTAGTATGTCCATACAATGAAATATTACTGTCAAAAAATACAGTTCTGATACATACTACAACATGGGTGAACCTTGAAAACATTATGCTAAATGAAAGAAGCAAGACATATTTTATATGATTCCACTTATGTGAAGTATCCAGAGCAGGCAAATCTACAGAGAAAGGAGGCAGATTAGGGACTAGAGGAAACAGAGAGAGAATGCTGAATGGGTGTGGGGTTTCTTTTTGAAGTCATGAAAATATTCTGATGTTAGACAGTGGCAAGCGATGGTTACAGAACATTCTCAAAGTGCTAAAAGCCTCTGAATGTCATACCTTAAAATTGTTAAAACAATTAATTGTATGTCATGTGAGTTTCACCTCAATTTCAAAATAGAAAAAACATCATGTCACTCGGAGTGAGATTCCTTACAAGCGCCAACAAAGTCTTTTGTGATATGCTTCTCATCCCTTCTCTGTCTTCATCTCTTACCACTCTCCCCTTGCTCGCTCAGTTCCAGATTACTCAAACGCACCAAATACAAACTCATCTTCCGCTTTCTTTGCCCATTATGCTTTTCCCCCAGATCCTCTCAAAAGTTTGCTCCCCTGTCTGCTTCATGTCTTTGCTCAGATATCACTGTATTATTGAGACTTTTCCCTGGCAATCCTAAGTAAAACAGCATGTGTACACACATGTCTTCCTGCCACTCCCTATCCCTTTAGACAGCTTTGTCTTCTCTATAGCACTTGTCAACATCTGATTTGATATGTTTACTTGATTATTGTCTGTGTCTCCCTGTCCCCAAATCTAAGCTCCACAGGCAAGGAACTTTATTGTATTTACCAGTGTATCCCAAGCCCTAAAACAGTGCCTGGCAAATAGTAGGCATTTGTAGACATTTGTTTTAAAAATATGTCAATTAACATATGAACAAAGAACAAAGTAACCAGGAAAAAAAAAAGAACAAAGTAACCAGAATCTATAATGTCTTAGGCAGTAAAGAATAAACATTCCAAGTTATGACATCATGTTTGCAATAGTTTTATGAAAAAAGGCAGCAGGGGTTGAAATCCTAGGGCATGCAAGAGGTGAAACAGTGGTCATTTCCTGAGAGATAGCTCTATAGTTCAAGGCGCAGCAGGGAAGTTGATTTCATTTTTACTTTAGAATCATTCTTTTTCTCCCTTTGCTCCAAAGAATAAAGAATCCAAAGCAGAACCATTCCTCTAGAGAAGTAGTTTAACAATAACCCATGGAGTGTGTTTTCTGCTTGTATTTTGTCCTAATGATTAATACGTACTAATCCAAAGCTGATACAAATAACCCTAGGGCAAAAAGGCAATTATTGGCATCTGTGCAGTAAAAAATAGACTAAGAGATGAGAGTCCTGGGCTCTAACTATCTGTATGATCTCAGGTAAATTATTTATCTTGTTTTCTTTTCTGTAAAAATAAGAGGGCTGAATTTGATTACCTCTGAGACTCCATAATTTTATGGCAAAGATCATTTATGGCCACTTAATCTGCTTCCATGTTTAGGATAAATAAGTCTTCTGGATCCAATGAGACAAGAGGTCATAGACAGCCAGAAGCAGTAGGTCTCAGAAATTACATTCTGACCGATGATGTCAGATGTGTTAATCAGATTCAGAAAATAAAAGTTGTTTTTATCCTTATCCACCAAGGAAAAGGGGGGCCTCATCACCTAGAACAGATGAGTCACCCACCCAATGCTGTGTGGATTAAATCACAGTGCATACATACCATGAAACACCATACATATGGCAAAAAGAATGATAGACCCTTAGTGCAGACATGGAGAGGTGCCGATGTTTTATTTTTCTATAATTGTTCCTTTTACACCTTGAGTTATAACTGACATAAGTAACACATGGTTAAGTGTGTGATTTGATGAGTTTTAACATGTACATACACTTGTGAAACCAGCACCGCAATTAAGTTAGTGAATACTCCTATCACTCTCAACAGCTTCCACTCACTCCTTCATAATCCATTCCTCCCTGCTTACCTCTGTTCCCAGACAGAAAGTGCTGATCTGCATCTGCCACTACTCTTTGGTTTGCATTTTCTAGAACTTTATATAAACAGAATCATACAGTATGCCCTCTCTTTTGTTTGGCTTCTTTCACTCAGCATGATTATTTTGAGATTCACCCATATTATTGCTCGTATCAATAGTTTATTCCTTTCCATCACTGAGTAGTATTCCACTGTATAAACAAACCACAATTTATCCCTTTGCCTGTTTATAGACATTTGAGCTGTTTCCAGGTTTTGGCTATTGCAAACAAAGCTGCTATGAACATCCATGTACAAGTCTTTGCAAGGACACATGCTTTTGCTTCTCTTGAGTAAATACTGAGGAATGGAATGGGTGAAACACAAGGTAAAGCATATTTAACTAAACTCCTATTAGACTGGTTTTCAAAGAGGCTGCACTGCTGCACATTCCCACCAACGTGTAGGAGAATTCCAGTTGCTCTACATCCTCACCAATAATTGGTATGGTTAGTTCTTAAATTTTATCCATTCTAATGGTTATACAGTAGCATTTTATTATGATTTTTTCATATTTCCCTAATAACTAAAGGTGTTGAGAGCATCTTTTTATGTGCTTATTCAATACCTGTATCTTGCCTTTGGCAAAGTGTCTGTTCAAATATTTTGCCAAGTTTCTACTGGATTATCTATACTATTGAGTTTTTAAAATTCTCTCTCTTTCATTTTTTACCATTTACTATGTATGTAGTATGACAGTTTTTTTAAAAAGAAATTAAAAATGTAAGAATCCAATCCATATTTGTACATTTAGATAGTCTGGTAGTCCATCACCAAAACTAGTAATACCCATTAACAATAGTAGTCTGGGGCAGAAGCAGTGAGGTTACTGGGGACTCATTTTACATATTTCTAATATTGCTTTTCAACAATCATACAAAACATGATTAAGTCATTTCCCTTTGGCTCAGGGAAATTTAGGGGAAAAACACAAGTAAAAAGCCAAAAAAAAAAAAAAAAACCACCAGCAGCTACCAAATAAGGAGTAAAGGCTCCTGTTATAAAGTTCAAAAAGTCATGGCTAAGAAAACAGAAGAATGATTTAGCTCAGCAAAATTCCATCCAATACAGAGATGTACAGAGATGTACAGAGTGAGTAGGCAGTCCTGGAATAAGACAAGGAAAACAAAAGTTCTCAAGATTTGTAGTCCCAGGTATCAACAGATGCAGACAAGACTGCTGGTGTATGTCATCTCTCATGACACTGCTAGGAGTTAGATGATGTATCCAAAGCTGGACCATGTGAGCCTGGACATTTAAGAGAATTTCAGCAGACCAAACCCCAAGACCCCCAAGTTGCCTTTTGTTTTCCCCTTAGGTTCCAATAAAAGAAGTATATAGAAAGCAATATTTTATGCTTGAAGTACAGTTGGGTGTATGGAAGAGATAAATTGTTTCAGGTTGAGGTGAGAAGGAGGTGTCAAGGAGAATTCACACACTATATCAGAGCAAATAAAAGATATAGGCAGAAGAACTTCCTAGCTTCAACATGAGTAATACGAGAAGAAATGGTCTGGCAGATAAATATATAAATTGCCATGGGGTGGAGAAATAGAAACAACTTGCAAGATGGTCAAAGAACTATTCTGGAGAAGAGTATAACCCTCAGAAAATAGATTGCTTGTGAGTGCTTTATACTATATAGAAACTCAATAAGAATATATATTTGATAAAGCATAAGAGTGCAAACAGGAAAGATGGAAAAACAACAAATAGACAGAAGTAAAAGGAAGATTGAGAGCAAAGAATAAATTAAAACCTAATCAAGATAATTCACTTTTTTAGGTATTTATTTGAGAGATAGAGAGAGAGAAAAAAAAGACAGAGAGACAGAGAGAGAGAGAGAGAGAGAGAGAGAGAGAGAGAGAGAGGCACATGAGGTAGGGAAGAGCACTGAGCACAGAGCCCAATGCAGGGCTTGACCTCAGGACCCTGAGATCATGAGCCTGAGATCATGATCTGAGCTGAAATCGAGAGTCTGACATTTAACCGACTGAGCCACCCAGGTATCCCAAGATAATTCATTCTAAAAGTACATTAGATATAGCAAAACGAAAGGGGAAAAGGGGAGGAAAGAAAATGGCTGAAAATCAAAGCATAGAGGAAAAGGTTGGGTTAATCACAGTGAATTGCTTTTACCTTTCTTTTCTCTTGCATTCGATACTAAAAGAAAAGGAGGATAAATAAATAAGAAATCCAACGTCCCTAGGGTGGGAAATTTAACTAATAAAACAGAAGAAAAGCTCAGAGGATATGACATAGAAAAATTTTCCAGGGACACCTGGGTGGTTCAGTGGTTGAGCGTCTGCCTTTGGCTCAAGTCATGATCCTGGAATCCTGGGATTGAGTCCCACCTCATGCTCCTGCAGGGAGCCTGCTTCTCCATCTGCCTATGTCTCTGCCTCTGTGTGTGTGTGTGTGTCTCTCATGAATAAATAAATAAATAAGATCCTTAAAAAAATAAAAAGGCAATTTTAAAAAATGTCCTGATTTTATTGTCCTGCCCCTACATTGTTCAGAATCAGTACAATTCTTGCTCTCATTTGATAGAAGCTGTCTTTGGTAAAAGGGATTCTTTAGACAGGTCACTAGGAACATCTTGCCCTTCCTCTCAATAAGCATATTTTCTACTTAATAAAAAAGCTTGTAGTTTAAAAGCATCTCCAGTTATAGCCAGGCAAAAACATGAATAGAAGAGCTACTTACATGAATATATGAGATTTCATATCTCTTAATTGCTACACAAGTTTTACAGACTTGAAAAGGGCTAGTTTGACAGCCTCGGAGCAAAAGCCCTAGCTTATTAATAGTTGTAACCTTAACCTATTGAAAAACAATATGAGGCCAGAAAAGAGAGCAACTCAGGGGTTTCTCAGGAATGAGAGTGTAAGAGGTTGAGAGTGAAACATTGTGTAGCAGTTAAGGCAATTACCTCTGTCAAGGGGAGAGCAAAGTATCCCTTTTTTTCTTCTTATTGCCTCCCCCAAAGCTGGTAGAAATTGTCCTTACATCATCAATAAGAGAGGCTTGCTGATTAGAGCAGAAATATTCTCATCCAGCCCAACCACCACTTCCTCTTCCCAGAATTTCTTGAGGAAAATTATAATGATTGATTTGTATGCATAGGAGGTGGCCACTCTCAGATGACAATTAAGGAAGGTTTGAGAATGTACTAGAGAATGTCTGAACAGTAACAGGGACATTTCTAACAGTAGCAGAAACAGAGAAGGCTGGCTGGTGTATGGATGAATGCCAGCCAGCAGAAGCCAAGGGGCCCAGCACAAGGTTGAGCATCTATCTTCCTTCAGCTCAGGGTGTGATCCCGGGATCAAGTCCCATAACAGGCTCCCTGCAGAGAGCCTGCTTCTCCCTCTACCTATATTTCTGTCTCTCTCTGTGCCTCTCATGAATAAACAAAATCTTAAAAAAAAGAAAAATATTCCAGCAATGAACAAAGGACTCATCAAGGGTACATATTAGGAGGATACAGAATGATCACCATTGAGACATGTGTGTACCTACACACATACGCACAGTAAGTTACCTACAAGGGAGAAAAACAGAAGGCTTGCTGACCTCAGACTTCATCACAGTCACACTCAATAGTAGAAGACAATGGAATAATGTCTACAAATTATAAGGGAAAAAAAGTGTGACTCAAGAATACAATATCCAGCCAAGATACCATTCAAGTATTAAGTCAGTAGGTAGACATTCTTAACATGAAAGAGTAAAATAAATATTGCTTCTGCAAGCCCTTCTTGAAGGAACTTCTCAGTGATAAAATCCAAACAACCAAGAAAAAAATGAAAGGAAAAAATTCAGAAATACAAAGAAGCCATGGTCCAAGGTTATAAGGATACTCCTGTTAAATATGAACAAAAACTAAACAGATAAAACAGGCAGATGGTTTATGGTTGCATAACAGAATGTAAATGTTAGAAGTGCTGTCAAAGTAAAAGTAATTTGAGTATAAAAAATGAGAGTAGGGTAAAGTATTTGGAGAAAGTATAAGAAAGCTAATCTCTTTTTAAAATTTTATTTATTTATTTGAGAGAGAGAGACAGAGCATAAGCACGAGCAGGGGAGAGGAGGCAGAGAGAGAGGAGAAGCAGACTCCCTGCTGAGCAGGAGGCCCAATGGGGGCTTGATCCCAGGACCCTGAGATCATGATCTGGGCCGAAGGCAGCCACTTAACCAACTGAGCCACCCAGGTGCCCCTAATTTCCTTCTCTTTCATAGCACAGAGTACAGTGATAATATTGAAACAGGTAGATTTTTTAAAAATGACTAAGTGACTGACACAGCACTCCACTCTTAGGTATCTACCTAAAAGGAATGAAAATGTATGTCCATACAAAAACTCATAATGAAAGTTCATAGCTGCATTACTTATAATAACCAAAAAGTAAAAACAATCCAAATGTCCATCAACAGATGAATGGATAAATTAAATGTGGTATATACATACAATAGAACATTCGAATATATAATCAAATATTGTTTGGCAATAAATAGAAATTAGGTCCTGATACATGCTATAACATGGATGAATCTTGAATACATTACATTAAGTGAGAAAAGACAGTCACAAAGGATCACATATTCTTTTATTCCATTTAAATGAGATGTCCAGAATAGGCAAATATATATAGAGAGAAAGTAGATCAGTGATTGCTTAGGGGTGGGAAAGGATAAGGAAGTTGGGAGTTTTAGCTAAAAGAGTATAGAGTTTCTTATTAAGGTGATGAAAAGTTCTAAAATCAGTTAAGGCGATGGTTGCACGATTCTGTGAACACTAAAAACCACTGCATTATACATTATAAATGGGTGAATTGTATGGTATGTGAATTCTATCTCAATAAAACTATTACCTAAAAGACACTAGGAAAAAAATGACTACTCAATAGATTTTATGATTTTTTTTCTTAAACTTAGAGGGATGTTAAAGATTAATATCTTTTATGGTAAAGAAACATTTATCTGAAGATGAGCAATTCTTCAATTTTATTTCCTCTGTTTTATTCTGTTAAATTCAAGTAAAATTAAATAGCATGCTTTTAATGTATATATTATGATCCAATATTATACAGGTTTTTCAGTCTATCCACCCACCCATCCTTCTACCTACATATATAGATAAATGATGCCTTAAATAATTTTCACATATGAGTACTGTGGGTATTAGGAATTTGGGTGATTTGTTGCTTTCTTTATTGTTTCCTGTACAGGTTAAATTTTTAATCATGAGTATGTGTTATTTTTATTCAACTTTAAATTGGTCTTAAAAAGAAGAGAGTAAATATTCCAAAATGATAATGTTAACATGTGAGTGGTAGCAATAGATTTTCCCCCTCTCTCTTTATTCTTTTCTATACTTTCCAAATTTTCCTGTCATAAACAGCTCTTCTTTGATAAATAGAACAAAGTTTAAAATAATAGAATTCAAAGGATGTGTAGCATCTCTGTAAATGATTGTTAGTTCTTACCTGGGCTCCTTCTGTTGCTCCTGAATGATCCTTCTTCCTGGCCAGATATCATCCATCTGTGACTGATGAAGAAGAGACTGTCCCACTGTCTCTCTTTTATTCACTTTGAGGTAAACAAAAGCATGGCAGAGTGGTGGTAATGAGAGGAGGGGGATGGAAACACATCCCACTTGCAGAAGGGATGCAATATAATCTTTATATTCCCCACAGAGCCCATGAAGTAAAGACACCACTAGTAAGAACATATAATAGGATTCCAAGCCAAGGGATCTTTCACTGACGTCAAGTACCTCAAAAACAAAACAAAACAAAACCATTTCCAGACAGGGCCAGTACCTGCAGGTTTGCGGCGCAGGGACATCCTAATTATCTCACTGCCTGTGTGGTAAGCAAAGCGATTCACTTTCTGATCATAAAACCAATCTCCAGTTGCCTTCTTCAGCTCTCTGAGAAGGAATAAAGGAAAGTGACAAGTGAATTTTTTTTTAAATGTCTCTTGCCATTCAACTAACAAAGGCCGAGGAGGGAAATTCTCCCCACAGCCAGGGCCTCCTTGCCTCTCTCCACAGGTGATACTCACATCTCCTTGGTGCACACCTTACACCTCCAGGTACCAGTGCTTTCCTGGATGCGGCAGTCCCGACACACCAGGTGATTACAACCCCGACAAGTGTTGGTCTTGGGAGTCAAACGGCCCAGGCTCTCCTGGCACCGGGCACAGGTCCGATCGCTATAGAATTGGCTGCCCCTCTTGGCCCCTTTCCTTTTGATCTCCAGTAGCTCATTCTTCAGTCGCCTGCCAAGAACCCAAAGAGAAGCACAAGTGCGTTCACAGTCTGCATAGGTTGCATGGAGAGTTGTTGAGGGGTAGACAGTAAGACTTTGGTTTGGTAATTAAAATTTGGTTCTACAGAAGCAACAACTTCAGAGCCCAAGGGAGGAATTGTATACTGATACATAAGTTCTTCTGAAAGTCACATGGGAGGTATAAGGAAAGGTCCAGATAAAATTGGTCAAAGGTCTGGGCACCCATGCTTTTTCTGGAATGCTTACCTAATCCTTTTCTCATCTGCTTTCCGGAGCTCCTCATCTCGTTGTAGAACACTGAGGATCAAATCCCTCTCCATCTCAGACAGAAAAGAGAGGTCAAGTATCTCTGACATGATTTATTCTATATTTTTATTCTACTCTTCTTTCTTCAAATCAATCAGACCAGGAATGCCACCACAGTTGCCTGAAATAAGATAAGGACTACTTTTCACACAGATAATTTACTCCAGAGTAGTCCCACAGCCCTAGAACCTCTTAGTAGACTACTTTCCCCTTAAGCCAGGACAAAAAGACAATGCAGAAATATCTGACCTATTTACCATTCCTACTCCCACCTGAATCCTGCCCTTGAAAATGAGGCAGCTCTGGATTTTCAAGAAGGATAACTTATTCATGACTCTGGAAAAGGGCTGAGTCTTTCAGCATGAGCACATTAGTCTGGATTAAGCACAGAACAGCTGAGTTGAACTCTCCCTACAGCAAGTGAATCCTAGATCATCCAATTTTTCAATACTTTACATTTTCCCAAGTCCCAAATCTATTAAACCAAATAATCAGACAGCTGGTCTCTGTAGTAGAGAAGAAAACCACATAGGGACTTCTGCCAGTTGAAGCCCATTTTTCCTTTCCTGACCAGCTTCTGTGTTCTCAGGACTCAGATAGCTTTATGCTATACTCTAAAAGTTCCATCACCTACTCTATCTCCCAAAGTTCTTGTTGCTACCACTACCTGAAGAATATCTTCACCCATTTCATGCACATTTGTTAAGCACTCACTCTGATGTGCATTGTGCAAAGTGCTAGGGATACAGTGATGACTAAGACACACAGAATTCCTGTCCTTAAGTTCACAGACTAGTAGGGGACACAGATATGCATAAATACAGTACAATGCACTAAGTGCTATCAGAGGGATAATAAATTAAATGCTATGGGAACCTAAAGAAGGAAGCAACTAATTCTATCTTGCATAGAGAGAGAAGAGAATGACCCGTATACATGGAAGGTTTCACAGAAGAAGTGAATTTTTCCTTATAAAGCAGCATATTTTTGTTGGTGGGAGGAAATGGTAGGAAAGATAGGTTTGGGCTAAATTTTATAACTCTCATTCTTTTTTTAAAGTTTTATTTACTTATTTGAGAGAGAGAGAAAGAATGAGCAGGGAGAGAGGCAGGAAGAGATGCAGAGGGAGAGGGAGAGGGGAAAAGCAGACTCTCTGCTAAGCAGGGAGCCTCAATGTAGGGCATGATCCCAGGACTCTGAGCCAAAGGCAGAGGCTTAACTGACTGAGCCACCCAGCCACCCCTATAACTTGCATTCTTGAAAATTAAGAATTTTTGCATTTATTACATAGACAATAGAAGTCCATCAAACATGTTTGTTGTTGCTTTGTTTTTGATGTTGGGAAATTAAATGATTAAATCCATTTTACTCTAGCTTTAGTACAAAAGAACTGATTCAAAAGACAAACTGAAGTGCAATCTGGAAGTACATAACACACTGTAAAATATGTGCATTCGTTACCCAAGCAATACCACTTCTAAGAATCTACCTATAGAAATATTCATACAAATGTGCATAGAACAATATATATACAAGAATGTTACTGTAACATTATTTGTAAGAACAAAACAAAGAAGTTCTTTAAAAAAAATACTTCCATATAATGGCATACCATGCAACCATTAAGAAATGTGGTAGATCTGTTTGAAAATGCATCTTGGAGTAGAAAAAATAAGTAGTTGCCAGACTATACTGAATGATTTGTTTGGTAAAGTATTTACCTATACATTTGTATATGCAGAGAAAAAAGTCTGGAACAAAAACCACGATCATTGGTTTCTCTTGCGGAGGATTGGGAGGGGCAACTTTCACTTTTTTTACTGTATATAGTTATGATTTTTTTACGTAAAGAAGTCTTACTTTTAAGTCCTAAAAAAGAAATTTCAGAGGAGACAGGGGATTGCTGTAATAGTCCAGACAAAAGACAATCTAGGTTTACCAAGTGCACCTCTACCCAACTTGGCAAGTCATTTTATTTGTCACCCTCTAGTTTCTCATGTGCAAAATGATATATTTCACAAAGTTATCAAGAAAGTGAAATACTGTTATGTTACAGGGCCAATCACAATGTTTGAAATCCATGTTTAACAATACACATACTTGCTGAATCTGCTACAGGGCAGGCGTAACCCAGGGCAGCAAGACAAAGAGCAGAGAATCAAGTTTGAGAAGCAGAAGTAACAGAATGGAGTGACTAAGAGGATGAAGAAGGCACAAAGATGCCTTACCTTACCTGTCTTGGTTTAACAACTGATAGATTAGTAATAATCCTAACAGTGAGAAGAGTTATAAGAGAAGAAACAGGTATGGAAGTAAAGCAAGAAGTTTCATTTTAGTCATAGTGAGTTTGTGCTACATACATACAGGATATCCAGGTAATTAGGCTCAGAAAGTAGTTGGAGGCACAGGGCTGGTCCTCAGGAAGAGTGACTGTATCTGAAAGTACGATTTGGTAGTCATGTCAGTCAAAGTGCTCAGGGTAGACAAAGCTGAAAGGAAATGAGGATCATCTTTTCCTTTTCTGCTCTCCCTTAAAACTAGACCATGAGCACTTTTCCACTCTTTTTTTTTCCAATTACCTACAGGACAATGAAGACTATAAACAACGCAGCATAGTTATAAGGTTCCATCAACAGTTTCTTGACTTGGCTATTTCCTGGTCTTTATTGAACTGTAAGACACTAAGTTTCCTTCATGGACCCTTTCTTAGATAATCTTGAGAAATAATTCTTAGTTTTCAAACCAAGGAGAATATTACACTCTCTGAGAACAAGGGCTTTTTCAATATTCTTCTTTGTATCTGGCCCAGCACCTAACATGATATTGTGAAAAAAAGTGTTGCACTTGCTGCCACTACTGCTGATCATCACCCCATCAGTTCTATTTATTGAGAATTGACAATAATGGCAGACAATGCAGTACTTTATATATATTAATTTAATCCTCGCAACAACCCTAAGAACGCAGTAGTATTATTATCCCTATTTTATAGATGAGGATCCAGGAAAGGTTAGGTTAACTTGCCCAGTAGTAAACAAAGTAAGTAAAGTTGCTGGGATTCAAGCCCAGGCAATCTGATTCTAGAGCTAGCACTCTAAAGGCTCTGTCCAGGCAGGATCATGGCCAAAACTATTGTAAAATGTTTATCAGAGCAATCAAAAGCATTGTGCAAATGGATTCTCCTCTATGTGATTATGAATGGAGCACTGGCTAAAATATCAGCTGCTCATGAATAAAATAGGTATCTACCAATTGCCTAGCAGCTAAAGACCAAGGATGGCTGGCACAGGTACACTGGGAATGATAAGTAATAAAACAGGCACACTGACACAATAATGAGACCAAGTAATATTAAGACCAACAGATGTAAGAACATCATTGAGGAAATAAATACAGCACCATAAGAAAATGGAACTGCTAATGTTGTATATCTTCTCTTTGTTTTTCACTTATGGACCAGATCAACCAGAACTGCCTCCTCCTAAAATCTTAAATTCAGTAATCCCCATTTTTCTGACCATAGCTCATTCCCACTAGACCTGTTCTTCAACCACTTCAAGACCACAGTCTCTCTCGTGGGACGCCTGAGTGGCTCTGTGGTTGAGCATCTGCCTTCAGCTCAAGGCATGATCCCAGAGTCCCGGGATCGAGTCCCACATCGGGCTCCCTGCAGGGAGCCTGCTTCTCCCTCTGCCTGTGTCTCTGCCTTTCTCTGTGTATCTCTCATGAATAAATAAATAAAATCTTAAAAAAAAGACCACAGTCTCTTAAGTCCATCTTTCATTTTCTTTTTTTTTAAATTTTTATTTATTTATGATAGTCACACAGAGAGAGAGAGAGAGAGAGGCAGAGACACAGGCAGAGGGAGAAGCAGGCTCCACACACCGGGAGCCCAACGTGGGATTTGATCCCAGGTCTCCAGGATCGCGCCCTGGGCCAAAGGCAGGCACCAAACCGCTGTGCCACCCAGGGATCCCCCATCTTTCATTTTCTCTTGGTCTCCTTGCCTCCTGCTGATCTGTTTTCCTTTCCAACCCAAACTGGACTCCAAATGACTCAATGTTTGAACCATTCTCACAAGTATCTTCCATATCCATCTATCTTCATCCCTCTGCTACAACTGCCCATCAAAATCCCAAATCTGTACCAAAGCTATAGTCTTGCCTTTTATGCTCCTATACCCAAGCCCTACACAATTCTTGGTCTCCAACTCAGGTGGACCCTCACTGTCACTTTTATGTCTTTTTACTGGCTCTTAGTTCAGGTTTTCACCTAGTTTTGCTTTACCTAGTTTTGCTTCAGGTTCTATTTTTTAAGCCTTCATTAGTCTCATCTCATACTCCCACTTCCCTTTCCTCCAGTTCCTATCAGACATCCTTGTTTCACATTTGTAGAGAAAAAAGATTTAGAATCCACCGCCTATGACATACTCAGCTCCCTGCCTCCTCTCCCCCATAACTTGCCAATATGACTCCTTTCAGAAAAGCCATCTCACCCCAACCCCACCTCTGACCATGGGTAGTTTCAAACCCTAACCCTGTCACCAGTCAGTTTGCTTGAGATGCAATCTTGCATAATCAGTAGTGGGGAGAAGAAAACAGGATAAGAAAAAAATTTTTTGAAGCAAGGACAAAAAGGAAAGCATAGGAAAAAAAATGAGACAAATAGCAAAAAGAAGATGGTAAAAATAAGCTCCAATGTTATTAGTGAACATTAAAAAAACATATATGAGCAAAACTCACCCGTTAAAATGCAGAAGTTAACAGACTGGATAACATTTTTAAAAATCCAGCTAAGTGCCATTTTACAAGGGACACATCTAAAACATAAAGATGAGGAAAGATGGGAAATAAGATGGAAAAAGATATACCAGGTAAATGCCAACCCAAAGAAAGGTGATATAGCTACATTAACATCTGAAAAATAAAACTTCGAGATAATAAAAGCATTATAACACATAAAGAAAATCAGTTCATAGAGTAAATAAGCCTGTATGCCCTAATTTAACACTTCCAAATATATAAAGGAAGATTAAGTATACCAAAGAAAAATTAAAAATTCAACCATCAAAATGAAAGATTAACATACCTCTTTCAGTTATTGACAGAACAGGCAGATAAAAATTTAATAAATATATAGACAAGTTCAACAACAAAATAAGCTTGATTTAGTGGACATATATAGAAATCTATATCCAACTGGAAAATTACATTCTTTTCAAGTACAAATGGAACATCTACCTCAAAAATTATCATGTACTAAGTTATAATACAAGTCTCAGTAAATTTCAGAGAAACCATTCTCATACAGATCAGGGTCTCTGACTTCAACGGAATTAAATATGAGGTCAATAACAAAAGATCATTTCTAATCCCAAAACATTATGGAAATTTAAAGACATTTCTAAGTAACTCATAGGTCAAACAAAAATTAGAACTGTAGGGGATCCCTGGGTGGCTCAGTGGTTTAGCGCCTGCCTTTGGCCCAGGGCGCAATCCTGGAGTCCCGGGATCGAGTCCTGCGTGGGGCTCCCTGCGTGGAGCCTGCTTCTCCCTCTGCCTGTGTCTCTGCCTCTCCCTCTCTAGGTCTACCATGAATAACTAAATAAAATCTTTAAAAAAAATTAGAACTGTACCAAATCTATCATTAATATCTTAAAAGAAGAAAACCTGCAGGCTGTTTTTCCACCACTGTCACTCCCATACTGTAGAATGTCTTCTAGAAATTCAAAAAGGAAAATGTGGAATAAAAGTAATGCTTTTTATGCAAATAGTTTTATGGTAGGTGATATAACACATCTTGAAAAACATAACTTAGAAAAATAATGGATGCACAGGTAAAACCAGACAGGTTTGAAGTTAGGAAACCTGTGACCTTTCATATTCTCCCAGCTGATGAATACTACAGTTTAGTGGAGAAACCAAACCCCAAAATTACTTGTTAACACTCTTCACTGAAATTCAGTCCCAGATGTGTTGTCAAAAGAGCAAGGATTATCTATTGAGAAAACCACAGCTCAGGGAACATGAGTGTCCATGCCCAAACTCTGATGGACAATTTGTTCCATGTTAATTGTGGGATGTCAAGACTCAGATTAAATATCTTAATATGGCACCCTTGTGGGACCTCATACCCATGGGAAGTTATTTTAGAAAGGATGGTTTGTTGACTTGGAAAATTATATACACTTACCACTCAAAATTCAGGATATTTTAACCCAAATACAAAAGCCAGGGGAAGCTGAAAATCTATCAAAATGGAAGGTTAACATTCTCTCTCAATTACAGATCCAAGTAGATATATCTAATTATACACTAAACCTAGAGATTAGAAGATAATAATAATTAATAAGTGAACATTAATACTAACAGCTAGTTTTCAAGAAGTGGTGGCGAGACTGCTCTCGAGTTATTTTAAATTCTGAAGATGAGGTATAAAAACAAAAAACTGGGTCAACTGGTAGGAAGCATAGAATGAACATAATAGTGTAAGACAGACTTAGATTCAAATCTTAGCTTTGCTACTTATTAGGTATATGACCTTGGACAAGGGCCCAAAATATGAAAAGGATGATTAAAAATGTAGAAATCCTTATAAAAATAGTATTTACATTAAAAATCATTGTTCGTGCTCCCAAAGTTGAAACTGTGTTTACTTTGTTGGGCACCTTGGTACCTCTCTCTCTCCTAAATACATAGTGCATGTTCAAACTGGAAACTTATACCATATACAACCTCCTTGGGGGCAGGCACTGTATCTGGACTTCATATCCTCAGGAACTTACTTAGCACAGTGTCTGATACACAATATAAGTTCAATAAATGTTTACTGAATGCCTTCACCCAGAAATCTATTTATGTGTTTAAACTTAACTCACAGAAATTGAAGAGCAGTAATAGAGCTGAGAGAAAAGTGGTTTTTGTTTTCCTGAAGCAGGATGGTGTCATGGTTAAGAGTACAGACTCTGGAGCCAGACTGCTTACATTTGAATTCCAACCTCACTATTCAATAGTTGTGTGACCCTGGGCAAGTTACTATACCTCTCACTGCTTCAATTTCCTCATTTGTAAAATGAAGATAATTACCTACACTTTGGGGCTTGTTATAAAGATTAAATGAGTTTTTAAAATATGTAAAGTGCTTGAAGTAGTGTTCAAGAATGTTGATAACAACAACAAAAAAGAATGTTGATAACAGAGGGATCCCTGGGTGGCTCAGTGGTTTAGCGCCTGCCTTCAGCACAGGGCACGATCCTGGGACTCCAGGATCGAGTCCCTCATCAGGCTCCCTGCGTGGAGCCTGCTTATCCCTCTGCCTGTGTCTCTGCCTCTCTCTCTCTCTCTCTCTCTCTCTCATGAATAAATAAATAAAATCTTAAAAAATAGAATGTTGATAACAGAGAATGTTATCTGTTACTTTATTTTGTCAGGTTTATATGTGTACTCATGCTTTAAGACTGAACTGGGGGACATCTGGGTGGCTCAGTGGTTGAGCACCTGCCTTCAGCCCAGGGCATGATCCTGGGGTCCCAGGATTGAGCCCCACATCAGGCTCCCTGCATGGAGCCTGCTTCTCTCTCTGCCTATGTCTCTGCCTCTCTCTCTCTCTCTCTCTCGACTAAATAAATAAAATCTTTTAAAAAAAGACTTAACTGGGACTTGAAAATGGCATTTACTTTCTTTTAAAGAATATAGACAAATCGTGAGTTAAAGTGCATCTAGACACTATTTAAAGTTTCATTGTTTTTAGAAGTGAGAAACTATGCTGACAATATTCAAGTGACAGAATTTCAGAAAAACTGATCCATGTTCAAGGACAAAAAGACTGAACTGGTACTAATGTGTTACTATAAACCTACAAGTAGTAATTATGTGATGGTCTTGCATATAAATTCTATTGGATTATCGGTTATGTCCCATCAAGTGATATGTTAAGAGCATTTTGCTGTTTGGACCAAGGAAAATGGACAATTTTGGTAAAATTTATACTTAACTGAACATGAAAAAGTGAACTAGAGTCTTTCAAAGTATATTAGTTTAACCAAGAAGCTCCAAATTAAACTGCTGTTGTTACGCAAACGATACTATGTTTTATACAGGAACTGACTAGTGATGAGATTTACACTGCTATGTGTCAGATTCTGTATATTCTTGAATATAGATAATCAGAATTGATATAGCTATGACAAAAAATGTGATAGTGTCTATATTTTTGAAAGGTTAGAATGAAACTGGGCTACAAATTATAATTGGTAATGAAAATTTGGGATTTTTTTAAAAGATTTTATTCACTCATGAGAGACACGGCGGGGGGGAGGGGCGGCAGAGACCCAGGCAGAGGGAGAAGCAGGCTCCATGCAGGGAGCCTGATATGGGACTCAATCCCAGGTCTCCAGGATCAGGCCGTGGGCTGAAGGTGGTGCTAAACCACTGAGCCACCCAGGCTGCCCCCAAAATTTGGGATTTTTGAATGTCAGTGTACTTCTAATTCTAGCTAAGATGAAGTAACAAAAAAATGGATTTCCACCTTGCCTGAAGCAAGCCACTGCCCCAAATGGATAAAATATATGAAACAGTTGTGGCTTTCAAGACACTGAACATCAGGCAATGAAGATCTGAGATCCCTGAGAGATAATAATAGGGTGAGAACTCTGATTTTCCAGGCTCACTGTCTTGAGACAGTTTCCAGGCTATGGTGCAGGGAACAGGGATGTAAGCAGAACTTGGTAAATTCCTTGAGCTGAGGTGACAGAGCTGAGAGTCAGAAAACCCAGGTGGCTAAAGTTCATAGGACAGAGTACCTGAGAGAGTTGCACACAGATCATTGGGGAGCTGCCAAGGGTTTCCCTTGAGTATTCAGCAGAGCACTGGTCAGTGCATGGCATGCCTGTGATGAAAGTACCCTAGGCCAAGGACAGAACCAACTGAAAGGATTCAAAAGAACACTGTTACCCACATAGGGCCAGGAGTAGTGCCTGTTCTACCAGACAAATTGAAAAACTTTATGATTCACAGGGCGTGAGACAAAGTACTCATAAGAGTCTTGGTTCCATAATGGGAATTAATTAGCCCCAGAATATGTATACTGCTCTTGTCCTGCCTAATAAATCTAAACAAAACAGCCTGAAAGGATCAATCTGTTTCCAAGTTATTCAAGTACATCCCAGAACAGAGCTCAAGCATATTTGTAGTAATATAAAAATATGCAGCACTCAGCAAAGTAAAATTCACAATATATGGTACCCAATAAAAAACTAACAGGCATGATTTACAATGAAATGGATGAAGCTAGAGGGTATTATGCTAAATTAAATAAGTCATATATGGAAAGGCAAATACCATATGATTTCATTTGTATGTGGAATATTAAAAAATGAAACAAATAAATAAACAAAAAAAGAAACTAAGAACAAACTAGTGGTTGGCAGAGTGCAGGGGGTGTGGAATAACAAGTAAATGGGTGAAGGGGCGTGGGAGGTACAGATTTCCAGTTTTGGAATGAATAAGTCACAATGATGAAAGGTACAGCATAGGGAACACGGTCAATGACATTTTAATAGTGTTGTAAGGTAACAGATTGTACCTACACTTGAGGTGAATTCAACATAGCATAACTTATAGAGTTATCAAATCATTATGGTGTAAACCTGAAATTAATATAACACTATGTGTCAATTATACTTCAATTTAAAAAATTAACAGGCATGCAAAAACGTAGGAAAATACAGTCCATGAAGAGGAGATAAATCATAATAAACTCACCAAGAACTGACAAAAGGTTAGAATTAGCAAAAAAAAAATCATTAGAACAGTCATTTTAACTGCATTCGAATTTTTAAAAGGTAAATAAAGACATGGAAGTACTTTTATAAATACCCAAATAAAAAAAATACCCAAATCAAACCTAGAGATAAAAACTACAACATCTGAGATGAAAAAATACGCAGAATGGGGTTAGCAGCAGATTATACTTTGTAGTAGAAAAAATTAATTCAAATCAAATATAATTAATCAAAATTATTATTATTAAATTATAATTAAATAATAAATTATAATTGGTATAATTAAATAGTTTTATAATTAAATTAATTATTAAATATATTATGATTATTAAAATTAAATATCAATTAAATTTTAATTAGTTAATTCAAATCAGATAAAAAGCTTCTGCACAGCAAAAAAAACAGCCAACAAAACTGAAAGACAACCTACAGAATGGGAGAAGATATTTGCAAATGACGTATCAGATAAAGGGCTAGTATCCAATATCTATAAGGAACTTATGAAACTCAACACCCAAGAAACAAACAATCCAATCATGAAATGGGCAAAAGACATGAACAGATATTTCACCAAAGAAGACATAGACATGGCCAACGAGCACATGAGAAAATGCTCCACATCACTTGCCATCAGGGAAATACAAATCAAAACCACAATGAGATACCTCCTCACACCAGTGAGAATGGGGAAAATTAACAAGGCAGGAAACAACAACTGTTGGAGAGAATATAGAGAAAGGGCAACCCCCTTGCACTGTTGGTGGGAATGTGAACTGGTACAGCCACTCTGGGAAACCGAGTGGAGGTTCCTCCAAGAGTTAAAAATAGAGCTACCCTGTGTCCCAGCAATTGCACTGCTGGGGATTTACCCCAAAGATACAGATGCAGTGAAAGGCGGAGATACCTGCACCGCAATGTTTATAGCAATGTCCACAATACGCAAACTGTGGAAGGAGCCTCGGTCCATTGAAAGATGAATGGATAAAGAAGATGTGGTCTTTATACACTATGGAATATTACTCAGCCATTAGAAATGATGAATGCCCATCATTTGCTTCAATGTGGATGGTATTGGAGGGTATTATGCTGAGTGAAGTAAGTCAATCGGAGAAGGACAATCATTATATGGTTTCATTCATATGGGAAATAAAAAAATAGTGAAAGGGATCATAGGGCACAGGAGAGAAAGTGAGTGGGAAAAATCAGAGAGGGTGACGAAACATGAGAGACTACTAACTCTAGGAAATGAAAAAGGGGTAGTGGAAGGGGAGGTCAGTGGGGGGATGGGGTGACAGGGTGATGGGCACTGAAGGGGGCACTTGAGGGGATGAGCACTGGTGTTATACTATATGTTGGCAAATCAAACTCCAATAAAAAATATACAAAAAATTTTTTTAATTAAATTAAAAATTTTCCCCTTTGAAAGATGCTGATAAAAAAATAAAAGGACATTTACTAGAAGAAAACATCTGCAAATAGTATATCTAATAAGGACTTGTATCCAGAATATTAGTATATAATGAAATCTCAAAACTATAATTTAAAAAAATTACAGAAAAAAATAAAAAAATAGAAAAATTACAGAACCCAAATTTTTAAATGGTTTAAATTTAAATGGGTTTAAGTGGATTATATTTTAATTTTTTAAAATTTTAATATATCACCAAATAAAACATATGAATAGCAAATCAACTCATGAAAATACACTCAACATCATTAATCATTAAGTAAAATGCAAACTAATATCATGATGAGATACCACTACACAGTTATTGTAATGGCTAGATTAAAAAGTATAACAAATGTTGACCTGGATTTGAAGCAAGTAGAGCTCTCATGCACTGTAGTGGGAATATAAATGGTACAGCCACATTGGAAAAGATTTTAGTAATTTCTCAAAAAGTTAAACATATATCTCCCATATGACCCAGCCTTTCTATGTATAGGTATTTACCCAAGAAAAGCAAAAACATATGTCCATGCAAAGATTTGCATGTGAATGCTAATAACAGCATTAGTTATAATAGCCAAAAACTAGAAACAACACAAATGTTTATTAAGATGTGAATGGATTTTTTTAAAAAGTGGTATATGGAATACTACTCAATAATAGAAAGGAATGAGCTACTACAATATGCAATACAGCTCAGTCTCAGAATAATAATGCTGACTGAAAAAAAAAGTTGAACAAAAAGGAATACCTATAAAACTCTAGAAAATGAAAATTAATGTATAGCGGCAGAAAACAGATCAGTAGCTGCTGGATAGGGGTTTTATAGTAGAGAAGGATAGGAAGGAAAGATTATAAAATGGCACAAGGAAACTTGAAGATAATGAATGTTTACTGTCTTGATTTTGGTGATAGTTTAAATATATATATATATATATATCAGATGTCAAAATTTATCAAACTCTATACTTTTTAAAATGTAGGTTATCATATGTAAATTTTTATCATATGTACATTATACCTCCATAAAGGTTGTTTTTTAAAGTTTTGTTTTTGTTTTTGTTTTTTAAAGTTTTAAAATTAAATATAACCATATCTTGTAATCAGAGGTTTTACCCCCCCAGAATACCTATAAAACACTAGGAAATTCTAAATGTATTCAAACAATAAAATGTTGTTTTATGTCAGAGGGGTTTTTTCTTCTAAGAGATGTTTTATTATATCTATTTATATGCATCTTATTTTTTATTGAAGTATAATTAACATATAGTGGTATACTAGCTTCAGGTGTACAATATGATTCAACAGTTCTATACGTTATTCAGTGCTCATCAAGAGAAGTGTACTCTTAATCCCCTTTGTCTATTTCACACATCCCCCCACCCACTTCCTCCCTGGGAACCACCAGTTTGTTCTTGTATTTAAGAGTGTGGGTTTTTGTCTTTTTTCTTTTTTCATTTGTTTGGTTTCTTAAATTCCACAAGTGAAATTGTATATTTGTCTTTTTCTGACTGAATTATTGCCCGTAGCATTATACTCTTTAGGTCCACCCATGTCATTACAAATGGCAAGTTCTCATTCTTTTTTTACAGCTGAATAATATTCCTCTATCTATCTACCTACCAATCTATCTATACACACACACACACACACACACAATCTCCATTCATCTATTGGTGGACACTTGAGTTGCTTCCATATCTTGGCTATTGTACATAATGCTGCAATAAACAGAGGTACATATATCTTTTTCAATTAGTAGTTTCTTCTTCTTTGGGTAAATAACCAGCAGTGGAATTACTGAATCATACAGTAATTCTATTTTAAATTTTTTGAGGAACCTCCATACTCTTTTCCACAGAGGCTACACCAATTTGCATTCCTACCAACAGCACACAAGGGTTCCTTTTTCTCCACATCCTTGTCATTTTTTGTCTTTTTGGTTTTGGGGCATTTTTTCCCCAATGATTTTATTTACTTATTTATTTAAGCAACAGCACAAACAGGGGAGTAAGGGGCAGAAGGAGAGAGAGAAGCAGGCTCCCCGTTGAGCAGGGAGCCTGACGCAGAGTTCAATTCCAGGACCCCGAGACCATGATCTGAGCCAAAGGCAGACACTTAACTAACTGAACCATCCAGGCACCCCTGTCTTTTTTATTTTAGTTATTCTGACAGGTGTAAGGTGATATCTCATTGTGGTTTTTGAATTGCATTTCCATGATAATTAGTGATACTGTGAAGATCTTTTCATGTGTCTGTTGACTTGTATGTCTTTGGGAAAATATATATTCAGTTCACCTGCCCATTTTTAATCACATTATTTGGGGGTTTTTTGGTGTTGGATTATGTAAATTCTTTATGTATATTGGATATTAAACCCTTATCAGATATATCATTTACAAATCTCTTCTCTCATTCGGTAGGCTGCCTTTTCGATGGTTTCCTTCACTGTGCAGATGTTTTTTTTGAATAAAGATTAAATAATACACAATAAATTTGACATTGTTTCCATTATTATTTAGTTTTGTAGCCTAAAATGTGTTTTATCTTGTACCTCTTCCATGAAGAATTTCGGTGAGTTTTGAATCATTTGTTTAAAATGTGAAAAGAGAGGGAGGGGCAAGATGGCGGAAGAGTAGGGTCCCCAAGTCACCTGTCCCCACCAAATTACCTACATAACCTTCAAATCATCCTGAAAATCTACGAATTTGGCCTGAGATTTAAAGAGAGAACAACTGGAATGCTACAGTGAGAAGAGTTCACGCTTCTATCAAGGTAGGAAGACGGAAAAACAAAACAAAACAAAACAAAAAGGCATCCAAGGCGGAGGGGCCCCACGAGGAGCCGGGCTAAGGCCAGGGCGAGTGTCCCCAGAATTCATTTGGGGAATATAAATAATAGCGAAAGGGAATATAAGGGAAGGGAGAAGAAATGGATGGGAAATATCAGAAAGGGAGACAGAACATAAAGACTCCTAACTCTGGGAAACGAACTAGGGGTGGTGGAAGGGGAGGAGGGCCGGGGGTGGGGGTGAATGGGTGACGGGCACTGAGGGGGACACTTGACGGGATGAGCACTGGGTGTTATTCTGTATGTTGGTAAATTGAACACCAATAAAAAATTTATTATTAAATAATAATAATAATAAATAAAGAAATAAATAAATAAACAAACAAATGGAAAATGGCAAAAAAAAAAAAAAAAAAAAAGGAAAGCCCCGTCCCGGAGAAGCAGGAGCTTCACCAATCTTCCCGGAAGGAAAGGCGCTGGCAGGGAGTTAGAGCAGGACCCAGGAGGGCGGGGATGCCCTCAGGCTCCCGGGGACACTAACAGACACCTGCGCTCCGGGGAGAGTGGCCGAGCTCCCTAAAGGGCTGCAGCGCACACACGGCTGGACCCGGGAGCAGCTCTGAGGGGCTCAGGCGGCGGCTCCGCAGAGAGGGGGCTGCGCAGCCGGGAGCACAATTCCAACAGCGCAGGCCCGGGAGCACTGGGTGCCGGGACACAGCCCAGGATCCAGCCTCTCCCCGGGACAGGCAGAGGCCAGACGGGCACAGGACAGCAAGGACGCTCTTGCCCGGATATGAGCAGATCAGGGGCCCCACCCCCAGAGCATCCAGGCTCTGCAGACGGAGAGCTCTGTAGTTACTGCAGGAGCTAAATTCAGGGCTCCAGAGCTGGCCGCCGCCACTGGGGTTGTTCCTCCTGGGGCCTCACGGGGTAAACAATGCCCACTGTGCCTCACGGTGGCCTCACAGGATAAACAGGATAAACATTACTCACTGAGCCCTGCACCAGGCAGGGGGCAGAGCAGCTCCCCCAAGTGCTAACACCTGAAAATCAGCACAACAGGCCCCTCCCCCAGAAGACCAACTAGACGGAGAAGTACCAGGGGAAGTCAAGGGACTTAAAGTATACATAAGCAGAAGATACTCCCCCGTGTTTTGTGTTTTTTGTTTTTGTTTTTTTTTCTTTTTGATTTCTGTTTGCTTTCCCCACCCTTTTTTCCTTTCTTTTTCTTTCTCTTTTTCTTTTCTTTTTATCTTTTTTCTTCTTTTTTTCTTTTTTCTTTTTCTCTTTTCCTTCCTTCTTTCTCTCCTCTCTTTTTCTCCTTTTCCCAATACAAATTGTTTTTGACCACTCTGCACTGAGCAAAATGACTAGAAGGAAAACCTCACCTCAAAACAAAGAATCAGAAACAGTCCTCTCTCCCACAGAGTTACAAAATTTGGATTACAATTCAATGTCAGAAAGCCAATTCAGAAGCACTATTATAAAGCTACTGGTGGCTCTAGAAAAAAGCATAAAGGACTCAAGAGACTTCATGACTGCAGAATTTAGATCTAATCAGGCAGAAATTAAAAATCAATTGAATGAGATGCAATCCAAACTAGAAGTCCTAACGATGAAGGGTTAACGAGGTGGAAGAACGAATGAGTGACATAGAAGACAAGTTGATGGCAAAGAGGGAAACTGAGGAAAAAAGAGACAAACAATTAAAAGACCATGAGGATAGATTAAGGGAAATAAAAGACAGCCTGAGGAAGAAAAACCTACGTTTAATTGGGGTTCCCGAGGGCGCCAAAAGGCACAGAGGTCCAGAACATGTATTTGAACAAATCATAACTGAAAACTTTCCTAATCTGGGAAGGGAAACAGGCATTCAGATCCAGGAAATAGAGAGATCCCCCCCTAAAATCAATAAAAACCGTTCAACACCTCGACATTTAATACTTAAGCTTGCAAATTCCAAAGATAAAGAGAAGATCCTTAAAGCAGCAAGAGACTTTTCTGGGGAGGATTATTAGGGTAACAGCAGGCCTCTCCACAGAGACCTGGCAGGCCAGAAAGGGCTGGCAGGATATATTCAGGGTCCTAAATGAGAAGAACATGCAACCAAGAATACTTTATCCAGCAAGGCTCTCATTCAGAATGGAAGGAGAGATAAAGAGCTTCCAAGACAGGCAGGAACTGAAAGAATATGTGACCTCCAAACCAGCTCTGCAAGAAATTTTAAGGGGGGCTCTTAAAATTCCCCCTTAAGAAGAAGTTCAGTGGAACAATCCACAAAAAACAAGGACTGAATAGATATCATGATGACACTAAACTCATATCTTTCAATAGTAACTCTGAACGTGAACGGGCTTAAATGACCCCATCAAAAGTCGCAGGGTTCCAGACTGGATAAAAAAGCAGGACCCATCTATTTGCTGTCTACAAGAGACTCATTTTAGACAGAAGGACACCTACAACCTGAAAATAAAAGGTTGGAGAACCATTTACCATTCAAATGGTCCTCAAAAGAAAGCAGGGGTAGCCATCCTCGAATCAGATAAACTAAAATTTACCCCGAAGACAGTAGTGAGAGACGAAGAGGGACACTATATCATACTTAAAGGATCTATCCAACAAGAGGACTTAACAATCCTCAATATACATGCCCTGAATGTGGGAGCTGCCAAATATATCAATCAAATAATAACCAAAGTTAAGACATACTTAGATAATAATACACTTATACTTGGTGACTTCAATCTAGTGCTTTCTACACTCAATAGGTCTTCTAAACACAACATCTCCAAAGAAACGAGAGCTTTAAATGATACACTGGACCAGATGGATTTCACAGATATCTACAGAACTTTACATCCAAACTCAATTGAATACACATTCTTCTCAAGTTCACATGGAACTTTCTCCAGAATAGACCACATACTGGGTCACAAATTGGGTCTGAACCGATACCAAAAGATTGGGATCGTCCCCTGGATATTCTCAAACCATAATGACTTGAAATTAGAACTAAATCACAACAAGAAGTTTGGAAGGACTTCAAACACGTGGAGATTAAGGACCATCCTGCTAAAAGATGAGAGGGTCAACCAGGAAATTAAGGAAGAATTAAAAAGATTCATGGAAACTAATGAGAATGCAGATACAACCGTTCAAAATCTTTGGGATGCAGTCCTGAGGGGGAAATACATCGCAATAAAAGCAGACATCCAAAAACTGGAAAGAACTCAAATACAAAAGCTAACCTTACACATAAAGGAGCAAGAGAAAAAACAGCAAATAGATCCTACACCCAGCAGAAGAAAGAGTTAATAAAGATTCGAGCAGAACTCAACGAAATTGAGACCAGAAGAACTGTGGAACAGATCAACAAAACCAGGAGTTTGTTCTTTGAAAGAATTAATAAGATAGATAAATCATTGCCCAGCCTTATTAAGAAGAAGAGAGAGAAGACTCAAATTAATAAAATCATGAATGAGAAAGGAGAGATCACTACCCACACAGGGAAATACAAACACTTTTAAAAACATATTATGAACAGCTCTACGCTTATAAATTAGGCAATCTAGACGAAATGGACATATTTCTGGAAAGCCACAAACTACCAAAACTGGAACAGGAAGAAATAGAAAACCTGAACAGGCCAATAACCAGGGAGGAAATTGAAGCAGTCATCAAAAACCTCCCAAGACACAAAAGTCCAGGGCCAGATGGCTTCCCAGGGGAATTCTATCAAACGTTTAAAGAAGACACCATACCTATTCTACTAAAGCTGTTTGGAAAGATAGAAAGAGATGGAGTACTTCCAAATTCATTCTATGAGGCCAGCATCACCTTAATTCCAAAACCAGACACCCCACCAAAAAGGAGAATTATAGACCAATATCCCTGATGAACATGGATGCAAAAATTCTCAACAAGATACTAGCCAATAGGATCCAACAACACATTAAGAAAATTTTTCACCATGACCAAGTAGGATTTATCCCCGGGACACAAGGCTGGTTCAACACTCGTAAAACAATCAATGTGATTCATCATATCAGCAAGAGAAAAACCAAGAACCATATGATCCCCTCATTAGATGCAGAGAAAGCATTTGACAAAATACAGCATCCATTCCTGATCAAAACTCTTCAGAGTGTAGGGATAGAGGGAACATTCCTCAACATCTTAAAAGCCCACAGCAAATATCATTCTCAATGGGGAAGCACCGGGAGCCTTTCCCCTAAGATCAGGAACAAGACAGGGATGTCCACTCTCACCACTGCTATTCAACATAGTACTGGAAGTCCTAGCCTCAGCAATCAGACAACAAAAAGACATTAAAGGCATTCAAATTGGCAAAGAAGAAGTCAAACTCTCCCTCTTCGCCGATGACATGATACTCTACATAGAAAACCCAAAAGTCTCTATCCCAAGATTGCTAGAACTCATACAGCAATTTGGCAGCATGGCAGGATAAAAAATCAATGCCCGAAAGTCAGCGGCATTTCTATACACTAACAATGAGACTGAAGAAAGAGAAATGAAGGAGTCAATCCCATTTACAATTGCACCCAAAAGCATAAGATACCTAGGAATAAACCTAACCAAAGAGGTAAAGGATCTATACCCTAAAAACTATAGAACACTTCTGAAAGAAATTGAGGAAGACACAAAGAGATGGAAAAATATTCCATGCTCATGGATTGGCAGAATTAATATTGTGAAAATGTCAATGTTACCCAGGGCAATTTACACGTTTAATGCAATCCCTATCAAAATACCATGAACTTTCTTCAGAGAGTTAGAACAAATCATTTCAAGATTTGTATGGAATCAGAAAAGACCTCGAATAGCCAGGGGAATTTTAAAAAAGAAAACTGTAGCTGGGGCATCACAATGCCAGATTTCAGATTGTACTACAAAGCTGTGGTCATCAAGACAGTGTGGTACTGGCACAAAAACAGACACATAGATCAATGGAACAGAATAGAGAATCCAGAAGTGGACCCTCAACTTTATGGTCAACTAATATTCGATAAAGGAGGAAAGACTATCCATTGGAAGAAAGACAGTCTCTTCAATAAATGGTGCTGGGAAAATTGGACATCCACATGCAGAAGATGAAACTGGACTACTCTCTTGCACCATACACAAAGATAAACTCAAAATGGATGAAAGATCTAAATGTGAGACAAGATTCCATCAAAATCCTAGAGGAGAACACAGGCAACACCCTTTTTGAAGTCGGCCACAGTAACTTCTTGCAAGATACATCCACGAAGGCAAAAGAAACAAAAGCAAAAATGAACTATTGGGACTTCATCAAGATAAGAAGCTTTTGCACAGCAAAGGATACAGTCAACAAAACTCAAAGACAACCTACAGAATGGGAGAAGATATTTGCAAATGTCCTATCAGATAAAGGGCTAGTATCCAAGATCTATAAAGAACGTATTAAACTCAACAGCAAAGAGACAAACAATCCAATCATGAAATGGGCAAAAGACATGAAGAGAAATCTCACAGAGGAAGACATAGACATGGCCAACACGCACAGGAGAAAATGCTCTGCATCACTTGCCATCAGGGAACTACAAATCAAAACCACAATGAGATACCACCTCACACCAGTGAGAATGGGGAAAACTAACAAGGCAGGAAACCACAAACGTTGGAGAGGATGCGGAGAAAAGGGAACCGTCTTGCACTGTTGGTGGGAATGTGAACTGGTGCAGCCACTCTGGGAAACTGTGTGGAGGTTCCTCAAAGAGTTAAAAATAGACCTGCACTACGACCCAGCAATTGCACTGCTGGGGATTTACCCCAAAGATACAGATGCAATGAAAGGCTGGGACACCTGCGCCCCGATGTTTATTGCAGCCATGTCCACAATAGCCAAACTGTGGAAGAAGCCTCGGTGTCCATTGAAAGATGAATGGATAAAGAAGATGTGGTTTATGTCTACAATGGAATATTACGCATTAGAAATGACAAATACCCACCATTTGCTTCAACGTGGATGGAACTGGAGGGTATTATGCTGAGTGAAGTAAGTCAATCGGAGAAGGACAAACATTATATGTTCTCATTCAGTTGGGGAATATAAGTAATAGTGAAAGGGAATAGAAGGAAAGGGAGAAGAAATGAGTAGGAAATATCAGAAAGGGAGACAGAACATAAAGACTCCTAACTCTGGGAAACGAACTAGGGGTGGTGGAAGGGGAGGAGGGCGGGGCGGGGGGGTGAATGGGTGACGGGCACTGAGGGGGGCACCTGACGGGATGAGCACTAGGTGTTATTCTGTATGTTGGCAAATTGAACACCAATAAAAAATAAATTTATTATTTAAAAAAAAGAAAAATGTGAAAAGATAATAGTGGAATTACTGGATGATATACGAATTCTCTTTTTATTTTTTAAAAAGATTTTATTTATTTGAAAGACAGGGGTGGGGAAAGAATGCACAAGGAGGGGGAGGGGCCGCAGCAGGGGGTAAAGCAGGCTCCCCGCTGAGCAGGGAGCCCAGTGACACTGGGGCTCAACCCATTCCAGGACCTGAGATCATGACCTGAACCAAAAGGAGATGCTTAACCAACTGAGCCACCCAGGAACCCCTATTTATAATTTTTTTAGGAACCTCCATAGTATTTCCCACAGTGGCTGCACTGAGAAACATATAAAATTGTTGAATCATTATATTGTACACCTGAAACTAATATAACAATTTATGTTAATTATACCTGAATTTAAAAATGTGAGAAGACAGCATGCTCAGAGCCAAGAAGATGAAATAGCAACAAAATTTTTGCATAATTGTTTCCCAGAAGTGAGTATCATTAGTTAGTAAGTGCATCAACAATGGGCTTCTTTTATTTTTAGATTTATATGTTTTGTGAAGTATCTTTTTCCAGCTCTGACAGTCACTTGAATCAAGTAAAAAAAATAAACAGAACTTAGAATCAGACCTTCAAATAGCTGTATCATAAACCAATATTTTGTTTAAACAAAGCACATTGAATGTCAGTGTTCTCATCAAAATGAGCGCAGAGGGAAAAAAATGAGAGCAAAGGTTATTATACCATTAATAAATATTAAAATTAATTTTTAAAGTGTTCATCTTATATCTTTATTTCTATTTTTATAGAAATGAATGTCTTATATAATATTAGTACAGTTAATACATTATTTATAAATAAATATACATGTAGTAGGGGTGATCAAAATTTTTAGTGCTAAGGGAGAATGATCAAAAAAGTTAGGAAATGTGTTGCTTAAAGAAGGATGAAGGGAATCCTTTTTTACTAACTAGCATATGTTATCATGATTCTGCTTGCATATATTTATAATGTATGTTAATTAGGAAAGAATAAATCATTCTGATGATTGTAATGCAGTTGCCCTGATGCAAGTAGGGCAGCATAATGAATAGGGATTTGTGGTCCTATAAAGTACATTCCAAAGTGAACTCTATTAACTAATTGTAACCAAGACTGTAACAATTTCTGAGATAGATCAATCTTTTTTATTATTTTTTTTGTAAATTTTTTAATTGGAGTTCAATTTGCCAACATATAGTATAACACATAGTGCTCATCCCATCAAGTGTGAGTTGGACCAATCTTAAGCACTGTCAAAATTAAGACTTATTATATGTATGGGTTTCCAAAACACAGTGAAGCACAGGCCTTAAAATGTGGCAAAATCCACCCCCCTTTGGGAAAAAAAAAACTATTTGAAAATTTAAAGGTAACAGAGTGGATTTCAGAGCACAGAAAAATGAGACCAAAACTGATTATGTGCTAAGTCTGTACACTTCACAAAAAAAAAAAAAAGGAAAAAAGGAAAAGATTCCATGAAAAGAAAGCTCCCAGAAATGCAGGATTTCCCTAAACCTCCTTGTTTGGATTTAGCCACCTATGCATAAAGGCACCAACTGTTAACATTTTTTGGTTGGTAACAGCTGAGTGAACATGCAACACTGCTTATAGTCCATAATATGTTTCCACTGGATACTGCGTTGGTTACTTTATCAACTGTCCCTTTCAATTTTAGGGTGATGTCCCTGCAAGAAAATAACTCTAAATATTTTATTAAAATGTACCTGGTTTTAGATATTTAATAAGTCCATTCAAACAAATTTAAGGTAGATTCAAACTGCAAAACTGCTAAATCTGGTTTCTCAGTCTTTCGAAGTTTTCTTTGGATACAGACTCCTACTCCCCCCCCGCATCTGCCACCCCCCCCCGCCACCCCCACCCCTCGCCCCCGCCAAGCCCCTTCTGGTTCCTGGATTAAATCATGTTAATGTATCTAGCCCAACGATTTTTCTGTGAGACTTCCTTCTACTGTCCTGGTAGTTACCTTTGAATGTCTGTGTGGTTTCAGGCCTTCAAAATCCTATTTCATTCCTCTGACCTGAAGCTCTATATTCTGCACTGTTTACAGAATAGTCGCTGGTTAGGAGGGCCAGCTACTTGGTAAGTGCTATGCTAACTGGCTAAGGATAAAATCATGCATAGCCCTGCCCAAAAGCAGTTCACAGTCTATTGAAAGAAATACTTAAATATGGGTTCCCTGGGTGGCTCAGCGGTTTAGCGCCTGCCTTTGGCCCAGGGCATGGTCCTGGGGTCCAGGGATCGAGTCCCACATCAGGCTCCCTGCATGGAGCCTGCATCTCCCTCTACCTGTGTCTCTGCCTCTCTTTCTCTCTATGTCTATCATGAATAAATAAAAACAAAATCTAAAAAAAATAGAAACACTTAAATAGATCCTCATAAAAGAACATGGTGATCAAAGAAATATATTCACAAAGTATTATGAGAATACCAAGGTGGGACACCTACTCCAGCTTGGGGAAAGGGAACTAGAAAAAAATACCAGCGATAGCACGTGAACTGGTTTTAAGTACTGTGTACCAGTTGGTTAATGAAGTAGAGCACAAAGCATTAAAGCAACATGGTATGGGCAAGCAGTACAGCAATACTGGATAGTAAACAGTAAGGGAAGGTGTGGAAGAAACAGGGGGTGGGGATCCTATTATGCAAGAGGAAGAGTTTGATGTACTATGCTCAGAAACATGGATAATTAGCCTTTGACAACAGGAAGCATTTAAGAGTTTTAGGTAAGGCAAAAGCTTATTAGACCACTCTGACAGTTATGTAGAATATAGGTTTGAGAAGGCTGTGATATAAATCCAGGGGGCAGATGATGAGAGCCCAAAGGAGAAGGCAGTGGTAGTAGAGATGGGAAGGGGCATATTGAAAGCATAACACTCAGGTAAAACCTGCATAACCCATGAATGTTCTGTAACACAGAACAGCCTCTTCTACTAGGACTTTGGGTTCTGGTGTGCTAGATTTCTAATTAAGAGCATTATTGCTTAGAATAGTGCCTCTAAGCACTAGATCTGTGGCCAAACTGCCTGACTCCCAATCAGAGCTTCACCACTTTTTTTTTTTTAGCTGTGTGACCTTGGTTAAGTTATTTGACCTCCCTGAATCTCAGTTTCCCCATTTGTAAAAGTAGTGATTAATAATAGGAGCTCTTGCCTAAGGCTGTGAGGATTCCAGTGTACATCATGAGTAAAGGACATAGCATAGTGCCCAGTCTAGAATAAGCAGCCAATTTGGTAGCTGTTTAATTTTAACTATTATTAATCATATGCTTTGAAAACGATACAAGCATATGGCTGTTTTGACATCTTACTATGATGTTTGAGAAATCTGATCAGTAGTCTTTCCCAGATGGAAAGTCACCATACCACTTTGCATGGAGGTAGGCTGACAGGCATAAATATTAAGCAAATGTTAGTAACTGGATATGATCAGTTTAAAATATATTTATTTACACACTGTTCCAGACAGGATTTAAAATGACTTAAAAGGATACATATAACAAAACAAAATAGCATAATTTTAAAAATAGGATCAAAAGAAGAAAAACAAGAGTGGTGATAAAGTAGAGAATCAGAATCAAGGCTCCAAACCCAAAGGGCAACTGAGGCTTCCCAATGGTCCACTAGAGTCCAGACCCCCACAATTGCAGACAATGTGCCTAGACCTCCCTACACTGGGGTCCATCCTCAAAAGTGTTTTGGTAGCCAAGTTGTTATTTTCCCCTAACAATGAGAAATTTATAACTACCTCTCAAGATCTGGGGCTTGCACTAGGTTCTTTGGCCCCTGACAATCGTTTTTCAAAACAGGTTCTACAAAAGTAGAGTTTGCATATACTGAGGCATTAGCAGTTTTAGATATCTTAAAGATATCCACCAATTGATGAAGACGAAGAAAGAGGAGGAGAAGAAAGCAACTTATATTTCTATAATGCTTACTGTGTACCAGGCACTTTTTCTAAGCACTTCATATAGATGAGGTAGTCCTCATGATCATATTGTGAGGCAGATACTATATTCTCATGTTTTACAAGTGAAGAAAGGGAGGCATACCCTGATCAAATAAATAACTTGCCCATGGTCATACATCCTGTAAGTGGCAATCTAGCCTTTGAACCCGGGCAGGCTGGTTCTAAAGTTTGAGCTCTTAACTGCTATGCTACACAGTCTCTTCTTTTTTCTGATAATATTGCTTATACATAGTAATATTTGGAAAAGGGGCACCTTACCCTCAGTAACTGTAGTTTTTTAAAAAGTCCTCAGTAACAGTGAACATTTGAGAGGCCCTCAGTCAGGCTTACTATTTCAGCCCTCTGACCTCCCCTCATCCAGGATATCTGTTCTAAAGGACAGTAGGAGCATATGGGGGATGTAACTAAAATATAATCTCTTTTGTTAGTTCTGAGAATCATAGTTGGGGACAACTTCCTCCAGACTGAAACCACATGGTTACCTTTCAATACCACCAAATTCTGTTCATAAATGGTTTGAAGAAATTCCCACTTACACATAATACATACTTCTCTAAAGTAAGGCCCAGGGGGAAGCTGGGTGTCTTAATATATATATTTCTCCTGCAGAGTGGTTTTTTTGGATACAAAGAAATATGGTCTTATTTTCATGATTTCACACTTTTTTCATGCTCCTCCGCGACTCCAGACATCTTAAACCTACCATGAATCCTCGAAGAAAGATCTCCATAAACATGGGGCATATAATAAGTCTATATAAAAGATAATAAAAATGAGACCATGTGTCCAAATACCACCCTTGGCAACAGGAGAAATGCATATATATGTCAAATACCATTTGGCTTTCCAGCTTGCAAGACCTATACTTAAAGCTACCTCTCACATAAGCCAGGAAGGTTCACAAGAGCCCCATGAGGTTGATGGGGTTTGGGATATGGCCAGTTCATCCTCTTCTCTGCCAAAGTCCCTTTCCTTAACAGCCCAAAGGCTTAAAAAGATCAAAAATCCCCAACTGAAAAAATATATACTGTTTTAAAATCCAGCTCATTCATATGCATAAAACAATTTTTTTAGGTCTGGTAAGAGCTGATACCTTGTCATTTTTCAAGAAGTCTCATGGCTGTGTGCAACACCACTATCTTTCCTTAGTCAACAAGCTTTTATAAACCATCAGCCTTGCACAGGAGACCCTCTCCTACCAGGATCACAGACGGTGGGGATTTCTAAACTGAATTCTCGCTAATCATCTAGTTCTTTCTTGCAGGCCATGTCACCTAAAAATCACCCACGCAGTTCCCTTAGATGAGAAATCATGATGGTTTGTGACAAATCCAGCCCATGTTCACACATAACTGTGATTTCATGCATTTGGTTTCTTTTTTGATTTTAGGAGAGCTGTGATCTAGCTATGGCTACAGAAACCTTAAACACAATCAAATGACCTATGATTGAACTTAAATTTTTCTGTATGTGTAGCAGATAATTTTAAGGTTTATTTAAAGCCTATAAGACATCAAATAAATGCTAATTTCTTTCAAATAAAATATCAATAAATATATACATAATATATATATATATATACATAGAAGAGTAGGTATAGATTGGAGAATACAAAATAAAGGTAAAAATACGAACGTCCTACAAGCCTCCTTTCCCTTCTAAACTGCTTAACCATAATTACTTAACACATTACATCAAATCCCTAGAACAAGATTGGTACATGCATTATCAACATCTGGTCTATAGCTAGAAGAAATATCCTGATATTAAAAACTCCTAAAGCATATAAAAATTAAAACTTCTAAAATGTTCAAATCACACGTGTATATATTTGTTTTATCTTCAATTCTGACATACCAAATGAAAGTACCTTAAAAAGTTTTAAGGGGGGAGGTATAAATTTTTATAATTCAGTTAATATAACTTACAATAAAGCAAGGCACTTAAAATGTCTAGCTGAACTCTCCTCACTCTGCATATGTAAATATTTGACCTTATCATTATTAGTTCTAAATATAACTCATAATCAGTAATCAGCATATGAATGAGGATGCCCTTTCACAAAAATGAATAATCTCCCCCACTAGATAGTAAGCTGTATGAGATAAGGGACTTTGTTTTGTTCATCTCTGTACCTTCGGTGCCCAGAGCACTGTCTGGCACATAATATGCATACAATAAATATTTGTTGATTCTTTTTTTTAATTTTTATTTATTTATTTATGATAGTCACACAGAGAGAGAGAGAGAGAGGCAGAGACACAGGCAGAGGGAGAGGCAGGCTCCATGCACCGGGAGCCCGACGTGGGATTCGATCCCGGGTCTCCAGGATCGCGCCCTGGGCCAAAGGCAGGCGCCAAACCGCTGCGCCACCCAGGGATCCCAATATTTGTTGATTAAATGAGCTGGCATCAAAAATATTAAATGTCATTCAGGCACACCTAAGAGCTTATCATCCAGGACTTCCCTTTTGATATCGCTAATTCAAATACCCTTCTGCTTCTTCACTTCTGTTCCTAGACAGTTTGAATTCTATCGTTTCAACTTCACTCTGTCAATATTTTCAATAACCCATTTTAATTGTATATATCTTATAAAAAAACATAACCCTAGAAAAGCCCAATTGTGTTTTATGCCTGCACCGGGGCTGATGAGATCTGCTGGGAAAAAAATCACAGTCTGGTAGGTTATCAATATGAATTCTCAGTCACCAAGCTCACCTCAACACTGCCTGACACTCCAACTATGCTTTCCTGCTCACCACAATAACTATTTTAAACCTTCCTCAAACACTGCAGATCTCCAACCAAACCTTGCCCCACTTCAACCACTGCTCGAAAGGATGACCTTTCCTGTTACATAACAGAAAAACATAAATGCCCTCAGACAAGTTCCTGCCACCAAATCTGTAAACCTATTTTCCTCTATATTCACTTTTTGTTCTTCCCACCTGTAATGTACTTCCTCTTATTTAAGGGTAAACCCTCTACTTCATTCTGGTTCCTCTCCCATCCAGCAGAAAAACTTTGCCCTGTAAGAGCAAAGAATTTGCTCCATTCATTATCCCTTCCTTCCCATCAGCTTTTAAAAATGATTTAAAAGCCTTAAAAAAAATTTAGTCCCTACTAAATTAAAAAAAAAAAGCCCATCCCTAGATCTCAACCTTTCCCATATTACACTCTCTCTGTTATTCAGAGTCATATTTCTCCAAGGAATTCTCTATATTCATTGTCTATACCTCCTCGTATCCTCAATCATTTCTCAATCTACCAAAGTCTAGCATTCCACCCCAATCGCCACCTGAAATTGCTCTAAGGTCAAGAGAATGTCAGTGGATGGCAATCAGGCTTTACCTTCCTAGACCACTCTGGATCTTGAGCACCACATACCATTTTTCATGGAGTCATTCCATTTTGAAAAACTATCCTACTGATATTCTAGTACAGACACAAATATATATCATAGGGATGCTTGGTGTTCGAATAAGAAAAAAAGGTATACAATAACACAAACATATCAATAAGAAAGTGATTATGTAAATTATGGTACATACATATAATGGAATACTAGGTCACTGTTCTTCTTTTGTTTTTTTAATTTTACTTAGTTAACATACAGTGTAATATTGGTTTCTGGAATAGAATTCAGTGATTCATCACTTACATACAACCCCAGTGCTCATCATATCAAGTGCCCTCTTTAACACTGATCACCCATCTAGCCCATCACCTACTCACCTCCCTCCCCCAGCCCTCAGTTTGTTCTCTATCTTTAAAAACTCTTAAAATCTTCTTTAAAAGGTGGGGGAGGGGCACCTGGGTGGCTCAGTTGGTTAAGCATCTGTCTTCAGCTCAGGTCACGATCCCTAGGTATTGGGATAGAGCCCCACGTTGGGTGGGCTCCCTCCCTCTCCTTCCTTATGCCTCTCCCTCCAATCCCCTGCTCCTGTGCTCACACTCCCTCTCTCAAATAAATAAAATCTTTTTTAAAAAAGAATCTCTTATGGCTTGTTTCCTTCTCTCCTTTTTAACTTTTCCCCTTTCCTATATGTTCACCTGTTTTCTTTCTTAAATTCCATATAGGAGTGAAATTATATGGTATTTGTCTTTCTCTGACTTATTTCTCTTAGCATTATAATATACTCTAGCTCCACCCACATTGTTGCAAATGGCAAGATTTCATTTTTGATGGCTGAGTAATATTCCATCGTGTGTGTACACACACACACACACACACACACACATATATATATATATCACATCCTTACCCATCTTTATCGACTCATCAGTTCATGGACATTTGGGCTCTCCCTATAGTTTGGCTATTGTTGACAGTGCTTCTATAAACATCAGGATACATGTACAACTTTGAATCTGTATTTTTGTATTCTTTGGATAAATACCTAGTAAGCCAATTGCTGGATCGTAGGGTAGCTCTATTTTTAACTTTTTGAGGACCCTTCATACTGTTTTCTAGAATGGATGCACCACTTTGCATTCCCACCAACAGTACAGGAGGGTTCCCCTTTATCCACATCCTCACCAACACCTGTTGTTTCTTGTGTAATTTTAGCCATTCTCACAGGTGGAGGTAGTAGCTCATCATGGTTTTAATTTGTGTTTCCCTGATCATTAGTGATGTTGAGCATCTTTTCATGTGTCTGTAAACCATCTGGATATCTTCTTTGGAAAAGGATTTATTCATGTCTTCTGCCCATTCCTTAGCTGGATTATTTGTTCCTTGGGTGTTGAGTTTGGTAAGTTCTTTAGAGATTTTGGACCCTAACTCTTTATCACATATGTCATTTGAAAATATTTTCTCCCATTCTGTGGGCTACTTACTAGTTTTGTTGATTGTTGACTTCACAGAAACTTTTTTTTATCTTGATGAAGTCCCAATAGTTCATTTTTGCTTTTGTTTCCCTTGCCTCCAGGGACATGTCTAATAAGAAGTTGCTATGGCTGAGGTCAAAGAGGTTGCTGCCTGTGTTCTCCTCTAGGATTTTGATTTCCTATCTCACATTTAGATCTTTTATCCAGCTTGAAATTGTGTATGGTGTAAGAAAGTGGTCCAGTTTTATTCTTCTGCAAGTTGCTGTCCCATTTTCCCAACACCATGTGTTGAAGAGACTTTTTTCCATTGGGTATTCTTTCCTGCTTTGTCAAAGATTAGTTGACCATATTGTTGTGGGTCCATTTCTGGGTTCTTTATTCTGTTCCATTGATCTATGTGTCTGTTTTTGTGCCAGTACCATACTATCTTGATGACTTTGGCTTTGTAAAATAGCTTGAAATCCATTATCATGATGCTTCCAGTTTCTTTTTTCTTTTTCAGAATTCCTTTGGCTATTCAGGGTCTTCTGTGGTTCCATACAAATTTTAGGAGTATTTGTTCTAGCTCTGTGAAAAATACTGTCAGTATTTTGATGGGAAATGCATTAAATGAGTAGATTACTTTGGGTAGTAGAGACATTTTAACAATGTTTGCTCTTCTACTCCATGAGCATGGAATGCTCTTCCATTTCTTTGTGTCATTTTCAATTTCTTTCATAAGTGTTCTATTGTTTTCAGAGTACAGATCTTTCACATCTTTAGTCAGGTTTATTCCTAGGTATCTTATGGGTTTTGGTGCAATTGCAAACGGGATTGATTCCTTGATTTCTGTTTCTGCTGCTTCATTATTGGTGTATAGAAATGCAACAGATTTCTGCACATTAATTTTATATACTGCAACTTTGCTGAATTCATATATTCTAAAAATTTTTTTGTAGAGTCTTTCAGGGTTTCTGCACAGAGTATCATGTTGTCTGAAAATAGTGAAAGTTTCATTTCTTCCTTGCCAATTTGGATACTTTTTACTTCTTTTTGTTGTCTGATCGCTGAGGCTAAAGCTTCCAGTACTGTGTTAAATAGTAATGGTGAGAGTGGACATCCTTGTCTTCTTCCTGACAGTAGGGGAAGGCTCTCAGTTTTTCCCCATTGAGATGGAGGATATTAGATGTGGGCCTTTCATTATGGCCTTTATGATACTGAGGTATGTTCCATCTATCCCTACTTTGTTGAGGGTTTTTTAATCAAGAAAGGATACTGCGTTTTATCAAATGTTTTTCTGCATCTATTGAGAGGGTCATACGGTTCTCATCCTTTTATTATTGTGGCATATCACGTTGATTGACTTGCAAATACTGAACCACCTCTGCAGTCCAGGAATAAATCCCACCTGATCATGGTAAGTAATTCTTTTAATGTACTGTTGAATTCAATTTGCTAGTATTTTGTTGAGAATTTTTGCATCCATGTTCATCAGGGATGTTGGCCTGCAATTCTCCTTTTTAGTGGGGTCTTTGTCTAGTTTTGGAATCCAGGTAATGCTGGCTTCATAGAATGAGTTTGGAAGTTTTCCTTCCATTTCCATTTTTGGAACAATTTGAGAAGAACAGCTATTAACTCTTCTTTAAATGCCTGGTAGAGGGGGATCCCTGGGTTGCTCAGTGGTTTGGCACCTGCCTTCAGCCCAGGGCGTGATCCTGGAGACCCGGGATCGAGTCCCACATTGGGTTCCCTGCACGGAGCCTGCTTCTCCCTCTGCCTGTGTCTCTGCCTCTCTGTGTGTGTCTCTCATGAATAAATAAATAAAATCTTTGAAAAAAATAAATGCCTGATAGAATTTCTCTGGGAATCCATCTAATCCAGGACTTCTGTGTGTTGGGAGATTTTTTTATTACTGATTTAATTTCTTTGCTGGTTATGGGTCTCTTCAAATTTTCTATTTCTTCCCATTTCAGCTTTGGTAGTTTGGTGGTTTCTAGGAATTCGTCCATTTCTTCCAGGTTTCCCAGTTCATTGGCATATATTTTTTTATAATTTTCTCTTATAATTGCTTACATTTCTCTGGTGTTGGTTGTGATCTCTCCTCTTTCATTCGTGATTTTATTTATTTGCAACCTTTCTCATTTCTTTTTGATGTATCAATTTTGTTAATTCTTTCGAAGAACCAGCTCTTAGTTGGCTAATACATTCTATTAGGGTTTTTTTGTTTCCATATAATTTATTTTTGCTCTGATCTTTATTATTTCCCTTCTTCTGCTGGCTTTAGGCTTTATTTGCTGTTTCTTTCCTAGCTCCTTTAGGTTTAAGGTTAGTTTGTGTATTTGAGATTTTTCTTGCTTCTTGAGGTAGGCTTGTATTGGTATATACTTTCCTCTTGGGACTGCCTTTGCTGTATCCCAAAGGCTTTGGGCTATCGTGTTTTCATTTTCATTTCCTTCCATGTATTTTTAAATTACCTCTTTAATTTCCTGGTTAACCCATTCATTCTTTAGTAGCATGTTCTTTAATTCCCATGTATTTGATGTCTTCCCAAATTTTTTCTTGTGGTTGACTTCAAGTTTCATAGTGTTGCGGTCTGAAAATATACATAGCATGATCTTGATTTTTTTGTACTTGTTGAGAAATGATTCGCAACCCAGTATTTGATCTCTTCTGGAGAATGTTCCATGTACACTCAAAAAGAATGTGTAATCTGCTGCTATAGGATGAAATGTTCTGAAAATATCGATTAAGTGCATTTGGTCCAGTGTGTCATTCAAAGCCATTGTTTCCTTGATTTTTTCCTTAGATGATCTGTCCATTGATGTAAATACATTGTTAAAACCTATTATTATTATATTATTATCAATGAGTTTCTTTGTTATTAATTGATTTATATATTTTGGATGCTTCCATGTTGGAGGCATAAATATTTACAATTCTTAGATCTTCTTGATGGATAGATACCTTAACTATAATACCCTTCTTCATCTTTTATTATGGTCTTTGTTTTAATATCTAGCATAAGTATGATATAAGTCTGATATAAGTATGGCTACTCTTTCTTTTGATGTCCATTAGCATGATAAATGGTTCTCCATCCCATCACTTTCAATATGCAGATGTCTTTAGGTCTATAATGAGTCTCTTGGAGGCAGCATATAAATGGATCTTGTTTCTTGCCCATTCTGGTCCCCTATGTCTTTTGAATGGAACATTTCATTCATTCACATTCAGAGTGATGACTGAAAGATATAATTTTAGTGCCATCGTGTTACCTGTAAAGTTGATATTTCTAGTAATGCTCTCTGGTCATTTGTAGTCTTTGGTACTTTTGCTATTTTTTTTTCTCCACTCAAAGAATCCCCCCTAAAATTTCTTTCAGGGCTGGTTTAGTGATCACTAACTCCTTCAGTTTTTGTTTGTTCAGGAAACTCTATTTCTCCTTCTATTCTGAATATCACCCTTGGTGGATAAAGAATTATTTCCTGCATATTTTTCCCATTCAGCATGTTGAATATTTCCTGCCACTCTTTCCTGGCCTGGTAAGTTTCTTTGGATAGATCTGCTATGAACCGTTCTGTTTTCCCTTGTAAGTTAAGGACTTTTTTTTTCCTTGCTGCTTTTAGGAATCCTTCCTTGTGTATTTTGTGAATATAACTATGATATGCTTTGGTAATGGTTGGCTTTTGTTGAATTTAATGGGAGTTCTCTGTACTTCCTGGATTTTTATGTCTGTTTCCTTCCCCAGATTAGGCAAGCTTTTAGATATAATTTGTTTGAATAAACCTTCAGCCCCTTTTCCTCTCTTCATCTTCTGGGACTCCTGTGATACAAATGTTATATGTTTTAATAAGTCACTGAGTTCCCTAAGTCTACTTGCATGATGCATTACCTTTCTTTCCCTCTTCTTTTCAGATTCATTATTTTCCATAAGTTTATCTTCTATATCACTGATTTGCTCCTCTGCTTCATTCTTCCTAGTTTTTATGGCCTCAACTTGGGATTGCATCTCAGTTATAGAATTTTTAATTTCGGCCTGACTAGATTTTAGTTCTTTTATTTCTGCAGCAAGGGATTCTCTAGTGTCTTTTATGCTTTTTTCACACCCAGCTAGTACCCTTATAACCATTGTTTTAAATTTTAGTTCAGATATCTTACTTATATCTATACTGGTTTAATCCTTGGCCATGAGTTCTACTTCCCATTTCTCTTTTGGGGTGAATTCTCTGTCTAATCATTTTGTCCAGAAAAGAAATTAAGAAAGAAAAACACAAAACAAAATAAAAAAGAAGGAAAAGAAAAGAAAGCAAAACAAACTAGATCCTGGGTGTGTTTTGGTCTGCCTCTTAAAAGAACCTAGATCCCGGCCCCACAAACTGGACCAATCTCGGTAAAGGGCTGGAGCGCACAGCCGGCGGGGCATTTGGGAGAAGCCAGTTGGTTAGGCAGACTGACTCCAGATGGAGATGGCTGTGCCCTGCTGCCTTCAGAAGCCGTGTGCCCCAGGAGCACGATTCCAGCAGCACAGGGCCCCAGATCCCAGGTCCCCAAGCGGACAAAGCCCATGATCCTGCACTCCCCCTGGGACAGGTGGAAGTGAGGAGGGCATAGGACAGTGAGAACTCTCCTGCCACTGGGCACCTGCAAGCTGTGCAGATCAGTGCACCTGCGCCGGCCCCGGGAGCATCTAAGCCAGTGCAGATTGGGAGACTGCATTAGTTACAAGTGGGAGCTGACTCCAGAGCTGGAAATCTGGCTGCCAACATTGTTCTTTTTCCTCCTTGCTTCACCCTTTGCCTGGGAGGGGTGGGGCCACCAGGGAATAGGGGCCTCACAGGATAAACAGTTCTCACTGAGCCTGGCAACCCACAGGGAGCCGGACATCTATGCCCAGGCACAGACACATGAGAATCAGCAGAGCAGACCCCTCCCCCAGAAGACCAGCTGGAAGAAAAAAGAAAGAACAAGTTTATTGACTAAGCAGTACTGGAAATCTCCAGGACTGAGGGAAAATATTATGTAGAACTAGAGGGTCCTTTTTTGTTTCTTTTCCCATTATGTTTCCATTATGACTTGTTTTTATATCAGACTAAAAATTTCCAATATCTTTTCGGTTTCCCACCTTAACTATAATATTTTACCAGCTCTCCATTTTTAAGTGTTTTCCTTTTTTGACTTTCATATTTCTACAGTTACATGTCTTCGCTATATTTCTCACTTCTGGACTCCCTTCAACGTATTCATTTTAATTTTGGTAGATATAAGAGATAAGGGTTTTTCTTTTTTCTTTTTTCTGCCTTGTTTTGCTTTACAATGGTGGAAGTTAGTACCTTCAAAAACACGACCAACATACACCCAGAACCAAGTGAAATACCATGTTGGTTCATTCTGTGAGATTATATTCTCTCTTCCTTCCCATTCTGCCCCCCTTTTATCTTGTTTATGTTTTGGTGGTCAATGTTGGGGTTTTCTACAAGTATTGCTGGTTTATATTAATTTGGGACTGAGCATCGTCTAACATACAGAACTTGATACACTCAGAATCAAGAGGATCACCCTCTAAGACCCTCAGGTACACTACATTCTCTCTCCACTACCACTTCCTCACCACCACTATCCCCTCCTTTTTTTCATTTCCCTCTTTTCTTTAATTTTTTTATTATTCTTTTTTCTTCATGGTTTATGGTTTTTTGCTTTTTACTTTTACTAATTTGTTTTCAAATTTGTTTTTTACTTTAGGTGTCCTTTTGTTTTATTTTGTTCTGTTCTTTTTTTCCCATTATTTTCTGTTCTCTGATCTCTTCAGAATCATCTAGGGCATATTTTACTTAGGTCATAGTTGGTATTTTTGACTCATCCCACTCATACAGCCACTCTGCACTGAACAAAATGACTAGAAGGAAGAATTCACCACAAAAGAAAGAACCAGAAAAAGTACTCTCTGCCAAGAAGTTACAGAATCTGGATTTAAATATGATGTCAGAAATTCAACCCAGAGGTACAATTATAAAGCTACTGGTGGTTCTGGAAAAAAAGTATAAGCGGACTCTAGAGACATTGTTATTGCAGAATTGAAATCTACTAAAGCCAAAATTAAAAATAGATTTATTGAGATGCTATACAAACTGGATGTTCTAACTGCTAGGGTTAATGAAATGGAAGAGAGAGTGACTGACACAGAAGACAAATTGATGGTAAGGAAGGAAGCTGAGGAAAAAAAAGGAAAACAATTAAGACCCCAAGAGGAAAGGCTTAGGGAAATAAATGATAGCTTGAGAAGGAAGAATATACATCTAACTGGGATTCCAGAAAACCCAAGAGACAGAGGGGACCACAAAGTATATTTGAACAAATCATAGCTGAGAACTTCCAAAATCTGGGGAAGGGAACAGGCATTCAGATCCAAGAGGACCCCCACCCCCCCAAAAAAAGTAATAAAAAACTGTTCAATACCTTGATATTTAATAGTGAAACTTGCAAATTCCAAAGACAAAAAGAAAATTCTTAAAGCAGCAAGAGACAAGAGATTCTTTTTTTTAATTTTTATTTTTTTTTTATTTATTTATGATAGTCACAGAGAAACAGAGGCAGAGACACAGGCAGAGGGAGAAGCAGGCTCCATGCACCAGGAGCCCGACGTGGGATTCGATCCCGGGTCCTCAGGATCGTGCCCTGGGCCAAAGGCAGGCGCCAAACCGCTGCGCCACCCAGGGATCCCGAGACAAGAGATTCTTAATTTATATGGGGAGAAATATCAGATTAACAGCAGACCTCTCTACAGAGACCTGGCCGGCCAGAAAGGGCTGGCAGGATATATTCAGGGTCCTAAATGAAAAGAACATGCAGCCAAGAATACTTTATCCAGCAAGGCTCTCATTCAGAATAGAAGGAGAGATAAAGAGCTTCCAAGATAGGCAGAAACTGAAAGAATCTGTGACCACCAAACCAGCTCTGCAAGAAATATTAAGGAGGACCCTGTAAAAGAAAGAGGACACCCAAAGAAATAATCCACAAAAACAGTGACTGAATAGGTATTACGATGACACTAAATTCATATGTTTCAATAGTTACTCTGAACATAAAAGGGCTAAGTGATCCCATCAAAAGATGCAGGGTTTCATACTGGATAAAAAAGCAAGACCCATCTATTTGCTATCTTCAAGAGACTCATTTTAGACCTAAGGTTACCTACAGCCTGAAAATGAAAGGTTGGAGAACAATTTACCATTGAAATGGTCCTCAAAAGAAAGCTGAGGTAGCAATCCTCATATCAGATAAGTTAGAGTTTATTCCAAAGCCTGTAGTAAGAGATGAAGAGGGACAGTATATCATACATACAGGGTCTATCCAACAAGAAGACCAAACACTCATGAATATTTAAGCCCCTAATGTGGGAGCTCCCAAGTATATCAATTAATCACCAAAGTGAAGACATACTTAGATAATAATACACTCATAGTAGTAGACTTCAACATGGCACTTCTTCAAATGACAGATCTTCTAAGCACAACATCACCAAAGAAACAAGGACCTTAAATGATACCCTGGACCAGATGGATTTCACAGATATATACAGAACTTTCCATCCAAACGCAACTGAATACACATTCTTCTCAAGTGCACATGGAACTTTCTCCAGGATAAACCACATACTGGGTCACAAATCAGCTCAACTGATACCAAAAGATTGGGATTGTCCCCTGCATATTTTCAGACCACAATGCTTTGAAACTAGAACTCAATCACAGGAAGAAATTTGGAAGAAACTCAAACACGTGGAAGTGAAAGAGCATCATTTAAAAGATAAATAGGTCAATCAGGTTATTAGAGATGAATTACAAAGATTCATGGACACTAATGAAAAGGAAGATACACTCGTACAAAATCTTTGGTATACGGCAAAAGCATTCCTAAGACCGAAATACATCGCAATACAAGCATCCCTCAAAAAATTGGGAAAAACTCAAACACACAAGCTAACCTCACACCTAAAGGAACTGAAGAAAGAAGAGCAAATAAAACCTACACCAAGCAGAAGAAGAGACATAATAAAGATTCGAGCAGATTTCAATGAAATAGAGACTAGAAGAACTGTAGATAGAACAACAAAACCAGAAGTTGGTTCTTTGAAAGAATTTTTTTTAAATATTTTTTTCTTTATTTATTTATGATAGTCAGAGAGAGAAAGAGAGAGAGAGAGAGAGAGAGAGAGAGAGAGAGGCAGAGACACAGGCAGAGGGAGAAGCAGGCTCCATCCACCGGGAGCCTGATGTGGGATTCGATTCTGGGTCTCCAGGATCGCGCCCTGGGCCAAAGGCAGACGCCAAACCGCTGCGCCACCCAGGGATCCCCCTTTGAAAGAATTAATAAGACAGATAAACCCCAAGCCAGCCTTATTAAAAAGAAAAGAGAAAAGACTCACATTAATAATATCATGAATAAAAGAAGAGATACCACAACAAATGCCAAGGAAATACAAACGATTTTTAAAAAGTATTATGAGCAGCTACACACCAATAAATTAGGAAATCTAGAAGAAATGGATGCATTTCTGGAAAACCACAAATTACCAAAACTGTAACAGGAAGAAATAGAAAACCTGAACAGGCCAATAACCAGGGAGGAAATTGAAGCAGTCATCAAAAACCTCCCAAGACACAAAAGTCCAAGGCCAGATGGCTTCCTAGGGGAATTCTAGCACATGTTTAAAGAAGAAATAATACCTATTCTACTAAAGCTGTTCTGAAGGATAGAAAGGGATGGAATATTTCCAACTCGTTTTTATGAGGCCAGAATTACCTCTATTCCAAAACCAAAGACCCCACCAAAAAGGAGAATTATAGACCAATATCCCTGATGAACATGGATGCAAACATTCTCAACAAGATACTAGCCAATAGGATCCAACAATACATTAAGATTATTCACCATGACCAAGTGGAATTTATCCCCGGGATGCAAGGCTGGGTCAACACTCGTAACACAATCAACCTGATAGATCACATCAACAAGAGAAAAAACAAGAACCACATGATCCTCTCAATAGATGCAGAGAAAGCATTTGACAAAATACAGCATCCATTCCTGATCAAAACTTTTCAAAGTGTACCGATAGAGGGAACATTCCTCAGCATCTTAAAAGCCATCTACGAAAAGCCCACAACAAATATCATTCTCAATGGGGAAAAACTGAGAGCCTCTCCCCTAAGATGAGGAACACGACAGGGATGTCCACTCTCACCACTGCTATTCAACATAGTACTAGAAGTCCTAGCCCCAGCAATCAGACAACAAAAAGAACTAAAAGGCATTCAAATGGGCAAAGAAGTCAAACTCTCCCTCTTCACAGATGACAAGATACTGTACATAGAAAATCCAAAGACTCCAACCCAAGATTGCTAGAACTCATACAGCAATCCAGCAGTGTGGCAGGATACAAAATCAATGCCCAGAAATCAGTGGCATTTCTATACACTAACAATGAGACTGAAGAAAGAGAAATTAGGGAGTCAATCCCATTTATAATTGCACCCAAAACCATAAGATACCTAGGAATAAACCTAACCGAAGACATGAAGGATCTATACCCTAAAAACTACAGAACTCTTCTGAAAGAAATTGAGGAAGACACAAAGAGATGGAAAAACATTCCATGCTCATGGATTGGAAGAATTAATATTGTGAAAATGTCAATGTTACCCAGGGCAATTTACACATATAATGCAATCCCTATCAAAATACCATGGACTTTCTTCCCAGAGTTGGAACAAATTATCTTAAGATTTGTGTGGAATCAGACTGACCCCGGGGCAGCTGGGGAGCATGTCAACTCTGGCCCGGAGGAGGCTCATGCGGGATTTAAGCGATTCCAAGAGGACCCACCTGTGGGTGTCAGTGGCATGCCATCTATAAACAACATTATGCAGTGGAATGCAGTTATATTTGGACCCAAGGGGGACACCCTTTGAAGATGGTACTTTTAAACTAGTAATAGAATTTTCTGAAGAGTATCCAAATAAACCACTAACTGTTGGGTTTTTATCCAAAATGTTTCATCCAAATGATATCCTTCAGAATTGATGGAGTCCAGCATATGATGTACCTTCTATCTTAACATCAATTCAGTCTCTGCTGGATGAACCAAATCCAAACAGTCCAGCAAATAGCCAGGCAGCACAGCTTTATCAGGAAAACAAACGAGAATATGAGAAAAGAGTTTCAACCATTGTTTAACAAACCTGGAATGATTCATAATAGACAACTTGTCTGTTAATTTTTTTCATCATTGTTGTGTATAATTAACCTTTCAGTAGAAAGGCTAACAAATTTTAAGTGCCATAAGTTTTAAGGATTCTGCAGAAAAAAAAAAGTCCTTCAGTTTAGAAGCTACAAAAGCTTGTATATCTTGATTATTGTACTTTTTATTGCATGGTGTGAACTAAGTCATTGCTTACATAAACTTGTAATATATCCTGTTTGTATTTTTTTCCAAGTGTATAATGTTGGTGCAGAGTTTTCATGACAGAATGATACACATTTTGTAAATCTGAACTTTTTTCAAATAAAAAAAAAGATTTCTGTGGAATCAGAAAAAAACCCGAATAGCCTGCGGAATATTGAAAAAGAAAATCAGAGGCGGGGGAATCACAATACCAAATTTCAAGTTGTACTACAAAGCTGTGGTCATCAAGACAGTGTGGTACTGGCACAAAAACAGACACATAGATCAATGGAACAGAATAGAGAATCCAGAAGTGGACCCTCAACTTTATGGTCAACTAATATTCGACAAAGGAGGAAAGACTCTCCACTGGAAAAAAGACAGTCTCTTCAATAAATGGTGCTGGGAAAATTGGACATCCACCTGCAGAAGAATGAAACTAGACCACTCTCTTGCACCATACACAAAGATCAACTCAAAATAGATGAAAGATCTAAATGTGAGACAAGATTCCATCAAAATCCTAGAGGATAACACAGGCAACACCCTTTTTGAACTTGGCCACAGTAACTTCTTGCAAGAAGGCAAGAGAAACAAAAGCAAAAATGAACTATTGGGACTTCACCAAGATAAGTATCCAAGATCTATAAGGAACTTATGAAACTCAACACCCAAGAAACAAACAATCCAATCATGAAATGGGCAAAAGACATGAACAGATATTTCACCAAAGAAGACATACACATGGCCAACGAGCACATGAGAAAATGCTCTGCATCACTTGCCATCAGGGAACTACAAATCAAAACCACAATGAGATACCACCTCACACCAGTGAGAATCGGGAAAATTAACAAGACAGGAAACGACAACTGTTGGAGAGGATGTGGAGAAAGGGCAACCCCCTTGCACTGTTGGTGGGAATTTGAACTGGTACAACCACTCTGGGAAACTGTGTGGAGGTTCCTCCAAGAGTTAAAAATAGACCTGTCCTACGACCCAGTAATTGCACTGTTGGGGATTTACCCCAAAGATACAGATGCATTGAAATGCCAGGACACCTGCACCCCGATGTTTCTAGCAGCAATGTCCACAATAGCCAAACTGTGGAAGGAGCCTCGGTGTCCATCGAAAGATGAATGGATAAAGAAGCTGTGGTCTATGTATACAATGGAATATTACTGAGCCATTAGAAATGATGAATACCCACCATTTGTTTCGATGTGGATGGTATTAGAGGGTATTATGCTGAGTGAAGTAAGTCAATCGGAGAAGGACAATCATTATATGGTTTCATTCATATGGGGAATATAAAAAATAGTGAAAGGGACTATAGGGGAACGGAGAGAAAATGAGTGGGAAATATCAGAGAGGGCGTCAGAATATGAGAGACTCCTAACTCTGGGAAACGAACAAGGGGTAGTGGAAAGGGAGGTGGGCGGGGGGTTGGGGTGACTGGGTGATGGGCACTGAGGGGGCACTTGATGGGATGAGCACTGGGTGTTAATAGTATATGTTGGCAAATAAAACTCCAATAAAAAGTATACAAAAAAATAAACTTGGATATTAATTTGGGAGAATTGACCAAAGAGAGAGAGAGAGAGAGAGAGAGAGAGAGAGAGAGAGAGAGAACTTAGGTCCCAAAATAAAAAAAAATAAAAGAAAAGTAAACAAAAATATACATATAAATATATAAATTTAAAAGTTTTAAATTAATAATTAAAGGGTTTTTTAATTTTTTTATTTATTTATGATAGTCATACAGAGAGAGAGAGAGAGAGAGAGAGAGAGAGAGAGAGAGAGGCAGAGACACAGGCAGAGGGAGAAGCAGGCTCCATGCACCGGGAGCCTGACGTGGGATTCGATCCCGGGTCTCCAGGATCGTGCCCTGGGCCAAAGGCAGGCGCCAAACCGCTGCGCCACCCAGGGATCCCAATAATTAAAGGTTTTTTTTAAAGGAATTTTAAAAATAGGAATAAAATGAAATTAAATAATAATAAAATAAAGAATAAAAGCAAAAAGGAAACTAGATCCTGTTTTCCCCTTATAGTTAAAGCTTTGCAGTAGTCTATGATCAGTAAACTTGGTACAAGCAAGTTGATCACGCTGGTCTTCTGGGGGAGGGGCCTGTTTTACTGATTCTCAGGTGGAATTGCCCTAGTTGAAAGGCAACTCCTGGGCACAGTGGTGTGCGCCTTCGTGTAAGCAGCTCCAGCCTCCACGAGGTGGCAGTCTTTTGCTCCCTGAAAGCTTTTAGTGTTGATTGATGGGATGAATATGGCAGTGCCCAGCTCTCTAGCCCTGGAGGTGAAAGTCTGCATCCCCCATCTTCAGTGAAACCTCACAGAAGAGCAATCAATCACTCTTGTGTCCCCTGTTTTTGTCAGAACCCTGCATTCACCCTGCCTGTGTCTGAGCTTTTTTTATCTTAGGTCTGTGACTGAGTTTCAAAACTCCAAATTTTAGGGACTTCCGTGGCTTGGACCCACACTGTTTCTGTGAGGGAGGGTCTCATCATGCTTTTGCCATTTGCCAGCATATCACAGGAAAGCAGTTGCAGGACTGAGGTTCACAGTTCACAGTTTATGGCAAAACAGAGCAGACAGCTGACACCAAGACTCCATCCAGTATCCCTGTTCCTATGCCTGGGAATAGTGCTGCACTTAAGCACCACTCATTCTTCTTGGAATCCAGGGGATGGATTCCAAGACATCAGACAATGGTGTCACACCTGGGATTCTACCCCAGCTTGTCACCTGAGCACCTGTAATCCAGGAACATCCCCAACCACAGCAAACTTCCAAAAGTTCAGATTTTGTGCTCTGCTGTGTATGATACTTTACAGTATCCTCCAAAAGGAGGCTTCCTCCCTACTGCTGTAGACACAGCAGTATCTCCCCCAATTCAATTCTCCACACCTCCTGCCTTCCAAAAGGTAGTCACTTTTCTACTTGTAAACTTGCAGTTTTTGTCCTCTCAGACCTCTGATTGATTTCTTGGGCATTCAGAATGATTTGATAACTATCTAGCTGTGTTTGAGGGACAAGACAGGCTTAGGGTCCCCCTAATCCTCTGCCATCTTAACTCCTCCTTTTACACATACATTTTAAGACATCTATGCCACTGTTAAAAAGAAAGAGATAGTTCTATTTTTACTGACATTGAAGGCTTGCCACAAATATTAAGTAAAAATCCATTAGATAAAAAAATCCATTGCAAAACATATACATTATGATTCCATTTGTATTTTTAACATGCTGGATGGATGATGGATGGATAGATGGATGGATGGGAGGAAGGAAATATTTTATATAGGCATAGAAAATGTCTGGAAAGAGACACAAATTTAATATTGTTACCTCTGGGGAATGAGATGTGGAAAGGAGAACAGAAGACATATATCATTTTTGTTGGGTCAAGTAATAAAAATGTAGTCAGATCCCTAGTCACACGAAAGTTTCCAAAGTAGTTAAGAAATAAGTTCAAAAGAGATCAAAAGGGAATGGCCAGAGACTGGGTAAAATACATTTTAGAGTTTCCTGAGCTAAGGGAGGAGAGAGAGAAAAGGGTGGTTAATGGGTTCAAATATGGAAAAGAGGTCTACTAAAAACAAGGAGAGGTAAGTATCTAACAGAAAATGAGCATGAACAGGTATTTCTTGAAGGCAGAAGATCAAATGGCCAATAGATGTAAGAAAGAAAAAGTTTCACTCTTACTGGTAATGAAAATATTTTCATATGTGTCTATCAATTCAGTAAAATTTTTAGCAGACAGTATTCAATTTCAAAACGGGAAGATGTAAGAGGTACTTTAATACTTTGCTGGCAGATGTAAATTGGTAAAACCTGTTAGAGAAAGCAATGTGACAATGTGATTTCTAAAAAATTAAACTTCATAGAACTTACCACAATTGTGATGAAATCACTACTTACGTGATGCTGTTTCACACATACCTCTCCTGCTGAAGTAAGTTCCATGGGAAAAAAAGAGGCCATGGTCTTCTTCTCCACTATATCTCGAGTACCTCATCTAGAAACTGGCACACTGTAAGCCCCCAGTAAATCAACCCATGCTTTCTGATAAGTTGCAAACCACAGTTTAAGGACACTGATACTAAATCTATTCTGATGCCTGAATTAATAGAGCTACAAACAACAAATAGTACAAGATGACATGAAAATTTTCCATCTCTTAAGAATTACCCAAGTTTGGGGCACCTGGGTAGTTCAGTGGTTGAGCTCTGCCTTTGGTTCAGGTCATGATCCCAGGTCCTGGGATCGAATCCCGCAAGAGGCTCCCTGCAGGAAGTCTGCTTCTCCCTCTGCCTATGCTTCTGCCTCTCTCTGTGGCTCTCTCATGAACAAATAATTTTTTTAAAAAAAAGAATTACCCAAGTTCAAAGTAGAATTATTCACAGATATGACAGCCACAGGGTTCCACCATTTCAACTATTATGCCGTCACTGTCCAGTCTCCTGCCCTCTTATATTTCTGTCATAGCTACCCCCAAAAATCCCCAAACTAACTCATCTACACTCTGTTTCTACACCTGGACTGATAAGTGCTCCTGAAGAGAATGGATACAGGATTCTGTGACAGGGTGGAGACAAATTCAAGATATCCAAGCTTTTCTTGGCTCACTATGATATGGTGATATGCTAGGCCTCTAAAAAGCTCCTCTTTTCATCCTTCTCAAATGCTATCCCAATCCCTCATTGATCACATCAGATGGGACCTTCTTCAAAATCTTGTGCTCCCACAATTTCATCAATCCTGTCCCTTTCCCTCCTCTCAATGGAAGAGCTACCTTTCTTTCTCTAAGGCCAGTCTTTTCCACTCTTTCACTCTGGAGCCCCCACCCTTCTGCTTCCTTAGCAACTATGTATCATCAAGTTCTATGCCATCTACATGTGAATGGGCTCATCTCCTATATTCAAAACTAAACATTATTAACAAGATTATCTTCTGTCTAAGATTATCTTCTATCTAACTGTCTATAAGGAACACTCTCTCCTTCCCATTGTAGCCAAGCCTCTTCAAAGTATATACCATATTCGTCATCAGTCCTTCTTGAAAGTGCTTACTCCCCAATCCTCTACAATATGCCTTCTCTCCTCCTGCTGCACTGATGTCAATTCGTCACTGACTTCCTAATTGCCAAATCTAATGAACATGTTTTTTACAATGTTTTATAGTGTCTGTTATCTGATTACAAGAGGGGTACACATCATGAACAAAGTTATGCCATGTGACAAGAGAGAAAAACTTGCACCGTGTAACAGGCAATGAATAAATTGTCCCTAACAAACATAGTGATCTTACAAGCAAATTAAATATATAACCCAAAAGAAAAATGTAAAAAGGGTATAAAGGAGCAAGTCTCAGGAAAAATGCAAATAGCTAACACACATGAAAAAAACACTCAGCCTTCCTAATAATAAGAGAAATGTAAGTTACATCAGTCAGACACTATTTTTCACCTATCAAACTGGTAAAAATTAAAAAGACTGTCCATCCTCTGCAAGGGCATACAGAAAAGCACTCCCTGTGGTAAGAATGTAAACCTTCCTGGATGTCACTCTGGCAAAACCTATTCACATTTTTTAATGTAAATATCATTTGTTCCAATAATTCCTACTAGAAAGCTATCCTACAGAAATATTTGTGCAGGTATATCTATATCTACATCCAATTTGAGCACTCCACGAAGATGTTTATTGCAGCCTTGTGTTGCGTGGACTAGGGTAATAGGCAAAGGAGATGGAGATATGTGGCAGAGTAGATGGCACAGTTGGAAGATCAGGGCAACAGGAATTACTGATGAATCGGATGTGGGGAGGTGAGAGAAGGGGAGGCATCAAGGGTGACCCTAGAATCTTGGCTAGAGCAGCTGAATGAATGATGGTGCCATTTTGCTGAGATACAGAGGGCTGAGGGAAAGGGCTAGGGATCCGAGAAGAGTCAGGAGTCCCATTTTGGCCATGCCACATTTAATATCTATTTGACATCCAAGTAGAGATGTCATGTAGGCCATTGGATATATGAGGATGCAGCTTAAAAGAAAGGCTTGAGGGACTCCTGGGTGGCTCAGCGGTTAAGCACATCTGCCTTTGGCCCAGGTCGTGATCTTAGAGTCCTGGGATCTAGTCCCCCATCAGGCTCCCTGCATAGAGCCTGCTTCTCCCTCTGCCTATGTCTTTGCCTCTCTCTGTCTCTCATGAATAAATAAATTTTTAAAAAAAAGAAGGAAAAAGAAAAGCTTGAGTCAGACATCTAAGTGTGGGAATGATGAGTATATAGATAGACAGTATTTAAAGCCATGGGGCTGGATGAGTGCTTTCAGGAAGATTCTGGGTGTTTTGCTTTGTTTTGTTTTGTTTAAAAAAAATTTTTAGGGACACCTGGGTGGCTGAGCGTTTGAGCGGCTGCCTTCAGCTCAGGTTGTGATCCCAGGGTCCTGGGATCAAGTCCTGTATCAGGCTCCCCGCAGGGAGCCTGCTTCTTCCTCTGCCTATGTCTTTGCCTCTCTCTATGTCTCTTAGGAATAAAGAAAATCTTTAATTTTAAAAAAGTATTTTATTTATCATTTGAGAGACAGAGCACAAGGCAGCAGGAGGGACATAGGGAGATGAAAAAGTAGACTCCCCTCCAAACTGGAGCCCAATGCAGGACTCGATCCCAGGACCTGAGCCAAAGGCAAAAGCTTAACTGACTCAGCCACCCAGGCGCCCCCTGGAAGATTCTGGATGGAAAAAAGTGGATGGACTGAGTCCTAGGTCACTCCAATATTCAGAGGTTGAGGAGATACATTTAGTAGATGAGGTTAAGCAGAAGTTTTTTAAAACAGACTTTAGTTTTAAGAAGTTAATACACATTAAATGGTGGGAAATCACATATGTACCACCACATCAAAGGACCCAACTCCTTCCAACCCTGTCTTTTAAGGAATTCTAGGGGTTTTTTTCTTTGTGAATATTTCAAAACACATTTTTAAAAGATTTTATTTATTTACTTATTTATTTGACAGAGAGAGAGAAGAGAGAGTACAAGCAGGCAGAGCGGCAGGGAGAGGGAGAAACAGGCTCCCCACTGAGCAGGGAGTCCAATGCAGGGCTCAGTCCCAGGACTCTGGGATCATGACCAGAGCTGAAGGCAGATGCTTCACTGACTGAGCCACCCAGGAACCCTCAAACCACATTTAAAGACAATAATACTTTTTTTCTTTTTTGTTACATCGTGGTTTCCTCACACTGTATAATTCTCCCAGAACAAAACTAAACTAGTCAAGTACCACACACATAGCACTCAGTAATAGCTTTTCCATAAAGCTTATAATCCAATAACCACCTCATGCCTGAAAAGCTAAGGAAAATGCAAGGACAGAAGCCAAACTCATGCCGCCTTTTATTCTTTCGGGGTGGTCACTTCCCTGTTACACAGTAACTTTCCCCAGCTGCTCGCTGAGCTCACCAAATGTCTGAAAGGCCTCAAGACATCTGACAATCCACATCCTCTCCTCTCAGTGATAGTCTCCCTTCCAACCAACAAAGAGCACAGACTCTTTACATGCTTAGTTTAGAAGTTTCCATCCAGAGACTCATGCCTTCAAAAAAGAGAGAAGTACTTCCAACTAGGTCAAAGTTGTCATCAGGAATGCAGCCTCAAAGCAAAACTTAGCAGAAGGAAAGCCGTGTGGGACCCAAGCCTTGGGGCAAACTTACAGCTGTAGGGTGACAGACAAGGGGCTGTTTAAGGTCCGGGAGAAACCAAGAACCATATGATCCTCTCATTAGATGCAGAGAAAGCATTTGACAAAATACAGCATCCATTCCTGATCAAAACTCTTCAGAGTGTAGGGATAGAGGGAACATTCCTCAACATCTTAAAAGCCATCTACGAAAAACCCACAGCAAATATCATTCTCAATGGGGAAGCACCGGGAGCCTTTCCCCTAAGATCAGGAACAAGACAGGGATGTCCACTCTCACCACTGCTATTCAACATAGTACTGGAAGTCCTAGCCTCAGCAATCAGACAACAAAAAGACATTAAAGGCATTCAAATTGGCAAAGAAGAAGTCAAACTCTCCCTCTTCCCCGATGACATAATACTCTACTTAGAAAACCCAAAAGCCTCCATCCCAAGATTGCTAGAATTCATGCAGCAATTTGGTAGCATGGCAGGATACAAAATCAATGCCCAGAAATCAATGGCATTTCTATACACTAACAATGAGACTGAAGAAAGAGAAATTAAGAAGTCAATCCCATTTACAATTACACCCAAAACCATAAGATACCTAGGAATAAACCTAACCAAAGAGGTAAAGGATCTATACCCTAAAAACTATAGAACACTTCTGAAAGAAATTGAGGAAGACACAAAGAGATGGAAAAATATTCCATGCTCATGGATTGGAAGAATTAATATTGTGAAAATGTCAATGTTATCCAGGCAATTTACACGTTTAATGCAATCCCTATCAAAATACCATGGACTTTCTTCAGAGAGTTAGAACAAATTATTTTAAGATTTGTGTGGAATCAGAAAAGACCCCGAATAGCCAGGGGAATTTTAAAAAAGAAAACCATATCTGGGGGCATCACAATGCCAGATTTCAGGTTGTACTACAAAGCTGTGGTCATCAAGACAGGGTGGTATTGGCACAAAAACAGACACATAGATCAATGGAACAGAATAGAGAATCCAGAAGTGGACCCTCAACTTTATGGTCAACTAATATTCCATAAAGGAGGAAAGACTATCCACTGGAAGAAAGACAGTCTCTTCAATAAATGGTGCTGGGAAAATGGGACATCCACAGGCAGAAGAATGAAACTAGACCACTCTCTTGCACCATACACAAAGATAAACTCAAAATGGATGAAAGATCTAAATGTGAGACAAGATTCCATCAAAATCCTAGAGGAGAACACAGGCAACACCCATCTTGAACTCGGCCACTGAAACTTCTTGCAAGATACATCCACGAAGGCAAGAGAAACAAAAGCAAAAATGAACTATTGGGACTTCATCAAGATAAGAAGCTTTTGCCCAGCAAAGGATACAATCAACAAAACTAAAAGACAACCTACAGAATGGGAGAAGATATTTGCAAATGACCTATCAGATAAAGGGCTAGTTTCCAAGGTCTATAAAGAACTTATTAAACTCAACAGCCAAGAAACAAACAATCCAATAATGAAATGGGCAAAAGACATGAACAGAAATCTCACAGAGGAAGACATAGACATGGCCAACATGCACATGAGAAAATGCTCTGCATCACTTACCATCAGGGAAATACAAATCAAAACCACAATGAGATACCACCTCACACCAGTGAGAATGGGGGAAATTAACAAGGCAGGAAACAACAAATGTTGGAGAGGATGCGGAGAAAAGGGAACCCTCTTACACTGTTGGTGGGAATGTGAACTGGTGCAGCCACTCTGGAAAACTGTGTGGAGGTTCCTCAAAGAGTTAAAAATAGACCTGTCCTACGACCCAGCAATTGCACTGCTGGGGATTTACCCCAAAGATGCAGATGCAATGAAATGCCGGGACACCTGCACCCCGATGTTTCTAGCAGCCATGTCCACAATAGCCAAACTGTGGAAGGAGCCTCGGTGTCCATCGAAAGAAGAATGGATAAAGAAGATGTGTTTTATGTATAAAATGGAATATTACTCAGCCATTAGAAATGACAAATACCCACCATTTGCTTCAACGTGGATGGAACTGGAGGGTATGATGCTGAGTGAAATAAGTCAATCGGAGAAGGACAAACATTATATGTTCTCATTCATTTGGGGAATATAAATATTAGTGGAAGGGAATATAAGGGAAGGGAGAAGAAATGTGTGGGAAATATCAGAAAGGGAGACAGAACATAAAGACTCCTAACTCTGGGAAATGAACTAGGGGTGGTAGAAGGGGAGGAGGGCAGGTGGGTGGGGGTGAATGGGTGACGGGCACTGGTGGGGGGGCACTTGACAGGATGAGCACTGGGTGTTATTCTGTATGTTGGTAAATTGAACACCAATAAAAAATAAATTTATTAAAAAAAATAAAATAAGGTCCAGGAGAGCACAAAAAACCGCCAGTTCCTAGAATGGCAATGTCATTCATTAATTCATTTAACAAATATGAGTTAAGCATCTATGATGTGCCAGGCTCGGTTATGGGTGCTGGGGTCTACTAGTAAATAAAACAGAAATCCCTGCCCACAGGGAGCTTACATTCTGGAGGGAGGAGGGACAAGAAAAAAGAAAGAAAAATGAAAAAAAATGTGTTATATTCAAGTAATAGGTAGGGAAGGGTTATATAGAATGTTCAGGGATGGAGTTTTAAGTTTCAATAGCATGGTTTGGGAAGGCCTCACTGAAGTTTGTATTTAAGTACAAACTCCGGAAGGTCAGGTCGGATTTCAAGTGCCTCAGGAAGTTGTTTTGTTGTGTGCTCCAGTTCCACCATCATCAAAGCTTGGGCCTTAAAGGCCTGGTATCCCCAGCCTAGCACGAATCCTTGTTTATCTCTTGTACTTAAGAGAAAGAGCTCCAAAGAGCCAGACCTTGCCCTTAAAGAGGTTAATGACCTTCCAGGTGGAAAAACAACAAAGAAGGATGTGAAGGGCTTTCCTGAGGTATAAACAAAGTGATTTAGGACAGGGTAACTGGTAATCCAGTTCCAGGGAAAGTAATTGTATGTCCAGTAAGGCTGTCCCAAAGGAGAGGACCTTAGAGCTAGATCTTGAGAGATGAGTAGGAGCTCACAGCAGGAGAGTAGGTATGGGTGGCAAGTTAGCTTTTCTGGAAAAAGAAGCCATTTGAGCAAAGGTCCAGAGATGGAATCAGTGAGGCTATTTTTTCTTCAGTATGGTCCCTGCCTCCAGTACTCTGTCCACCGCACGATAAAACAAGCACACACTCACCCTCAGGCTCTCTGGGCTGACTGTTGGGAAATCCTTATCACTTACCACACCCTCATTTCTTCCCTAGCCAGCAGGAAAGGCAGAAGTTGAGTCAGACGCACATCCCTAGAATCCAGAGGGTAGTAACCCTCTCCTCATTTCAGGACAATCCCTACTGAGCTAAGAGCCCCAGAGGCTTCATTCAGCCAGGTACATTCAGGGCTGTGTCCTTATAGTAATAAAGTGGCAAGTGGTCCCCTGTTAGAAGTGAAGTGGTGAAGGAGGGTCAGATTATCAGTGAGAGAAGTGGGCCAAAGTCTCCGCAGCACATCTGAAATGGAGTCAGGGACCAAAACTCAGGTTTCAGCTTGGAAGGGCAAGTTTCAATCATTGAGTCCTTACTTGTGAGCTATTTAGTGTTCCTAAAATCTCAGACAGCAGAAGCGGTGGGGACAGGGGATAGGAACACAAGCTCTGCAGCCACATGGCCCAGTTTGGTGATTTGGGGCAAGGCACCTAAATCTCTGATTTTCCTTTCCATCATAACATGGTTATAACTGTAGTGTCTGCCACACAGAGTTACTATGAGGATAATATGAGATAAGTGTGTAAAGAACTTATCAGAGTACATGGCTCAATAGAGCCTAACAACCATTATTAGTAGCATTAAGGGGGAAGAGCTCCAAGAGCATCAAGCAGAATGCCACATTGACTCACTGACCAATTATCGCAGAATAGGCCTCCAAGGTCCATTTCACCACTCTGACCTAAAGTGAGGCACCTAAAATTGTGTTAGCAGAAATGTTCATCCCCTGCCAGGAGAAGTCTCACAAGCCAAGTTGGTGGTCTTTTTCTACTTGGATTCTAGCACGTGCTAAAAACAAACAAACATGTAAAAAAACAAAACAGATGAAAAAAAAACCCTAGAACTGCAACAAAAAAAATTCATCAGGGCCTCAATTCCTTGCATTGTTCTCTCCACAGCCCAGTGGGGTAAACACATTAGGTCATTAACACCTTAATATTAATGGGTTTATGATGAGTGGGAGTAGGGAGCTGAAAGAACAGAAAAGAAGCCAGTTAAAAATAAGAGGTCCAGGAGGCAGTGACGATTAATTTCTGTCACAACTGTACAAGGTCTAGGGTCAACTCTGCCAAAATCAATATTCTGGAATGCTAGGTCCTCTGGTCCTAAAGGAGCAGGGTACTTAGTGGGGGAAGAAAATATTGGTTAATGAAAAACAGATCACCTTTTCCTTCACCAGAATTCTAACCAAATGATTTCACGGCCAAAAAACTCCTAACTATCTCATTCAACTTTGGGGGCTGGAGGAACAGGTTTCCTGGCCCTCTACAAACCATCACAGGGGATAAGAGCATTCTGTGCCCCTTCTGAGGGCCCTGGGGACCCTCTTCCAGGAGCAAACCTCCAACGCCTGCTCCAAGGGTGGCAAGAAGCAGTTCAACTCCAGAGCACACAGCTGGGTCCCCTGCCCCAAGCTCAGGGGGAGCCCACTGAGGCAAGACTCACAGCCAACCTGCCTCCAGCCTTTACCTTTGGCGGACCTACAGAGGCCAGAGAAGCTGACGCCGCGAGGTCCGAGGTCCGGAAGCAGGGCGAGACCGAGACCCGGCGCGATGGCCAAGCGCTGAGAGAGGAACCACCGAAAAGGTGACTCGAGGTCTCCGAGGGTGCAGTTCCCGCTGGGAGCTCGGCCCCACCCGCCCCCAGGGCCGGCTCGGGAGGGGCTCCAGCCGGGGCTGGCGGGAAAAGCCGAGCAACTCTGCTTGAGGCGAGACCCGGAGGAGGCAGAGCCCCAACGGGTACAGCCTCCGTTAGCGACCGGTGGGCCAGGGAAGGGGCCAGAAGAGGCCCGAGGGAACGCAAACTGGCGGGGAGGGGCCGCCCCAAGCAGACAGGAGTCAAAGCGTGGGGGGTGCGGTCCAGGGAGGCAGACAAGGGAGACGGGACAGGCGGTCAGCCAGGGAGAAGGAAAGATTGGGAGATCACAGACGGGGGGCGGGGGCAGGGAAGGGCGCAGATCCCTGAGATAGGGGTGGGGGGGCGCTTAGGCAGAGAGAAGCAGGGAGGGGCCCGGGAGGAGCCCGGGTCCCAGGGCGAAGGGGCGGCCCCCGGCCGCAGACGTACCTGTCACCTGCAACAGGTGCCACGAAAGGGTAAGACGTCCCAGTGCCGGATTCAACGGAGGGTCTCCGGGTCCTGGAAGACTGCAATCCTGCTCTGGCGGCCGGCCCTACTCACCCTCCCGGTAGGCGGAAAAAGCTGCAACTTTCCCTGGAGCGGGGAGGAGCTGGACTCTTAAAGGGGCCGCACAGCTCTCTGGGCCCTTTAGTAGGGGGCTGCGCCACCCAAAGTGTACTCTGAGAGCCAAAGACTTTTAAGTCACTAGAGGGATACTCTCCTGGGTTAGGAAAAGAAGCTTAAGGGCCGAGGATTGGGGTCTAAACCTGGACGTGGCCCCCTTTTCACTTCCATCTGTGGCCACTCAGATGATAAATCTCCTGCCTCTTCCGCTTAGCTGAGCCAAAAGTTGTCAAACTGTCGTGTCCTTATAAGAAGATGAAGACTCTAGACCATATGATTTGGGAAGATAAAATACGATACCATTCGGATCCTTTAACTTTCAGGCCAATAACAGCGGCAAATAAAAGCGTCTAAAATAGGAATGTTTGAGACAAAGGACCTAAACTAAAATTCACACATACACACAGACACAAATGTTTAAAACATTCAACTCACTAGTAATCAAATAAGAGCAGATTAGAACAATAACGAGACTCTTTGGCAAAGTATTTGTTTGTTTTTATCACATTTAATTACAAAGTAGCTACCAAAAACAAAGTTCTTTCATAATTGCTGGTGGGAGAGTGTGTTGATTAAAAACCCTTTTAGAAGGCATGTGGGCAATATACATCATTAGACTTTAGAATATTTATATCTACCCAGTAATTGTAGATTCCTGTCCCCCGCCTTGCCTTCTCATCAGCCATTAACCATGCTCAATTAAACATCCCAAGTCTACCATCATAAAAAAAAAAAAGTCCTCCCTACAAACTAGATACTTCTCCAGCTCCTCTTTATGGGCAAATTGATTGAAAATGTACTTTGCAGGTACATTTGCAATCTCTATTCTCTTCTTCTCACCTACCAACTTGGCATCCTTCTCCAACACTCTACTGAAATTGAGCTCAACAAAATACCCAACCAATGAATGACCCCCATGTCAATAAATCTATGTAAATAAATAAAAAATAAAGTGGAGGGATGCCTGGGTAGGCTCAGTGTTTGAGTGTCTGCCTTTGGCTTAGGTAGTGATCCCAGGATCCTGGGATCAAGTCCCACATCCAGCTCCCCGCAGGGAGCCTCCTCCTCCCTCTGCTTATGTCTCTGCCACTTGTTCTGTGTCTCTCATGAATAAAAAATAAAATCTTCTAAAAATAAATGCATAAATAAATAAATGGGATATTTTTAATTATTATCTTGCTTGACATCTTCCCTACATTTAGCACTATTAACTATTTCCTCCTACTTGAAAGTCTTCCTATGACATTTGTAATTCCATAGCCTTGCTTTTCCTCCTACCCTTTTGCCCTCTCCTCTGAAGCATTTTGTAGATTCTTTTTTTTTTTAGCATTTTGTAGATTCTACTTCTGCTATCTAACCTCTGATAGACATGCTCAGAGCTAGGCTGCATATATTGTCTCGCTAAATGATCTCTTTCACTCACTTGGCTTTAATTACCATCTATATGACCACAGCTATGATTTTATAGCTCTATCCAGAACTCTTCACTGAACTCTGTGTTCTTGACATCTCCATTTGGATGTCTTGCAGACATTTCAAATTCAACACATCCAAAGCTGAACACACCATATTTTCTCTTAAATTTGCTCTTCCTCCAGTGTTTCCTATCTCAGTAAATGATAACATGCCACCCAAGGCAGAAATTTGACACCTAGCATAGTACCTGGCAACATATTAGGCCTTCACTAATATTTATATAATGCATGAATGAATGTGTCCTAAGGAAAACAGATATACACAAATTTTTTGTACAACTATGCTAATCCTAGTATTACTTAGAATAATAAAATACTAAGAAAAAACCTAATGGTTCAATGGTTAAGTAAATTTTAATATAGTCATACAATGGAATATTATATAGCCAATAAAACTGACATTTATGCATAGGTTATGACAGGAAAATGCTTATGCTCTAATATCAATAGAAAGCAGGATACAACATTTAATATAAAATATGATCACAACAGTTAATGAAAATGGGTCGATTTGCCTGGGGAAAAGATTAGAACAAAATCTGCAAAATACTAGTAGTGGCTGTCTCTATGTGATGGAAATAAATGAATTTTTGGTTGTCCTCCTACTTCTCTGTATTTTTCAACTTTGTTATAATGAGAACCATATGGCTTTGACAATATAAGTAATTGTTTTTGAAAAAGCTTGGGAAAAAATAATTTTAAAAATTTTATTTATTTATTTGAGCAGACACCCTGCTGAGCACGGAGCCTGACATGGACTCAACGTCACTACCCATGAGATTAAGGCCTGAGTGGAAACCAAGAGACAGATACTTAACTGAGCCATCCAGACTCCCCCCTCCAAAAAAATCATTTTAATTCTAACAGACAAAACAGTAAAATTTAGCTCCCAGGTTCTACCCAAAATTTGCTTCCATATTTTAGCCCTCCAGTATCCCATGCACTGCCTGAAGTGTGAAGAAAAGCCACTTCAAAAAGGAAATCCTTTTGTTAGCTTTGCCGACTCAGCCCTCAGGACCTGTGCTCAGCCCTAGGCTTTGCATATGCTCTATCTCCCTAACCTGGCCTGTGGGAATTTAGACCACGCACTTTTCTGCTCCTTTTTTTGCAGATGATGCTTGCAGAAGCTGGAAACACCCTCAGCCAGGAGGGACTCCAGAAAACATTTTAGTCCAATCCCCTTATTCCCCAGCAAAATTTCCAGATATTTTGGGTTTTTTTTGTGCAGTTTCTCACTCTTTAACATCCACCTCATTAAACAGGATGTGAGAATCCGACTCTTTTACCCTATGACAGTCTCTGCTCACCTACTGCAAATACACAGAGAAAGACACACATAAACAATGAACCAAAACAAAGTTAGGCAATGGCCTATTCCCACAGACTCTGTGTTGTCCATTTCTGTTTGATCCTCCTTGCTTGCCACAAGGATTCTGTGCTCAAATTCTTATAACCAAATATCATGAGGGGTCCAGTATAAGCAAACCCATGTTGTAACATGTATCAGAACTTCTTTTTGGGGCACCTGGGTGGCTCAGTGGTTGAGGGGTCCTGGGATTGAGTCACGCATCAGGCTCCCCAGAAGGAGCCTGCTTATCCCTCTGCTTATGTCTCTGACTTTCTCTCTCTCTGTCTCTCATGAATAAATAAATAAAATTTTTTTAAAAAAGAATTTCTTTTTAAGGCTCAATAATACTCCATTGTATAAATATACCACATTTTGTTTATCAGTCAGTTGATGGGCATTTGAATTATTTCCATCTTTCAGCTATTGTGAATGCTGCCATGAACATTGGTGTACAAGTATCTGTTTGAGTCTCTGCTTTCAATTCTTTTGGCATATACCTAGAAGTGGAATTGCTATATTATGTGGTAACTCTATATTTAGCTTTCCAAGGAATTGCCAAATTGTTTTCAACAGCAATGCACAAGGATTCCTGTTTTCCCATATCCTCACAAAATCGTGGTATTTTCTGGGGAGTTTTGTTTGTTTGTGGTTTTTTTATATAATAGCCATCCCTAATGAGTCCGAAGTGATATCTCATTTTGGTTTTGATTTACATTTTTCCCAATGGCTTGTGATGTTATTCATCATTTCTTGTGCTTATTGTTCAACTTATATATTTTCTTTAGAGACATATCCAAGTCCTTTGCCCATTTTTGAATTCCATTTGTTGTTGTTGAGTTGTGGGAATTCATTACATATTCTGGGTATTAATCCTTTATCAGATATATGCTTTGCAAATATTTTCCCCCATTCAGTGAACTGTCTTTTCATTCTCTTGATAATATCTTTTGATGTGCAAAATTCTTTAAGTTTAATGAAGGTCAATTTATTTATGTTGCTGTCTGTGCTTTGATGTCATATCCAAAAAAAATCATTGCCAAATCCAAAGTCTATATGTTTTCTTCTAATAGTTTTATAGTTTTAGGTCTATGGTTAGGTCTTTGATCCATTTTGAATTAGTTTTTGTGTATGTTGTAATTAAGGTCCAACTTCACTCTTTTGTATATGGATATCCAGTTTCCAGTCATCTTTTTTTTTCAGTCTTTGAAAAGACTGTCCTTTTCCCATTTTCTTGTTATTTTTGTAAAAATTTATTTATTTATTTTACAGAGAGAGAGAGAGTGAGAGACGACATGCGAGAGCAGGGGGAGGGGCAGAGGGAGAGAGAGAAAGAATCCTCAAGCAGAATCTGCACTTAGCCCGGAACCCAAATGGGGCTCAATCACAGGACCCGGAGGTCATAACCTAAGCTGAAATCAAGAGATGGCCACTTAAAGAACTGAGCCACCCAAGTGCCCCTTTCCATTATCTTGTTATTTTAAATGATGAACATCAAAGTGCATTTTCATAGTTTCGAAAAAATAATGAACAATACTAAAATTGAATATATTTTTAGACTGCATAACATGAAATTTCAGTAAATACATGATTATCACAAAATTTAGACATTGCAGGACAATGGAAACAGGGACTTATGCAATATTATTCTATGTATACCATGTAAAGTCCTGTCCTATAGTGAATGACTGGATTCAATGAGTTGTTTGATTTTGTCACATTGAGGGAGTTCTGGCTAGTGCAAACTAGTAAGATGGAGATTTTCCTCAGCCCCAGGTGATAGGATGCACCAATATTGAGCAATTACTCTTTTATAAAAGTGTTAAATATTTCAAAAATACATAAATGTATAGAGAATAATATAATAAGGATATGCCCACTACCTAGCTTAAGAAATAAGGCATTACCACTGCAATTAAAGCCCTTTGTATACACCTCCATCCTGAGGTTTTCACTATTTCACTACTCACCAGATTCGATCTTGATCTTTTTCCATGCATATCTTTATACATTTACTACATGTGTCTATCCCCAAACTATATGTAGTACTTTATATAAACAGTTTCACTCTGTATGTACCTTCTGCAATTTGCCGTCTTCACTCAACATTATGCTTAGGAGATTTATCCCTGTTGATATATATAGCTTTAATTCATTCATTTTCACTGCTGTAGAGAATCTCAGAGTTAAAGATAATGTAATTTATATTTCTGTTCTCTTATTGATCAGGTATTTTTCAATTACCAAAATCTTAATTCTGGATGCCAGGAGGCTCCCCCCACCCCTTCATTTCCTGTTGGGAAATAGTTTACTTCTGTAAAAAAAAAAATCAGGTTTCCTGACAAAGCAAATTTAGTACACTAATGATCTATAGTGAGTGTATGGTGTAAAAAGTAGATTCAGTCTTTTATTCAGTCAAGATTAGGATCTCTCCACCTCCATACAATTGACACTTTGGACTGGATGATGTTTTTTTGTGGGGAGCTATCTGTGCATTCTGGGATGTTTAACAGCATCTCTGGCCTCTACCCACTAGATGCCAGCAGTGTTAACCAAAAATGCTTCTAGATATTGCCCAATGTCCTTAGTTGAGAATCACTGGCCAAGATGTACTGAGTACCCATTGTATGTGAAACACTTAGTAGGTGCTATGGGAAAAAAAAAGAAAATGAATAAACACTGGAAACAAGTCCCTTCATTCAAAGAAATGTACTGAGCATCCACTATGTACAAAGTATACTGTGCTAGGCCATAGGATTTTGGTGGCCCTTTCCTCAAGGAGTTCATAGTATATTGCGTGAAGTGGAAGGAAATTATAATACAGTGTGGAAAATACAAAGCTGAGGAGATGCACAGGACATGTAGAAGCACATAGGAAGGCTACTTATATCCTTGTGGGGAGTGGTTAGTGAGGAGTCTTTGGAAAAAGTAATACCTTCTCTGAATCTTAAAGAATAAGTAGGGCCAAACCTAGACTAAAAAGGCATTGCAGGCAGAAGAATAGCATAAGCAAAAACTAAAAGGCTAGAAACACCAGGTCTATGCAAAGGAAGTAAGTACTATAAAGTTGGTGTTGCTGAAGCATAAAGTGTAAAGAAAAAATGACAAGAGATGAGGCTAGAAAGATGGTGTATTAGTTTTCTAGGCCTGCTATAACCAAATAGCACAAAATGAGTGGCTTAAAGAACAGAAAGTTCAAGTGTCACAGTTCAGGAGCCTAGAAGTCTGAGATCATGGTGCAGAGATAATTCTTTCTGAGGGCTGTAAAAATCTGTTCCATGCCTCTCTCCTAGATTCTGGTGGTCTCTTGACAATCTTTGGCCTTTCTTGGTTTATATAAGCATTACCCTGATCTCTGCCCTCATCTTCACATGGCATTCTCCCTGTGTGTGTGTCCCTGTGCCCATATTTCCCCCTTTTTATAAAGATAATAGTCATATTTCATTGGGGCCCAACCAAATGACTTCATCTTAACTAATTACATATGCAATGATCTTATTGCCAAATTAGAGTACATTCTAAGGTACTGGGATTTAGAGCTTCAACATTTGAATTGGGGAGGGGGAACACAATTTAAAACACAATAGATGGGTAGAGAATAAAACTTCAGAAGCCTTATGAGTCATGTTAAGAAATCTGGACTTCATTCAGTGGCTAATTGCAACCATTAAAGGAGCTCTAGCGTTCTCTATTCTCATTGATGACATCACTCAAATCATTCTTCATTCTTTGTTTATGGCTATATAATAGTCCACCAAATACTCCATATTTTGCTTATTCAGTCATCAGTCAATGGACATTTGGGTTATTGCCCCATTTTGGCTCTTATAAATAATGCTGATATAAACATTCATCTATGAGATTTCTTTTATTTATTCATGAAAGACAGAGAGAGAGAGAGGCAGAGACACAGGCAGAGGGAGAAGCAGGCTCCATGCAGGAAGCCCCACGCAGGACTCAATCCCAGAACTCCAGGATCATGCCCCGGGCTGAAGGCAGGCGCCAAACCGCTGAGCCACCCAGGGTCCCTATGAGATTTTTTTGAACACATGTTTTCAAGTCTCTGGTCTGTATACCTAGGAGTAGAATAGCTGAGTCATATGGTAACTCTATATTTAACCTTTGAGGTATCACCAAATTCCTTTCCAAAGTGGCTGCACCATTTTACATTCCCACCAACAATGCATGAAGTTTCCAATTTCTCCACATCCCCAGTGGCATCTGTTAGTACTAATTTATTTTATTATAGACATCCCAATGGGTGTGAAGTAGTATCTTATTGTAGTTTTGATTTGCATTTCCATAGTAAGTAATGATGTTAACCATCTTTCCATGTATTTGCTAGCCATTAATATATCTTCTCTGAAGAAATGTCTATTCATATCTTTTGTCCATTTTTTAATTGGGTTATTTATCTTTTTTAAAGATTTTATTTATTTGAGAGAGAGACAGAGATAGCAAGGGAGAGCATGAGCAGGGAGGTGAGGGAGAAGTAAATGCCCTGCTAAACAGGGAGCCCTATGCGAGGCTCTATCCCAGGACCCCGGGATCATGACCTGAGCTAAAGGCAGACACTTTATTGACTGAGCCACCCAGGTGCCCCTATCTTTTCATTACTGAGTTATAAGAGATTTTTATACATTCCACTTATACTTTTGAAAAGAGAGAAGGTGGGTAGGAGGAAAGTAGAACATTTTCAGAAGGGGAAGTAGCATGGAGTTAGAAGCAGATGTTCACAGTAGGTTTTGTTGTTTGATTCAAGAGGAGAATCCAGATCAAGGGGAAATGTACTAAGTTGTATTGAGGTTGGGTCCTTTGTGTTTATGGACAAAACTAAGTAAGTCCAGGACTGGTTTGTTCTTTGGAGGTTGATAATGCAGTGCTAAAGACTTTAAGACCTATTCAAAGTGGTTTTTCATTTTAATAAAAAGCATTTCTGGGGAAAATAAAACCATTACTTACCAGGGTATGAAAGCAAAACTATAGGGGCTCCTTATTACAAAATGTACTGACTGTATTTTAGTTTTATTTTCCTAAATCCCGTGATGTGGAAACAAGACATTCTAGCAATGTTTGACACTGTTGCCCAATCCTTCCTTGTTAAATTTTCCTCTCCTATGGCTTCTGGAACATCACAGCCTCCTGAATCTCCTCTCTGCTTATCTTTCTTAATCATCTCAAACCCCACTTGCTCTGTCCACATCTTAACATTTAAGGCTTAAATGTCACATTAATTTATTCAGAAGGTGTCCAAGAGCGCTCACATTTACTAGTGCCTCTTATATGCACTGTTTTAGTAGCTGGAAATGCAGCAGTAAACAAAAAGGTCTTGTGCACATGGAGCTTACATTCTAAGTCAAAGAAAAATAAGCAATAGCACTAACAGCAAACACACATAGCACGTATTATTATTCTAAATACTGTTTTAAGGTATGAATCTAAGATACACACACACACACACACACATTTAGTCCTCACAAAAATTCCATGATGTGGACACTATTATTACTCCCATTTTACACATAAAGAGACTGAGGCACAGAGAGGTCAAATGATTAATCAAGATTTGAAGTCAGACAGTATAGCTCCAGAGTCCATGCTCTTAAGTAGCAATCTGTATCACCTCTCAGTGATAAATATATCAAATAGAGCTTGCTAAGAAGTAGCCAAACTGGTGTTTCAATTATAATTCTTCACCATTCAACTCCAGTTTACACAGAATTCTAGAGATGAATTTGAGGAAGGAAAAGAGGATTTTTTTTTTGGAGGAAATTCATGAAAGTAAAAAGCACTATGGCTCCTCTCCTCAAGCCAAGTAAACATGTCCTAATTAAACCTTTCAAGGGGGAGACTGGCATCTTACTTCCAGCCTGAAGGCTTACCGTGCTACAGAAATTTGTAGGCCTGCCGGTGTTGCCACTGAAGCAGAAGGAGTTCATGAGAGAACCTCACGCATGTCCTGTGGTATCTGGAGAAGATAGAAACTTATGCGTGACTTTTACCTGAAGAAGTCTAAAGACAGAAGCCTGGTTGAAGTTGTTCACAGTGGCAGGGAAAAGAAAAGTATCTAGACTTCCAAGGGACCATGTCTTCTATGGGCCAGATAGTTTCTTCTTAGTATAGCTGGCAACTCTAGCAGAAGAATGATGATCTCATGAGAAGAAAGCTGTGTGGGAAAACAGTCAGAGGATCCATTGTTCCCATCACGAAATGGTTTGGGTAGATGTCCCCACTAGGAGGATGTGGAGTGAAGGGGTTTCTAAAGAAACCACAAAAGCACAGCACAATAAAAGCCAGTATTTGGACATCAACCTCACAAAGGGTATTGATAGCCAGATTATACCAGCTTCAGTGAATTAAGCCTCTCACTTTCCCTTTAAGACTCCTTCTCCCTACCCACCCCACTCCTCAACCCCAGAGGAGTCAGAAGCAGCAGAGCAAGTAGGGGAGGAGGTGCAGAAAGGAGCATGAAAGAACAATTTTCCGCTAGAGATCTGTGGGATCTCCAATTGAGCTGTGCTGGAGGTTGGAGGCTGGAGAAGAAGCTTTAAATTGAATGTGAGATGGAAATTTTTAGTCTGAATGGTTGAACTTTTTAATGCCTGTGAGTTAAACTACTGTAAATATCTGGGAATAACCGAAAAGTAAATGGGTTACATATATAACAAAAGATACCGATGTATCATTTAAAAAACAACAACAACAAAAAAAGCAGTGTAAAGAAATAGAGAGTGATAGGGTGATATTTTATACACTCAAGGAGAGACTCTTAGAGGAGGTGACACAAATAAAGAAGCAAACCACAGGAATATCCTTGCCCCCATCCCTTTTCACACATTCTCCTTAGATGATTTCATTCATTCCCATGGCTTCAATTTCCCCTGACGACTCTCGATCTTATAAATTTCCCTTAAGTTTTATCCTGATCTTTAGACTCATATATTTAATGCCTACCAAATATCCCCACCTCAATGATCACAACCACCTCAAATTTAACTTTTCCAAATGTAAACTTCATCCTCTTTCCAAACTTCTGGCACCAATGTTTTCTATCCCAGTGAATAGCAGCACTACAGTCTACCTAGCAGCACAAGCCAGAAACTGTCCTCATATATAATTAGTCCCCAGATTCTGTTATTCTCACCACCTAAGTAAGTCTTGATTTCATGCCACTGCCACTACTCAGGTCATAATCACTTGGACTACAATAGCCTCCTAACTAGTCACCCTGCTCCTGATCTATTTTTCACACTGCTTCCAAAGTAATGTTCCCTAAATCCAAATTGGATCATGGAGAAACTCAGTGACTCCTGAGAGTTCTCAGAAGTGAGTCTTTTACATGGCTTTGGAGGACTTTAAAGATCTGCTTCTTATCTAATCTATCTTAATAAGCCTTCTCTTCCACCACTCCTTGTTCTTGAGTGCTCTTCTCCTAATCTAAATGATCTGCATTTCCCTCCAAATCCCAAATTCTTTTACATGTCTCTCATTCTCCCTTCATCCTATCCATGCTAATACTTATTCTTCAGCTCAAATGTAATCTCTCCTGGAAAGCCTTCCCTGTACACTCTAGGATGGGTGCCGTTCCTCTAACACTCACTCCAGTTTTCCCATTGTTCCAGTGGCTGCTTATCCTACTAAAATGTGAGCTTCTCAAAAGCAGGACCTATGTCTTACTAATCTTTGTATCCATAAGGCCTGGCATATGAACTAGGTTCTCTTTCTAAATCCAGACTGTTCCTCTACCTGAACTCTCATCTCCCTCAATCTTCCTTGTCCTATGAATTTCCAATCATTCCTAAAGATTGCATTAGTCTTCCTCTATAGGACACTTGTATGCCAAACAGCTAGCTGATCTGTTTCTAAGACTGGTAACAATGTTAAACCCCTTCCCAGGGGACACTTGTCAAGGCCTGGAGACATTTTTGGTTGTTGCAACTCAGGGAAGGATGCTACTCGCATCTAGTGGGTAGAGGCCAGGGATGCTGCTAAACACCCTGTAGTGCACAGGACAGTCTCTCACAACAAAGAAGTATCCAGCTGAAAACATCAATAGTGCTAAGGCTAAGAAAACCCTGCCTGAGGGCAAGTAAAGCCCCTCAACTATGATGTGCTTTTTAGCTTTGTTTCTCTTGTGCTGAATTACAGAGCTGCCTATGAAATTCAGTCCTGTCTTCTGGGGCCTAAGATAATAAGGAGGAGGAAAAAGAAGTCATAACGATAAAGTTCTTGTTGGCTGGGGTTTCACTTGGTCTTGCTGGATGAGCAAAAGTACATTTGAATGTATGCTAAAACCCATATTTGGAAAAATGCTGACTTACAGGGAGATGGACCATTCTACAAATGGCTCAAAGGGCTTTAAATACATTCAGAGAACTGTTTAGAACCACTGCTTTTGACTCAAGCTAAAACACACAAGACAAGCTTCTGTACAAGTGGAAAAGGAAAGAGAAACAAGTATTTGTTGAGCTATTTTTATAAAGTGCTTTATATGCATTATCTCTTTTAATCCTCACAATAGCACTAAAAATTAGGCAGTTTTATTATCTCCATTCTACAGATGAGGAAGCTGTGGCTCAGTAGAAATTAGGTAACATTAATTTGAAGTGAAAAAATAAGTCTTTAAATACTATATCCTTCTATTATACCATAGTAGGATGATTCAGTGTTCAAGGCACATACAGATCAAGTTCTTAAGGCAGAAGATATCATCTAATACTTTCTACATTTTGTTTGCTTCTGTTAAACTTTAAAAGGAAAAAAAATTGGCATCTACTCTAAAATCAGTTAACTCTTTGTTTGGTTCTTTATACTTGAGTAGGCCCCATCTTCTTCTGGTACATTTCTATTTGGAGGCACTATAGTCCAATAAGGCATGATTCCCATTCCTGACCTGGGAATCAAAAGATAGAAACTCATAAAAGTAGTCATGTGTACTTGAAACCATGACTATGGCATTTATCTCACTATTCCTCGGTTTCTCATCTGCAAAATGATAAAGTTTGATTATGATAAAATAGGCCATGATGGACGTAATATACTCCACGTATAGGCCTTTCTTTTTTCTTTTTACAAGATTTTATTTATTTATTGAGAGAGAGAGAATGAGTGGTGGTGAGGGGCAAAAAGGGAGGGAGGGAAAGAGAGAGAGAGAGAGAAACAAGCTTTCTGCTCAGCAGGAAGCCTGACCTGGGGCTCAATCCCAAGACCCTGAGATCATGACCTGAGCCAAAGGCAGATGCTTGACCAACTGAGCCACCCAGGTGCCCCCACATATAGGCCTTTCTAATGTGTAACTTCAGGGTCCCTTCTCAGGCCCAAACCCACTCTCTGGCCAAAGGCCTCTGGGATTCAGTCTGCCTTTCCCTCTTTCCAAAAGTGCTGCTATCTCTTCTATCTCCTCGGGGTTCTCAATATTCTCCTTCCCCAATTCTGTAGAGTGGGAAACAATCTCAGTACTCCAGAAAACAATCACAAGAGTTCTTTTTATGCAGTCTTTTATATCATTACTAAACGAATCCTTCCCTTACAGGGAGTGACTATTAGATGGGCCAGAATCAAAAGAAAGCAAGGATTGTACAACTTTTTTCTTGTTATTAAGAACACCACTGAAGACTGCTCTAGCACCATATGTAATTCTCCATGGGAATAGTGGTCATTATAATAGAATTCTGTCTGCCTTATAATGCCTCAATTACTCAATTGTCAACTGTTGCCTCAATGCAAAGAACAATTTTGCCGATATATAGTCTAAGCATTTCATACCACAACCTGCATTACTGGCCTTTCCCCCACTCTGTTTATACCTTATGTTAATATCACAAGCTTCATTTCAAGGATATTGAGGCCACATCTCCATCTAACTTGCTGTTGCCATTCCTTTTTGATAATGCGTATCAAAATTTCCTTCTTCAGACTTACACAAGGGACTATCTGCAAATCTCTTCCCCTGGGTTTATTTTTTTTTCTTTAATTAATTTTATTGGTGTTCAATTTACCAACATACAGAATAACACCCAGTGCTCATCCCGTCAAGTGTACCCCTCAGTGCCCGTCACCCATTCACCCCCACCCCCCGCCCTCCTCCCCCTCCACCACCCCTAGTTCATTTCCCAGAGTTAGAAGTCTTTATGTTCTGACTCCCTTTCTGATATTTCTCACACATTTCTTCTCCCTTCCCTTATATTCCCTTTCACTATTATTCATATTCCCCAAATGAATGAGAACATACACTGTTTGTCCTTCTCCGGTTACTGTGGCCAAGTTCAAAAAGGGTGTTGCCTGAGTTCTCCTCTGGGATTTTGATGGGATCTTGTCTCACATTTAGATCTTTCATCTATTTTGAGTTTATCTTTGTGTATGGTGCAAGAGAGTGGTACAGTTTCATTCTTCTACATGTGGATGTCCAATTTTCCCAGCACCATTTATTGAAGAGACTGTCTTTCTTCCAGTGGATCGTCTTTCCTCCTTTATCGTATATTAGTTGACCATAAAGTTCAGGGTCCACTTCTGGGTTCTCTATTCTGTTCCATTGATCTATGTGTCTGTTTTTGTGCCAGTACCACACTGTCTTGATGACCACAGCTTTGTAGTACAACCTGAAATCTGGCATTGTGATGCCCCCAGAGATGGTTTTCTTTTTTAAAATTCCCCTGGCTATTCGGGGTCTTTTCTGATTCCACACAAATCTTAAAATAATTTGTTCTAAGTCTCTAAAGAAAGTCCATGGTATTTTGATAGGGATTGCATTATACGTGTAAATTGCCCTGGGTAACATTGACATTTTCACAATATTTATTCTGCCAATCCATGAGCATTTCCATCTCTTTGTGTCTTCCTCAATTTCTTTCAGAAGTGTTCTATAGTTTTTAGGGTATATTTTGAGACCCATTTGAATGGCAAATGGTTCTCCAACCTTTTATTTTCAGGTTGTAGGTGTCCTTCTGTCTAAAATGAGTCTCTTGTAGACAGCAAATAGATGGGTCCTGCTTTTTTATCCAGTCTGAAACCCTGCGCCTTTTGATGGGGTCATTAAGCCCATTCACGTTCAGAGTTACTATTGACAGATATGAGTTTAGTGTCATCATGATATCTATTTAGTCCTTGTTTTTGTGGATTGTTCCACTGAACTTCTTCTTAAAGGGGAATTTTAAGAGTCCCCCTTAAAATTTCTTGCAGAGCTGGTTTGGAGGTCACATATTCTTTCAGTTCCTGCCTGTCTTGGAAGCTCTTTATCTCTCCTTCCATTCTGAATGAGAGCCTTGCTGGATAAAGTATTCTTGGTTGCATGTTCTTCTCATTTAGGACCCTGAATATATCCTGCCAGCCCTTTCTGGCCTGCCACGTCTCTGTGGAGAGGTCTGCTGTTACCCTAATATTCCTCCCCATGAAAGTCAGGGACTTCTTGTCTCTTGCTGCTTTAAGGATCTTCTCTTTATCTTTGGAATTTGCAAGCTTCACTATTAAATGTCGAGGTGTTGAACGGTTTTTATTGATTTTGGGGGGGATCTCTCTATTTCCTGGATCTGAATGCCTGTTTCCCTTCCCAGATTGGGAAAGTTTTCAGCTAGGATTTGTTCAAATACATATTCTGGCCCTCTGGCCCTTTCGGCGCCCTCGGGAACCCCAATTAAGCGTAGGTTTTTCTTCCTTAGGTTGTCATTAATTTCCCTTAATCTGTCTTCATGGTCCCTTAATTGATTGTCTCTTTTTTCCTCAGTTTCCCTCTTTGCCATTAACTTGTCTTCTATGTCACTCACTCGTTCTTCCACCTCGTTAACCCTCGTCGTTAGGACTTCTAGTTTGGATTGCATCTCATTCAATTGATTTTTAATTTCTGCCTGATTGGATCTAAATTCTGCAGTCATGAAGTCTCGTGAGTCCTTAATGCTTTTTTCTAGAGCCACCAGTAGCTGTAGAATAGTGCTTCTGAATTGGCTTTCTGACATTGAATTGTAATCCAGATTTTGTAACTCTGTGGGAGAGAGGGCTGTTTCTGATTCTTTCTTTTGAGGTGAGGTTTTCCTTCTAGTCATTTTGCTCAGTGCAGAGTGGCCAAAAACAAGTTGTATTGGAACACGGGGGAGTATCACTGGTCCGTCTAGCTGGTCTTCTGGGGGAGGGGCCTGCTGTGCTGATTCTCAGGTGTTAGCACTTGGGGGAGCTGCTCTGCCCCTGCCTGCTGCCGGGCTCAGCGGGGGTTGTTTACCCCGTGGGGCCCCAGGAGGAACAGCCCCAGTGGCTATGGCAGCTCTGGAAGCCTGGATTCAGCCTCCGCTGGAACTACGGGGCTCTCTGTCCGCAGGGCCTGGAGGCTCCGGGGCGGGGCCGCTGATCTGCTCAGCTCGGGACAGGAGCGTCCTCGCTGTCCTGGGCCCTCCCGGCCTCTGCCTGTCCCAGGGGGAGGCCGGATCCTGGGCTGTGTCCCGGCGCCCTGTGCTCCGGGGCCTGCGCTGTTGGATTCGCGCTCCCGCCCCGCAGCCCCCTCCGCGGAGCCGCCGCCCGAGCCCCTCCGAGCTGCTCCGGCCCCGCCGTGCGCGCTGCAGCCCTTAGGGAGCTCGGCGCACTCTCCTGCGCTCGCAGGTGTCTGTTAGTGTCCCAGGGAGCCCGAGGGCATCCCCGCCCTCCTGGGTCCTGCTCCAACTCCCTGCGGGCCCCTTTCCGCCCGGGAAGGTTGGTGCAGCTCCTGCTTCTCCGGGACGGGGCTCTCCTGTCCTGGGGACACTCGCCGCGGCCCTAGCCAGGCTCCTCGTGGGGCCCCACCCCCTCGGAGGCCTTTTGTTTCTTTATTTCTTTTTCCCCGTCTTCCTACCTTGATAGAAGCGCGGACTCTTCTCACTGCAGCATTCCAGCTGGTCTCTCTTTACATCTCAGGCCGAATTCGTAAATTTTCAGGATGGTTTGAAGGTTATCTAGGTAATTTGGTGGGGACAGGTGATTTGGGGACCCTGCTCTTCCGCCATCTTGCCCCTCCCCCCTCTTCCCCTGGGTTTAGTTCCTGCTTTCTTCTCCTAAAATTCTCTTTGTTGTTCTTCTTGCACTCCTGCTTGACAATCCTGAGGCTCTTCCTAAAATGTATCCAAAGGTCTGTGAGAATGAAGCTTGACAAAAATAGATTTCAGTTAGATGTGCAAGCAGTAACTAGGAAGCTTCAGCAAATCTGTTGAATCCTGGCACTAATTTTGAGCAAACAAATTTACTGAGAGTCCACCCTTCCCAGATACCTTTCTATTTGAAGCTCAGTAAACTTACAACTAGCTCACCTCAACATTAACTGAAAAGGTGCAACAAGATTTCCAAAAGAAACATATTTATTTGACTAGCAGAGTTAAAGTGAAAGTAGTCTTTTTTTAAATAGGAAGATTGGTTCTTGCTGTACTTTGAATCCTACAGTTGGTCAATGACAGATTTTTCACATAATATCTCTTCCTTTATGTCTTTAAAAAAGCAGCTTTATAGGGTCCTTACGGGGCTCAGTTGGTTAAGCCTCTGCCTTCTGCCAAGGTCATGGTCCCAGGATCCTGGGATCTAGCTCTGCATAGGGCTCCCTGCTCAGCAGAGATCCTGCTTCTCCCTCTCCCTCTGCCCCTCCTCCCTGCTTGTGTTTCTCTCTCTCTCTCTCTCTCTCTCTCTCTCTCTCTCTCTCTCTCTCCCTCAAATAAATAAATCTTGTTTTTTTAAAAAAAAACAGACTCATAACAGGATCTATTTAGAGTGAAACTAGGGGCTTGAAGAATAATAGAACAAGAAAGAAAGCACAAGCAAGAAGGATGATATCTAAATTCCATCCTTCTGTTACTACTGCTAACTCTCCCAAAGAGGAAACTAGTTGAAAGCTGATACTTCAGTTGTTCTGAAGTAGTGAGACAAAAGTCAGAAGGGATATTCCCCAGGAAGAAAAGTTGTACATTGGCACCAATCAGCTAACTGAGAGTAACTCCACTGTGTGTACATTTCTGCCTGTGCAGATACCCCCTCTTTGGGGTCTATTTTATAGACCCAGCCTAATTTATAAACTTGATGACAAAAGGGTTGATTATCTGAGGTCAGCATAACACTGGGCAGTGGAAAAGCAAATACAGGGGATAGGTACAAGATGTTCTACACATACATAATAGTGTAATTTCTTTTGAGGAGATACAAGAATCAAATAGCAGGGATTTTTGGCTCTTTAGATTCTGCGGGAAAACAAAATGACCTTGGCATATAGAAAATAAGCTCCAGTTCTGAAGATTGAAGTTATTATGCGCTATGAGATTAAATTCTGCCCTGTGGGAACACATTTGTGTTCCGCAGTTAATTTGGTATTAACCTTTTCAGGGCTGCTGAGGAATTAACTTTTTTTTAATTTTTATTTATTTATGACAGTCACACAGATAGAGAGAGAGGCAGAGACACAAACAGAGGGAGAAGCAGGCTCCATGCACCGGGAGCCCGACGTGGGATTCGATCCCGGGTCTCCAGGATCGCACCCTGGGCCAAAGGCAGGCGCTAAACCGCTGCGCCACCCAGGGATCCCCTGCTGAGGAATTAATTGGTTCTTAACCTCTCTATCTGGGCTGGCTGCTCTAGAGGTTTCCATGTATTCCAAAGGAGCTTTGTACAGAGCAGCCAGCTGTGCAACTGGCTTATTTACCTATGCTTCTGGCTTAGATTCCTCTGAGTGTGAGAACTGGAAAAGGCACCCCTCCCAGAGAGCACACAAGCCCAGCCCAGCACAGCAGGACTTGGTGTGGGTGGGGTCCATCCAGTGCATCAAATATGACAGTCCAGAAAGGGGCTGAATTATGAAACCACCCCAGATCTACTTCCTCCTCCATTGTGTTTCTCTCTTCTTCAATCGCCCCTGTTTGTACAAACTATCACAGATGGGAGAAGTTGTGAAAATTCTAAAAACCCAAGAATTCAAGCTAGCACTGCTTCAGGAATTGTGGATGTTTTAGGAGGTGTACAACTTAGTTTAAAAAGGTATTTTTCAATATGTTATCAGTGGTTATTTCTGTAGAGTGAGATCACTGGAGATTTTTATTTTCTCTTTGTAGTTTCCTAAATTTTCTGTCAGGACCATGTATTACTTGTATAGATTTTTTAAACTTCTTTTTTAAAACAGTAAACCTCCTAGGTGAGTCATTTTTATTTCCCTCGTGCTCTATCTCCAAGCACTCTAGAACAGCCCAGAAAGTGTACAGAAAAACACCCTAGTGGGGAGTTTTCCACTTCCAGCATTATTGTTATTTAAGATCATGGAGATAAAGCAAAAGATGAAGATACAAACAGACTTTATCAGCAGGGTGCTGACAACAGAATAATTCACTCCACATGATATGGATTAATAGTTTGTGAAATGACTAATTACAGTGAGTGGCCAGTCATAGGAAGAAACAATGGGTAGTGAAGTATGAGTGAGAAACCATTACCATCCCTACAGCCAAGGGGTCAGAGGAAGTAATAGAGTTACCAGAGCCCAGTGAGGGCCAGAACAATGGAAGAGGAGCCCATAGGGTACTCCAGTTAAACAGAGACACAGCAGGGGAGGGGGCAAGATGTTGGAAGAGTAAGGTCCCCAAGTCACCTGTCCCCACCAACTTACCTAGATAAATTTCAAATCATCGTGAAAACCTACGAATTTGGTCTGAGATTTAAAGAGACAACAGCTGGAACGCTATACTAAGAAGAGTTTGCACTTCTATCAAGTACAAATTGTCTTTGGCCACTCTGCACTGAGCAAAATGACTAGAAGGAAAAACTCACCACAAAAGAAAGAATCAGAAATAGTCCTCACTTCCACAGAGTTAAAAAATTTGGATTACAATTCAATGTCAGAAAGCCAATTCAGAAGCACAATTATAAAGCTACTGGTGGCTCTGGAAATAAGCATAAAGCATTCAAGAGACTTCATGACTGCAGAATTTAGATCTTATCAGGCCTAAATTAAAAGTCAGTTAAATGAGATGCAATCCAAACTGGAGGTCCTAACGATGAGGGTTAATGAGGTAGAAGAATGAGAGTGACATAGAAGACAAGTTGATGGCAAGGAGGGAAACTGAGGAAAAAATAGAAAAACAATTAAAAAATCATGAGGATAGGTTAAGGGAAATAAATGACAGCCTCAGGAGGAAAAATCTACATTTAATTGGGGTTCCCAAGGGCGCTGAAAGGGACAGAGGTCCAGAAAGTGTATTTGAACAAATCATAGCTGAGAACTTCCCTAACTTGGGAAGGGAAACAGTATTCAGATCCAGGAGATAAAGAGATTCCCTGCCCCCCCAAAAAAATCAATAAAAACTGCTCAACACCTCAGCATTTAATAGTGAAACTTGCAAACTCCAAAGATAAAGAGAAGATCCTTAAAGAAGCAAGAGACAAGAAATCCCTAACCTTTATGGGGAGAAGCATTAGGATAACAGCAGACCTCTGCACAGAGACCTGGCAGGCCAGAAAGGGCTGGCAGGATATATTCAGCGTCCTAAACACAAGAACATGCAGTCAAGAATACTTTATCCAGCAAGGCTCTCATACAGAATAGAAGGTGAGATAAAGAGCTTCCAAGATAGGCAGAAACTGAAAGAATATGTGACCTCCAAACCAGCTCTGCAAGAAATATTAAGGGGGACCCTGTAAAAGAAAGAGGAAGTCCAAGGAAACAATCCACAAAAACAGGGACTGAATAGGTAACATTATGACACTAAATTCACATCTTTCAATAGTAACTCTGAATGTAAATGGGCCGAAAGACCCCATCAAAAGGTGCAGGGTTTCAGACTGGATAAAAAAGCAAGACCCATCTATTAGCTGTCTAAAAGAGACTCATTTTAGACAGAAGGACACCTACAGCCTGAAAATAAAAGGTTAGAGAACCATTTACCATTCAAATGGTCCAAAAAAGAAAGCAGGGGTAGCCATCCTTATATCAGATAAATTAAAGTTTATCCCAAAGACTGTAGTAAGAGATGAAGAGGGACACTATATCCTATTTAAAGGATCTATCCAACAAGAGGACCTAACAATCATGAATATTTATGCCCCGAATGTGGGAGCGGCCAAGTATATCAATCAATTAATAACCAAAGTTAAGACATACTTAGATAATAATACACTTATACTTGGTGACTTCAATCTAGCCCAACATCTCCAAAGAAATGAGAGCTTTAAATGATACACTGGACCAGATGGATTTCACAGATATCTACAGAACTTTACATCCAAACTCAACTGAATACACATTCTTCTCAAGTTCACATGGAACTTTCTCCAGAATAGACCACATACTGGGTCAAAAATCAGGTCTTAACTGATACCAAAAGATTGGGATCATCCCCTGCATATTCTCAGACCATAATGCCTTGAAATTAGAACTAAATCACAACAAGAAGTTTGGAAGGACTTCAAACAGGTGGAGATTAAGGACCATTCTGCTAAAAGATGAAAGGGTCAACCAGGAAATTAAGGAAGAATTAAAAAGATTCATGGAAACTAATGAGAATGAAGATACAACCGTTCAAAATCTTTGGGATGCAGCAAAAGCAGTCCTAAGGGGGAAATACATCGCAGTACAAGCATCTATTCAAAAACTGGAAAGAACTCAAATACAAAAGCTAATCTTACATTTAAAGGAGCTAGAGAAAAACCAGCAAATAGATCCTACACCAAGCAGAAGAAGAGAGTTAATTTAAATTCTAGCAGGACTCAATGAAATCGAGACCAGAACTGTGGAACAGATCAACAAAACCAGGAGTTTGTTCTTTGAAAGAATTAATAAGATAGATAAACCATTAGCCAGCCTTATTAAAAAGAAGAGAGAGAAGACTCAAATTAACAAAATCATGAATGAGAAGGAGAGATCACTACCAACACCAAGGAAATACAAACGATTTTAAAAATATATTATGAACAGCTATACGCCAATAAATTAGGCAATCTAGAAGAAATGGATGCATTCCTGGAAAGCCACAAACTACCAAAACTGGAACAGGAAGAAATAGACAACCTGAACAGGCCAATAACCAGGGAGGAAATTGAAGCAGTCATCAAAAACCTCCCAAGACACAAGAGTCCAGGGCCAGATGGCTTTGCAGGGGAATTCTATCAAACGTTTAAAGAAGAAACCATACCTACTCTACTAAAGCTGTTTGGAAAGATAGAAAGAGATGGAGTACTTCCAAATTCGGTCTATGAGGCCGCATCACCTTAATTCCAAAACCAGACAAGACCCCACCGAAAAGAATCCAGACCAATATCCCTGATGAACATGGATGCAAAAAATCTCAACAACATACTAGCCAATAGGATCCAACAATACATTAAGAAAATTATTCACCATGACCAAGTAGGATTTATCCCTGGGACACAAGGATGGTTCAACACTCGTAAAACAATCAATGTGATTCATCATATCAGCAAGAGAAAAACCAAGAACCATATGATCCTCTCATTAGATGCAGAGAAAGCATTTGACAAAATACAGCATCCATTCCTGATCAAAACTCTTCAGAGTGTAGGGATAGAGGGAACTTTCCTCAACATCTTAAAAGCCATCTATGAAAGCCCACAGCAAATATCATTCTCAATGGGGAAGCACTGGGAGCCTTTCCCCTAAGATCAGGAACAAGACAGGGATGTCCACTCTCACCACTGCTATTCAACATAGTATTGGAAGTCCTAGCCTCCTCAATCAGACAACAAAAAGACATTAAAGGCATTCAAATTGGCAAAGAAGAAGTCAAACTCTCCCTCTTCACCGATGACATAATACTCTACTTAGAAAACCCAAAAGCCTCCACCCCAAGATTGCTAGAGCTCATACAGCAATTTGGCAGTGTGGCAGGATACAAAATCAATGCCCAGAAATCAGTGGCATTTCTATACACTAACAATGAGACTGAAGAAAGAGAAATGAAGGAGTCAATCCCATTTACAATTGCACCCAAAAGCATAAGATACCTAGGAATAAACCTAACCAAAGAGGTCAAGGATCTATACCCTAAAAACTATAGAACACTTCTGAAAGAAATTGAGGAAGACACAAAGAGATGGGAAAATATTCCATGCTCATGGATTAGAAGAATTAATATTGTGAAAATGTCAATGTTACCCAGGGCAATTTACACGTTTAATGCAATCCCTATCAAAATACCATGGACATTCTTCAGAGAGTTAGAACAAATCATTTTAAGATTTGTGTGGAATCATAAAAGACCCTGAATAGCCAGGGGAATTTTAAAAAAGAAAACCATATCTGGGGGCATCACAATGCCAGATTTCAGGTTGTACTACAAAGCTGTGGTCATCAAGACAGTGTGGTACTGGCACAAAAAACAGACACATAGATCAATGGAACAGAATAGAGAATCCAGAAGTGGACCTTGAACTTTATGGTCAACTAATATTCGATAAAGGAGGAAAACTATCCATTGGAAGAAAGACAGTCTCTTCAATAAATGGTGCTGGGAAAATTGGACATCCACATGCAGAAGAATGAAACTAGACCACTCTCTTGCACCATACACAAAGATAAACTCAAAATGGATGAAAGATCCAAATGTGAGACAAGATTCCATCAAAATCCTGGCGTAGAACACAGGCAACACCCTTTTTGAACTCGGCCACAGTAACTTGTTGCAAGATACATCCACGAAGGCAAAAGAAACAAAAGCAAAAATGAACTATTGGGACTTCATCAAGAGAAGAAGCTTTTGCACAGCAAAGGATATAGTCAACAAAACTAAAAGACAACCTACAGAATGGGAGAAGATATTTGAAAATGACCTATCAGATAAAGGGCTAGTTTCCAAGATCTATAAAGAACGTATTAAACTCAACAGCAAAGAGACAAACAATCCAATCATGAAATGGGCAAAAGACATGAAGAGAAATCTCACAGAGGAAGACATAGACATGGCCAACATGCACATGAGAAAATGCTCTGCATCACTTGCCATCAGGGAAATACAAATCAAAACCACAATGAGATACCACCTCACACCAGTGAGAATGGGGAAAATTAACAAGGTAGGAAACCACAAATGTTGGAGAGGATGCGGAGAAAAGGGAACCCTCTTGCACTGTTGGTGGGAATGTGAATTGCTGCAGCCACTCTGGAAAACTGTGTGGAGGTTTCTCAAAGAGTTAAAAAATAGACCTGCCCTACAACCAAGCAATTGCACTGTTGGGGATTTACCCCAAAGATCCAGGTGCAATGAAATGCCGGGACACCTGCACCCCGATGTTTATAGCAGCAATGTCCACTATAGCCAAACTGTGGACGGAGCCTCGGTGTCCACAGAAAGATGAATGGATAAAGAAGATGTGGTTTATGTATACAATGGAATATTACTCAGCCATTAGAAACGACAAATACCCACCATTTGCTTCAACGTGGATGGAACTGGAGGGTATTATGCTGAGTGAAGTAAGTCAATCAGAGAAGGACAAACATTATATGTTCTCATTCATTTGGGGAATATAAATAATAGTGAAAGGGAATATAAGGGAAGGGAGAAGAAATGTGTGGGAAATATCAGAAAGGGAGACAGAACATAAAGACTCCTAACTCTGGGAAATGAACTAGGGGTGATGGAATGGGAGGAGGGCGGGGGGTGGGGGTGAATGGGTGAGGGGCACTGAGGGGGGCACTTGACGGGATGAGTTCTGGGTGTTATTCTGTATGTTGGTAAATTGAACAACAATAAAAAATAAATTTATTATTAAAAAATAAGAATAAAAAATAAATAAATAAAATCTTTAAAAAAACAAAATAACTACTCAGAGGGGATCCCTGGGTGGCTCAGTGGTTTAGCACCTGCCTTTGGCCCAGGGCACGATCCTGGAGTTCCGGGATCGAGTCCCACATCAGGCTCCCGGCATGGAGCCTGCTTCTCCCTCCTCCTGTGTCTCTGCCTCTCTCTCTCTCTCTCTCTCTCTCTCTCTGTCTATAATAAATAAATAAATAAATAAATAAATAAATAAATAAATAAATAAATAAATAAATATTTGAACACCAATAAAAAATAAATTTATTATTAAACAAAAGAATCCCTCAATTTCTTTCAGAAGTGTTCTGTAGTTTTTAGGGTATATTTTGAGAACCATTTGAATGGTAAATGGTTCTCCAACCTTTTATTTTCAGGTTGTAGGTGTCCTTCTGTCTAAAATGAGAAATTGAGGAAGACACAAAGAGATGGAAAAATATTCCATGCTCATGGATTGGCAGAATTAATATTGTGAAAATGTCAATGTTACCCAGGGCAATTTACACGTATAATGCAATCCCTATCAAAATACCATGGACTTTCTTCAGAGACTTAGAACAAATTATTTTAAGATTTGTGTGGAATCAGAAAAGACCCCAAACAGCCAGGGGAATTTTAAAAAAAAGAAAACCATATCTGGGGGCATCGCAATGCCAGATTTCAGGTTGTACTACAAAGCTGTGTTCATCAAGGCAGTGTGGTACTGGCACAAAAACAGACATATAGATCAATGGAACAGAACAGAGAACCCAGAAGTGGACCCTGAACTTTATGCTCAACTAATTATGCGATAAAGGAGGAAAGACGATCCCCTGGAAGAAAGACAGTCTCTTCAATAAATGGTGCTGGGAAAATTGGACATCCACATGCAGAAGAATGAAACTGGACCACTCTCTTGCACCATACACAAAGATAAACTCAAAATAGATGAAAGATCTAAATGTGAGACAAGATTCCATCAAAATCCCAGAGGAGAACTCAGGCAACACCCTTTTTGAACTTGGCCACAGTAACCGGAGAAGGACAAACGGTGTATGTTCTCATTCATTTGGGGAATATGAATAATAGCGAAAGGGAATATAAGGGAAGGGAGAAGAAATGTGTGAGAAATATCAGAAAGGGAGACAGAACATAAAGACTTCTAACTCTGGGAAATGAACTAGGGGTGGTGGAGGGGGAGGAGGGTGGGGGGTGGGGGTGAATGGGTGACGGGCACTGGGGGGTACACTTGACGGGATGAGCACTGGGTGTTATTCTGTATGTTGGTAAATTGAACACCAATAAAAATTAATTTATAATAAAAAAAAAATAAAAATAAAAAAAAAAAAACAAAAGAATCCCAAAAGGAGCCAATAAATAAATAAATAAATAAATAAATAAATAAATAAATAAATCTTTTTAAAAATCAGAAAAAAATTACTGGTAAAGGTAATTATAGAATTATAAAAGATAGTATAATTGCCTATTTCTTCTCCTTTATTTCTTATTTAAAAAGCAATTAAATAAAACAATTTGTATATAATATTATTAAGTCTATTACATACAGTTATGTAATATGTATGACAACAACAGCATACAGGAGTGGGTGGGAGCTGTTTTGGAGTTATGAAGTGACATACAATTATAACTCAAATCCACAGAAACAAGTGAAGACAATGAGAAATGATACATGAGAAGGTTAATATCACAAATTCTATACATGAATACTTGCTCTCTTTTCTTGGCTTCTTTAATAGGTACGAAATCATATAAAATAGTTATTATAATAATGTACTGTTGGTTTGTAACATAAGCATAATATTATAACAATAATGGCATAAAAAGGGAAAGAGGAAATAGAGCTATACAAGGCTAATGTTTCCATACTCACTTGAATTGTTAGTATAAGTTTGAAATAGATTATAATAAGTTGAAATGTATATGGTATGTCCTAGTGTAACCACTGAAAAAAATACAAAAATATAATATAAAGTAAATATATATAAATATTATATAAATATAAAGTAAATGTATATAAATATCATATAAACATAAAAACGAATATAAAGAAAAATCATTAAATAATTAAAATGTTACATTAAAAATATTCATATAATGCAAAACAAAGCAATAAAAGTGAAAAATAAAAAATACATAAGACTTGAAGACAAAATTTCAAATGAGTACAAATCCAACAATACCAATAATAACATTGTGAATAAATTAAACAATCTAATTAAAAGGCAGAGCTTGTCAGACTGGATTAAAAAATAGGTCCAACTACATGCTGTGCACTAAGGCATACTTTAAATACAAAGATACACAAATAGCCTGAAAGGGAAAGGATGGAAAAAGGTATATCATGCAAACAGCAACCACAAGGAAGTTGGAGTGGCTAATGTCAGAAAATATGAGTTTAAAACAAAAAAGTTACTAGAGATAAAAATTTTATAATGACAAAAGAATCTATCAGAAGATGTAACAATTATAAACATATAGGTTTAATAAATGAGGTTCCAAAATAAATGAAGCAAAAACAGAAAAATGAAAGGAGAAATATGCAATTCATCAACAGAATTGCAGCATTCAATACCCCACCACAAATAATGGACTTTAGACTTTCTAAACATAGATAATGTATAATAGTTGGAGACTACAATACCCCACTTTCAATAATGGATAGAATAACTAGACAGAAGATCACCAAGGAAACATAAGATTTGAACAACACTATAAATCAAATAGACCTACCAGATACCTATATAACACTCCACCCAACTATAGAAGAACATATTATTTTTATGTGCACACAGGACGTTTAGTAGAATATACCATATACTAGGCCATAAAACAAGCCTCAATTCATTTAAAAGGATTCAAATCACACAAAGTATATTCTCCTATAAAAATGAAGTGAAATAATGAATCAATAAAAGAACAAATGTGGGAATTCCACAAATATGTGGAAATTAAATAATAAATCCCTAAATAAATGATGAATGAAAGAAGAAATTATAAGAGAAATTAGAAAATATGTTGATTTGAACAAAATGAAGACACATTATATCAAAACTGGTGACATACAGCTAAAAGAGTGCTTAGAGAGAAATTTGTAGTGTAAATGTCTACCTGAAAAAAATAAGAAAAACCTCAAATCAATATTGTAACTATCCATCTTAAGACACTGGATAAAAAACCCTAAACCAAAAACAAATAGAAGGAAAAAATAATAAAGATTAGAGTAAGAAAAAATGAAATAGAAAATATAAAAACAATATAGAAAATCAATGAAACCAAGTCAGTTTTTTAAATTTTTTTAAAGATTTTATTTATTTACTCATGAGACACACACAGAGAGAGAGAGAGAGAGAGAGAGAGAGAGAGAGAGAGAGAGAGGCAGAGACACAGGCAGAGGGAGTAGACTCCATGCAGGGAGCCTGACGTGGGACTTGATCCCAGGTCTCCAGGATCAGGCTGAAGTTGGCACTAAACCACTGAGCCACCCATGCTGCCGCCCCAAGTCAGTTTTTAGAGAAGATCAATAAAATTGACACTTGTTGAATTAAAGTGACAAGGCAAAAAAATGAAAAGATTCAAATTACTAAAATCAGAAATTATGGATTTGAAATCAATGCTAATCTTACAAGAAGTAAAAAGAATCATAAGAGAATATTATGAATAACTGTGTGCCAAAAATTCTATAACCTAGATGAAATGAATAAATTTCTAGGAAAACACAACTACCAAAACTATCTCAAGAATATTTATAAAATCTGAATAGACCTAGCACAAAAAAATACATTGAATCAGTAATCCAAAAACTACCCCCCCACACACCCCGAACACATGCACACACAAAAACCCAAGTCCAGATAGCTTTCCTGGTGAATCATCAAATACTTAAAGAAGAATTGGTATAACTTATTCACAAACTGTTCCAAAAAATTGTTCCAAAAAATGAGAGAAAACACTTTCCAACTCACATTGAGACCAGTATTATTATTTTTTTTAAAGATTTATTTATTTATGAGAGACAGAGGCAGAGACACAGGCAGAGGGAGAAGCAGACTCCTCACAGGGAACCCGATGCGGGACGGATCCCAGGACCCTGGGATCACAACCTGAGCCGGAGGCAGCGGCTTGACCGCTGAGCCACCCAGGTGTCCCAGACCAGTATTATTCTGATACCAAGGCCAAGCAACCACATCACATAAAAAATTATACACCAATATTCTTTTTTTTTATGATAGTCACAGAGAGAGAGAGGCAGAGACATAGGCAGAGGGAGAAGCAGGCTCCATGCACCGGGAGCCCGACGTGGGATTCGATCCCGGGTCTCCAGGATCGCGCCCTGGGCCAAAGGCAGGCGCCAAACCGCTGCGCCACCCAGGGATCCCTATACACCAGTATTCTTAATGAATATACATGCAAGACTCCTCAACAAAATACTAGCACACTGAATCCAGCTAGGTATAAAAAGAATTATACTCTATGACCAAGTAGACTTTTATCCCAGGAGTGCAATTAGTTTGATAGCTGACAATCAATATAACACAAAATATCAATAGAATTAAGGTAAAAAAAAAAACTACATAATCAGCACATCTGATGCAAAAAAAAGCATGTGACAAAATTTAATCAGCCTTTCATGATAAAAATACTCAACAAACTAAGAGTAGAAGGTAACTTCGTCAGCCTGATAAAGAACATCTATGAAAACCCCACAGCTAACATCATACTTAATGGCAAAAGACTGCTTTCCTCTAAAATAAGGAACAAAACAAGAATGTTGCTCTTATCATTTCTACTCGACATTTACTGAAGGTTCTCATCAGGGCTATTAAGATAGACAAAGAAGCAAAAGTCATACAATTTGATTCTGAAGAAACAAAACATTCTATTTGTAGATGGCATAACCTTGTATATAAAAAAACTAAGTAATACACACATACACACACACGCACACACAAAACTATTAGAGCTAACAAATGAGTTCAACAAGGTTTAAGGATACAAAAGTAATATACAAAAATTCAATTTTATTTATGTAAAACAATTGGATTTTTGTAAATCCCAAAATCAATTGTATTTCTACAATGAACAATATGAAAATAAAAATAAGAAAACATTTCTGTTTATGAAAACAACCAAAAGAATAAAATATCAATGGATAAATTTAACAAAACTCCTCTCTGAAAAATATAAAACATTGTTAAAGGAAATTAAAGAAGATCTAAATAAATGAAAAGATATCTGTAGTAAGTAGAATAATGGACTACAAGGATGTCCACATCTTAATCTCCAAATCCTGAGAATATATTACCTTACATAGAAAAAGGGACTTTACAGATGCGATTAAAGGTCTTGAGTTGAGAAGATTATCTTGGATATCTGGGTGGGCCTAATGTAACAGAAGTTTCTTTATAAGAGGGAGGGAAAAGTATGAGTTAGAAGCATTAAAAGCATGCTGCACTGCTGACTTTCAAGACTGAGTAAGGGTCATGAGCCATGTGGAATGGAGGTGGCTTCTAGAAGCTGGAAAAAGCAAGGAAATATACTCCCCATAGTTGACATATTGATTTTTACTCAGTGAAACAAACCCATTTCAAACTTATGAACTGCAGAACTATAAGATAGTAAGTTTGTGCTGTTTTGTGCTGCAAATTTGTGTAAATTTGTTACACCAACAGTAGGAAACCAATGTTAACAACCCATGTTCACAGAATCAGAAGACAACATTGTTAGTATGGCAACATATCCCAAATTGATTCTCAAATTCAATTCAATTCCTATCAAAATTCTAGCTGCTTTCTTTGAAGAAACTGACATGATGATTTTAAATTCATATAAAAATTCAAGGAACTCAGAATAGATTAATTTTCGAAAGGAAGAACAAAATTGAAGGACTCATATTTTCTGATTTTAAAACTCATTACAAACCTATAGAATCAAGACACTATTGTATTGGCATAAAGACAGACATATAGACCAGTGGATGTCAAGGAAATGTAATAGGAAAAGAATAGACATTTTAATCAATAATACTGGTACAATGGATATCCACATGCTTTCTGTATAGATACATGTTTTTGTGATTTGTCCCTCATAACTGACCACCTGGTTCTACATATACACCAGCAGGCTAAAGAATGTTGCTTGTGAGACTCATGCTGTGTGAATAACTTTGGGAGCCTAATTCTTTAAAATTTATTATCTGGCCTCAGGTTAAAATTGGCCCTTCTGTTCTGGACACCAAGAGCTATATAAATCTTGTCTCTCACATCTCCTCCTACTCCTCCTACTCCTACTCCTCCTACTCTGGGCTGGCTCCCCAAGAATGGAATCTGAGAGAGGAGGCAGACACACATCTCCCAGGCTCCTTGAAACTATAAACACATGATAACATGGAAATGCAGCTCACTCTAAACTGCACATAGTCAAACAAATGTTTAATTTCAAACCCTATTACTTGCCCTCTAAATATGGCTATAAATATGGCTCTTATGTGAATGATTAGTTGGAAGTATCACCTGAGGGGAGGATGTTCCTCCTAGCCCTCTCAATTGGGACTCCAGCCTGGCTGTTTCCTCAGGGCTTCCCCAGCTGATGAAGTTGAATGTTGTAAATACCCAATTTGATGTAACTTTGCCTTATTCTCATTTACAGCTTACTATTACCTTCATCTTTGTATAGATTCCTTTCCTCTTCCGTTTCTATTAGGTTTCTGTAATAATAAAGTTTTCTTTCCTTTTTGAAACTGAAACACAGCTGTTGTGAATCTTTTGTGCAGAACACATGCAAAACAATGAAGGTAGACTCCCTACCTCACACTATTTATAAAAATTAACTCAAAATGAGGGAGAAGGAAGATGGTGGCAGAGTAGGACCCTATGCTCATCTTGCCCCATGAACACAACTTGATAACTATCAAATCATCCTTAAAAAATCATCCTAAATACCTATGAACCTGAAGACTGACAGAACAAACTCCACAACTAAAGGGATAGACGAAGCCAAATTGAACCATGTAGCAAGTATGGGGACATAATTTAGGGAGAAAGAAATCACAGATGCTATGGAGGGGAGAGAGTCCTGATTGCATAGTAGGGCTAGAGAGAAAAGCACACAAGAGAATGAACAAGGAGAACATTTCCCCAAAGCCATTGGCTTAGAAAACAAGAGAAGCTGAATTTCATGAGTTCTTGCAACCAGTGGGACTTAAAGCTTAGAGTTTTAAGTGTCAGTGGCTTGGCTTTGATACAGCCTGGAGGGCACTGTGCTGTTCCTAGAGAAAAGGAAGGCAAACAATTGAGGGCAGACAGTATGGAAACAGTGATCTAAAGACTGGGGCACACCATAGGAAGACTATTCCCTCTTCTTGGAGTGCATCAAGGAGAGGCAGCATTCATGGAGACATCTCTGCAAAAACAAAGGAGCTGGTTGGTACCATTTCCCTCCTGAGCATCTCAGCATAAACATAGAGTCTCCTACAGGAAGCAGTACAGCACCAACACAGAATAACTAACTTGCATACGATGAACCCAAACCCCCAGTGCTCTGGCAGGACTGCCCTTCTCAGTGAAGCTTACCTCAACCCCAGCATGATAGACCCCTCTTCCAGAAGACCAGCACAAACCTCTGCCCACCACACCTCACCCAACCAGAGAGTTCTACAGGGCCTAAGTTCTGGTAGAGGTGGTGTAATGTCTCATTTCATAAGCAGACCAGAAAAAAACTTAGTTAAAACTCACCAGGGACCAAATACTGTCCATAATAGGCAAGGAGAGCCTCTGCAGATGACTGGCCTGAAGGACAGAGCAGCCAAAACACAACAGCAGAGAGCACACAGCACACACCAGAGACACTTCCTGAAGCGTCAGGCCCTGAACACTATGTGACCTCTTCATAAGGCCATTATTTTCAAGAGCAGGAGAAAAACTAGGGTTACTAACACAGAGAAGGCAGAGATTTATACAAAATGCCAAGATGGAGGAATTTATCTCCAATGAAAGAACAAGATAAGGCTATAGCCAGAGATCTAAGTGAAACAGATATAAGTAACATGCTTTATAGAGAATTTAAAACAACAATCATAAGGATACCCACTGGGCTTCAGAAAAGAATAAAAGACATCAGTGAGACCCTTACCATAGGATAAAGGAGTTAAAAAAGAATCAATGAGAGTTAAAGAAAGCAATAAACAAGATTGGAAGCAGGATTGATGCAATGAACAGCAGGCTGGAATAAGCAGCAGAACAAATTAGTGACCTAAAGAACAAACTAATGGAAATTAATGAAGCTATACAAAAGAGAGAAGAAAGAATTATGCAGCATGAGAGTGGACCTAGGAACTCAGGGACTCCCATTAAATGTAATAGTATTCTTGTTATAGGAGTTCCAGATGAAGAAGAGAGAGAAAAGGGGGAAGAATAATTACTTGAAGAAAAAATAGCTGAAAACTTCTACTTGAGGAATGAAACAGACATCCAGATCCAGGAAGCAAGGAGAACTCCTGTCAAAATCAACAATAGCAGGGGTGCCTGAATGGCTCAGTTGGTTAAGCATCTGTCTTCAGCTCAGGTCATGTTCTCAGAGTCCTGGGACCAAGTCCCACATCAGGCTCCCTGCTCAGTAAGGAGTCTACTTCTCCCTCTCCACCTGCCCCTCCCCCACTCATGTACTCCCTCTCTATCTCACTGTCAAATAAATAAATAAAATCTTTTTAAAAAATCAACAAAAGCAGGCCCACACCAAGACACATTGCAATTGAATTTGTAAAATATAGTGATACAGAAAAAATATTAAAAATAACAAGACAAAAGAAGGTCTTAATTACCAGGAAAGACCCATAAAGCTAACTGCAGATTACCCAACAGACCTGGCAAAGAAGAAGAGAGTGGCATGATATATTCAATGTGCTGAATTGGAAAAATCTGCAGCCAAGAATACTCTATCCAGCAAGGCTAACATTAAGAATAGAAGGAGAGATAAAGAGTTTCCCAGACAAAAACTAAAGGAGTTTTTTTTATCACTACATCAGCTCTGAAAGAAATGTTTGTTTTTTTAATTTATTTTTATTTATGATAGTCACAGAGAGAGAGGCAGAGACACAGGCAGAGAGAGAAGCAGGCTCCGTGCACCAGGAGCCCAATGTGGGATTCGATCCCAGGTCTCCAGGATCGCGCCCTGGGCCAAAGGCAGGCGCCAAACCGCTGCGCCACCCAGGGATCCCGAAAGAAATGTTAAAAGGAACTCTTTAAGCGGAAAGGAGACCAAAAGTGACAAAGAAAGAGTCAGAGAAAATCTCCAGAAAAAATGACGAAACAAGTAATGAAATGGTACTAAATTCATATCTATCAATAATCACTCTGAATGTAAATGGACAAAATGCTCCAATCAAAAGACATAGGGTGTCAAAATGGATAAGAAAAACCATGACCTATCTATATGCTGCCTATAATAGAATCATTGTAGACCTGAAGACACCTGAAGATTGAAAGTGAAGGAATGGAGAAATATTTATCACATAAATGAATGTCAAAAGAAAGCCAGAGGGATCCCTGGGTGGCCAGCGGTTTGGCGCCTGCCTTTGGCCCGGGGCGCGATCCTGGAGACCTGGGATAGAGTCCCACGTCGGGCTCCCGGTGCATGGAGCCTGCTTCTCCCTCTGCCTGTGTCTCTGCCTCTCTCTCTGTGTATGACTATCGTAAATAAATAAAAAAAATTAAAAAAAAGAAAGCCAGAGTAGCAGTACTTATATTAGAAAAACTAGACTTTAAAACAAAGACTATAACAAAAGATGAAGAATGGCACTATATAATCATAAAGGGGACAGTCAAACAAGAAGATAAAACAATTATAAATAGTCATGCACCCAACATGAGAGCGCCCAATATATGAAACAATTAGTAACAAACATAAAGGAACTCATTGATGATAATACAATAATAGTAAGAGACTTTAACACCTCCAATTACATTAATGACAGATCACTCAAACAGAAAATCAACAAAGACACAGTGGCTTTGAATGACACACTGGACGCAATGGATTTAACAAATATATTCAGAACATTTCATCCTAAAATATAGAATACATGTTACTTTCAAGTGCACATGGAACATTCTCCAGAAGAGATCACATATTAGCCCACAAAAAGGGATTCAACAGGGATGCCTGGGTGGCTTAGTGGTAGAGCATCTGCCTTCAGCTCAGAGTGTGATCCCAGAGTCCTGGGATCAAGCCCTACATCAGGCTCTCCACAGGGAGCCTGCTTTTCTTCTGCCTATGTCTCTGCCTCTCTCTGTGTGTCTCTCATGAATAAATAAATAAAATCTTTAACAAAAGGACTCAAAAAATTAAAAAAGATTGAAGTCATATCACTAATCTTTTCTGACCACAACATTATGAAACTAGAAGTCAATCACAGGAAAAAAATCTAGGAATACCACAAATATACGGAGGTGTGGGGCCATCTGAGCAAGCAGTGAGGTCTCCAATGTGATGACATGTCCCTGGGGTGTTATCCCTGGTGTAGGAGGCACAGGAATCTCCAGATGTGAACTCCTAGGCTAGGGTGATATCATGTGAGATGGTGTCCTCTCCAGCAATGAGTCCATATTATTTGGGGGTGAGGTCCCCTGGAGTGGTGCCCACCAAGGGGCAAGTAATGTTCCCATGTGGTTATACAGTTGGGGTATTGGTCAAGAGCTGGGGACAGGCTAGCCTGATGCAACTTGGAGGCTTCCTTGAGAACTGAGCTTCATATCTGATGCCTGTTGCTAGTGGAATAAACTGTTTAAAACTCCCTGGGGCCATCAGGGGCATTCAGCAACAGAATGAGTGGCTTCCCTTTTATCCCCTGAATAGTTAACACATAAAGAGTCAAAACACATAAAGAGGGGCACCTGTGTGGCTCAGTGGGTTGTCTGCCTTCAGCTCAGGTCATGATACCAGAGTCCCAGGATCAAGCCCTGCACTGGGCTCCCTGCTCAGTGGGGAGTCTGCTTCTCTTTCTGCTCCTCACACCTTGCTCCTGCTCTCTCTCTCTCTCCCAAAAAAATAAAATCTTTAAAAATTATTTCTCAAAACACATAAGGATTCTAGGCCTATTTATATCCCAGACTAAGAAAGATCTCACAGAAGCTATTTAAGCATTCCTGGGATCAACCCATGAGGACGATGGACAAATCACGGAAGCACAGTTTCTGTAACGAGATGGGTTTTATGTATGGGCAATTGTAGATCCAGTTACTTTGTAGAATACTGATGTACAGAAATTGGGAGGGGTGAGGTAAGTGTCATCTAGACATCACTTCCAGAAAGTCAATTGCCTGTAAAGGGATTTGATCCCTTTGTTGCCTAGTCTCAGTGGCATGATGCCCTGAGCCCTTCCAACAAAACTCTCCAACATTCCTCTCTTTTCTACCCTGTGGTGCAATTGCAGGCTTCAAACATACTGTTCTAGTATTATATCCATGTGATGGTTAGGCCCAAGGGCTCTACCAATAACTCTTCATCTTCTTAATACTGCATCCCTTGACTGTGCATTTTGCAGGGCCTTGGTCCTTATGGCAGTGGATAGTTAGCTTCTGTGAAGGACACACACACTCTTAAAACTGCCCCCCATGCATGCTTTGTGAAGTGGCCCTGGCCACCCCTTGTCTCCACAGTGACTATGCATCCCTTGTGGAAGAGGACCAACATGTACAACTTGTGGGCACCCCACGCCCATCTGCACACGTTACAGAGCAGCCTCAGCCAGCACACTCTTAGGAGTGGTTACATGTCCCCTGCCAAAGAGGACTAGTGTTACCTTGTTAAAAGTGTAAGCCCCACCCACTACTTGGAAGAGCAAGAGATATAGCTGACCTTCATAACACAGAGAAACAGACCTAGACAAAAGGAGGAGACAGAGAAATATGTCCCAAATGAAAAAATAATACAAAATCACAGTAAGAAATCTAAATGAAACAAAGATAAGTAACATGTCTGATAGAAAATTTAAACTAATGATCATAAAGATATTCACTGAACTGGATAAAAGACTAGAGAACACTGAGACCCTTACCATAGAGATTAAAAAGGCCAATCAGAGATGAAGAACACAATGATTGAAGTTAAAAATACACTAGACAAAATAAATAGCAAGATAGAAGGAGCAAAGACTAAATCAGTGACCTGGAAGACAGAGTGATGGAAAGTAATCAAGCTGAGGCAAGAGAAAAAATTATGCAAAATGAGAATAAACATAGGGAACTCAGTGACTGCATCAAGTGTAATAACATTCATATTATACTGGTCCCAGAAGAAGAACAGAGAGAAAAGGGGGTAGAAAATGTATTTGAAGAAATAATAGCAGGGAAGGAAACAAATATTCAGATCCAGGGGCACAGGGATCCCCTCAACATAATCAACCCAAGGATGTCCACACCAAGACACATAGTAATTAAAATGGCAACAACAGTGGTAAAGAAATAATTTTAACAGCAGCAATAGAAAATAAAATAGTTACATACAAGGGAAATTCCATAAGACTATCAGATTTTTCAACAGAAATTTTGCAGGCCAGAAAAGAGTAATATGATATATTCAAAGTACTTAAAAGGAATAAGCTTCAGCCAAGAATACACTACCCAGCAAGTCTATCATTCATAATAGAAGGAGAGATAAAGAGTTTTCCACACAAACAAAAGCTAAAGAAGTTCATGACCATTAAACAAGCCCTACAAGAAATGTTAAAGGGGACTCTTCGAGTGGAAAGGAAAAACCATAAGTAATAGTATGATAAGTAAGAAGCACAAAATCAGTAAAAATAAGTACATCTGTAAAAAATCAGTCAAGGGACTCACAAAATAAAAGGATGCAAAGTATGACACCATATAGCTAAAACATGGGCAGGAAAGGAGTAAAGAATGAGTTCAAACTTAAATGACCATCAATCTAAGATAGACTGATATATGCAGAAGGTATTATACACACACCTAATGGTAACCACAAATCAAAAAGCAATAATAGATATGTAAAAAATAAAGAGAAAGGAAGCCAAGTATATCAGTAAAGAAAGCCAACTATGGTGAAAGATGAGAGCAAGGGAAGAAAGAGACAGAGAGGGGTACCTGGGTGGTTCAGTGGTTGAGTGTCTGCCTTCAGCTCAGGTCATGATCCGTGATCCCAGGGTCCTGGGATTGAGTCCCTTATCAGGCTCCCCAGCAGGGAGCCTGCTTCTCCCTCTGCCTATGTTTCTACCTCTCTCTGTGTCTCTCATGAATAAATAAATAAAATCTTTTAAGAAAAGAAAGGGACAGAGAATATTCATGAAAACAAACAAAAAATAAATAACAAAATTACAATAAATATATACCCATCAATAATGACTTTTGGTGTAAATAGGCTAAATGTTCCAATCAAAAGACAGGGAGTGATGGAATGGAGAAAATAAAATAAGACCCATCTATATGCTGCCTACAAGAGACTCACTTCAAACCTAAAGACAAATGCAGATTGAAAGTGAGAGGATGGAGAAATATTTAACATCCATTTATCATGCAAATGAATGTGAAAAGAAAGCCAGGGTATCAACACTTATATCAGACAAATTGACTTAAAAACAAAGACTGTTACAAGAGACCAAGAAGGATACAATATAATCATCAAGGGGACAATCCAACAAAAAGACATAACAATCATAAATATTTTGCACCCAACATGGGAGCACCCAAATACATAAAACAGTTAATGACAAAGATAAAGAAACTAACAAATAGTAATACAAAAATAGTATGACACTTTAATATCCCACTTACCTCAATGGGCAAATCATCTATGCAGAAAATCAACAAAGAAACAATGACTTTGAAAGATACTGGACCAGAAGGATTTACAGATATATTCAGAACATTCCATCCAACAGCAGAATACATATTATTTTCTGTGCACATGGAACATTCTCCAGAATAGATCACATTTAGCCCACAAAAGAGGCCTCAACAAATTCAAAAGGATTGAAGTCATACCTCGAATCTTTTCTGACCACAGCACTATGAAACTAGAAGTGAATCACAAGAAAATCCACAAAGACCACAAACACATGGAGGTCGAACAACATGATACAAAACACTGAATGGGTCAATCAGGTAAATAAAGGAAGAAATTTAAAAAGTACATAGAAACAAATGAAAATGAAAACAACTGGTCCAAAACCTTTAGGATACAGCAAAAGTAGTCCAAAGATGGAAGTATATAGGAATATAGTCCTACCTCAAGAAGCAAGAAAAATCTCAAACCACCTAACCTTACACCTAAAGCAGCTTGAAAAAGAACAGACAAAACCTAAAACCAGCAGAAGGAAAGAAATAATAATGAGAAAAGAAGAAATAAATGATATAGAAACTAAAAAAAAAAAAAACCTGAACAGATCAATGAAACCAGGAGCTGGTTCTTAAAAAAAAAAATGAATAAAATTCATTTTTATTTATCTAGCCAGACTTATCAAGAAAAAAAGAAAAAAGACTCAAATGAGTAAAATCACTAATGAAAGAGGAGAAATAAAAAACAACACCAGAGAAACACAAGCAATTATAAAAGAATATTATGAAAAACTATATGCTAACAAATTGAACAACCTAGAAGAAATGGACAAATTCCTAGAAACATATAAACTAGCAAAATCAAAACAGGAAGAATAGAAAACATGAACAGACTGATAACCTGCCAAGAAATTGAATCAGTATTAAAAAGACTGCCAACAAACAAAAGTCCAGGACCAGATGGCTTCAAGCAAATTCTACCAAATATTTAGTATATGTGCTGCTGAAGCGAGCACTACCAAGTGTTTAAAGAAGAATTAATACCTATTCTTCTCAAACTATTCCAAAAAATAGAAAAGGAAGGAAAATTTGCAAATTCATCTATGAAGCCAGAATTATCCTGATACAAAAAAAGACTACTAAAATAGAGAACCACAGGCCAATATCCTTGATGAAAACAGATGTAAAAATCCTTAATAACATATTAGCAAACTGAATCCAACAATATATTTAAAAAAATCATTCACCATGATCTAGAAGGATTTATTCCTGGGTTGCCATGGTGGTTCAATATTTGCAAATCAATCAACATAGTACATCACATCAATAAGAGAAAAGGTAAGAACCATATGATCATTTCAGCAGACACAAAGAAAGCATTTGACAAAGTAGAACATCCATTCATGATTAAAAAAACCTTAATAAAGTAGGTATACAAGGAATATACCTCAACATAATAAAGGCCATATATGAAAAACCCACAGCAAACATCATCGTTAATGGGGAACAAATGAGAGATCTCCCCTAAGGTCAGAAACAAGACAGGATATGCACTGTCACCACCTTTACTCAACATAGTGCTGGAAGTCCTATCCATAGTAATCAGACAACACAAAGAAATAAGAGGCAACCAAATCAATAAGGAAGAAGTAAAACTTCCACATTTGCAGAGGACAGGATACAATATATGAAAAATCTGAAAAACGCCACCAAAAACTGCTACATTGATAAATTCAGTAGTTGCAGGATACAAAATCAATGTACAGAAATAAGTTGCATTTTTATACACCAATAATGAAGCAGAAGGAGAAATTAAGCAATCAATCTCATTTACAATTGCATCAAAACAAAATGATACCTAGGAACAAACCTAACCAAAGAGGTGAAAGACCTGTACTGTGAAACTAGAAAATGCTGATGAAAGCCATTGAAGATGACATGAAAAAATGGAATGACATTCCATGCTCATGGATTGGAAGGACAAATATTGTTAAAATGTCTATAGTACCCCCAAGAAATCTACACATCTAACACAATCCCTATGAGAATATCAACAGCATTTTTCATAGAACTAGAACAAACAATGCTAAAATGTATGGAACCACAAAACACCTCAAATAGCCAAAGCAACCTTGAAAAAGAAAAACAGGGCTTAGAGGCATCACAATACTGGACCTCAAGTTATATTATAACACTGTAGTAATCAAAACAATATGGTCCTGGCACAAAAATTGACACATAGATAAGTAAAACAAAATAGAAAACCCAGGCATAACTCCACAACTATATAGTCCATTAATCCTTGATAAAGCAGGAAAGAATACCCAATGGGAAAAAGACAGTCTCTTCAACAGTGCTGAGAAAACTGGATAGCAACAGGCAAAAGAATGAGACTGGACCACTTTCTCACACCATACACAGAAATAAATTTAAAATGGATCAAAGGCCCAAATGTGAGACCTGAAACCATAAAAATCCTAGAAGAGAACACAGGCAGCAATTTCTTTGACATCCACCATAGCAACTTTTTTCCAGATAAGTCTCCTGAGGCAAGGTAAATAAAAGCAAAAATAAACTTGATTATATCAAAATAAAAAGGTTTTACACAGCAAAGGAAACAATCAACAAAACTAAAAGGCAACCTGTGGAATGGGAGAAGATATTTGCAGATGACATATCTGATAAAGGACTAGTATCCAAAATATATAAAGAAATAATAAAACTCAACACACCCAAAAAACAAATAATCCAGTTTAAAAATGGCCAAAAGGCATGAACAGGCATTTCTCTAAAGAAGATATACAGATGGCAGAGAGACACATGAAAGGATGTTCATTATCACTTACCATCAGGGAAATGCAAATCAAAACTCCAATGAAATATCACCTCACACCTGTTAGGATGGCTAAAATCAACAACACAAGAAACAACAGATATTGGTCAGGATGTATAGAAAAAGGATACCTCATGCAGTGTTGGTGGGAATGGAAACTGGTGTAGCCACTGTGAAAAACAATATGGAGTTTCCTCATAAAGTTAAAAATAGAACTACCCTACAACTCAGCAGTCATACTATTGGGTATTTACCCAAAGAATACAAAAATATTCATCTAAAGCGATAAATGTGCCCTGATGTTTATAACAGCATTATTTACAGTATCCAAATTATGAAAGCATCCCAAGTGTTCATTAATTGATGAATGGATAAAGAAGATGTGGACAATGGAATATTATTCTGCCATAAAAACTAATGAAATTTTGCCATTTGCAACAACATAGATGAAGCTAGAGTATTATACTAAGTGAAATAAGTCAGAGAAAGACAAATACCATATAATTTCACTCATATGTGGAATCTAAGAAACAAAACAAATGAGCAAAAAGGAAAACAGAGAGAGAGAGAGCGAGAGAGAGAGAAAGAAACCAAGAAATGGACTCCTAATTAGAGAACAAAGTAATGGTTACCAGAGGGGAATGGTTGGGAGGGTTAAGTAGGTGATGGTAATTAAGGAGTGTACTTTTCATGATGAGTACGAGGTGTGGTATGGAATTGTTGAATCACCATATGGTACACTTGAAACTAACACTTAATGTTAGTTAACTGGAATTAAAATAAAAACTTAAAAGAATAGAACAAATTTGGGGAAGACACAAATGTAAAGATAATCCATGTTCATGGATTGGAAGAACTAATATTATTAAAATATATATAACTACCCAGTGATCTTCAGTTTCAATTCAGTCCCTATCAAAATCTCAATGACATTTTTTCACAGAAAGAGTAAAAATAATCATAAAATTTGTTTAGAAGTACAAAAGATCCTAAACAGCCCAAGTAAGAAACAGAGGTAGAGGCACTGCACTTCCTGACTTCAAACTATATTAACAAAGCCATAGTAATCAAAACAGTATGGTATTTAACCTAAAAATAGATACATAGACCAATGGAACAGAATAGAGATTCCAGTATGAAAACATTGAAATGGATTAAAGACTTACATGTAAGACCTGACATTATAAAACTCCTAGACAAAATATAGATAAAATCCTCCTTGTTATTGGTCTTGGTAATGATTTTTTGCAAATCACACCAAAAGCACAGGCAACAAAAGCAAAAATAACTAAGTGAGGCTACATCAACCTAGAAAACTTTTTTAGAGCAAAGGAAATAAGAAACTGATACAACATTATATGACTTGGAGAAAATATTTATAAACCATATATCTATCTGATAAGAGGTTAATATCCAAAATATATAAGGATTTTATACAACTTTATAGCAAAATAACAAATACTCTGATTTAAAAAGGGCAATGGAAGGGCACCTGGATGACTTACTAAGTTAAGTGTTAGACTCTTGATTTCAGCTCAGGTCATGATCTCAGGGTCATGAGTTCAAGCCTTTCATGGAGCTTCCCACTCAGCAGGGAGCCTGCTTGAGATTCTATCTCTCACTCGGCCCCTCCCCTACTCTCTCTCACTCATGCTCTCCATCTCTCTTTCCCAAATAAATAAGTAAAATCTTTTTTTAAAAAGGGCAGTGGACCTGAATAGGCATTTGCCTAACACATACAAATGGTGAACAAGTACATGAAAAGGTGTTCAACATTACTAATCATCAGAGAAATGCAAATAAAAACCACAATGAGGGGATCCCTGGGTGGCGCATCGGTTTGGCGTCTGCCTTTGGCCCAGGGCGCGATCCTGGAGACCCGGGATCGAATCCCACGTCGGGCTCCCGGTGCATGGAGCCTGCTTCTGTCTCTGCCTCTCTCTCTCTCTCTCTCTCTCTGTGTGTGTGTGACTATCATAAATAAAAAAAAATTAAAAAAAAAATAAAAAATAAAAACCACAATGAGATAACACTTCATGCTTGTTAGGTTGGCTTTTGTCAAAAAGACAACAGATAACAGTTGTTGGTGGCGATGTGGAGAAATCAAATCCCTTGTATACTGTTGGTGGAAATGTAAATTGGTACAGCCATTATGGAAAACATTATGGAGATTCCTAGAAAAAATAAAAATAGAACGACCATATGGTCTAGCAATCCCACTTCTGGGTATATATCCAAAGGAAATTAAATTACTATCTTGAAGAGATATCTGCTCTTCCCTGTTCACTGTAGCAAATTCACAATAGCTAAGACATGGATACAACTTAAGTGTCTATCAATGGGGATGCCTGGGTGGCTCAGTGGTTGAGCGTCTGTCTTTGGTTCAGGTCATGACCCTGGCATCTGGAGATCAAGTCCTTTATCAGGTTCCCTGCAGGGAGCCTGCTTCTCCCTCTGCCTGTGTCTCTGCCTCTCTCTCTCTGTATGTCTCTCATGAATAAATAAATAAAATCTTAGAAAAAGAGTGTCTATCAATGAATAAATGGATAAACATGTAGTGTATGTGAAAACACACATACACACACACACATACACACACAATGGAATGTTATTTAGCCTTAAAAAGGAATAAAATACTGCCATTTGCTATAACACTGATGAACCTAGAGGACACTATGCTAAGTGAAATTAGTGCAAAAAGTGCTGTTTGGTCTCACTTATATATGGAATCTAATGGGAGAAATAACTCAGAAATAGTAGAAATGTGTTTACCAGGGGCTTGGGGGTAGGGTAGATGGAGTCATGCTTATCGAGGGGTACAAGACTTCAGATATAAGTGAAAATCCCCTGGGAAGCTAATGTACATGCTATAATGACATGCTGACTACAGTTTACAAAACAATTGTGTACTTGGAATTTTAAAGTAAATAGGCCTTAAGTGATATTATCATACATAAAAAAGGTAACTATGTGGGGACGCCTGGGTAGCTCAGCGGTTGAGCATCTGCCTTCAGCTCAGGGTATGATCCTGGAGTCTCAGGATCGAGTCCCACATTGGGCTCCCTGCATGGAGCCTGCTTCTCCTTCTGCCTGTGTCTCTGCCTCTGTGTGTGTGTGTGTGTGTGTGTGTGTGTGTGTGTCTTATGAATAAATAAATAAAATCTTTTTTTAAAAAGGTAACTATGTGAGGTGACAGATTGTTAGTTTACCTGTTTTTGAGAATAATTTCACAAATTATATGTATGTCAAATCATTTCATTGTAAAATTTAAATGTATACATTTTTATTTGTCAATTATACCTCAAAAAAAGCTACTCCAAAACATATGGATTCTGAAAAAAGCCATGCTAAGAGAGAAGTTTATAGTGTTAAATGCTTACATTAAAAAAGTGAAAAGATCTCACATCAATAACTGAACTTTATGTGTCAAGGAATTAGAAAAGAATGTTAGCAGAAGGATGGAAACTAAAGATCAGAGCAGAGATAAGTGAAATAGAGAATAGAAAAACTGTATAAAAACATCAGTGAAATCAAGAATTGGTTATTGAAAACACCAACAAAATAGACAAACCATTATCTAGACTAAGAAAAAAGGAGGAGATTCAAATAACTAAAATGAGAAATTTAAGAGGGGACATTACAACTGATGTCACAGCAATAAAAAGGATTATAAGAACTAAGAACAATTACACACTAACAAATTGGATAACCTAGAAGACATGGCTATATTCCTAGAAACATATACCGACCAAAACTCAATCATGTAGAAACTTTAAAGAATATGAACAGACATAACTAGTTAGTGGATGAGAGCAGTAATAAAAAGCCTTCCAACAAAGAAAAGCTAAGCACCAAATGGCTTCACTGGGAATTCTACCAAACTTTTAAAGAAGAATTCATACCAATCTTCCTTAAACTCCTTCAAAGAATTAAAGAGGAGGGAACACTTTTTTTTAACACTTTGAAACTCATTTTTAGGCCAGCATTATTCTGATACCAAAACCAAACACAAGAAAACTACAGACCAATATCTCTGATAAGTATTAATGTGAAAATATTCAACAAAATTCTAGTTAATAAATTCAACATCACATTAAAAGGATTATACACTTTGACAAAATGAAGCTTATACCTGAAAATCAATAGTGGTTCATCATATGAAAATCAATCAATGTAATACATGAAATTAATAGAATGAAGGACAAAACCACATAATCACCTCATTTGATGCAGAAAAGACATTTGAAAAAATTCAACACCCTTTCATGAGGAAAACACTCAACAAACTAGGAATAGAAGTAAACTACCCCAATATAATAAAAGGCAGGTGTGAAAAGCCTACAACTAACATTATACTCAGTAGTGAAATACTGAAAAATTTTCCTCTAAGATCTAAGCAATGATGTCCCTTCTTACCACTGCTTTTCAAACTGGAAAAAGGAAAGTCTCTTTAATAAATGGTACTGGGAAAATTGGACAGCCACATGCAGAAGAATGAAACTAGACCACTCTCTTACACCATACACAAAGATCAACTCAAAATGGATGAAAGATCTAAATGTGAGACAAGATTCCATCAAAATCCTAGAGGATAATATGGGCAACACCCTTTATGAACTTGGCCACAGCAACTTCTTGCAAGATACATCTATGAAGGCAAGAGAAACAAAAGGAAAAATGAATTCTTGAGACTTTATCAAGATAAAAAGCTTCTGCACAGCAAAAGAAACAGTCAACAAAACTCAAAGACAACCTACAGAATGGGAGAAGATATTTGCAAATGACATATGAGATAAAGGGCTAGTATCCAAGATCTATAAAGAACATTTTCAACTCAACAGCAAAGAAACAAACAATCCAATCATGAAATGGGCAAAGGACATGAAGAGAAATCTCACAGAGGAAGACATAGACATGGCCAACATGCACATGAGAAAATGCTCTGCATCACTTGCCATCAGGGAAATACAAATCAAAACCACAATGAGATACCCCCTCACACTAGTGAGAATGGGGAAAATTAACAAGGCAGGAAATAACAAATGTTGGAGAGGATGTGGAGAAAGAGGAACCCTCTTGCAATGTTGGTGGGAATGTGAACTGGTGCAGCCACTCTGGAAAACTGTGTGGAGGTTCCTCAGAGTTAAAAATAGACTTGTCCTACCACCCAGCAATTACACTGCTGGGGATTTACCCCAAAAGATACAGATGCAGTGAAACACTGGGACACTGCACCCTGATATTTCTAGCAGCAATGTCCACAATAGCCAAACTGTGGAAGGAGCCTCGGTGTCCATCGAAAGATGAATGGATAAAGAAGATGTGGTTTATGTATACAATGGAATATCACTCAGCCATTAGAAATGACAAATACCCACCATTTGCTTCGATGTGGATGGAACTGGAGGGTATTATGCTGAGTGAAGTAAGTCAATTGGAAAAGGACATTTTATGGTCTCATTCACTTGGAGAATATAAAAAATAGTGAAAGGGAATAAAGGGGAGAGGAGAGAAAATGAGTGGGACGTATCAGTGAGGGTGACAGAACATGAGAGACTCCTAACTCTGGGAAATGAACAAGGGGTAGTGGAAGGGGAGGTAGGTGGGAGGTTGGAGTGACTGGGTGACAAGCACTGAGGGGGGAACTTGGCGGGATGAGCACTGGGTGTTATGCTGTATGTTGGCAAATTGAACTCCAATAAAAAAAAATACCGAAAAAAATGGCACTGAGGGGACACCTGACTGCCCCCGCAGTCAGTTAAGCAACCAACTCTTGATTTCAGCTCAGATCATGATCTCAGGGTTGTGAGGTGGAGCCTTACATCAGACTCCACACTGGATATGGATTCTCTCTCTGCCCCTCCCCTGCTTACTCTCTCTCTCTCTCTCTCTCTCTCTCTCTCAAAAAAAATAGTAAAGTTCTGTACAGAACAATTAGGCAAGAAAAGAAATAAAACGATTCAAATTGGAAAGAAAGAAGTAAAATGATCTCTCTTCACAGCTGACATGATCTTACATGTCAAAACCTTGATGATAACACACACACACACACACACACACACACAACCCTGTTAAAACTAATGTATGATTTTAGCAAAGTTGCAGGATACAAAATTAACAAACAAAAATGAGTTATATTCCTATACCCTAAGAATGACCAATTCAGAAAGGAAATTAAACAATCACACTTATGGGTATATATCCAAAAGAATTAAAATCAGAATCTCAAAGTGATACTGCTCTTCCATGTTCATTGCCACATTATTCACAACAGCCAAGATACGGAAACAATGTAAGTATATGTCAATGAATGAATGGATTAAGAATGTATGTCATATGTATGCAATAAATATTATTCAGTCTTTATTTTTTATGATAGTCATACAGAGAGAGAGAGAGAGAGAGGCAGAGACATAGGCAGAGGGAGAAGCAGGCTCCATGCACCGGGAGCCTGACGTGGGACTCGATCCCGGGTCTCCAGGATCGCGCCCTGGGCCAAAGGCAGGTGCCAAACCGCTGCGCCACCCAGGGATTCCCTATTCAGTCTTTAAAAGAAAGAAATCTTGACATTTGTGACAACATGGAAGAATCTGGAGGACATCACACTAAGTGAAATAAGCCAGACAAAAACAAATATTGCACCATCTCACTTACATGTCAAATCTAAAAAGGTCAAACTCATAAAAACAGAGAGTAGAATGGTGATTGCTAGGGGCTGAGGGGTTGGGGAAAATTGGGAAACATCAGTCAAAGAGTACAAATTTTCAGCTAAGTAAGACACTTAAGTTCTGGAAATCTAATGTACAGCATGATTATTGGTATTATACTGTATTGTTTACTTGAAATTTGATAAGAGAGTAGATCTTGAGCATTCTCACTATGGGAAAAAAAGGAAAAATGGTAACTATGTGAGGTAATGTATATGTTAATTAGCTTGATTGTGATAATCATTTCACACTGTATATATGCATCAAAACACCATGTTGTATATACTAAATATATATAATTTCTCTTTGTTAATTATGCCTGTATAAAGCTGAAAAATAAGGTAGCCATATATCAAGCTAGGCTCTAAATTAAGTTCAGGTTTTTTTGTTTTTAATTTGATAATATATTGTATTTAACCCAATATACACCAAGTATTATTATGTTAATATATAATTCGTGTTTAAGAACTTTAAGTTAAACAATAATGCTAGATACCACAGTCTTTTGGACCACTAAATTCTTAATTAAAGAAACAATAAAAATCATAAAAACTAAATTCCATCTTCAATTTTTCTTCTATGACTGCAAGATTTCAAAACCTAAAGAAAAATATGCATGAATTGATCAATGTGTAATGTCAATATTAATCAGTAAAAGATGCTTAATAAACTATAGGTATAAAATGTATGGAAAATTCGGTTAAAATTTTTCAAATACTTTGAACAAATTTTAGTAAATAATGCAAGCCTTGAACCCAAAGGACATGTTGAAAGGCCTTTTCATTTTATTTTTTTAAAGATTTTATTTATGTATTTGAAAGAGAGAGAGAGAGAGCACAAGCAGGGAGCAGGGGTAGAGGGAGAGGGAGAAGCGGACTCCCCACCAAGCAGGGAGCTCAACTCAGGGCTCAGTCCCCAGACTCCAGGATCATGACCTGAGCCAAAGGTAGATGTTTAACCTACTGAGCCATCCAGGTGCCCCTAAAAGACCTTTTTAAAAATTACATTTTTAGAAATTACATTTTAAAATTATTCACACTGTAAAATATTTAAAGTTATAAACTGTATCCATGGATTGAGTTACTAAAAACACTTTTAGTCAGACATCCAGTTATCTAGGAGGCAGAAAATATCCAATTTCTCATTGTATATTAAAGAAAGCATTGACTTTATTTAATTCTAAATTGTTTCTAGGATGGTGAAAACTATTTGTTGATCTATTAATTAATTTTTAATATCCCAAAATATAGTTCTATTTTACTTAAATATAAAAATAACCAGAAACACAGGTAATATTAATGAGCAGTCTATGTCATCTTCTATAAAACGGATGAAAGGTTTCCAAATAATATTTACAATATATTGAAACTGATAAGGAAACTAAATTATGGACACTCATTAAAAGAGTGGACACATTTCTGAATAAATATCTAATATAGTCCTCAATCAAAATATAAATAATTTTTGCTAAGAGTCTGTTTATAAATGCTTCAGTATTTAAAGATAAATGAAACAAAAAATAGCAAATTTGATTGTCACTACAATGCACCAATGTAACAAAAAGATTTTATATTAAGATATTTCGAGTCAATAAAAAACAGGCATACAGATTAGAAAGGAAGTAATAAAATTAACTATTCACTGACATGAGGCGGGGGTAAGATGGCGGATCCCCAAGTCACCTCTCCCCACCAATTTACCTAGATAACATTCAAATCATCCTGAAAACCTACGAATGAAACCTTAGATTTAAAAGAGAACAGCTGGAATGCTACAGTGAGAAGAGTTTGCACTTCTATCAAGTACAACTTGTTTTTGGCCACTCTGCACTGAGCAAAATGACTAGAAGTAAAAACTCACCTCAAAAGAAAGAATCAGAAACAGTCCTCTCTCCCACAGAGATACAAAATCTGGATTACAATTCAATGCCAGAAAGCCAATTCAGAAGCACTATTATACAGCTACTGGTGGCTCTAGAAAAAAGCACAAAGGCCTCAAGAGACTTCATGACTGCAGAATTTAGATCTAATCAGGCCTAAATTAAAAGTCAGTTAAGGAGGAGGGGCAAGATGGTGGAAGAGTAGGGTCCCCAATTCACCTGTCCCCACCAAATTACCTAGATAACCTTCAAATCATCCTGAAAATCTACGAATTCGGCCTGAGATTTAAAGAGAGACCAGCTGGAATGCTACAGTGAGAAGAGTTCGCGCTTCTATCAAGGTAGGAAGACGGGGAAAAAGAAATAAAGAAACAAAAGGCCTCCGAGGGGGAGGAGCCCCGCGAGGAGCCGGGCTGAGGCCGGGGCGAGTGTCCCCAGGACAGGAGAGCCCCGTCCCGGAGAAGCAGGAGCTGCACCAACCTTCCCGGGCGGAAAGGGGCTCGCAGGGAGTTGGAGCAGGACCCAGGAGGGCGGGGATGCCCTCGGGCTCCCGGGGACACTAACAGACACCTGCGACCCGGGAGAGTGCGCCGAGCTCCCTAAGGGCTGCAGCGAGCACGGCGGGACCCAGGAGCAGCTCGGGGCTCGGGAGCGGCTCCAGGGAGGGAGCTGCGGGGCGGGAGCGCGAATCCCACAGCACAGGCGCCAGAGCACAGGGCGCCGGGACACAGCCCAGGATCCGGCCTCCCCCAGACAAGCAGAGGCCGGGAGGGCCCAGGACAGCAAGGACGCTCTTGCCCCGAGCTGAGCAGATCAGCGGCCCCGCCCCGGAGCCTCCAGACCCTGCAGAAGGAGAGCCCCGTAGTTCCTGCGGGGGCTGACTCCAGGCTTCCAGAGCTGCCATAACCACTGTGGTTGTTCCTCCAGGGCCTCACGGGGTAAACAACCCCCACTGAGCACTGCACCAGGCAGGGGCAGAGCAGCTCCCCCAAGTGCTAACACCTGAAAATCATCACAGCAGGCCCCTCCCCCAGAAGACCAGCTGGACGGACCAGTTCCAGGGAAAGTCAAGGGACTTAACGTACACAGAATCAGGGATCCCTGGGTGGCGCAGCGGTTTGGCGCCTGCCTTTGGCCCAGGGCGCGATCCTGGAGATCTGGGATCGAATCCCACGTCGGGCTCCCGGTGCATGGAGCCTGCTTCTCCCTCTGCCTATGTCTCTGCCTCTCTCTCTCTCTCTGTGTGTGTGTGTGTGTGTGTGTGAGACTATCATAAATAAATAAAAATTAAACAAAAAAGTCTACAGAATCAGAAGATACTCGCCCGTGTTTTTTGTTTTTTTTTTCTTTTTTCTTTTCTTTTTGATTTCTGATTGCTTCCCCCACCCCCCTTCTTTTCACCTTTCTTTCTTTTTCTTTCTCTTTTTCTTCTTTTTTCCTTTTTTTTTTGTTTTTCTTTTTTCTCTTTCTCTTTTCTTTCCTTCGCTCTCTTTCTCTCCTTTTCCCAATACAACTTGTTTTTGGCCACTCTGCACTGAGCAAAATGACTAGAAGGAAAACCTCAACTCAAAAGAAAGAATCAGAAACAGCCCTCTCTCCCACAGAGTTACAAAATCTGGATTACAATTCAATGTCAGAAAGCCAATTCAGAAGCACTATTATACAGCTACTGGTGGCTCTAGAAAAAAGCATTAAGGACTCACGAGACTTCATGACTTCAGAATTTAGATCCAATCAGGCAGAAATTAAAAATCAATTGAATGAGATGCAATCCAAACTAGAAGTCCTAACGACGAGGGTTAACGAGGTGGAAGAACGAGTGAGTGACATAGAAGACAAGTTAATGGCAAAGAGGGAAACTGAGGAAAAAAGAGACAGACAATTAAGGGACCATGAAGACAATAGCCAAACTGTGGAGGGACCCTCGGTGTCCATCGAAGGATGAATGGATAAAGAAGAAGTGGTTTATGTATACAATGGAATATTACTCAGCCATTAGAAACGACAAATACCCACCATTTGCTTCAACGTGAATGGAACTGGAGGGTATTTTGCTGAGTGAAGTAAGTCAATCGGAGAAGGACAAACAGTGTATGTTCTCATTCATTTGGGGAATATGAATAATAGTGAAAGGGAATATAAGGGAAGGGAGAAGAAATGTGTGAGAAATATCAGAAAGGGAGACAGAACATAGAGACTTCTAACTCTGGGAAATGAACTAGGGGTGGTGGAGGGGGAGGAGGGCGGGGGGTGGGGGTGAATGGGTGACGGGCACTGAGGGGGACAGGATGAGCACTGGGTGTTATTCTGTATGTTGGTAAATTGAACACCAATAAAAATTAATTTATAAAAAAAAAGATTCATGGAAACTAATGAGAATGAAGATACACTGTTCAAAATCTTTGGGATGCAGCAAAAGCAGTCCTGAGGGGGAAATACATCGCAATACAAGCATCCATTCAAAAACTGGAAAGAACTCAAATACAAAAGCTAACCTTACACCTAAAGGAGATAGAGAAAGAACAGCAAATGGACCCGACACCCAGCAGAAGAAGAGAGTTAATTAAAATTCGAGCAGAACTCAACGAAATTGAGACCAGAAGAACTGTGGAACAGATCAACAGAACCAGGAGTTGGTTCTTTGAAAGAATTAATAAGATACATAAACCATTAGCCAACCTTATTAAAAAGAAGAGAGAGAAGACTCAAATTAATAAAATCATGAATGAGAAAGGAGAGATCACCACCAACACCAAGGAAATACAAACGATTTTAAAAACATATTATGAACAGCTCTACGCCAATAAACTGGCAATCTAGAAGAAATGGACGCATTCCTGGAAAGCCACAAACTACCAAAACTGGAACTGGAAGAAACAGAAAACCTGAACAGGCCAATAACCAGGGAGGAAATTGAAGAAGTCATCAAAAACCTCCCAAGACACAAGAGTCCAGGGCCAGATGGCTTCCCAGGGGAATTCTATCAAACGTTTAAAGAAGAAATCATACCTATTCTACTAAAGCTGTTTGGAAAGATAGAAAGAGATGGAGTACTTCCAAATTCATTCTATGAGGCCAGCATCACCTTAATTCCAAAACCAGACAAAGACCCCACTAAAAAGGAGAATTAAAGACCAATATCCCTGATGAACATGGATGCAAAAATTCTCAACAACATACTAGCCAATAGGATCCAACAACACATTAAGAAAATTATTCACCATGACCAAGTAGGATTTATCCCCGGGACACAAGGCTGGTTCAACACTCGTAAAACAATCAATGTGATTCATCATATCAGCAAGAGAAAAACCAAGAACCATATGATCCTCTCATTAGATGTAGAGAAAGCATTTGACAAAATACAGCATCCATTCCTGATCAAAACTCTTCAGAGTGTAGGGATAGAGGGGACTTTCCTCGACATCTTAAAAGCCATCTACGAAAAGCCCACAGCAAATATCATTCTCAATGGGGAAGCACTGGGAGCCTTTCCCCTAAGATCAGGAACAAGACAGGGATGTCTACTCTCACCACTGCTATTCAACATAGTATTGGAACTCCTAGCCTCAGCAATCAGACAACAAAAAGACATTAAAGGCATTCAAATTGGCAAAGAAGAAGTCAAACTCTCCCTCTTCGCCGATGACATGATACTCTACATAGAAAACCCAAAAGCCTCCACCCCAAGATTGCTAGAACTCATACAGCAATTTGGTAGCATGGCAGGATGCAAAATCAATGCCCAGAAATCAGTGGCATTTCTATACACTAACAATGAGACTGAAGAAAGAGAAATGAAGGAGTCAATCCCATTTACAATTGCACCCAGAAGCATAAGATACCTAGGAATAAACCTAACCAAAGAGGTAAAGGATCTATACCCTAAAAACTATAGAACACTTCTGAAAGAAATTGAGGAAGACACAAAGAGATGGAAAAGTATTCCATGCTCATGGATTGGCAGAATTAATATTGTGAAAATGTCAATGTTACCCAGGGCAATTTACACGTATAATGCAGTCCCTGTCAAAATACCATGGACTTTCTTCAGAGACTTAGAACAAATTATTTTAAGATTTGTGTGGAATCAGAAAAGACCCCGAACAGCCAGGGGAATTTTAAAAAAGAAAACCAGAGCTGGGGGCATCACAATGCCAGATTTCAGGTTGTACTACAAAGCTGTGGTCATCAAGACAGTGCAGTACTGGCACAAAAACAGACATATAGATCAATGGAAAAGAATAGAGAACCCAGAAGTGGACCCTGAACTTTATGGTCAACTAATATACGATAAAGGAGGAAAGATGATCCACTGGAAGAAAGACACTCTCTTCAATAAATGGTGCTGGGAAAATTGGACATCCACATGCAGAAGTATGAAACTGGACCACTCTCTTGCACCATACACAAAGATAAACTCAAAATAGATGAAAGATCTAAATGTGAGACAAGATTCCATCAAAATCCCAGAGGAGAACTCAGGCAACACCCTTTTTGAACTTGGCCACAGCAACCGGAGAAGGACAAACAGTGTATGCTCTCATTCATCTGGGGAATATGAATAATAGTGAAAGGGAATATAAGGGAAGGGAGAAGAAATGTGTGAGAAATATCAGAAAGGGAGACAGAACATAAAGACTTCTAACTCTGGGAAATGAACTACGGGTGGTGGAGGGGGAGGAGGGTGGGGGGTGGGGGTGAATGGGTGACGGGCACTGAGGGGGACACTTGATGGGATGAGCACTGGGTGTTATTCTGTATGTTGGTAAATTGAACACCAATAAAAATTAATTAAAAAAAAAAGATAAGAAGCTTTTGCACAGCAAAGGATACAGTCAACAGAACTAAAAGACAACCTACAGAATGGGAGGAGATATTTGCAAATAACATATTGGATAAATGGCTAGTTTCCAAAATCTATAAAGAACTTATTAAACTCAACAGCCAAGAAACAAACAATCCAATCATGAAATGGGCAAAGGACAGGAAGAGAAATCTCACAGAGGAAGACATAGACATGGCCAACATGCACATGAGAAAATGCTCTGCATCACTTGCCATCAGAGAAATACAAATCAAAACCACAATGAGATACCACCTCACACCAATGAGAATGGGGAAAATTAACAAGGCAGGAAACAACAAATGTTGGAGAGGATGCGGAGAAAAGGGAACCCTCTTACACTGTTGGTCGGAATGTGAACTGGTGCAGCCACTCTGGAAAACTGTGTGGAGGTTCCTCAAAGAATTAAAAATAGACCTGCCCTACGACCCAGCAATTGCACTGTTAGGGATTTACCCCAAAGATACAGGTGCAATGAAACATTGGGACACCTGCACCCCGATGTTTATAGCAGCAATGTCCACAATAGCCAAACTGTGGAAGGAGCCTCGGTGTCCACTGAAAGATGAATGGATAAAGAAGATGTGGTTTATGTATACAATGGAATATTACTCAGCCATTAGAAACGACAAATACCCACCATTTGCTTCAACGTGGATGGAACTGGAGGGTATTATGCTGAGTGAAGTAAGTCAATCGGAGAAGGACAGTGTATGTTCTCATTCATTTGGGGAATATGAGTAATAGTGAAATGGAATATAAGGTAAGGGAGAAGAAATGTGTGGGAAATATCAGAAAGGGAGACAGAACATAAAGACTTCTAACTCTGGGAAATGAACTAGGGCTGGTGGAAGGGGAGGAGGGCGGGGGTGGGGGTGAATGGGTGACGGGCATGGAGGGGGACACTTGACGGGATGAGCACTGGGTGTTATTCTGTATGTTGGCAAATTGAAAACCAATAAAAATTAATTTATTAAAAAAAAAGTCAGTTAAATGAGATGCAATCCAAACTGGAGGTCCTAACTTGAGGGTTAATGAGGTAGAAGAACGAATGAGTGACATAGAAGACAAGTTGATGGCAAAGAGGGAAACTGAGCAAAAAACAGAAAAACAATTAAAAGATCATGAGGATAGGTTAAGGGAAATAAATAACAGCCTCAGAAGGAAAAATCTACGTTTAATTGGGGTTCCCAAGGGCGCTGAAAGGGACAGAGGTCCAGAAAGTGTATTTGAACAAATCATAGCTGAGAACTTTCCTAATCTGGGAAGGGAAACAGGCATTCAGATCCAGGAGATAGAGAGATTCCCCCCCCCCTAAAATCAATAAAAACTGCTCAACACCTCGACATTTAATAGTGAAACTTGCAAATTCCAAAGATAAAGAGAGAAGATCCTTAAAGCAGCAAGAGACAAGAAATCCCTAACTTTTATGGGGAGAAGCATTAGGATAACAGCAGACCTCTGCACAGATACCTGTCAGGCCAGAAAGGGCTGGCAGGATAAATCCAGGGTCCTAAATGAGAAGAACATACAACCAAGAATACTTTATCCAGCAAGGCTCTCATTCAGAATAGAAGGAGAGATAAAGAGCTTCCAAGATAGGCAAAAACTGAAAGAATATGTGACCACCAAGCTGGCTCTGCAAGAATATTAAGGGGGACCCTGTAAAAGAAAGAGGAAGTCCAAGGAAACAATCCACAAAAACAGGCACTGAATAGGTAACATGATGACACTAAATTCACATCTTTCAATAGTAACTCTGAATGTAAATGGGCCTAATGACCCCATCAAAAGACGCAGGGTTTCAAACTGGATAATAAAGCAAGACCCATCTATTTGCTGTCTACAAGAGACTCATTTTAGACCTAAGGACACCTCCAGCCTGAAAATGAAAGGTTGGAGAACCATTTACCATTCAAATGATCCTCAAAAGAAAGCAGGGGTAGCCATCCTTATATCAGATAAATTAGTTTATCCCAAAGACTGTAGTAAGAGATGAAGAGGGACACTATATCATACTTAAAGGATCTATCCAACAAGAGTACCTAACAATCATGAATATTTATGCCCCGAATGTGGGAGCTGCCCAATATATCAATCAATTAATAACCAAAGTTAAGACATACTTAGATAATAAGACACTTATACTTGGAGACTTGAATACAGTGCTTTCTACAATCGGCAGGTATAAGCACAACATCTCCAAAGAAACAAAAGCTTGAAATCATACACTGGACCAGATGGACTTCACAGATATTTACAGAACTTTACATCCAAATGCAACTGAATACACATTCTTCTCAAGGACACATGGAACTTTCTCCAGAATAGACTACATACTGGGTCACAAATCAGGTCTTAACTGATACCAAAAGTTTGGGATCGTCCCCTGCAAATTTTCAGACCATAATGCTTTGAAACTAGAACTAGATCACAAGAAGAAGTTTGGGAGGATTTCAAACACATGAAGGTTAAGGACCATCCTGCTAAAAGATGAAAGGTCAACCAAGAATTAAAAGGGGTCAAGAATTTAAAAGATTCATGGAAACTAATGAGAATGAAGATACAACCGTTCAAAATCTTTGGGATACAGCAAAAGCAATCCTGAGGGGGAAATACATTGCAATATTCAGTGACATGGTTGTCTACATAGCTAGTCCTAATAAATCTACAAAAAAACACCAAATCCTCCAGAAAATAATAATTTCATTTAGCAAAATCACAAGATACAAATTTAACACATAAAAATCAATCATATTTTCATATATTGCTAATGAACAGTTTGAAAACTGAAATTAAAAACAATACCATTTTATGTCTTCCTCTGTGAGATTTCTCTTCATGTCTTTCCCCATTTCATGATTGGATTGTTTGTTTCTTTGGTGTTGAGTTTAATAAGTTCTTTATAGATCTTGGAAACTAGCCCTTTATCTGATACGTCATTTGCAAATATCTTCTCCCATTCTGTAGGTTGTCTTTTAGTTTTGCTGCCTGTATCCTTTGCTGTGCAAAAGCTTCTTATCTTGATGAAGTCCCAATAGTTCATTTTTGCTTTTGTTTCTTTTGCCTTCGTGGATGTATCGTGTAAGAAGTTACTGTGGCTGAGTTCAAAAAGGGTGTTGCCTGTGTTCTCCTCTAGGATTTTGATGGAATCTTGTCTCACATTTAGATCTTTCATCCATTTTGAGTTTATCTTTGTGTATGGTGCACATGAGAAAACGCTCTGCATCCCTTGCCATCAGGGAAATACAAATCAAAACCACAATGAGATACCACCTCACACCAGTGAGAATGGGGAAAATTAACAAGGCAGGAAGCCACAAATGTTGGAGAGGATGCGGAGAAAAGGGAAGCCTCTTACACTTTTGGTGGGAATGTGAACTGGTGCAGCCACTCTGGAAAACTGTGTGGAGGTTCCTCAAAGAGTTAAAAATAGACCTGCCCTACGACCTAGCAATTGCACTGTTGGGGATTTACCCCAAAGATGCAGATGCAATGAAACGCCGGGACACCTGCACCCCGATGTTTCTAGCAGCAATGTCCACAATAGCCAAACTGTGGAAGGAGCCTCAGTGTCCATCGAAAGATGAATGGATAAAGATGTGGTCTATGTATACAATGGAATATTACTCAGCCATTAGAAACAACAAATACCCACCATTTGCTTCAACGTGGATGGAACTGGAGGGTATTATGCTGAGTGAAGTAAGTCAATCGGAGGACAAACAGTGTATGTTCTCATTCATTTGGGGAATATAAATAATAGTGAAATGGAATATAAGGGAAGGGAGAAGAAATGTGTGGGAAATATTAGAAAGGGAGACAGAACATAAAGACTTCTAACTCTGGGAAATGAACTAGGGCTGGTGGAAGGGGAGGAGGGCGGGGGGTGGGGGTGAATGGGTGACGGGCACTGAGGGGGGCACTTGACAGGATGAGCACTGGGTGTTATTCTGTATGTTGGTAAACTGAACAACAATAAAAAATAAATTTATTATAAAAAATGAAAAAAAACAATACCATTTTAATAGCTTCAAATAAATAAAGTATGTAGGTATAATTCTAACAAACCATATGCAATATCTGTGTGGTGGAAAGAACAAAATACTGATGAAAGAAATAAAGAAAAGCAAAATATATGGAGAGGCATGTCATGTTCATGAATTCAAAGACCCAACATTGTAACTCTGTCAATCTTCCAAAGTTGGTCCACAGGTTTTAATGCAGTTACAATAAAAAGGGTACTTGTTATGATGAGCAGTGGGTGTTGTGTGTAAGTGATAAATCACTGAATTTTACTCCAGAAACCAATATTGCACTGCATGTTAACTAACGAAATTTAATTAAAAAAATACTCCAGCAGGACTTTTTGTAGTTATAGAAAAGCTTATTCTAAAATTTATACAGAAATGCAAAGAAACTAATATAGCCATAGACAGTTTTAAAAAGCAAACTGAATGGGGGTGACAGAACATGAGAGACACCTAACTCTGGGAAACCAACAAGGGAAAGGGAGGTCAGTGGGGGGTTGGGGTGACTGGGTGATGGGCACTGAGGGCAGCACTTGGCGGGATGAGCACTGGGTGTTATGCTATATATCGGCAAATTGAACTCCAATAAAAAAAATTTAAAAAGCAAACTGAAGCTGAAGGAATTATGTGATTTATTTATTATAAAAACATAACATAAAATTTATCATCTTATGGTATGTAAATTTGTTTTTTTTAATTTTTATTTATTTATGATAGTCACAGAGAGAGAGAGAGAGAGAGGCAGAGACATAGGCAGAGGGAGAAGCAGGCTCCATGCACCGGGAGCCCGACATGGGATTCGATCCCGGGTCTCCAGGATCGCACCCTGGGCCAAAGGCAGGCACTAAACTGCTGTGCCACCCAGGGATCCCTGGTATGTAAATTTGTAATGTAAGTGCCTGACATTGAACTTTTGATTGCCAAGGCATCCATTTTAAAGACATCTGTCTTGAAGAAACATATTGCCAGCTACACAACTAGATAAAAAGCCAGGCTGCTCCACCCATGAAGTTCCCTTTTAGAAAGCCCTGATTGATTTAGGTAACCCATCACTTAAGTGACCCTACATTTCCCTTCATGTGCTTTAATCCTCAATCTTATGTTTTAAATTCACCAATACAGGGTGAACCCATAAAACCCTAGGCATCCCACCCTCAATCACAATAATTGGAAAGCCCCAGGTCCATGTTCTCTGTTTCTCACCTGCAACCTTGCTGTGTGGCCTCTGGTGTGTCAGCGACGTACTCTCCACGACTTAATGTGTAATGAACATTTTTTTCAAAGTTCCTTGATTATTGTTGCTGAAGTGCATCTTGCAATCATAATAAAAACCACAAGGACTGGTCCAGCCACAACACTGACTCTGATTGGGAGAAATGCATGTAGGGGCTCACCACAAGTTATATGGGCCCAGGTGAGTGCCCCCAGGGATTCCCAACTGAGAGCATCACTATTGATATGCTGAGACTGACACAAAACAGCCAGTTTAGCAGCAGGAGTGCATGATTGCTCTTGTAGTTAACTGAAGGGAATGCCCTTTAGCTGCAACTGACTTAATAACTGATTAACCCAGGTGTGTAGCACCATCTGGGAAGGTAACACTGCTTGCTAGTGGTCTGTCACTCTGCTATGTGCTTTTGCATATTGCCTCAGTTGTGTGTTGCCTGCAGTATCCATCCTAAAATGTCACTGCTGCCATAATAACTCAACAATCTCCCCAGAGCAACGTGATCAAGGCCGTATGGTCTAAGGAGATAATTAGACCACTTAATTGATAATGTGTGTGAGGGTCCTCCATGCCTTGAGGCCAAGGATAGCTAAGGATGGGGACTGTATCACAAGGCTATTGTCAGTGCAGGGTGGGGGTCTTGAAGCTAAAGGCATGAGTAAAGGATATTATCCTAGGTAAAGTGGGCCATGACTGCTGAGTTGGTGGGTCCAGCAAGGACTATGTGTCGGCCCAGATGAGTAAAATAGCCATGCAACAGGAGACCAATGGTACCATGAAAAGGGGAATGCAGCAGAGAACTACCATCTCTATATCAGTGCTTCAACTTGATGCTGTTGCTTTTCATCCCCTGACCTGATGGGTTATTGTGGGTCCAATTCCTGTGTGATGTTGCTTAAAAATTAATGGACAAATATAAAAGTCCTGAACGTCTGGTGCCAGCATCTCCTAAGAACCCCAAGGAGGTATACTAGCTTCTTGATAAATGCAAAACCCCTGTGAAGATTCCTGGGCGTTGCTTTGTGCCTTGGCATTCCAACATGCCAAGTCTCTGGTATTATGCTCCAGACTTTTCCCAAAGACTCTGCATATTGTGAAAGTTGATTCCAGTCCTAGGGAGGCTGGATTGGGACACTCTGGAAAGGGAAGTGGCTGCCTCTGAAGAAGGCTTACAGAGGTGTCGTCCACAAATTTTTCTGATGACCTGTAAATTTAAAGTAACAGGAGAAAATCAGAAAGTAGAAGCTGAGATCAGGAACTATACCTTAACTGAAATTAAAACCTTTTTTAAAAGATTTCATGCAGCAGGAAAAAGAGAAGGGAACTAATTAACTGTTACAGGTTTTAGAACAGCCTCTGAATTGTTACTGACAGCTGCCAAAATGCTTGAACTGACTAGTATCTCTAAAGATCCTAAAATCCATAACCTTCTCAAAGATACATCTAGGCTATATGTCCACCTCTTCTGGGACCACAGATCCTGAGTCCCCTTCATTGCCTTTTCTCTAAGTGGAGCAGAATCAAGAAGCATGCCTCGTGAGTCTTCCCTTACACCAAGGGAAAAGCTGACAGGGTTATCAAGGCCTCTAATAAGGAAGAAGAGGAGAAGGGAATGCAAAGGTCTCTAAAGCCATGGATATTAATACCATGGCCCTTTCTCTCCTCATATGGATAATCATTACCCGGCACCATGCCTGTTTTTCAATCACAGTAATCACTGTTAAAGTTCACAGTGAATGGAAAACATTAAATGAGGTCAGTCTCTTGCTGCACAAAATTGGCATGGTCCAATGGATTATCATTTCCATGACCACAGTGACCCAAATTACCCCCTCTATTTCTGACTCTGAAGAGGCCCCATTTTACTGAGTCCAGAGAATTCCTTTTACTGGGTGCTCCCTCTAATTCCAGGGTGGCACTGTTACATTTTATTGGGACTTCCAAAGCCATCTAAGAGACACTGAAGAAATAAATTATTGGTACTTCTCAAGATAAAACGCTTCTGCACAGCAAAGGAAACAATCAACAAAACTAAAAGGCAACCTTCAGAATGGAGAAGATATTTCCACATGATATATCTGATGAAGGGTTAGTATCCATAATCTATAAAGAACTTATCAAACTCAACACCCAAAAATCAAATAATCCAGTTAATAATGGGCAGAAGACATGAGCAGACATTTTTCCAAGAAGATATCTAGATCTCTAACCAACATGTGAAAAGATGCTCAACATCACTCATCAGGAGGAAAATACAAATTAAAACCATAATTAATAACACCTCACACCTGGCAGAGTGGATAAAATTAACAACACAGAAAACAACAGATGTTCCTGAGGATGTGGAGAAAGGGGGACCCACTTACCCTGTTAGTGGGAATGCAAACTGGTGCAGCCACTCTGGAAAACAGTATGGAGGTTCCTCCAAAAGTTAAAAATAGAACTGCTACATGATCCAGCAATCACACTATTAGGTATTTGCCCAAAGGTTACAAAAACACTGATTCAAAGGGATGATGCACCCCGATATTCATAGCACATTATCAACAATAGCCAAATTATGGGAAGATCCCAAATGTCCATTGACTGATGAATGGATAAAGAAGATGCAGTATATATATACAATGGAATAATACTCAGCCAAAAAAAATGAAATCTTGGCATTTGCAATGACATGGATGGAGCCAAAGTGTATTATGCTAAGCAAAATAAGTCAGTCAGAGAAAGACAAATACCATATGATTTCACTCATATGTGGAGTTTTTTAAAGATTTATTTATTTATTTTAGAGAGCTAGAGAACATGAGGAGGGGTAGAGAGATATAGAGAATATCTCAAGCAGACTTCCTGATAAGCACAGAGTGCTCAGTCCCACAACTCCGAGATCATGACCTGAGCTAAAATCAAGAATCAGATGCTTAACTGACAGAACCACCCAGGTGCCCTTCATATGTGGAATTTAAGAAACAAAACAGATGAACATGGGAAAAAGAGAGATGCAAACCATAAAACAGAATCTTAACTATAGAGAACAAGCTGAGGTTTACTGGAGGGGAGGTGGAGGGAGTATGGGTTATATGGTAATAGGTATCAAGGAAGGCACTGTGATGAGCAATGAGTATTGTATATAAATGATGAATCACTAAATTCTACTCTTGAAACTAATATTACGTTATATGTTAACTAACGAATTTAAATAAAAACTTGAAAATAAAAAGTAAGAAAAAAAATTAAAATTAAAGGTACTGGAGGGCATTGATATGGTTGCTAGACATGGGGGAGATCCCACCCAGATACTCAGATACTCCAGTCTCATGCCCCTCTACACACGCTGCCCCAGAAATTTCCCTTGAACAAATTTCCCTCAACAAAAAGGACTCCTCACTCCCTTCCCAATAAACCCTCACCTATTTTTGCCCCTTATAGAAATACACAGGTAAACCCCTACTGGGAGTTACACAAAGTTGAGGTTCTTGGCCACTTAATCTCTGGACAGCCAGTCTTTAAACCCCAGGCCCTAGGGGTTTAAAGAATACTAGAAAACTAGTATTCTTTCAGCTACAGCCCTGCCATCCATCCTCTTGCCACACAGCCACCCTCTAACTCTTCTGATGCCACTATTCCCTCTTCTCCCTTCCCTGACTTTGAAGATTGGCAGACATCTTCTAACCTCCTACCCTAGGAAATTGATGGCTCCCTGGGGCTTGTCCCACCTTTTGGGGACAATCGCCTCTGGTAGTCCATTGAGACAATAAAAATGCACAGTTCTGAAGCACCTGGGTGGCTCAGTCAGTTAAGTGTCAGACTCTTGATTTCAGCTCAGGTCATGATCTCAGGTTTATGAGATCAAGCCCTGTGTCAGGCTCCATGCTGGGCATGGCCTGCTTAGGATTCTCTCTCTCCTTCCTCTGATCCTCCTCACATCTCTAAAAAAAAAATGCATAGTCCTTTCTGGCCCTATTAGACATTGGAGCCCAAGTTACTGTCATTCCAAGCAATACCACCAAATTCCCCGAAGGGGAGCCCTTCTACCTACAGGACATTGCTGGTGTACAAACCCATTCAGGTGTAACTATTTGGACTAGTCACCTTAACTGGCTTCCTTTGGTGGTGACTCCTATGGTTCTTTCTTTCCCTATTATACATGTGGAGGCATTTGACACAATGCCATACTACATGGAACAAGCCCAAGTTCTTGGCCTTCCTGGTAGGATTTGCCAAATGGATACCAGCAACTTTCCCTCCTCAGGTCACTTCCCAATAACTGACTTAGAGATGACACTGAATGCCTACACCCCGTCATTAAAAATTTTCTTGAGACAGGAGTCATTAAGCCCACAAACTCCCCTAAAAGCCCATTTGGATGGTACTTAAGAGAACCACTAATGAATGGCATCTCATGATTGGCTATTGAAATCTCCCCCAATTAAGGCTCCAATTCCTATTATAAAATTGACTGGGGACATACAATGGCCCAAGGAGCATCCATGGGTCATTGACCTTGCTAATATGTTCTTCTCTGTTCCCATTTCAGAGGAATTCCAAAACCTTTCACTACTGAAGGGGCTCAGTATATATTTATGTGGTCCCCAGTAGGAAATTTAAATAGCCCTGCAATTGCATATAACCTCTGATGCCAGGATTTAAATCCCTCACAATTGGAAAGGTACCGTTTTTTGCCATTGTATGCTTAGGAGTCCCTCTGAGGAAGTATGGGAAAATTTACACATCCTCACAGACTTCCTACACCAACAATTGCACCTCACAAGGTCCAAGGCCCAGTCTCATCTCTCAAGTTTCTGGGCATCACCTAGTCCTTTGAGGGCTGAGAAATTTCTCCAACAATCAAACATAAATTATTCAGCATTAAACTATCCACTACATTCAAATAGGCACAACACATACTAGGACTTTTCATGTCCTGGAGGCAACACATCCCTCGTATCTAATTCTTTGCCCTATATATGCAATCATATGAAAGTCTACCACCTTCCATTGGGATGAAGCCCAACAGTGTGCTTTGGAAGCTGCCCAGCAGGCAGTTCAGTAAGCCTTACTTTTGGTCCCACCTGGCTTCACATTCCAACTCACACCACATCTGACTATGCCTCCTGGAGTTTCTGGACAAGACAAAAGAGGAGTCTACCTGGCTTCCTATGGAGTTTTGGACTAACTGCCTACCTCCAGTTGCAACTTGATATACTCCCCTTGAGTGCCAGCTTTTGTTGGGCTTTTAGAAAGTGAGGCCATAACAGGCCCCCACTGGGTAATACCTCAGACTCAAGTTCCTATATTGCCCTGAGAGATGCCTCCCAGTAGAACCTTAGCACAACCACTGATGCCTCCTTGGTTAAATGGAAATGGTACCTTTAGGAGAGGGTTAAACCTGATGTCAAAGGCCTTGCCAAATTATAAGAAAATACGGCTTCCCCCATGCTCAGTCCCTTGCCTGAAAGCCTAGAGGAAGTGATAGTGGTGCCCTGCTTCCTCTTCTTCTGGCTGTTTGGGGAACCACTTGGGATCAACCATCAGAGATGGACAATGAGTGTCGTTTACTGATGGAAGAATATACAACTTTGTACAACACTGTACACAATGCAGCTTTCTGTAGAGCCACAGCATTCTACCTAGCATTAGGTACCTCACTAGCTGTGGAGGACACTCGAGGCTCAACCCGGTGGAACTTGTAGCTAGCTGTTCACTTAGTTCTTAAGGAAGCAAAAAGGGGCTTTTCACAACTCCACATTTTTATATATTCCTGATTTGTTGCTAACAGTCTTGTGGTTTGATCTGGCCAGTGGCTAAGGGACAATTTTCTCATTAAAGGCAAGCCCTTCTGGGGCACTCAGATATGGAATTAATTAGCAAAGTCCCCAGTTTCTATTATTGTTTCTCACATTCTGCTCATATTAACCACTGCACACTAGAAGCCATTTCAATTTCAGAGTCCCTCATTAAGCCCTCCACACTCTGCCTGGTATGGGCTCCTCAGGTATTAACTTTTCCTGCTAGCTCACAAAATGGGTCCACACAACCTCAGGTCATCAGGGAATTCAGCCTTAATAACTGGGGTTCAAGTGAAGGGATGCCCTCAATCCTCAGTGCCAGCCAAGGTTGTGATAGATGAGTGCATTCTTTGTTCCCATACCAAACAATGGAGACTATCCAGATGGGGATATACTCCAGGGGGAAACCAACCATACTTCTGTTTTGGCATATTGACTTCATCAACCCACTGTCCCCTTCTGCTGGGGCTTCCAGATAAAAATCATTAAAATCATCAGTACTTACATGGAATTCTTCTCAGTGACCCTCACCCAGAATTTCTCTCCAAACAGGTAATATCTTCTTTACTAAATTTGTTCTTGTTCACTTTGGATCACCAAACATTATTGACTCTAACTACAGTACTCATTTTACCCCTCAGGAGACTAAACAGTGGTCTATCCAACATAATATTCTTCAGAACATCAATCTAGACTATTACTGCAAGGCAGCAGGCCTCATTAAGCACCATAACAGCTTTCCTTTTTATAGTATAGTTGACATGTAATAGCATATTAGTTTCAAGTGTACAACATAGTAACTAAACAATTACATAAATTACAAAATGCTCACAATAATAAGAATAGTTACCATCTGTCACCATTCATAGTTATTACAATATTATTGGCTCTATTTCCTATACTACAGTTTTTATCCCTGTGACTTATCAATTTTATAACTGTAAGTTTGTACTTCTTAATCCCCTTCACTCATTTTACCCATCCCCTCCTTCACTCCCAGCATCCACCAGTCTGCTCTCTATATTCAAGCCTATTTCTTTTGTTAATTTGTTTTGTTTTAAAATTCCATATATACATGAAATCATACAGTACTTGTCTTTCTATCTACTTATATCACTTAACATAACACCCTCTAGATCCATCCATGTTGTCACTAATGGTAAGATTCCATTTTTTTTAATGACTATTAGTCCGTTGTGTGTATATATATAATATCCTCCTTATCCATTCATTTTCCAATGAACACTTAAATTGCTTCCATATTTTGGCTCTTACAAATAAGACTGCAATAAACATAGGGGTACATATATCTTTTAGAATTAGTGTTTTCTGTTTTTGTTTTCTTTGGGTAAATACCCAGAAATGAAATTACCAAGTAGTATGGTATTTCTATTTTTAATTTTTTGAGGAACTTCCATTCTGTTTTCCATAGTAGCTATACCAATTTGCATTCCCACCAATAGTGCATGAGAGTTCCATTTTCTCCACATCCTTGCCAATGCTTGTTATTTCTTTTCTTTTTGATACTAGCCATCCTGACTGGTGTGGGGTAATATCTCATGGTTTTGGTTTGATTTCCAAAATGATTGGTAATGTTGAGCATCTTTTCATGTCTGTTAGCCATCTGGATGTCTTCCTTGGAAAAATATCTAGTCAGGCCCATTTTTAAATCAGATTATTTGTTTTGGTGTTGAGATGTAGGAGTTCTTTATATTTTTTGGATATTAGCTTCATATCAGATATATCACAAGTAAATATCTTATCCCATTCAGTAGGTGGTCTTTTCAATTTGTTGATGGTTTCCTTCACTGTATAAAAGATTTGTTTGATGTTTTCCCAATTGTTTCTTTTTTCTTTGCCTGAGGAGAATGTCTAGGAAAAAATGCTACTAAGGCTGATGTCCAAGAGATTACTTCCTATGTTTTCTTTCAGGAGTTCATGGTTTCAGGTCTTACATTTAGGTCTTTAATCCATTTTGAGTTTATTTTTGTGTATGGTGTAAGAAATTTGTCAAGTTTTATTATTTTGCATCTGGCTGTCCTGTTATAACCAGCGCCATTTATGGGAGAAACTGTCCATCCCCTCTTGTATATTATTTCCTTCTTCGTTGAAGAATAATTGACCATATAAGGGTGGGTTTATCTCTGGGCTCTATCTCCTGTCTATTTTGGGGGGTCAGATGATACTGTTTTGATTACTATAGATTTGCAGTATAGATTGACATCTGGAATTGTGATGCCTGCAGCTTTGTTTTTCTTTTTTAATGATTCCTTTGGCTATCTGGGGTCTTTTGTGGTTCCTACAAATTTTAGGATTATTTGTTCTAGTATTATGAAAAATACTATTGGTATTCTGATAGGTATTGTATTGAATCTATAGATTACTTTGGGTAGTATGGACATTTATTAGTTCTTCCAATTCATGAGCATGGTATATCTTTCTATTTATTTGTGCCTCCTTCAGTTTCTCTCATTAAGGTCTATAGTTTTTAAAGTACAGGTCTTTGACCTCCTTGGTTAAATTTTTCCTAGGTATTTAAGTTTTTTTTTTTTGTATTTAAGTTTTTTAATGCAATTGAAATAGGATTTTTTCTTAATTTCTTTTTCTGCTCACCCACCACTAGTGTATAGAGGCACAAAAAATTTCTGCATATTAATTTTAAATCCAGCAACTTTATTGAATTCATTGATTACTTCGAATAGTTTTCTGGTGGAATCTTATTTTAAGTTTTTATTTTAGGGCAGCCCGGGTGGCTCAGCAGTTTAGCACCACCTTCAGCCCAGAGCGTGATCCTGGAGACCCGGGATCGATTCCCACCTCAGGCTCCCTGCATGGAGCCTACTTCTCCCTCTGCCTGTGTCTCTGCCTCTTTCTCTCTCTCTGTGTCTCTCATGAATAAATAAATAAAATCTTTAAAAAAAGTTTTAATTCCAATTAGTTAACATTAAGTGTTATATTAGTTTCAGGTGTACAATATAGTGATTCAACAATTCATACATCACTCAGTACTCATCACAACAAGTGCACTCCTTAATCCTCATCTCCTATTTAACCCATCCCCACACCCACCTCCCCTCTGGTAACCATCACTATGTTCTCTATAATTAAGAGTCTGTTTCTTGGTTTCTCCCTCTCTTTTTTCCCCTTTGTTCATTTGTTTTGTTTCTAAATTCCACATATGAGTGAAATCATATGGTATTTGTCTTTCTCTGACTAACTTGTTTCACTTACCATAATCCTCTCTAGTTCCATCCATGTCATTTGCAAAAGGCAAGATTTCATTTTTATGGCTGAATCATATTCCATTGTATATACATACCACATCTTATCCATTCATCAATCAAGGGAGACTTGGGTGTTTCCATAAATTGGCTATTGCAGATAATGCTGCTATAAACATTGGGGTACATGTATCCTTTTGAATTCTTATTTTTGTATTCTTTGGGTAAATACCTAGTGGAGCAACTGCTGGATCATAGGGTAGTTCCATTTTTGTCTTTTTGAGGAACCTCCATACTGTTTTCCAGAGTGGCTGTGCCAGTTTGCATTCCCACTGACAGTGTTAGGAGGGTTCCCCTTTCTGCACATCCTTGCCAACACCTGTTGTTTCTTGTTTTGCTGACTTTAGCCATTCTGAAAGGTATAAGCTGACATCTTATTGTAGTTTTTTAGAGAGAGAGAGAGAATGTATACGAGGAGGGGGAGGAGCAAAGGGAGAAAAGAGAGAATTTTTTTTTTTTTATAAACAATAGAAATTTATTTCTCACAGTTCTGGAGGTTGAAAGTCTGAGATCAGTGTGCCAGCATGGTGATGGCCCTCTAGAAAATGGCAGACGTCTGTGAAGAGAGAGAATCTTAAGCAGCCTCCATGCTCAGTGCAGAGTCAGATTTGGGACTTGATCTCACAACCTGAGTCAAATCGAGTCATACACTTAACTGACTGAGCCACCTAGGCACCCTTCTCATTGTAGTTTTGATTTCCATTTCCCTAATGATGAATGATGTTAAGCATCTTTTCTTCTGTTGTCCACCTGGATGTCACCTTTGGAAAAATGCCTATTCATATCCTCTGCCCATGTTTAAATTGGATTATTTGGGTTTTGGATGTTGAGTTTGATAAGTTCTTTATAGATTTTGGATACTAACCATTCATCAGATATTTCACTTGCAAACACTTTCTCCCATTCCAAATGTTGTCTTTTAGTTTTGTTGATTGTCTCCCTCAATGTGCAAAAGCTTTTTATTTTTATATAATGCAAACAGTTTATTGTCGCTTTTGCTTCCCTTGTCTCAGGAGGTCTCTCTGGAAAAAAAGTTGCTGTGGCTGAGGTCAAAGAAGTTACTGCCTGTGTTCTCTTCTAGGATTTTTATGGTTTTAGATCTCACATTTAGGTTTTTAATGCATTTGTATTTATATCTGTGTATGGTGTAAGAAAATGGTCCAGTCTCATTCTTTTGCATGTTGCTGTCCAGTTTTCCCAATACCATTTGTTGAAGAGACTGTCTTTTTTAAAAAAAATATTTTATTTATTTATTTGAGAGAGATAGAGTGCACAAGCAGAGGGAAACGGAGGCTCTCTGCCAAGCAGGAAGCCCAATGTGGGGCTCGATCCCAGGACCCTGGGGTCATGACCTGAGCCAAAGGCAGATGCTTAACCAACTGAGCCACCCAGGTATCCCAAAAGTGTCTTTTCCCATTTGATATCCTTTCCTGCTTTGTCAAAGATTGATGGACAATATAATTGTGAGTTCATTTCTGGGTTTTTGATTCTGTGCCATTTCTGTGCCAGTACTATATTGTTTTAATTACTACAGTTTTGAAATATAATGTGAAGTCCCCCAAGTTTGCTTTTCTTTTGCAAACTTGTTTTGGCTATTCAGGGTCTTTTGTGGTTCCACACAAATTTTAGGATTGTTTGTTCTAGTTCTGTGAAAAATGCTGTTGGTATTTTCATAGAGATTGCATTAAATGTGTAGATTTCTTGGGGGTAGTATAGACATTTTAACAATATTCTTCAATCCATGCGCATGGAATGTCTTTCCATTTCTTCAGGTTATCTTCAATGGCTTTCATCAGTGTTTTCTAGTTTTCACAATACAGGTCTTTTCACCTCTTTGGTGAGATTTATTCCTAGGTATCATTTTGTTTTGATGTAATTGTAAATGAGATTGATTCTTTAATTTCTCCTGCTGCTTCATTATTGGTGTATAAAAATTCAACTTATTTCTGTGCATTGATTTTGTATCCTGCAACTACTGAATTTATCAGTTCTAGCAGTTTTTTTTTTTGTGGAGTTTTTCAGATTTTTTATATATCGTATCATGTCCTCTGCAAACAGTGAGAGTTTTACTCCTTCCTTACTGATTTGCAGGCTTTTTATCTTGTTGTTGTCTGCTGTAAATAGGACTTCCAGTACTATCCAGTACTATGTTAAATAACAGTAGGTGTGGATTTTTGTATATGGCCTTTATTATGTTGAGGTATGTTCCCTCTATCCCTACTTTGTTGAGGGTTTTTATCATGAATGGATATTGTACTTTGTCAAATGCTTTTTCTGCATTCATTTAATCAATCATATGGGTCTCAGCCTTTCTTTTATTAATGTAGTGTATCATGCTGATTGATTTGCAAGTATTTAACGACTCTGGCCCCTCAAGAATAAATCCCACTTGATTGTGGTGAATGATTTTTTTTAAGTGTATGGTTAGATTTGGTTTGTTAATATTTTGTTGAGGATTTTTGCACTTGTGTTCCTCAGGGATATTGGCCTGTTAGTTCTCTTTTTTAGTGGACTCTTTATCTCAGGTTTTGGTTTCTGGGTAATGCTACCTTCATAGAATGAACTTGGAAGTTATCCTTCCTTTACTACTTTTTGGAACAGTTTGAGAAGAATAGGTATGAATTCTTTAAATGTTTGGTAGGATTTACCTGTGAAGTCATCTGGTCCTGGACTTTCTTTGTTGGCAGTCTTTTTACTATTGATTCAACTTCTTGGCAGGTTTTCTATCTGTACAAGTATTCCATTTCTTCCTGTTTCAGTTTTAGTAGCTTACATGTTTATAGGAATTTGTCCATTTCTTCTAGATTGTCCCATTTGTTGGCACATAGTTTTTCATAATATTCTCTTATAACTGTGTTTCTTTGGTGTTGGCTGATATTTCTCCTCTCTCATCAGTGATTTTATTTACTTGGGTCTCTTCCCATTTCTTCTTTATAACTGGGTGAAAGCTTTATCAATTTTATTAATTTTTTTCAAGGAACCAGCTTCTGGTTTCATTGATCAATTTTTTTCTGTATTTCTATATCATTTGTTTCTGATCTAATCTTTGTTATTTCATTCCTTCTGCTAACTTTCATCTGTTCTTTTTTCAGCTTCTCTAGGTGTAAGGTTAGGTGTCTATTTGAGATTTTTCTTTTTCTTGAGGTAGGCCTGTATTGCTATATACTTTCCTCGTAGGACTGCTTTTGCTGCATCCCAAAGGTTTTGGACTGTTGTGTGTTGTCATTTTCATTTGTCCATGTACTTTTTTATTTCTTCTTTTATTTACTGATTGACCTATTCTTTGTTTAGTAGAGTATTGTTTAACCTCCATATATTTGTGGTCTTTGCAGATTTTTTTCTTGTGGTTCACATCCAGTTTCATAGCATTGTGGTCAGAAAATATGCATCATATGATCTCAATCTTTATGTACTTACTGAGTCCTCATTTGTGACCAGTGTGTGATCTATTCTGGAGGATGTCCCATGTGCACTTGAATACAATTTGTCTTCTGCTGCTTTAGGATGTAATGTTCTGAATATATTTGTTAAGCCCATCTAGCCCAGTGTGTCATGCAAAGCCATTGTTTCCTTATTGATTTTTGACTTTATGATCTGTCTAACTTAATCACAATGTTAGATTGGTGTTAAAGTTTCTTACTATTATTGTATTATTATCAATGAGTTCCTTGATGTTTGTTACTAATTATTTTATATAATAGGTGCTCCCATGTTGGGTGCATAAATATTTACAATTATTATGTCTTCTTGTTTGACTCTCCCCTTTATGATTACATAGCATCCTCTTGGTCTTGTGTTACAGTCTTTGTTTTAAAGTCTAGTGCATCTGAGGAGGAGGGGCAAGATGGCGGAAGAGTAGGGTCCCCAAATCACCTGTCCCCACCAAATTACCTAGATAACCTTCAAATCATCCTGAAAATCTACGAATTCGGCCTGAGATTTAAAAAGAGAACAGCTGGAATGCTACAGTGAGAAGAGTTCGCGCTTCTATCATGGTAGGAAGACGGGGAAAAAGAAATAAAGAAACAAAAGGCCTCCAAGGGAGAGGGGCCCCGCGAGGAGCCCGGCTGAGGCCGGGGCGAGTGTCCCCAGGACAGGAGAGCCCCGTCCCGGAGAAGCAGGAGCTGCACCAACCTTCCCGGGCGGAAAGGGGCTCGCAGGGAGTTGGAGCAGGACCCAGGAGGGCGGGGATGCCCTCGGGCTCCCTGGGACACTAACAGACACCTGCGAGCCCAGGAGAGTGCGCCGAGCTCCCTAAGGGCTGCAGCGCGCACGGCGGGACCCGGGAGCAGCTCAGAGGGGCTCGGGCGGCGGCTCCACAGAGAGGCGGCTGCGCGGCCGGGAGGGCGAATCCAACAGCGCAGGCCCCGGAGCACAGGGCGCCGGGACACAGCCCAGGATCTGGCCTCCCCCCGGGACAGGCAGAGGCCGGGAGGGCCCAGGACAGCAAGGACGCTCCTGCCCGGGGCTGAGCAGATCAGCGACCCGCCCCGGAGCCTCCAGGCCCTGCAGAAGGAAAGCTCAGTAGTTACTGCGGGGGCTGAATCCAGGTTTCCAGAGCTGCCGTAACCACTGTGGCTGTTCTTCCTGGGGCCTCACGGGGTAAACAACCCTCACTGAGCCCTGCACCAGGCAGGGGCAGAGCAGCTCCCCCAAGTGCTAACACCTGAAAATCAGCACAGCAGGCCCCTCCCCCAGAAGACCAGCTAGACGTACCAGTTCCAGGGGAAGTTAAGGGACTTAAAGTATACAGAATCAGAAGATAATCCCCCGTGTTTTTTTTTTCTTTTTTTTCTTTTTGATTTCTGATTGCTTCCCCCACCCCCCTTTTTTTCACCTTTCTTTCTTTTTCTCTTTTTCTTCTTTTTTTCTTTTTTTTCTTCTTTTTCTTTTTTCTTTTTTTCTTTTCTTTCCTTCTTTCTCTTTTTCCCCTTTTCCCAATACAATTTGTTTTTGGCCACTCTGCACTGAGCAAAATGACTAGAAGGAAAACCTCACCTCAAAAGAAAGAATCAGAAACAGTCCTCTCTCCCACAGAGTTACAAAATCTGGATTACAATTAAATGTCAGAAAGCCAATTCAGAAACACTATTATAAGCTACTGGTGGCTCTAGAAAAAAGCATTAAGGACTCAAGAGACTTCATGACTGCAGAATTTAGATCCAATCAGGCAGAAATTAAAAATCAATTGAATGAGATGCAATCCCAACTAGAACTCCTAACGACGAGCGTTAACGAGGTGGAAGAACAAGTGAGTGACATAGAAGACAAGTTAATGGCAAAGAGGGAAACTGAGGAAAAAAAGAGACAATTAAAAGACCATGAAGACAGATTAAGGGAAATAAATGACAGCCTAAGGAAGAAAAACCTACGTTTAATTGGGGTTCCCGAGGGCGCCGAAAGGGCCAGAGGGCCAGAATATGTATTTGAACAAATCCTAGCTGAAAACTTTCCCAATCTTGGAAGGGAAACAGGCATTCAGATCCAGGAAATAGAGAGATCCCCCCTAAAATCAATAAAAACCGTTCAACACCTCGACATTTAATAGTGAAGCTTGCAAATTCCAAGATAAAGAGAGATCCTTAAAGCAGCAAGAGACAAGAAGTCCCTGACAGACTGGATAAAAAAGCAGGACCCATCTATTTGCTGTCTACAAGAGACTCACTTTAGACAGAAGGACACCTACAACCTGAAAATAAAAGGTTGGAGAACCATTTACCATTCAAATGGTTCTCAAAAGAAAACAGGGGTAGCCATCCTTATATCAGATAAACTAAAATTTACCCCGAAGACTACAGTGAGAGATGAAGAGGGACACTATCTAATACTTAAAGGATCTATCCAACAAGAGGACTTAACAATCCTCAATATATATGCCCCTAATGTGGGAGCTGCCAAATACTTAAACCAATTATTAACCAAAGTGAAGAAATACTTAGATAATAATACACTTACACTTGGTGACTTCAATCTAGCTCTTTCTACCCTCGATAGGTCTTCTAAGCACAACATCTCCAAAGAAACGAGAGCTTTAAATGATACACTGGACCAGATAGATTTCACAGATATCTACAGAACTTTACATCCAAACTCAACTGAATACACATTCTTCTCAAGTGCACATGGAACTTTCTCCAGAATAGACCACATACTGGGTCACAAATCAGGTCTGAACCAATACCAAAAGATTGGGATCGTCCCCTGCATATTCTTAGACCATAATGCCTTGAAATTAGAACTAAATCACAACAAGAAGTTTGGAAGGACATCAAACACGTGGAGGTTAAGGACCATCCTGCTAAAAGATGAAAGGGTCAACCAGGAAATTAAGGAAGAATTAAAAAGATTCATAGAAACTAATGGGAATGAAGATACAACCGTTCAAAATCTTTGGGATGCAGCAAAAGCAGTCCTGAGGGGGAAATACATCGCAATACAAGCATCCATTCAAAAACTGGAAAGAACTCAAATACAAAAGCTAACCTTACACATAAAGGAGCTAGAGAAAACACAGGAAATGGACCCTACGCCCAGCAGAAGAAGAGAGTTAATTAAAATTCGAGCAGAACTCAAGGAAATTGAGACCAGAAGAACTGTGGAACAGATCAACAGAACCAGGATTTGGTTCTTTGAAAGAATTAATAAGATAGATAAACCATTAGCTAACCTTATTAGAAAGAAGAGAGAGAAGACTCAAATTAATAAAATCATGAATGAGAAAGGAGAGATCACTACCAACACCAAGGAAATACAAACGATTTTAAAAACATATTATGAACAGCTCTACGCCAATAAATTAGGCAATCTAGAAGAAATGGACGCATTCCTGGAAAGCCACAAACTACCAAAACTGTAACTGGAAGAAATAGAAAACCTGAACAGGCCAATAACCAGGGAGGAAATTGAAGAAGTCATCAAAAACCTCCCAAGACACAAGAGTCCAGGGCCAGATGGCTTCCCAGGGGAATTCTATCAAACGTTTAAAGAAGAAATCATACCTATTCTACTAAAGCTGTTTGGAAAGATAGAAAGAGATGGAGTACTTCCAAATTCATTCTATGAGGCCAGCATCACCTTAATTCCAAAACCAGACAAAGACCCCACCAAAAAGGAGAATTATAGACCAATATCCCTGATGAACATGGATGCAAAAATTCTCAACAAGATACTAGCCAATAGGATCCAACAACACATTAAGAAAATTATTCACCATGACCAAGTAGGATTTATCCCCGGGACACAAGGCTGGTTCAACACTCGTAAAACAATCAATGTGATTCATCATATCAGCAAGAGAAAAACCAAGAACCATATGATCCCCTCATTAAATGCAGAGAAAGCATTTGACAAAATACAGCATCCATTCCTGATCAAAACTCTTCAGAGTGTAGGGATAGAGGGAACTTTCCTCGACATCTTAAAAGCCATCTACGAAAAGCCCACAGCAAATATCATTCTCAATGGGGAAGCACTGGGAGCCTTTCCCCTAAGATCAGGAACCAGACAGGGATGTCCACTCTCACCACTGCTATTCAACATAGTATTGGAAGTCCTAGCCTCAGCAATCAGACAACAAAAAGACATTAAAGGCATTCAAATTGGCAAAGAAGAAGTCAAACTCTCCTTCTTCGCCGATGACATGATACTCTACATAGAAAACCCAAAAGCCTCCACCCCAAGATTGCTAGAACTCATACAGCAATTTGGTAGCGTGGCAGGATACAAAATCAATGCCCAGAAATCAGTGGCATTTCTATACACTAACAATGAGACTGAAGAAAGAGAAATGAAGGAGTCAATCCCATTTACAATTGCACCCAAAAGCATAAGATACCTAGGAATAAACCTAACCAAAGAGGTCAAGGATCTATACCCTAAAAACTATAGAACACTTCTGAAAGAAATTGAGGAAGACACAAAGAGATGGAAAAATATTCCATGCTCATGGATTAGAAGAATTAATATTGTGAAAATGTCAATGTTACCCAGGGCAATTTATACATTTAATGCAATCCCTTTCAAAATACCATGGACTTTCTTCAGAGAGTTAGAACAAATTATTTTAAGATTTGTGTGGAATCAGAAAAGACCCCGAATAGCCAGGGGAATTTAAAAGAGCTGGGGGCATCACAATGCCAGATTTCAGGTTGTACTACAAAGCTGTGGTCATCAAGACACTGTGGTACTGGCACAAAAACAGACACATAGATCAATGGAACAGAATAGAGAACCCAGAAGTGGACCCTGACCTTTATGGTCTACTAATATTCGATAAAGAAAGAAAGACTATCCACTGGAAGAAAGACAGTCTCTTCAATAAGTGGTGCTGGGAAAATTGGACATCCACATGCAGAAGAATGAAACTAGACCACTCTCTTGCACCATACACAAAGATAAACTCAAAATGGATGAAAGATTTAAATGTGAGACAAGACTCCATCAAAATCCTAGAGGAGAACACAGGCAACACCCTTTTTGAACTCGGCCACAGTAACTTCTTGCAAGATACATCCATGAAAGCAAAAGAAACAAAAGCAAAAATGAACTATTGGGACTTCATCAAGATAAGAAGCTTTTGTACAGCAAAAGATACAGTCAACAAAACTAAAAGACAACCTACAGAATGGGAGAAGATATTTGCAAATGACATATCAGATAAAGGGCTAGTTTCCAAAATCTATAAAGAACTTATTAAACTCAACACCAAAGAAACAATCCAATCATGAAATGGGCAAAGGACAGGAAGAGAAATCTCACAGAGGAAGACATAGACATGGCCAACATGCACATGAGAAAATGCTCTGCATCACTTGCCATCAGGGAAATACAAATCAAAACCACAATGAGATACCACCTCACACCAGTGAGAATGGGGAAAATTAACAAGGCAGGAAACAACAAATGTTGGAGAGGATGCAGAGAAAAGGGAACCGTCTTACACTGTTGGTGGGAATGTGAACTGGTGCAGCCACTCTGGAAAACTGTGTGGAGGTTCCTCAAAGAGTTAAAAATAGACCTGCCCTACGACCCAGCAATTGCACTGTTAGGGATTTACCCCAAAGAATCAGATACAATGAAACACCGGGACACCTGCACCCCGATGTTTCTAGCAGCAATGTCCACAATAGCCAAACTGTGGAAGGAGCCTCGGTGTCCATCGAAAGATGAATGTATAAAGAAGATGTGGTTTATGTATACAATGGAATATTACTCAGCCATTAGAAGCGACAAATACCCACCATTTGCTTCAACGTGGATGGAACTGGAGGGTGTTATGCTGAGTGAAGTAAGTCAATCGGAGAAGGACAAACAGTGTATGTTCACATTCATTTGGGGAATATAAATAATAGTGAAAGGGAATATAAGGGAAGGGAGAAGAAATGTGTGGGAAATATTAGAAAGGGAGACAGAACATAAAGACTCCTAACTCTGGGAAACGAACTAGGGCTGGTGGAAGGGGAGGAGGGCGGGGGGTGGGGGTGAATGGGTGACAGGCACTGAGGGGGACACTTGACGGGATGAGCACTGGGTGTTATTCTGTATGTCGGTAAGTTGAACACCAATAAAAAATTAATTTATTAAAAAAATAAAGTCTAGTGCATCTGATACAAGTATTGCTATTCCAGCTTTCTTTTGACAGTCATTTGTATGAGAAGTGGTGTCCCCCCTCAATCTGCAGGTATCTTTAGGTCTAAAATGAGTCTCCCGTAGGCAGCATATAAATGGGTCTTTTTTATTTCATCCATTCTGACACCCTATGTCCTTTTCATTGGAGAGTTCAGTCCATTTATAGTCAAAGTATTTATTGATAGATATGTATTTATTACCATTTTATTACTTGTTTTGTCATTGTTTCTGGAAGTTTTATCTGATCATTTCTTGTCTTTGTTACTTTTGGTCTCTCCTTTCCACTCAGAGTTTCCTTGAATATTTTTTGCATGGCTGGTTTAGTGGTCACAAACACCTTTAGTTTTTATTTGTCTGGGAAACTTTATTTCTCCTATTCTTAATGATAGCCTTGACAGATAGAGTACTCCTGGCTACAGATTTTTCCTTTCAACACTTTGAATATATCATGCCACTTTTTTCTGGCTTGGAAAGTTTCTGTGGATAAATCCCCTGATAGCCTTATGAGTTTTCCCTTGTCAGTTAAGGACTTCTTTTGTCTTGATGCTTTAAAATGTTTTCTTTGGGGAGGGGCAAGATGATGGTAGAGTAGAGGCCCTCAACTCACCTGGCCCCACAAACTTACCTAGCTAGCTTTCAAAGCATCCTGAACTCCTACAAATTCAACCTGAGGATTTAAAGAGAGAACAGCTGGAATGCTACAGAGAGAAAAGTTTTCGATTCTAACAAGGTAGGAAGGTGAAAAAAAGTTTTCAAAAAAGAATAAAATGGGGAAGAAGAACCACAAGTAGCTGAGCTGAAGTGGAGCAGCGAAAGCCTCCAGGACAGGAAAGCCCAGATCTAGAGAAGAGGGAACTTTAAAAATCTGTGCCAGAGTTTTCTGTGATGGAAAAGTGCTTAGCAGGGAAATCAGGCAAAATCCCAGGAGGGGCAGTGAATGAAGCCTCAAGATTCCCAGAGTCACTATAAGAGGAGGGTCACCCAGAGGAAAGCTCACTGCAAACCGAGGTCTGATATCTGTAAAGAGCTGGAGTTTCACAGCCCTCCAGGGCATTTGGGAGAAGATAGTCAGTTAGGCAGGCCTGCTCCAGATGGAGGTGGCTGAGCCCTCTTCCCTTCAGGCCAGGAGGCCCCTGGGAGTGTGGTTCTAGTGGCACAGGGCTCTGGATCCCAGGGCGCTCAAGCAGGCAAAGCCAGCGATCCTGTATTCCCCCTGGGACAGGCAGAATCATGCAGGGCACAGGAAAGTGAGAACTCTCCTGCCACTGGGTGCCCCACAAGCTGTGCAGGTCAGTGCACCTGCGCCTGCACCCAGGAGCATCTAGGGCAGTGCAGACTGGAAGACTACAGTTAGTTACTCATGGGGAGCTTGACTCCAGAGCTGGATATTTGGTTGCTGTCGTTGTTTTTTCCTATTTGTTTCACCTTGTGCTGGGGAGAGGTGGGGCTGCCAGGGAACAAAGGCCTCACAGGAAAAACAGCTCCCACTGGGCCTGGCACCTGGCAGAGGGTGGGGCATCTCCGCCCAGGCACAGACACCTGAGAATCAGCACAGCAGACCCCTCCCCCAGAAGAACAGCTGGAAGAACAAGGGAAGAGCAAGTTTATTGGCCAAGCAGCACTGGAAAGCTCAAGGATCAAGGGAAAATCTAGGGAAAATAATATATAGGACTAGAAAGTTCTTTTTTTTTTCTTTTTCCATTATGACTCATTTTTTCCACCAGACTAAAAATTTCCAATAATTTTTCTCTTTTCCCACCTTAACTACAATATTTTACCAGTTCTTCATTTTAAGTTTTTTTTCCTTTTTGACCTTCTATTTCTACAATTACATGTCATAGATATATTTCTCACTTTTGGATTCCCTTCAACGTATTCAATTTAATTTTGGTACATATACAAGATATGGGTTTTTGGTTTGTGTTTTTTGCTTTTTCTGCCTTGTTTTGTTTTACAATGGTGGAAGTTAATACCTTCTAAAACATGACCAACATACACCCAGAACCAAGTAGAATATCGTGCTGGTTCATTCTGTGAGATTATATTCTCTCTTCCTTCCCATTCTACCCCCTCTTTAATCTTGTTTATGCTTTGGTGGTCAATGCTGGGGCTTTATTTAAGTTTTGCTAGATTATATAAATTTGGGATTGGGCCTCTTCTAAGATACAAAACAAAATACACTCAGAAACAATAGGATCACCTGCTGGGACCCCTCAGGTAAACTACATTCTCTCTCCACTACCACTTCTTCACCAGCACTATCGCTCCATTTTTCTCTTTTTTTCCTCATTCCATTACTTTTTTCATTCTTTCAATCATTTTCTTTTTTCTTCTTTGTGGTTTTGTGGCTTTTATTTTTACTACTTTGTTTTAAAATTTGTTTTTCACTTTAGTGGTCCTTGTGTTTTATTTTGTTCTGTTCTGCTTTTTCTTTTAGTTTCTATTCTCTGACCTATTCAGAACTATGTAGGGTGTATTTTACTTAGGTCATGGTTGATATTTTTGACTCAGCCCGCTCATACGGTCACTCTGCACTGGACAAAATGACTAGAAGGAATCTCACCACAAAAGAAAGAACCAGAATCAGTACTCTATGCCACAGAGTTACATAATTTGGATTTCAATAGGATGTTAGAAAGTCAATTCAGAAGTATAATTGTAAAGCTACTGGTGGCTCTAGAAAAAAGCATAAAGACTCCAGAGACGTCATTACTGCAGAAATGAGATGTAATCAAGCCAAAATTTAAAAATAGATTAAATGAGATGCAATCAAAACTGGATGTCCTAATTGCTAAGGTTAATGAGGTGGAAGAGAGAGTGGGTGACATAGAAGACAAGTTGATAGAAAGGAAGGAAGCTGAGGAAAAAGAGAAAAACAATTAAGATCCCATGAGCAAAGGCTTGGAGAAATAAATGATTGCTTGAGAAGGAAGAACTTACATATAATTGTGATTCCAGAAGAGGCAGAAGAGAGAGAGAGACAGAGAGAGGACCACAAAGTATATTTGAACATATCATAGCTGAGAACTTCCCAAATCTGGGGAAGGAAACAAGCATTCAGATCCAAGAGATAGAGATGACACCCCCCCAAAATCAATAAAAACCTCACAACATCTTGACATTTAATAGTGAAACTTGAAAATTTCAAAGATAAAAAGAAAATTCTTAAACCAGTTCAAGACTAGAGATTCTTAACCTATATGGGGAGAGATATCATATTAATAGCAGACCTCTCCACAGAGACCTGGCATGCCAGAAAGGGCTGGCAGGATATATTCAGGGTCCTAAATGAGAAGAACATTCAGCCAAGAATACTTTATCCAGCAAGGCTCTCATTCACAAGAGAAGGAGAGATAAAGAGTTTCCAAGATAGGCAAAAACTGAAAGAATATGTGAACACCAAACCAGCTCTGCAGGAAATACTAAGGAGGACTCTGTAAAAGAAAGAGGAAGCCCAAAGAAATACTCCACAAAAGCAGGGATTGAATAGGTATTACAATGACACTAAATTCATATCTTTCAATAGTTACTCTGAATGTGAATGGGCTAAATGATCCCATCAAAAGACACAGGGCATGGGACTAGATAAAAAATCAAGACCCATCTATTTGCTGTCTACAAGAGACTCATTTTAGGCCTAAAGACACCTCCAGCTTGAAAATGAAGGGATGGAGAACCATTTACCATTCAAATGGTCTTCAAAAGAAAGTTGGAGTAGGAATCCTCATATCAGATAAATCAGAGTTATACCAAAGACTGTAGAAAAAGATGAAGAGGGACACTATATCATACTTAAAGGGTCTATCCAACAAGAAGAGCTAACAATCATGAATATTTATGTCCTAATGTGGGAGCTGACAAGTATATCAATCAATTAATCACCAAAGTAAAGAGATACTTAAATAATAATAATACACTAATAGTAGAATATTTCCACAGAGCACTTTCAGGAAATGACAGATCTTCTAAGCAGAACATCACCAAAGAAACAAGGACCTTAAATGATACACTGGACCAAATAGATTTCACAGATATATATACAACTTTCCATCCAAACGCAACTGAAAGCACATTCCTCTCAAGTGCACGTGGAAATTTCTCCAGAATAGACCACATACTGGGTAAAAAAATCAGTTCTCAACTGTTACAAAAAAAACCTGGGATTGTCCCCTACATATTTTCAGACCACAATACTTTGAAACTAGAACTCAATCACAGGAAGAAATTTGGAAGAAACGCAAACACGTGGAGGTTAAAGAGCATCATACTAAAAGATGAATGGGTCAACCAGTAAATGAGAGAAGAATTCAAAAGATTCATGGAACTAATGAGAATGAAGGTGCAACCTTTCAAAATCTTTGTGATACAGCAAAAGCAGTCCTAAGAGGGAAATATATCACAATACAAGCCTCCCTAAAAAATTGGGAAAAACTCAAACACACAAGAGAACCTCACACCCAAAGGGTGGAGAAAAAAAGAGCAAATAAAGCTATACCAACCAGAAGAAGAGAGATAATAAAGATTTGAGCAGAAATGAAATAGAGACCAGAAGAACTATAGAACAGATCAACAAAACCAGGGGTTGGTTCTTTGAAAGAATTAATAAGATAGATAAACCCCCAGCCAGCCTTATTAAAAAGAAAGGAAAAAAGACTTAAATTAATAAAATCATGGATGAAAGAGGAGAAATCACAACCAATACCAAGGAAATACAAATGATTTCTAAAACGTATTAGGAGCAGCTCTACGCCAATAAATTAGGCAACCTAGAAGAAATGGATGCATTTCTAGAAAACTACAAATTACCAAAACTGAAACAGGAAGAAGTAGAAAACCTGAACAGGCCAATAACCAGGGAGGAAATTGAAGCAGTCATCAAAAACCTCCCAAGACACAAAAGTCCAGGGCCAGATGGCTTCCTAGAGGAATTCTAGCACATGTTTAAAGAAGAAATAATACCTATTCTACTAAAGCTGTTCTGAAGGATAGAAAGGGACGGAATATTTCCAACTCGTTTTATGAAGCCAGCATTACCTTGATTCCAAAACCAAAGACCCCACCAAAAAGGAGAATTATAGGCCAATATCCCTGATGAACACAAATGCAAACACTCTCAACAAGATATTAGCCAATAGGATCCAACAATACATTAAGATTATTCACCATGACCAAGTGGGATTTATCCCCGGGATGCAAGGCTGGTTCAACACTCATAAAACAATCAACATGATAGATCACATCAAAAAGAGAAAAAACAAGAACCATATGATCCTCTCAATAGAGGCAGAGAAAGCATTTGACAAAATACAGCATCCATTCCTGATCAAAACTCTTCAGAGTGTAGGGTAGAGGGAACATTCCTCAGCATCTTAAACGCTATCTGTGAAAAGCCCACAGTAAATATCATTCTCAGTGGGGAAAAACTGAGAGCCTTTACCCTAAGATCAGGAACATGACAGGGATGTCCACTCTCACCACTGCTATTCAACATAGTACTAGAAGTCCTAGCCCCAGCAATCAGACAAGAAAAAGAAATAAAAGGCATTCAAATGGGCAAAGATGTCAAACTCTCCCTCTTCACAGATGACATGATACTGTGCATAGAAAACTCAAAAGACTCCACCCCAAGATTGCTAGAACTCATACAGCAGTTCGGCAGTGTGGCAGGATACAAAATCAATGCCCAGAAATCAGTGGCATTTCTATACACTAACAATGAGACTGAAGAAACAGAAATTAAGGAGTCAATCCCATTTACAATTGCACCCCAAAGCATAAGATACCTAGGAATAAACCTAACCAAAGAGGTAAAGGATATATACCCTAAAAACTACAGAACACTTCTGAAAAAAATTGAGGAAGACACAAAGAGATGGAAAAATATTCCATGCTCATGGATTGGAAGAATTAGTATTGTGAAAATGTCAATGTTACCCAGGGCTATTTACACGTTCAATGCAAACCCTATCAAAATACCATGGAGTTTCTTCAGAGAGTTGGAGCAAATAATCTTAAGATTTGTATGGAATCAGAAAAGACCCTGAATACCCAGGAGAATATTGAAAAAGAAAACCAATGCCGGGGCATCACAATGCCAGATTTGTAGCTATATTACAGAGCTGTGACCATCAAGACAGTGTGGTACTGGCACAAAAACAGACACATAGATCAATGGAACAGAATAAAGACCCCAGAAATGGGACCTCAACTCTATGGTCAACTAATATTCAGCAAAGCAGGGAAGAATATCCACTGGAAAAATGGACAGTCTCTTCAATAAATGGTGCTGGGAAAATTGGACAGCCACATGTAGAAGAATGAAATTAGACTATTCTCTTACACAATACACAAAGACAAACTCAAAATGGATGAAAATCTAAATTTGAGACAAGATTCCTTCAAAATCCTAGAGGAGAACACAGGCAACACCCTTTTTGAACTCGGCCACAGTAACTTCTTGCAAGATACATCCACGAAGGCAAAAGAAACAAAAGCAAAAATGAACTATTGGGACTTCATCAAGATAAGAAGCTTTTGCACAGCAAAGGATACAGTCCACAAAACTCAAAGACAACCTACAGAAAGGGAGAAGATATTTGTAAATGACGTATCAGATAAAGGGCTAGTTTCCAAGATCTATAAAGAACTAATTAAACTCAACAGCAAAGAGAGAAACAATCCAATCATGAAATGGGCAAAAGACATGAAGAGAAATCTCACAGAGGAAGACATAGACATGGCCAACATGCACATGAGAAAATGCTCTGCATCACTTGCCATCAGGGAAATACAAATCAAAACCACAATGAGATACCCCCTCACACCAATGAGAATGGGGAAAATTAACAAGGCAAGAAACCACAAATGTTGGAGAGGATGCAGAGAAAAGGGAACCCTCTTGCACTGTTGGTGGGAATGTGAACTGGTGCAGCCACTCTGGAAAACTGTGTGGAGGTTCCTCAAAGAGTTAAAAATAGACCTGCCCTATGACCCAGCAATTGCACTGTTGGGGATTTACCCCAAAGATTCAGATGCAATGAAATGCCGGGACACCTGCACCACGATGTTTCTAGCAGCCATGTCCACAATAGCCAAACTGTGGAAGGAGCCTCGGTGTCCACAGAAAGATGAATGGATAAAGAAGATGTGGTTTATGTATACAATGGAATATTACTCAGCCATTAGAAATGACAAATACCCACCATTTGCTTCAACGTGGATGGAACTGGAGGGTATTATGCTGAGTGAAGTAAGTCAATCGGAGAAGGACAAACATTATATGTTCTCATTCATTTGGGGAATATAAATAATAGTGAAAGGGAATATAAGGGAAGGGAGAAGAAATGGGTAGGAAATATCAGAAAGGGAGACCGAACATAAAGACTTCTAACTCTGGGAAATGAACTAGGGGTGGTGGAAGGGGAAGAGGGAGGGGGTAGGGGTGAATGGGTGACGGGCACTGAGGGGGGCACTTGACGGGATGAGCACTGGGTGTTATTCTGTATGTTGGCAAATTGAACACCAATAAAAAATAAATTTATTATTTAAAAAAAAGATTCCATCCAAATTCTAGGGGAGAACACAGGCAACACCCTTTATGAACTTGGCTACAGCAACCTCTTGCAAGATACATCTATGAAGGCCAAGGAAACAAAAGCAAAAATGAGCTATTGGGACTTAATCAAGATAAAAAGCTTCTGCTCAGCAAAAGAAACAGTCAACAAAACTCAAAGACAACCTACAGAATGGAAGAAGATATTTGCAAATGACCTATCAGATAAAGGGCTAGTATCCAAGATCTATGAAGAACTTATTAAACTCAACACCCAAGCACCAAAAAATCCAATCATGAAATGGGCAAAAGACATGAACAGATATTTCACCAAAGAAGACATACACATGGCCAACGAGCACATGAGAAAATGCTCTGCATCACTGGCCATCAGGGAAATACAAATCAAAACCACAATGAGATACCCTCACACCAGTGAGAATGGTGAAAATTAACAAGACAGGAAACAACAAATGATGGAGAGGATGTGGAGAAAGGGGAACCCTCTTGCACTGTTGGTGGGAATGTGAACTGCTACAGCCACTCTGGAAAACTGTGTGGAGGTTCCTCAAAGAGTTAAAAATAGAGCTACCCTAGGACCCAGCAATTGCACTGCTGGGGACTTACCCCAAAGATACAGATGCAGTGAAACACTGGGACACCTGCACCCCGATGTTCATAGCAGCAATGTCCGCAACATCCAAACTGTGGAAGGAGACACGATGTCCTTCGACAGATGAATGGATAAAGAAGATGTGGTCTATGTATACAATGGAATATTACCCAGTGGTCAGAAAGACGCATATCCACCATTTGCTTCAACATGGATGGAGCTGGAGGGTATTATGCTGGGTGAAGTAAATCAATTGGAGGACACACATCATATGGTTTCACTCGTATGGGGAATATAAGAAATAGGAAAAGGGATTTTGAAGGAAAGGAGGGGAACTGAGTGGGAAAAATTAGAGAGGGATACAAATCATGAGAGACTCCTAAGTCTGGGAAACAAACAAAGGATTGCAGAAGGGGAGGTGGGTGGGGGATTGCAGTAACTGGTGATGAGCACTGAGGAGGGCACTTGATGGGATGAGCACTGAGTGTTATACTATATGTTGGCAAATTGAACATTAATAAAAAGAAAAAAACAAAACAAATAAATAAAATGTTTTCTTTATCAGTATATTTTACCAATTTAATTACAATGTGTCTTGGTGTGGAACTGCTTTTGTTTATTTTTTTAGGGGTTCTCTGTGCCTCCTGGATCTCGATTATTTTTTTTTCTTTCCCAGATTAGGAAGTTTTGAGCTATTCTCACTTCAAATGAACTTGCTGCTCCCTTTTTTCTCTCTTCTGGGACTCCTATGATATGATTGTTACTATGTTTGAAGGAGTTACTGAGTTCCTTAAGTGTGTTCTCATTTTGCTTAACTCCTTTTCCTCTCTTGTTCAGCTTGATTATTTTCCATTACTCTGTCTTCTAGGTCATTAATTCATTCTTCTGCTTTTCCAGCTTACTGTTCATTCCATTAGGCATATTTCTCATTTCGTTTATTGAGCTCTTTATTTCTGCTATGTTATTCCTTACTTCTGTGTTAATGTTCTCACTCATGTCTTCCACTCTTCTCAAGTCCAGTGAGTTTCCTTATGGTCACTGTTTTATTTTATTTTTTTTGGTCATTGTTTTATTTTTTTTGTTTTTTTAATAAATTAATTTTTATTGGTGTTCAATTTACCAACATACAGAATAACACCCAGTGCTCATCCCGTCAAGTGTCCCCCTCAGTGCCCGTCACCCATTCACCCCCACCCCCCGCCCTCCTCCCCCTCTACCACCACTAGTTCATTTCCCAGAGTTAGAAGTCTTTATGTTCTGTCTCCCTTTCTGATATTTCCCACACATTTCTTCTCCCTTCCCTTATATTCCCTTTCACTATTATTCATATTCCCCAAATGAATGAGAACATACACTGTTGGTCATTGTTTTAAATACTCCATTACGCATGTTACTTATATCTGTTTTACTTAGATCACATAGCTGAGGAATCTTGTCACTCACTCATACTCTTCCTTTCCCCATGGAAGAAATCATGGGAGAGGGAGAGGGTGTCTCTTGTCACTGAGCTATGCCACCTTAAAGGAAGGGTGATGCAAGTGCAGGGATACTTTTCCTCTTACCATTTACAATAAGTCCAGGATCAGATTATTTTTGCTCCATTGTTATACAAGAACTTCTCCACTGGACCCCTGGACTTCCATGAAAGCACTCACATCTATAGAGGATTATGAAAATTAATGTTCTGAAGGTAGAGAAGATAGTGTAAACCTCCCAGTTTGCCATTTTGCTAATGTCACTCTGAATCCAGTAAGTTTTGTTATTTTGTTCTTTTGTTTTCATTTGTCTCAGATAACTTTTTCATTCTCTTGTAATTTCTTCTTTGATTATTTGGTTAAGAGTGAATAGTTTAACTTCTACACATTTGTAGACTTTCCTGTTTCTTACTATTGATTTCTGATTTCATTCCATTGTGGTCAAAGATTTTTTGTATGAATTCAATCTTCTTAAATTTGTTCAGCACTGTTTTGTGATGTAATGTGAATGCTTATGTGTGCTTGAGTAGAATGTGCATTCTGCTGCTGTTAAAATGAAATGTTCTATATACATCTGCTAAGTCTATTTGGTCTATTGTGTTGGTCCAGTCCTCTGTTTCCTAATTGACCTTCTGTCTGGTTTTTCTATCAATAACTGAAAATGAAGTATGAAAGTCTCCTATTGTTATTGTACTGCTGTTTATTTCTCCTTTTGGTTTTGTCAATGTTTTCTTCATACATTTGGGAGCTCTATTTTAGTATATGTGCTGCCAAAGCGAGCACTATTTGGGAGCTCTAATATTAGGTGCACATATTTATAATCATTATATCCTCCTTCCTTATGTATATATTTACCTTTACCAGGGAGTTTCATATTTTCATATGGTTTTGTGTTATCATTTTTAAGCTCAACTTGAAGGAATCCCTTTAGCATTTCTTATAGGGCAAATGTTGTGGTAATAAATTCAGGTTTTATCTAATAAAATCTTAATTTCTTTTTCATTTCTGAAGGATAGTTTTGCTGGATATATCATTGATTATATCATCCCACTTTCTTCTAACCTGGAAGATTTCTGCTAAGAAATCCATTAATAATTTTAATGGATTTTAAGGAGCTCACTTATATGTAATGAGTTGCTCTTGCTGCTTTCAAGATTCTTTGTGACTTTTGACTGTTTGCTGAAATGTGTCTTGGTGTAGGCCTCTTTATACTTATCCTAGTTAGAGTTTTATGAGGTTCTTGAATTCATATGTTCATTTGTCCTCAGATTTGGAAGTTTTCAGCCATTAGCTCTTCATATAGATTCTCTGTACCCTTTTCCTCTTTCTTCTCCTTCTGGAACTTCCATAATGCATATGTTGCTCCTCTTGATGGTGTCTCTTAGACTCTGTTCAGTATTTTCATTCTTTTTCTTCACCTGTCTCAGTAATTTTGAAGTCTTTGAACTTCAGTGATTCGTCTGCCTGGTCACGCCTACTGTGGAACCCCTCTAGTGACTTTTTCAGTTCAGTAATTATATTCTTCAGTTTCTGAATTTTATGTCTTTTTTTTCATAACTTCTAACTTTTTCTCAATATTCTAATTTACTTCCTGAATTTTTTCCCTTGATTTTGCCTGTATTCTCTTTTACGGCAGTTATTTTGAACTTGTTGCATGGTGAGTCATATATCTCTTTTATTCTAGGAATGGCATCAGTATATTTAATTTGTTCCTTTGACTGAGCCATGTTTCCCTGTTTCTTTCTATACCTTGTTATGTTCTATTGGGTCTTTGGCATTTGAAAAATCAGCCATCTCTCCCAGTCTTTGTGGTCTGGTTTTGTATAGGGAAGACTTTCTCCAATCACTCAGCTAGAGATTCAGGAATCGTCTAAAGCTTTTTCTGGGAACACATTCTCTCAGGGCTTGTATGTGAATTCCTAATTTAAGAGATTTGACAATGTCTGTTCGGCAAGCTCCCCCTGGTGTCTATTTGCGATACTGCAAGCCTGTAGTAGTATACTAAGCCACAGTACTGGACCACCATCTAGTGTCCTTTTGTGATATTGCAGACCCTGGTGCATGTTACTTTCCCTTGTTCTTAAATGCTTCGAAACTGACTTTTATTTAAGATTTTATTTATTTATTCATGAGACACACACACACACACACACACAGAGAAAGAGAGAGAGAGAGAGAAGGAGAAGCAGGTTCCATGCAGTGAGCCCGATGTGGGACTCAACCGCCACACTCCAGGATCATGCCCTGAGTCAAAGGCAGACGCTCAACCACTGAGCCACCCAGGTGTCTGGAAACTGACAACATTTTAGAGTCAAAGTAAGTAAGTAAGGCAAAAGCCAGTATCTCAGGCAACTCCCCCAAAAGTCAGAACACTGGATGTGTGTTCTACTCTTCTCTTTCCCTCCCAAGGGAAATTTGGGAGTTTTCTCTCAATCATGCCTACTGTGCTGGGAGGAGGGGCTCTAGTGAGTGAGTACCATGAATTTTTCTTAAAGATTTTTTATTTGTTTATTTGAGAATGAGAGAGAGGGTGGGTGAGGGGGCATAAATAGGAGGGAGGAGCAGAGGGAGAGGGAGAAGCAGACTCCCCACTGAGCAGGAAGCCTGATGCAGGACTCAATCCCAGCACTCTGGGATCATGACCTGAGCCAAAGAGAGACACTTAACAGACTGCCACTCAGGCACCCCTACCATGAATTTTTCTGTCAAGCTTTGATGCAGTTGGCTTCATACTCACCTGGGGTGCTGGAACCTCTTAACTGGTCTTTTGATATCCTACAAAGGCAATTGGTCTGTGTACTGTGTTAAGTTGGTGTTTGTGTGGGTGGAGGTTCTGGGGCTTCCTATCCTATCTTGCTGATGACACTACCCATGAGTCTATTCATTCTTTTTCTTTAAATAGATTTAGTGATTTATAATTCACATGCCACACAATTGACCCATTTAAAGTGTACAACTTAGTGGTTTTTAATATATTTACAGATATGGGCAACTACCACCAGTCAATTTTAGAGCATTTTCATCACCTCAAAAAGGAACCCTGTAAAATTTAGCTACCCTCATCTTTCCAAACCCTAAACAACCACTAATCTTCTGTGTCTACAGATTTCCCTATTCTGGATATTTCATAAGAATGAAATCATGAAATCATGATTGCTTAAGACTGGCTTGTTTTGTTTAGCATAATGATTTTAAGCTTCAACCATGGAGCACATATCAATACATCATTACTTTTATGGCTGAATAATATTCCATTGTATGGTAATACTATACAAAAAATTTATAAATATCTTTTCATAGTTTTTCAAAAAAAAACAAATCGAACCCCAAAAATGTATAAAAATAATTATATACCAGGACCAGTTTTTCCAACTATGAAAGGTTTGTCCAATATTTAAATATCAGTGTAATCCATTGTATTAATAGGCTTAAAAAACCAGTATCAGTTCTTGAGAAAACTTAATACTTACATGTGAATTTAAATAAAGCTATTTTTTAAGTCTTTGTATACCAGGAATAGAAGGGAACTGTTATTTTGTTGGTTTTTTTTACATTTATATTCATAAGGAATATTGTTCTGTAGTTTTATATTTTATGTGAAGTGTTTGGCTACTTTTGGCATCAAGGTAATACTGGTCTCACAGAATAAAGCTGAAGCTGTTCCTTTTTTTATTTTTTGAAGAGTTTATATAAAATTGATACTTTTTTAAATAATTAGAATTTGCTAATGAAGTGATATATGGTCCTGGGGTTTTTGTTACAGGCATACATTTTACTGATATAACTTAGATAACATAAAATCCAACCTCATAAAGCATGCATTTGTGAATTAGTATGTTAGAGTTGAGAACTCTTACCACAATTAATTTTAAAATACATTCACTGCCTTTTAAAAAGTCTATACCAACTAGCATTCTCTTGCCCACCATGCTCCCCACTATATTCCTATGCAACCAATAATTTACTTTCCAGCTATGTTTTTGCCTATTACGCACATTTCATATAAACTATAGGGTTCTTTGTGACTCGCTTCTTTCATGTAGCATGTTTTTTCTTATTTATTTACTTACTTACTTATTTTATTGGAGTTCAATTTGCCAACATATAGCATATCACCCAGTGCTCTTCCCGTCAAGTGCCCCCCTTGGTGCCCGTCACCCAGTCACCCCGACCCCTCGCCCACCTCCCCTTCCACTATCCCTGTTCGTTCCCCAGAGTTAGGAGTCTCATTTCTGTCACCCACACTGAGCATAATGTTAATTTCATCTAATGTTAAATCATATATCAGTACTTCGCTGTTTTGAATGCCTGAATAATATTTCATTGTATGGAAATGTCACATTTGTTTATCCATTAATTGACATTTAGATTGTTCCCACTTTTTGGAAATTATCATGAATGCTGCTATGAACATTTGTGTATAATTTTTTATGAACATGTTTTCACTTCTCTTGCATATATACCTAGGAATAGAATTTGTCTATGTTAACTCAATGCTTAACCTTTTGATGTTTTGTTTCACATAGCAGTTGCACCATTTCCCATTACTACTAGCAATATATGAGGTTTCCAATTTCTCTGTCGTTATCATTTGTTATTCTTTCTTTTAAGTAGGCTCCACACTCCCACGGAGCCCAACGTATGGAATGAACTCATGACCCTGACATTGAGATCTGAAATGAGATCAAGAGTCAGATGTTTAACCAACTAAATCACCCAGGAGCCCCTATCTTCTATTATAGCCTTACTTCTGTGTGTCAAGTGGAATCTTATTGTTGTTTTGACTTGTATTTCTCTAACAACTGATGATAGCATCTTTTCAAGTGCTTATTGGTCATTTATATATCTTCTTTGAAAAACTCAAATCCTTTGTCCATTTTTAAGTTGGGTTGTATGTGTTTCATTTTGTCATTTACATAGGCTACACACCCAGCATGGAGCCCAATGTGGAGCTTGAATTCATGACCCTGAGATCAAGACCTGAGCCCAAATCTAGTGTCGGACACTTAACTGAGCCACCCAGGTGCCCCAGGTTGTAGGTCTTCAGTTGAAAGAACTCTTAAATGAATGTTAAGAGTTCACACATTCTAGATACTAGACTCTAACCAGATATATGATGCAAATATTTTTGTGGATTTGCTTTTCATTTTATTGAACATGAATTTTCTTTTTATAGAAAATTCCTTACATGAATTTTCAATGAGTAAAATTTTAGTGTCATTTGAAGAAAAGAAATTCTTAAATTTTGATAAACATAATTTATATTTTCTTTTGTTATTTTTCCTTTAGGTACTATATCTAAAAAGCCATGACCTAATCTAAGTACAAGAACATGTACACTTATGACTTTTTAAATTGTTTTTATTTTAATTCCAGTATAATTAACACACAGTGTTGTATTAGTTTCAGGTGTACAATATAGTGATTCAACAATTCCATACATCACCCAGTGCTCATCACAAATGCACTTGTTAATCCTCATCACTTATTTCACCATCACATCTATCAGAATGGCTAAAATAAAAAAGCAACAAGTATTGACAAGGAAGTGGAGAAAAAGGAAACCTCTTGCACTGTTAGTGGAAATGCAAACTGATGCAGCCACTGTGGAAAAAAGTATAGAGTTTCATTAAAAAGTTAAAAATAAAACTACCCTACATCCAACAATTGCACAATTTGTATTTACCCCAAAATACAAAAACACCTATGCCTTCTTGTAATAATTTTATAGTTCTACTTCTTACATATAGGTCTTTGATACAGAGTTAATATGCATATATAGTGTGAGACAGGGTTACAAATCTCCCAGCAAGATTTGTTGAAAAGATTGTTTTTTTTTTTTTCTATTGAATTGTCTTGGCATCCGTATTGAAAAGCAAGACATACTGGTTTATTTCCGGACTCTCAATTGTATTCCATTGATCTATATAACTATCTTCATGACAGTATCACACTGCTCTGATTACTATAGGTTTGTAGTAAATTATGAAACAGGGAAATGAGTCCTCCAACTTTGTTGCTCTTTTTCAAGATTCTTTTAGCTCTTATAGGTTCCTTGAATTTCCATATGAATGTTAAGATCAGATTGCCAATGTTAAGGAAAAACAAGCGTCTGAAATTTTGATAGAGATTACATTGAATCAATAGATCATTTTGGGTAGTACTAGCATCTTAACAATATTAAGCCCTCCGATCTATAAACATAGAATATCTTTTAATTTATTTAATTTAATCCAATATTGTGTAATTTTCAGTGTACAAGTCATTCATTTCCTTGCTTATCCTAATATTTTATTCTTTTTGATGCTATTGTAAATAGTTATTTTAATTCATTTTTGGATTATTAATTGCTAATATAAAGAAGTACAACTGATTTTTATATTGGTCTTGTATCCTGCAATGTTTCTGAACTCACTTATTTTTTTTAAAGATTTTATTTATTTATTCATGAGAGACAGCGAGAGAGAGTGAGAAAGAGGCAGAGGCAGAGGGAGAAGCAGGCTCCATGCAGGGAGCCTGATGTGGGACTCGATCTGAGAACTCCAGGATCACACCCTGGGCCGAAGGCAGGCACTAAACGGCGGAGCCATCCAGGGATCCCCTGAACTCACTTATTAGTTCCAAAAGTTTTGTGTGTGTAGATTCCTTAGGAAATTATATAGAAAATTATGTCTTCTGAAAGTAAATATAGTTTTACTCCTTTCCTTCTGACCTGGATATTCTTGTTTTTTCAGGTTTAATAAGATGGAACTGACAAATCAAAATTGTATACATTTAAGGTATACAATTTTGTGGGGTTTTTTTTTAAGATTTTATTTATTCACGAGAGACACAGAGAGGCAAAGGGAGAGGGAAGAGCAGGCTCCCTGTGGGGAGCGTGATCAGGACTTGATCCCAGGACCCCGGGATCACGACCTGAGCCAAAGGCAGAAGCTCAACCACTGAGCCACCCAGGCATCCTGTGATGTTTTGATAAATGTATACATTGTGAAATGACCACCACAATCAAGTAAATCACCATAGCCATCATCTAATATAATTACCTTTTTGTGGGTGTGGTGAGAACACCTCTTAGTAAATCTCAAGTTTTTGTTTTTTTTTTAATTTTTTATTTATTTATTTATGATAGTCACAGAGAGAGAAAGAGAGAGAGGCAGAGACATAGGCAGAGGGAGAAGCAGGCTCCATGCACCGGGAGCCCTATGTGGGATTCGATCCCGGGTCTCCAGGATCGCGCCCTGGGCCAAAGGCAGGCGCCAAACCGCTGCTCCACCCAGGGATCCCAAATCTCAAGTTTTCAATACAATATTTCTAAGTAGTCATTATGCTATACATTAGATCTCTAGGACTTCCTTATCATGCATAACTGAAACTTTGTACTCTTTTCCCATTTCCCCCTCATCCTAGCCGCTGGCAACAACCTTTCTATTCTTTGCTATGAATTTGACTGTTTTAGATTCCATATTGCATTAGGGTTCTCCAGAGAAACAGAACCAATAGGATGGATGAATTGATATAGAGCTACAGATACAGATACAGCCATATAGCTATGAGGACTGTTATAAACTAGCTCATGTGATTATGGGGGCCAGGAAATCCCAAGATCTGCCGTTTTTAAGCTGGAGAACACAGAAAGCTGGTGATGTAATTCAGTCTGAATCCAGAGGCCTGAGAAATGAGAGGTCAATGGTGTAAGTCCAGTCTGTGTCTAAAGGACCAAGAGCCAGAAGTACCAACCTACAAGGTCAGGAGAAGATGGATAGTCCAACTGAAGCAAAGAGTAAATTTGCCCTTCCTCTGTTTGTTCTATTTAGGCCCTCAATGGATTGGATGATGCCCACCCATATTGGTGAGCCTGGTCTTTATTCAGTCTACTAATTCAAATGTTAATTACTCTGGAAACATCTTCATAGACACATCCAGAAATAATGTTCTACCAACTATCTGAGCATCCTGTAGCCTAGTCATGGTGATATGTAAAACTAACCAACATAAGTCCGTGACTTGTCAGCTTGGCACCATATATATATCTCCTTAAACCATACTTATCTCCAAATAAAAACAATAACAAGGTCATAATTCTACCTAACATGATACAGCTCTCCTGCATGTAACTGAAAATGTATTCATCCTTTCTCCAGAAGATGAGGTAGAGTCCTTGAGCAGTGTTTACTCTTCTGTAATTTAAATAAAATTAGCAAAATTAACACTTAAAAACGGATATAAAGTCAATTCATAAGGGAATAAGAAACAAAGATATTTACTTAATTTATGTGTATATATGACAAACCTATTTGTAACAAAATGAGGAAATATTCATGATCATTACAGTTCTCATTTCTGTAACTAGTCATGGTTGTAGGTGGGATTTATAACTACCTTCTTCTAATACACATTCTGTATTCCCTTTGCCTTCAATGAACACCTACCTCAGCTGGCCATTTTTCTTTAGCTGGCAGGGTAACCCTAACTTTCATTTCTGAACGGTGTGGGCCATTAGTAGTCCTGCCTGGATTGGTTTGTTGTGGTTTTCCATTGATTGTGATCACAAGGCATGGTAATACTGAGAAAAATCCTAAAAGACTATTCCGGACATACTTTTCCTAAGTTCCACTGTGTAGTAGTAATCCAATTTCCCCTTGATAGTCAGGAACAATCATCCCAGGCAATGCCACAACTCTTTTCTTTGCCTGTTGATTTAGAAGCATGAGGACCCCAAAGTGGCCCGATGGCAGTCTTAACTTCCAGCTCAATGGAATCATTGTTGTGTCTCCCAAAAGAAACTTTCCTCCCTCTGGCCTCTAGGCCAGCAGAACATTATATCATGAGAACAGGAAGCAAAAATTTATGGGTCATTATGATAATAGTGAGTGGTGAGCTTTCATTTCCACCTCTTGATTCCTGTACCTGTGAATCCTAGCTGTTGGAAAAACAGCACCACATATTGGACATTTATTCAGAGCATATACAATTTTCTGGAAGGGCTAGCAAAGTACTGCCACCTAGCTGGTACTATAACTCTTAAAAAGGTCATTCCACTGTTAAATGAAGCAAGCTGCTTCAGGATAGGGAATATAGTAAGACCAGTGAATTCCATGACCATGAGCCCACTGTCATACTTTGCTGTGAAGTGAGTTCCCTGATCTGCAGGCAATGCTCTGTGAAATACCATGATGGTGAATAAGGCATTCTTTAAGTCCACAGATGGTAGTTTTGGAGGAAGCATTGCATGCATGGTAGGCAAATCTGTATCTATATCTAGAATGTCTATCCCAGTAAGGACAAATGCTGCCCGCCCCCCTAGATGGGAGCAATCTAATGTAATCAACCTGCCACCAGGTAGCTGCTGGTATAATCAGCCATATAGTACCATATAGGAACGGTACTATATAAGGCACTCAGTTTTGGTCTCTACTGTTGGCAGACTGCACACTCAGTGTTGGCCATAGCCATGCTGGGCTTGGTAAATGGCAGTCCATGTTGCTAAGCCTATGTATAAACCACCATCCTAACACTATGGCCACTTTGTTCAGGAGTTGACTGGGCAATGACAGAAGTGGCTGGAAAAAGAGGTGAATGATATCCACAGAATGGGCCATCCTACCCACTTGATCATTAAAATATTCCTCTGGTGAGGAAACCAAATCTTTGGTGAAGATTCACACAGGATATAAATATCTTCACATCTTTTTGTCTTCACATCTTTTTCTAGGATAGAGGCCTATCCATATACCTCTTCCCTAAATTTGTTTGTCACCAATTTTTTAATCATGTTCCTTTCAAAGTTCATGACCATTGGCTGCAGCCCATGAACTGGTATATAATCACACATCTGGTCATTTTTCTTTCCAAGATAAGTTGAATAATCAGAGGTACTACCTGAAGTTCTGCCCACTAGACGGATTTCCCTTTACCACTTTCCTTCAGGGATGTCCCAGGGAGGAGCCACAGTGCTGCAGCTGTCCCCTTTTGAGTGGTACCTGGCATATCATGTAGAACCATCTATAAACCAGGGCCTAGTCTTCTCTTCCTGCCAGTTGATTATAGCAATCAATGCAGGCTGGGAGAGAAATGGCAGTATAGCAGGAGTGGGGTCCATGGGCATTTGGGCTACTTCGTCATGTAGTCTGTGTCTTTAGAGCCTGTTTGGGCCTGATCACATATATATCACTTCCATTTGATGATGGAGTATTATTTTGCATGCCCAACTTTGAGGCTTGCTGGGTCAGACAACACTCAGTTCATGAAAGGCAGCTCAGGTCATATGGTAACTTGGTGGTCCCTGGTCAAGTGTTCAGTCTCAGGCCCAGTAGCAGGCCAAGAGCAGTTTCTCAAAAGGATAGTATTTATCTCCAGATGTTGGCAGGGTCTTCCTCCAAAATCTGAAGGACTATGCTGCAATTCACCTATAGAAGTCTACCAATGGTTTCAAATATCATCTCTGTCACTAACACTTCAAGCACCAATGATCTTCTGGATCATATGGCCCAAGTGCAATACACCTTGATCAGGAGCCTGGACTATTGCAGAGCCTTCTCTTGTTCTGGATTTCAGTCAAACCTAGCAACTTTCCAGGCCACTCAGTAAATGGACTGGAGTAACACAACCGAATGAAAAACATGTTCCTTCCAAAATCCAGAGGCCCACTAGGTACCGTGCCTCTTTCTCAATCATAAAAGGGACCAAATATAATTTATCCTTCACCTTAGATGTCTCAATGTTGATGTTCCACACCACTGGATCCCTAGAAATTTCAGAGAGAAGATCCCTGCATTTTAGTTGAATTTATTTCCCACCCTCTGACATACAAGTATATCACTAGTAAGTCTAGACTAGTTGCTAATTCTCACTCACTAGGTCCAATTAGCATAATGTCATCAATACAAGAGAACAGCATGACATCTTGTGGAAGGTAAAGGCAATCACAATTCTGTAAACTAAATGACATAGAGCTTGATGGTTGATGTACCCCTGAAGTACAACAGTGAAAGTATACTGCTGGCCTTGCCAACTGAAAGCAGACTGCTTCTGGTGGGCCTTATGGACAAGGATAGAGAAAAAATGCATCTCCCAAATCAATAGCTGCATACTATGTGCCATGTAATCTGTTAATTTGCTCAAGCAATGAAAACACATCTGGTACAGCACCTGCAACTGCAATCACTACCTAGTTAGGCTTAAAATAACCATTATTCTCCATCTGTCTTCTGCATAGGTCAAATAGAAGAGTTGAAGGGGTATGTGGTAGAAATCACCACTCCTGCATCTTTCACCTCCTCAATGGTGGCACTAGTCTCTACAATCCCTCCAGTAATGTGGATTTTTAAAAAATTATTATTGAAGTATTTTTGATTTATTATTTTCCCAGGTAGAGGCAGTTTTAATAGCTTCTATTTGGCCTTCCCCACCATAATAGCCCTCACTCCACAGATCAGGAAACCAATATGGGGAGTCTGCCAGCTGTTATGTGTGTCTATTCCAGCTATAGTCTGGAACTGAGGAAATAATCACAGAATGGGTTTGGGGACCCACTGGACTCACTGTGAGACAGACCTGAGGTAAAACCCCATTGATCACCTGACATCTATAGGCCCATACTCTGATTGCAGGGCCACAGAGATGTTTCAAGTCTCCTAAAATCAGTGTCAGTTCAAAGTCAGTGCCTAGTAGTCCCTGAAAGGTCTGATTATTTCCTCTTGTTCAATGTAGTTACCTCACGTTGGTCCTATAGAGTAACAGTCTAAAATTTCAATGTACTGAGGTCCTTTCTCAAGGGAACTGGCCTCCTCTTCATTCAAAGGGTTCTGGGCTTGCCAACTGCCTCAAGTGTGGGAATTTATTGAGAAGTTGTGACTCTTGATTTTTAGGATATGAGTTAGAATTTTGTTCATGTGACCTATAACTTTTCTGTTTATACAAACCAAGTAAGACTCTAGTAGGTTTCCTATTTATTTCACTTTTTAGAACACAATAACTAGTCAGTGCCATAAGTCTGCATGAATCATAAAAATCTGCTGTTTGACTCTACTGTCCATTACAATAACCACACCCACCTTCCCTTTGGGGTTTGAGAGCCACTACTTGGCCCCTGCCATCCCAGGATCCAATTACTCCCATTGCATTTAGGTTTTCCAACTGAGTGTCTGTAATTCCCACTGTAAGTTCTGGCCTACAGAGAAGAGCAATCACAGAGCTCTTTAAGGACGCTAGGGCTCCATCATATCCTTCAACAGATAAATGGATAAAGAAGATGTGGTGTGTATACACACACACACACACACACACACACACACACACACACACACATACACACACACAATAGAATATTACTCAGCTATCAGAAAGGATGAATACCTACCATTTGCTTCCACATGAATAGAACTGGAGGGTATTATGCTCAGTGAAATAAGTCAATTGGAGAAAGAAAATCATCATATGGTTTCACTCATATATGGAATATAAGAAATAGTGAAAGGGACTATAAGGGAAAGGAGGGAAACTGAGTGGGGATAAATTAGAGAGGAAGACAAACCATGAGAGACTCCTAACTCTGGGAAACAAAGAGTTGCAGAAGGGGAAGAAGGTGAAAGGATGGGGTAACGGGGTCATGGGCACTAAGGAGGGCACTTGATGGGATGAGCACTGAGTGTTATATTATGTTGGCAAACTAAATTTAAATAAAATATATTTTTAAAGATTTTATTTATTTTTTCATGAGAGACACAGAGAGAGAGAAAGAGACGCAGAGATACAGGCAGAGGCAGAAGTAGGCTCCATGCAGGAAGCCTGACGTGGGACTCGATTCCAGGTCCCCAGGATCAGGCCCTGGGCTGAAGGCAGCGCTAAACCACTGAGCTGCCCGGGCTGCCCAATAAAATATTTTTTAAAAAAGGATGCTAGAGCTCCAGTCACAAAATTATTTCTCAAAGTATTAGTGAAAGGTATGTCTTCTGGACCCTCCCAGTATGGATGAGTACATCTTAAGTGACAAATCCATTTGAACACTCCAATCTAAACCTCTAAACTCCTTCCTCTACATTAAACCAAGGAAGATGGGACATTTCCAATTCATGTAAGGTGGGCCATCTTTTGGTCCATATTTCAATCAATGAACAAATCAACCATTACAGCCCTTTCTAACTTCTGAAGATATATTACATGCAGAATTTCTGCTTAGTGAGCAGAAGAAGGTCACTGAGATAATGTGACCACTGGTTGACCCATGAGCAGAACCCAAGAAATCAGATGCATAAAGCTTTTAACTAATATTTATGGAGAAGACTTTTAAGATTTGTATTTGCCCTTGATGAATAATCTTATGGAAACTGTACACTAAATTTGGGGTAAGGAAGCATCAATAGTAGTTGGTATTTTAAAACTTGATCTGGGGACACCTGGGTGGCTCAGCAGTTGAGCGTCTGCCTTCCACTCAGGGCATAATCCCAAGGTCCTGGATCAAGTTCCACATCAGGCTCACTGAGAAGAGCCTGCTTCTCTCTCTGCCTATGTCTCTGCCTCTGTGTGTGTGTCTCATGAATAAATAAATACATTAAAAAAAAAAGAATGCACCAGCCCCAGGCACCTTGGAATAGCAAAACAAACAAACAAACAAAAGCTATGGCTTTAAAGAGCAACAGAAATATCAAAGAACAAGTCCTAAAGCTCAAAGAGCAGGGTTGCTGCAAGAACTCTCTGGAATTGAAGGGACTGGTGGCACCATTGTTTACATTCCCCTTCCACATTAACAGTGACGATAGGAACAGGGTTTAGGTACCCTAGCCACTTAGCTGCTCAACAAGTACTAGGCCCAGCCCACACCAGTCCCAGATTACCCCCAAGATGGTCCAACTGCTTGAAATCACCCTGAGCTCCAACCAACCCACCAAGACAACTCCAGCGGGACATACTGTAGGACAATCCTAGACAGTGACCATTACACTTCCAGCCAACTGACCAAGGTGTCACAAGTACAAAGAATCCTGGAACATTTCAGGCCCACACCTAATTCAGCTCCAATCTTCCAGGGCAATCCCTGCATGAAGTGCCATGAAACCTCCCAGCCACAGCCATGTCAGCTCCAGTTACCCACCTGGGCAACCATTCATGGAACATCACAAAACTTCCCAGCCCACAGACACTTTAGGTCCAACCAGCCTGCCAGTGTATCCCATGTATAAAGTACCCTCAAACCACTCAGCCTGCACCCACTTTGGATCTTACAATCTTGCGAGCGTCCACTGTGGGGAGCACCCCAGGACCCCATGGCCCATGCCTGCTTCAACTCCAGATGCCCTGTTAGGGCACCCACTGTGTGGAATGTGCCAGGATTCCTATGCTGTACCCACTACAGCTCCAGCCTCAGCCAAAGAAACCAGGCACACATAGTCTAAACAGGGAATGTATCTACATAAGACTATTCCTTCAATTATAGAAGTAGCTATACTGTATAATTCACAGGAAGAAACAAAAACTCAAACAAAATGAGGAAAGAGGAATATACTCTGACAGAACAAAACAGAATCTCAGAAAAAGAACTAAACAAATGGAGATAAGCAATCTACCTGATAAAAAGTTCACAGTAATGGCCATAAGGAAACACACTGGATGTGAAAGAATAGATGAACTCAGAATTTCAACAGAGAAAATATAAAAAGAACTAATCACACCTGAAGAATATAACTGAAATGAAAAACACACCAGATTGTACTACAAAGCAGTGGTCATCAAGACAGTGTGGTACTGGCACAAAAACAGACACATAGATCAATGGAACAGAATAGAGAACCCAGAAGTGGACCCTGAACTTTGTGGTCAACTAATATTCGTTAAAGGAGGAAAGACTATCCATTGGAAGAAAGACAGTCTCTTCAATAAATGGTGCTGGGAAAACTGGACATCCACAGGCAGAAGAATGAAACTAGACCACTCTCTTTCACCATACACAAAGATAAACTCAAAATGGATGAAAGATCTAAATGTGAGACAAGATTCCATCAAAATCCTAGAGGAGAACACAGGCAACACCCTTTTTGAACTCAGCCACAGTAACTTCTTGCAAGATACATCCATGAAGACAAAAGAAACAAAAGCAAAAATGAACTATTGGGACTTCATCAAGATAAGAAGCTTTTGCACAGCAAAGGATAGAGTCAACAAAACTAAAAGACAACCTACAGAATGGGAGAAGATATTTGCAAATGACCTATCAGATAAAGGACTAGTTTCCAAGATCTATAAAGAACTTATTCAACTCAACAGCAAAGAAAAAAACAATCCAATCATGAAATAGGCAAAAGACATGAAGAGAAATCTCACAGAGGAAGACATAGACATGGCCAACACGCACATGAGAAAATGCTCTGCATCACTTGCCATCAGGGAAATACAAATCAAAACCACAATGAGATACCCCCTCACACCAGTGAGAATGGGGAAAATTAACAAGGCAGGAAACAACAAATGTGGGAGAGGATGCGGAGAAAAGGGAACCCTCCTGCACTGTTGGTGGGAATGTGAACTGGTGCAGCCACTCTGGAAAACTGTGTGGAGGTTCCTCAAAGAGTTAAAAATAGACCTGCCCTACGACCCAGAAATTGCACTGTTGGGATTTACCCCAAAGATACAGATGCAATGAAATGCCGGGACACCTGCACCCCGATGTTTCTAGCAGCAATGTCCACAATAGCCAAACTGTGGAAGGAGCCTCGGTGTCCATCGAAAGAAGAATGGATAAAGAAGATGTGGTTTATGTATACAATGGAATATTACTCAGCCATTAGAAACGACAAATACCCACCATTTGCTTCAACGTGGATGGACTGGAGGGTATTATGCTGAGTGAAGTAAGTCAATCGGAGAAGGACAAACATTATATGGTCCCATTCATTTGGGGAATATAAATAATAGTGAAAGGGAATAGAAGGGAAGGGAGAAGAAATGGGTAGGAAATATCAGAAAGGGAGACAGAACATGAAGACTCCTAACTCTGGGAAACGAACTAGGGGTGGTGGAAGGGGAGGAGGGCGGGGGGTGGGGGTGAATGGGTAACGGGCACTGAGGGGGGCACTTGACGGGATGAACACTGGGTGTTATTCTGTATGCTGGTAAATTGAACACCAATAAAAAATAAATTTATTAAAAAAAACACCAGAGGAAATCAAAAGCAAATTAAAAGATAAAGAGGAACAGATTAGTGATCTAGAGGCTGGGTAGCAGGAACCACCCAAGCAATACTACAAAAAAAAAAAAAAGAATTTAAAAAAAAAGATTAAGGGACTTCTGAGAGACATCAAGCATACTAATATTCACATCACAGGGGTCCCAAAAGAAGAAGATATAAAGAGGCAAAAAACTTACCTGAAGAAATAGCTAAAATCTCCCTAGCCTAGGGAAGGAAACAGATATCCATATCCCAGAAGCAAAGATACACAAACAAGATGAATCCAAGGAGATCCACATCAAGACGTAATTATGAAAAGTATCAAAACTAAAACATAAAGAGAAAATCCTGAAAAACTCAAGAGAAAAGAATACTTACATACAAGGGAAATCCCACAGGGTTATCAACTGATTTTTCAGCAGAAAGTTTGCTAGTCAGAAGGGAGTAACATAAAAAAAAAAAAAAGGAAGGGAGTAACATGATATACTCAAAGTGCTAAAAAGAAAGAACTTACAACCAAGAATACTCGACCCAACAAGGTTATCCTTGAGCATTAAGAGACACTTACCCAGAGAAACAAGAGATAAAGGAGTTCATCACCAGTAAATGTTCCTTATGAAAACGGTTAAAGGGACTTCTTTAAGTGGAAAACAAAAGGTAATAAAATTATTTGTTTAATAAATAAAATTATGAAAGAAAAAAGATTCACAAGTAAAAGCATACATATAGGAAAGATGGTAGATCAACCAATTATAAAACTAGTATGAAAAGTAAAAGACAAAAGTAATAAAATCAATTATACCTAAAAAATCAGTTAAGGGATTCACAAAATAAAAAGATGTAAAATATAACATCATATACATAAAACACAGAGGGGGAAGTAAAAAATGAAACAGACTCTTAACTGTAGAAAACAAAGTTATGGTTACCAGATGGGAGTGGGAGATGGATGAAATAGGTGATGGGGATTAAGAAGTGCACTTTTCATGATGAGCACCGGGTGATGTACAGAATTTATGAATCGAATCACTCACTATATGGTAACCTAAAACTAATATAGTATGTATGTTAACTATCTTGGAATTAAAAAAATTTTTAAATGAAGGTCTTTTAAAATGTGTTAAAATTTAAATAACCATCAAATTAATACAGAACACTATATACTTAGGATATCAATCTATAAACTTCGTTATAAGCACAAACCAAAACCTATAATAAATACACAAAAAAATAGAAAGGAACCAAGTATGCCGCTAAAGAAACTCAACAATTACAAGGGGAAAAAGAGAACAAAGAACAACAAAACATCCAGAAAACAGTAAATAAAATGGCATAACTACACACCTATCAATAATTAAATATAAATACTCTAAATGCTCCACTAAAAAAATATAGGATGACTGAATGAAAAACAAAAAGCAAGATCCATCTATAAGATGTCTGGAAAAGACTTCAAACCAAACAACCATTGAAAGTAAAAGGATGGAAAAACATATTCCATGCAAATGGTAGTGGGAAAAATGTATGGGCAGCAATGCTTAGACAAAATAGACTTTAAAACAAAGACTAAGAGGCCGGGAAGATGGTGGAGTAAGAGGACCTAAGCTTGCCTCCTCCCATACATACAACTAGGTAACACTAACATCAGTGTAAATAACCAAGAAAATGACATAAAGACTAACAGAACAAACTCCACAACTAAAGACAGAGAAGAAGCCACAGAGAAAAAAGGAGGAAGGGAGGAGACCTGGTCTGGGAGTGAAATGGACTTGTGGAAGTCCACAGTCGGAAGGAGCTGGGGGTGCAGAGAAGGGCAAGAGACAGAGTATAACACTGTGGAGTATAGACACGGAAGAAGAATCCCCATAGTATTTGGTTTTGAAAGCAAGGGGGTGCCAAATTTCATAAGTTGTTACAATGAGCGAGACTTAAGATCTGGAATTTTAAAAATCAGTGAGCTCTGTCCTAGGAGCACACAGAGGATGTTAAAAAGCTATGCTCCACTCTCAAAGAGACAGCATGACAAACCACTTGCAGAGATACAGCCTATCGGGTACATGGAAGGGAGAGTGATTTCCTCATCTCTGAACTTGTGTTGGAGAAGCAGGGATCACAGGGAGACTCCTCGAGGAACAAAGGAGCTGGAAGGTGCCATGTCCATTCCCCGCCCCTCAGCATAAACACACAGCCGCCTGTAAGAACCAGTGTGATGCCAATACTCACTCCCTAACTTGCTTACACAATCCTGTCTCAACTGAGAGATCTACCCTTTCAAGTCATGTTGGCCTCAATCTCTTGCTAAAGGGCCTCTTCCCCAGAAGACATGTCCAAGCATTGTCAGTCTCCCATCCCACGTATTTTGTGGGACCTTAGTTCTGGTGATGGCCACAAAAGCAACTGCAACTACAGCAGTGGTCCCTACTGAAGCCTGAGGCATGCCTTGTTAAGGTTGCACATACTGTTCACATGTACTTTGCAGATCCCCTTAGCCAGCCTAATCCCGGCATCAGGTCTCATTTCAAAAGCAGACCAGCATGTATCTTGTTACAATTAACCCAACACAAGCCAGGGACAAAACACAACACACAACAAAGACAGCCACTGCACACAAGTGAACTGAATGAAAACTCAGCCAGGACACAACAAGGAACACAAAACATGCACAGGAGATACCTCCAAAGTGCCAGGTCCTGGGGAACAGGGACATTGCACTGTGTAGCACTATAGGACCTGTACTTCATACAGCTATTACCATCAAGAGAGAAAGACAGAAGTGACTTAACACAAAGAAACAGAGAGTTACACAAAATGAAGAGACAGAGAAATATATCCCAAATGAAAGAACAGGGGGAAAAACCACAGCAAGGAACCTAAGCAAAACAGATATACGTAATATGCCTGACAGAGAATTTAAAGTAATCATCAGATACTCACTGAAGTTAGAAAAGACTGGAGAACAACAGTGAGACTCTTAACAGACAAAATGAACCAATCAAAAATAAAGAACATAATAAATCAAAAATAAACTTGATGGGGGCACCTGGGGGGCTCAGTTGGTTAAGAAGCTGCCTCTGGCTCAGGTCATGATCCCAGAGTTCTGGGATCAAGCCCCACGTCAGGCTCCCTACTCAGCAGGAAGTCTGCTTCTCCCTCTACTCTCTGCTCAAGCTCTTTTTCACTATCTCTGTCTCTCTCATAAATAAATAAAATCTTTAAAAAAAATTTTTTAAATGAACGTGATGGAATAAATAGCAGGTAAGAGGAAGTAGAGAATCAAATTAAGACCTGAAAGATACAGTAATGAAGACTCAACAAGCTGAAGAAATGAGGGAAAAACTTGCACAAAATGAGAATAGACTCAAAGAACTCCGGAACTCCATCAAGCATAATTTTGCATTATAAGGATCCCAGAAGAAAGAGAGAAAATTTGTTTGAAGAAATAATAGCTCAAAATTTCTCTAATCTAAGGAACAAAACAGATATGCAGATCCAGGAAGCAAAAAGGTCACCCCCAAAACTCAACCCAAGAAGCTCTACATGACTAATAGCATTAAAATGGCAAAAACTAAAGATAAATAAATTTTCTTTAAAGTAGCAAGAGGAAATAAAAAACTTATATGCAAAGGAAACCCCATAAGGCTATGAGCAAATTTGTCAGCAGAAACTTTACAGGCCAGAAGAGAAGAGCATGATATATTGAAACTGCTGAAAGGGAAAAATCTGGAGCCAAGAACACTATATCCACTATGACTATCATTCAGGGGTTCCTGGGTGGCTCAGTCAGTTGAGCATCTGCCTTCAACTCAGGGAATGATCACAGGGTCCTGGGATTGAGCCCTGAGTCAGGCTCCCTACTCAGGAGGAGCCTGCCTCTCCCTCCCCTCCTCACTTGTGCTCTATCACTATCTCTTTCTCAAATAAAATCTTTAAAAAAAAAGAAAAGACTATCATTCAGAATAAAAGGACTAATAAACAGGTAAATGAAACTAACAGCTGGTTCTTTGAAAGAATTGATAAAATTGATAAAACCCAAATGAATGCTTTTTGTTTTTGTTTTTGTTTTAAATCATGGTGTCTTTCATTTATTTTTTTTATAGGAGTTCAATTTGCCAACATATACCATAACACCCAGTGCTTATCCCATCAAGCGCCCCCCTCAGTGCCCATAACCCAGTCACCCCCACCCCCCGCCCACCTCCCTTTCCACCACCCCTTGATCATTTCCCAGAGTTAGGAGTCTCTCATATTCTGTTTCCCTTTCTGATATTTCCCACCCTTTTCTTCTCCTTTCCCCTTTATTCCCTTTCACTATTTTTTATATTCCCCAAATGAATGAGACCATATAATGTTTCTCCTTCTCCGATTGACTTATTTCACTCAGCATAATACCCTCCAGTTCCATCCACCTCGAAGCAAACGGTGGGTATTTGTCCTTTCTAATGGATAAGTAATATTCCATTGTATACATAGACCATTATCTTCTTTATCCATTCATCTTTCGATGGACACTGAGGCTCCTTCCACAGTTTGGCTATGGTGGACATTGCTGCTATAAACATCGGGGTGGAGGTGTCCCAGCGTTTCACTGCATCTGTATCTTTGTGCTAAATCCCCAGCAGTGCAACTGCTGGGTCGAAGAACAGATCTATTTTTTTTAGCTCTTTGAGGAACCTCCACAGAGTTTACCAGAATGGCTGTACCAAAACATTCCAACCAACAGTGCATGAGGGTTCCACTTTCTCTACATCCTCTCCAATATTTGTTGTTTTCTGCCTTGTTAATTTTCCCCATTCTCACTGGTGTGAGGGGGTATCTCATTGTGGTTTTGATTTGTATTTCTCTGATGGCAAGTGATGCAGAGCATTTTCTCATGTGCTTGCTGGCAATATCTATGTCTTCCTCTGTGAGATTTCTCTTCATGTCTTTTGCCCATTTCATGACTGGATTGTTTGTTTCTTGGCTGTTGAGTTTAAGAAGTTGTTATAGATCTTGGAAACTAGCCCTTTATCTGATACATCATTTGCAAATATCTTCTCCCATTCTGTAGGTTGTCTTTCAGTTTTGTTGACTGTATCTTTTGCTGTGCAAAAGCTTCTTATCTTGATGAAGTCCCAATAGTTCATCTTTGCTATTGTTTCTCTTGCCTTCATGGATGTATCTTGCAAGAAGTTACTGTGGCCAAGTTCAAAAAGGGTGTTGCCTTTGTTCTCCTCTAGGATTTTGATAGAATCTTGTCTCACATTAAGATCTTTCATCCATTTTGAGTTTATCTATCTGTATGGTGTAAGAGAATGGTCTAGTTTCATTCTTCTGCATGTGGCTGTCCAATTTTCCCAGCACCATTTATTGAAGAGACTGTCTTTTTTCCAGTGGAGAGTCTCCTGCTTTGTCGAATATTAGTTGACCATAAAGTTGAGGGTTCACTTCTGGATTCTCTATTCTGTTCCATTGATCTATGTGTCTGTTTTTGTGCCAGTACCGTACTGTCTTGATGACCACAGCTTTGTAGTACAACCTGAAATCTGGCATTGTGATGCCCCCAGCTATGGTTTTCTTTTTCAATATTCCCCCGGCTATTCGGGGTCTTTTCTGATTCCACACAAATCTTAAGATGATTTGTTCCAACTCTCTGAAGAAAGTCTATGGTATTTTGATAGGGATTGCATTAAATGTGTAAATTGCCCTAGGTAGCATTGACATTTTCACAATATCAATTCTTCCAATCCATGAGCATGGAATATTTTTCCATCTCTTTTGTGTCTTCCTCAATTTCTTTCAGAAGTGTTCTGTAGTTTTTAGGATAGAGATCCTTTACCACTTTGGTTAGGTTTATTCCTAGGTATCTTATGCTTTGGGGTGCAATTTAAATGGGATTGACTCCTTCATTTCTCTTTCTTCAGTCTCATTGTTAGTGTATAGAAATGCCACTGATTTCTGGGCATTGATTTTGTATCCTGCCACACTGCCAAATTGCTGTATGAGTTCTAGCAATCTTGGGGTGGAGTCTTGTGTTTTCTAGGCACAGTATCATGTCATCTACGAATAGGGAGAGTTTGACTTCTTCTTTGCCAATTTGAATGCCTTTGATTTCTTTTTGTTGCCTGATTGCTGAGGGTAGGACTTCTAGGACTATGTCAAATAGCAGTGGTGAGAGTGGACATCCCTGTCTTGTTCCTGATCTAAGGGGAAAGGCTCCCAGTGTTTCCCCACTGAGAATGATATTTCCTGTGGGCTTTTCATAGATGGCTTTTAAGATGCTGAGGAATGTTCCCTCTATCTCTACACTCTGAAGAGTTTTGATCAGGAATGGATGCTGTCTTTTGTCAAATGATTTCTCTGCATCTATTGAGAGGATCATATGGTTCTTGTTTTTTCTCTTGCTGATATGATCAATCACATTGATTGCTTTACGAGTGTTGAACCAGCCTTGCATCCCGGGGGTAAATCCCACTTGGTCATGGTGAATAATCTTCTTAATGAATTGTTGGATCCTATTCTCCTTTATGGTGGGGTCTTTGTCTGGTTTTGGAATTAAGGTGATGCTGGCCTCATAAAGCGAGTTTGGAAGTGTTCCGTCTCTTTCTATCTTTCTGAACAGCTTTAGTAGAATAGGTATGGTTTCTTCTTTAAACGTTTGATAGAATTCCCCTGGGAAGCCATCTGGCCCTGGACTTTTGTGTCCTGGGAGGTTGTTGATGACTGCTTTAATTTCCTCCCTGGTTATTGGCCTGTTCAGGTTGTCTATTTCTTCCTGTTCCAGCTTTGGTAGTTTCTGGTTTTTCAGAAATGTGTCCATTTCTTCTAGATTGCCTAATTTATTGGCGTATACCTGCTGAAATGTTTTTAAAATCGTTTGTCTTTCCTTGGTGTTGGTGGTAATCTCTCCTTTCTCATTCATGATTTTATTAATTTGAGTCTTTTCTCTGTTAAGAAGGCTGGCTGGGGGTTTATCTATCTTATTCTTTCAAAGAACCAACTCCTGGTTTTGTTAATCTGTTCCACAGTTTTTCTGGTCTCTATTTCATTGAGTTCTGCTCAAATCTTTGTTAACACCCTTCTTCTGCTGTGTGTAGGATCTACTTACTGTTTTTTCTCCAGCTCCTTTAGGTGCAAGGTTAGCTTTTGTATTTGAGTTCTTTCCAGTTTTTGGATGGATGCTTGTATTGCGATGTATTTCCCCCTCAGGACTGCTTTTGCTATATCCCAAAGATTTTGAATGGTTGTATCTTCATTCTCACTAGTTTCCATGAATCTTTTTAATTCTTCTCTAATTTCCTGGTTGACCCTTTCTTCTTTTAGCAGGATGGTCCTTAACCTCCACATGTTTGAAATCATTCCAAACTTCTTGTGATTTAGTTCGAATTTCTTTTTTTTTTTTAGTTCAAATTTCAAAGCATTATGGTCTGAAAATATGCAGGGGACGATCCCAATCTTTTGGTATTGGTTCAGACCTAATTTGTGACCCAGTATGTGGTGTATTCTGGAGAAAGTTCCATGTGCCCTTGAGAAGAATGTGTATTCAGTTGAGTTTGGATGTAAAGTTCTGTAGATATCTGTGAAATCCATCTGGTCCAGTGTATCATTTAAAGCTCTTGTTTCTTTGGAGACGTTGTGCTTAGAAAACCTGTCGATTGTAGAAAGTGCTACATTCAAGTCACCAAGTATAAGTGTATTATTATCTATGTCTTAACTTTGGTTATTGATTGATATACTTCGCAGCTCCCACATTCAGGGCATAAATATTGATGACTGTTAGGTCCTCTTGTTGGATAGATCCTTTAAGTATGATATAGTGTCCCTCTTCATCTCTTACTACAGTCTTCGGAATAAACTTTAGTTTATCTGATATAAGGATGGCTACCCCTGCTTTCTTTTGAAGACGATTTGAATGGTAAATGATTCTCCAACCTTTTATTTTGAGGCTGTAGGTGTCCATAGGTCTAAAATGAGTCTCTTGTACAGAGCAAATAGATGGCTCTTGCTTTTTTTATCCAGTCTGAAATCCTATGCCTTTTGATGGGGTCATTAAGCCCATTCACATTCAGAGTTACTATTGAAAGATGTGAATTTAGTGTCATCATGATACCTATTCAGTCCCTGTTTTTGTGGATTATTCCCTTTAAGTTCCACTATTACAGAATCCCCCTTAGTATTTCTTGCAGAGCCGGCTTCATGGTCACATATTCTTTCAGTTTCTGCCTATCTTGGAAGCTCTTTATCTCTCCTTCTATTCTGAATGAGAGCCTTGCTGGATAAAGTATTCTTGGCTGCATGTTCTTCTCATTTAGGTCCCTGAATATATCCTGCCAGCCCTTTCTGGCCTGCCAGGTATCTGTGCAGAGGTCTGCTGTTATCCTAATGCTTCTCCCCATAAAAGTTAGGGATTTCTTGTCTCTTGCTGCTTTAAGGATCTTCTCTTTATCTTTGGAATTTGCAAGTTTCACTATTAAATGTTGAGGTGTTGAGTGGTTTTTATTGATTTTGGGGGGGGGGATCTCTCTGTCTCCTGGATCTGAATGCCTGTTTCCCTTCCCAAGTTAGGAAAGTTCTCAGCTATGATTTGTTCAAATCCATATTCTGGACCTCTGTCCCTCTCGGCAGCCTCGGGAACCCCAATTAAACATAGATTTTCCCTTCTGAGGCTGTCATTTATTTCCCTTAACCTATCCTCATGCTCTTTTGTTTTTCTCTTTTTTCCTCAGTTTCCCTCCTTGCCATCAATTTGTCTTCTATGTCACTCACTCATTCTTCTACTTCGTTAACCCTTGTCGTTAGGACCTCCAGTTTGGATTGCATCTCATTTAATTGATTCTTAATTTCTGCCTGATTAGATCTAAATTCTGCCATCACAAAGTCTCTTGAATCCTTTATGCTTTTTTCCAGAGCCATCAGTAGCTTTATAACTGTGCTTCTGAATTGGCTTTCTGACGTTGAATTGTAATCCAAATTTTGTAACTCTGCGGGAGAGGACTGTTTCTGATTCTTTCTTTTGAGGTGAGTTTTTCCTTCTAGTCGTTTTGCTCAGTGCAGAGTGGCCAAAAACAAGTTGTACTGGGAAAAGGAGAAAAAGAGTAAAAATAAAAAAGAGAGAAAAGAAAAAAGGGGGGGAGCAAACAGAAAACAAAAAACAAGGGGGAGTATCGTCTGATTCTATATACTGTAAATCCCTCATCTTCCCCCTGGAACTTTCTAGTGCTCTTTGGTCAATAACCTGCTTTTCCCCTGTCCTTCTAGCTGGTCTTCTGGGGGAGGGGAGGGGGGTCTCCCCAGAAGGGGAAGGGGAGCTGCTCAGCCCCCTGCCTGGTGCAGGGCTCAGTGGGATTTGTTTATCCTGCGAGGCCACTATGAGGCTCAGTGGGGGTTGTTTATCCTGTGAGCGCCCCAGGAGGAACAACAACACTGGCGGCCAGCTCTCCAGCCCTGGAGTCAGCTCCTTCAGTAATTACCGCAGCTCCCAGTCCGCAGGGGCCTTGATGCTCCGGGGGTGGGGGCCGCTGATCTGCACAGCTCGGGGCCGCCCAGCAGCAGGAGCGTCCTTGCTGTCCTGTGCCCTCTCGGCTTCTGCCTGTCCCGGGGGGAGCGCCGGATCCTGGGCTGTGTCCTCCAGCGCCCTGGGCTCCCAAGCTTGCGCTGCTGGAATCGCGCTCCCAGGCTGCACAGCTCCCTCCGCACAGAGCCACCTCAGAGCTGCTCCCGGGCCCAGCCCAGCGCATGCTGCAGCCCTGTATAGAGCTCGGCAGAGGTGTGTGGCACGCTCTCTCAAAGGGCACACTTCCTCTGTTAGTGTCCCTGGGAGCCTGAGGGCATCCCCGCCCCTCCTGGGATCCTGCTCAGACTCCCTCCGAACGACTTTCCGACTGGGAAGATTGGTGAAGCTCCTGCTTTCTCTGGGTCAGGGTTTTCTTGTCCTGGGGGCACTTGCTGCACAGCCTTAGCCTGGCTCCTTGCGGGGCCCCTCCCCCTTGCATGCTTTTATTATCCGCCCCCACCCACCCCTGTCTTCCTACCTTGATAAAAGAGCAAACTCTTCTCACTGTAGCATTCCAGCTGTTCTCTCTTTAAATCTCAGGCCGAATTTGTAGGTTTTCAGGATGATTTGAAAGTTATCTAGGTAATTTGGTGGGGACAGGTGAGTTGGGGACCCTACTCTTCCACCATCTTGTCCCCTCCCCCCAAATGAATGCTTTAACAAGGATGGATGAATCAGTGATGCAGAAGATAAAATTATGGAAAATAATGAATCTGAAAAGAAGTGGGAAACAAAGGTAATAGATCACAAAGGTAGCCTAAGGGAGCTAGCAACTTACTAAAACATAGTAACATTCATATCACAGGAGTCACAGAAGATGAAGAGAGAGGAGAAGGGGCAGAATGTTTATTCAAACAATTATAGCTAAAAACTTAATTAATCTGGAGAAGGACACAGACGCCAAACTCCAAACAGAGAGAACTCCCATTAAAATAAACAAAAGCCAGCCATCACCAAGTATATCATAGTCAAATTCACAAAATAAATACACAAGAATTCTGAAAGCAGCAAGGGAAAAAGTCCTTAACCTGCAAGGGAAGACAGACCAGGTTCACATAAGATCTGTCCACAGAAACCTGACAGGCCAGAAAGAAGTAGCAGATAATATTAAAAGTGCTGAATGGGAAAAATTTGCAGCCAAGAGTACTTTACTCAGCAAGGCTGTCACTCAGAATAGGAGAGAAAAAGTTTCCCAGACAAAAACTAAAGGCGTTCGTGACCACTAAACCAGCCCTGCAGGAAATATTAAAGGAGACTCTTTGAGTTGGCAAAAGAACACCAAAAGCAACAAAGACTAGGAAGGACCAAGAGAACATCAACAGAAACAGCAACTTTACAGGTAACAATAGCACTAAATTTACATCTTTCAATAATCATTCTAAATGTAAAAAAAGACTCCAATAAAAAGACATAGGGTATCAGAATGGATTAAAAAACAAGATCCATTGCCTTCATGGATCTATCTTGCAAAAAGTTGCTGTGGCCGGGATCCCTGGGTGGCGCAGGGGTTTAGCGCCTGCCTTTGGCCCAGGGCGCGATCCTGGAGACCCGGGTTTGAATCCCACATCGGGCTCCCGGTGCATGGAGCCTGCTTCTCCCTCTGCCTATGTCTCTGCCTCACTCTCTCTCTCTGTGTGACTATCATAAATAAATAAATAAATAAATAAATAAATAAATAATAATAAATAAATAAATAATAAATAAATAAATAAGAAGCTGCTGCGGCCAAGTTCAAAAAGGGTGTTGCCTGTGTTCTCCTCTAGGATTTTGATGGAATCCTGTCTCACATTAAGATCTTTCAGCCATTTTGAGTTGATCTTTGTGTATGGTGCAAGAGAGTGGTCTAGTTTCATTCTTCTGCATGTGGATGTCCAATTTTCCCAGCACCATTTATTGAAGAGACTGTCTTTTTTTCCAGTGGATAGACTTTCTTGCTTTGTTGAATATTAATTGACCATAAAGTTGAGGGTCCACTTCTGGGTTCTCTATTCTGTTCCATTGATCTATGTGTCTGTTTTTGTGCCAGTACCACACTGTCTTGATGATCGCAGCTTTGTAGTACCACCTGAAATCTGGCATTGTGATACTGCCAGCTCTGGTTTTCTTTTTTAATTTTCCCCTGGCTATTTGGGGTCTTTTCTGATTCCAATGAACTACTGGGACTTCATCAAGATAAAAAGCTTCTGCACAGCAAAAGAAATAGTCAACAAAACTAAAAGACAACCTACAGAATGGGAGAAGATATTTGCAAATGACCTATCAGATAAAGGACTAGTATCCAAGATCTATAAAGAACTTATTAAACTCAACAGCCAAGAAACAAACAATCCAATCATGAAATGGGCAAACGACATGAACAGAAATCTCACAGAGGAAGACATAGACATGGCCAACATGCACATGAGAAAATGCTCCGCATCACTTGCCATCAGGGAAATACAAATCAAAACCACAATGAGATACCCCCTCACACCAGTGAGAATGGGGAAAATTAACAAGACAGGAAATAACAAATGTTGGAGAGGATGTGGAGAAAGGGGAACCCTCTTGCACTGTTGGTGGGAATGTAAACTGGTACAGCCACTCTGGAAAACTGTGTGGAGGTTACTCAGAGAATTAAACATAGATCTGCCCTACCACACAGCAATTGCACTGCTGGGGATTTACCACAAAGATACAGATGCAGTGAAACGCTGGGACACCTGCACCCTGATGTTTATAGCAGCAAGGTCCACAATAGGCAAACTGTGCAAGGAGCCTCGGTGTCCATCAAAAGATGAATGGATAAAGAAAATGTGGTCTATGTATACAATGGAATATACTCAGGCATTAAAAATGACAAATACCCACCATTTGCTTTGACGTGGATGGACCTGGAGGGTATTATGCTGAGTGAAATAAGTCAATCAGAAAAGAATAAACATTATATGGTCTCATTCATTTGGGGAATATAAAAAGTAGTGAAAGGGAATAAAGGGAAAGGAGAGAAAATGAGTGAAAATATCAGTGATGGTGACAAAACGTGAGAGACACCTAACGCTGAGAAATGAACAAGGGGTAGTGGAAGGGGAGGTGGACGGGGGGTTGGGGTGACTGGGTCATGGGCACTGAGGGGGGCACTTGGCGGGAAGAGCACTGGGTGTATGCTATATGTTGGCAAATTGAACTCCAATAAGAAAAATAAACAAAAAACCCAAGTCTAGCAGAAGGAAGGAAATAATAAAAATTAGAGCAGAAAAAAAATGATACAGAAACTAAAGACACACACACAACAACAACAACAACAACAACAACAGAACAGATCAATGAAATCAGAAGCTGGTTTTTTAAAAAAAAATCAATACAATTGATAAACCTCTAACCAGACTCTTAAAAAAAAAATAGGCAGGTCTAAAACAAAATCACAAATGAAAGAAGAAAAAAATAACACCACCACAGAAATACAAACTATTCTAAGAGAATATTATGAAAAATTATATGGCAACAAATTTGGACAACCTAAAAGGAATAAATTCCTAGAAACATATAACATACCAAAAGTGAAACAGGAAGAAATAAAAAATTTGTGCAGACAGATAACCAGCAGTGAAATTGATCAGTTCAAAACTCCCAATAAACAAAAGTCCAGGACCTTCAAAGATAAATTTTATCAAACATTTAAAGAAGAGTTAATATCTGTTCTTCTAAAACTATTTGAAAAAATAGAAAAGGAAAGAAAACTTCAAATTCATTCTAGGAGGTCATCATTAACCTGATACCAAAACCAGATCAAACCACCACAAAAAAGAGTACTACAGGCTAATATTTTTGTTGAACACAGATGCAAAAATCCTCAACAAATACTAGCAAACCAAATCCAGGAATACATTAAAAAAATCATTCACCAATCAAGTGGGATTTATTCCTGAGCTGCAAGGGAGGATCAATATTTGCAAATCAATCAATGTGATACACTACAGTAATATAAGAAAGGATAAGAACCACACAACCATTTCAATGGATGCATAAAAGAATTGGACAAAGTACAGCATCCATTCATGATAAAAACCCTCAACAAAGTAGATTTAGAGGGGACATACAACATAATAAAGGCCATATATGAAAAACCCACAGCTAATATCATCCTCAATGGGAAAAACTGAAAGTTTTTCCTGTAGGGTCAGGAACAAGACGGGGCTATCTACTCTCACCACTTTTATTCAACATAGTACTGGAAGTCCTTTCCAGGAATTCCTAGCAATCAGACAACAAAAAAGAAATAAAGGGCATCCAAATGGTAAGGAAGAAGTAAAATTTTCATGATTTGCAGATGACATGATATTATATGTACAACACCTAAAGACTCCAGCTAAAAAACTACTAGAACCGATAAAAGATTTCAATAAAGTTGTAGGATACAAAATCAATGTACTGAAATCTTTAGATTCCTACACACTAATAATGAAGCAGCAGAAATAGAAACTAAGAAATATGATTGATTGTTAATCATATTTACAATGCACCAAATGCACCAAAACCAATTAAGATACCTAGAAATAAACTTAACCAAAGAGATGACAGACCTATACTGTGAAAACTAGAAAACTACGAAGAAAGAAATGGAAACATATTCCATGCTCATGGACTGGAAGAACAAATATTGTTAAAATGTCTATACTATCTAAAGCAAGCTACAGATTTAATTTAACCCTTACCAAAATACCAAGGGCATTTTTCATAGAACTAGAACAATCCTAAAATTTGTATGCAACCACAAAAGACCCCAAATAGCAAAAACAATCTTGAAAAAGAAAAATAAAACTCGAGGTATCACAATTCCAGACATTAAGTTACAAAGCTGTAGCAATCAAGCATTATGGTCCCAGCACAAAAATAGACACATAAATCAACAGAACATAATAGAAAACACAGAAATTAACCCACAACTATATGATGAATTAATCTTCAACAATGGAGGCAAGAATATGCAATGGGAAAAAGTCTCTTCAACAAATGGTGTTGGGAAAACTGGACAGCTACATGCAAAAGAATGAAACGGGACCACTTCCTTGTACTATACATAAGAATAGGCTCAAAATGGATTAAAGACCTAAATGTGAAACCTGAAACCAAAAAACTATAGAATAGATCACAGGCAGTAAGTTCTCTGACACTGGCTGTGTGTAGCAACCTTTTCCTAGATAGGTCTTCTAAGGCAAGGGAAACAAAAGCAAAAATAAACTATTGGAACTACATCAAATAAAAAGCTTCTGCATAGCAAAGAACACATAGAATGACTAAAAGACAACCTACTGAATGGGAGAAAATATTTACAAACGACATATTCAATAAAAGGTTAGTATCTAAAATATATAAAAAACTTCTAAAACTTAACACCCAAAAAAACAATCCAGTTTAAAAAGGGGCACAAGACATGAAGAGACATTTCTCCAAAGATATACAGGTGGCCAACAGACACATGAAAGGATGTTATTCATCATCACTTACCATCAGGGAAATGCTAATCAAAACTACAATATCACCTCACACCTATCAGGATGGCTAAAATCAACAACACAAGAAACAACAGGTGTTGGCAAGGATGTGGAGAAAAAGGAAACCTCATGCACTGTTGGTGGGAATGCAAACTGGTGCAGCCACTGTGCAAAACAGTACTATTAAAAGTTTAAAAATAAAAATGTTTATTTTTATTAAAAATAGAACCACCCTTTGATCCAGCAATTGCACTACTATGTATTTACCCAAAGAAAATTTAAAAAAAAAAAACACTAAATCAAAGGGATACATGCACCCCTATATTTACAGCAGCATTATTTACAATAGCCAGATTATGGAAGCACCCCAAGTGTCCATCAATAGACAAGTGGATAAAGAGGTGGTGTATATATATGTGTGTACATATACATATACATATATACATACATATATACACACACACATACACACAGTGGAATATCATTCAGCCATAAAAGAGTGAAATCTTGCCATTTGCAATGACATGGATGGAGCCAGAAAGGATAATGTTAAGTGATATAAAAATTGGAGAAAGACAAAAACCATATGGTTTCATTCATATGTGGAATTTAAGAAACAAAAACAAGGAAAGAAGAGAGACAAACCAAGAAACCGACTCAATTATAGAGAACTAATGGTTGCCAGAAGGGAAGTGGGGCAGGGATGGGTGAAATAGTTGATGAGGATTTAAAGTACACTTATCATGATGAGCACTGAGTAATGTTTAGAATTGCTGAATCACTATATTCTACACATGAAACTAACACTATGTTAACTACACTGGAATTAAAATTTAAAAATTAATTAAAAATCCTGTAACAAGAGACAAGAAAGAGTATTACATAATGATCAAGGGATCAATGAAATAAGAGGATATAACACTGGTACATATCCATACATCTAACATAGGAGTACCTAAATATAGAAAGCAAATATTAGCAGACATAAAGCTAGACACTGCCAGTAATGCAATCAAAATAGTACACTTCAACAGCCCATTTAAATCAATTCATAGGTCATCTGGACACCAAATCAATAAGGAAAGAGTGGTTTTCAATGACATATTAGATCAGGTTTACTTAACAGATATATACAGAACATTCTATCCTAAAACAGCAAAATACACATCCTTTTCTAATGCGCATTTAACATTCTCCAGCAAAAATCACACATTAGGACACAAAACTCAGTAAATTTAAGAAGACTGAAATCATATCAAGCATGTTTTCTGACCACAACAATATAAAACTAGAAATTGATTATAACAAAAAACTGTAAAAAAAACACAAACACAGGGAGGCTAACATGCTAATGCTACTAAATAACCAATGGGTCACTGAAGAAATCAGAGCAAGTCAAAAAATACATGGAGGAAATTAAAATAAAACACAACGGTCCAAAAATACTTGAGACACAATAAAAGCAATTCTAATAGGGAAGTTAATAGCAATAAAGGTCAACAAAAAAAAGGAAAACCTCAAATAAAAAACCTAACCTTATACCTTAAGGTGTAGAACAATACCTTTAGAAAAAGACCTGCAAAGGCCAAATTTAGAAGTAACGAAATAATAAAGTTCACAGGAAAAAGAAATGAAATAAGAGACTAAACAACAATAGAAAAGATCAGTGGAACCAAGAGCCGGTTCTTTGAACAAAACTGATAAACCTTTAGCCAGGCTCATCAAGACAGAGCTTTCAAGTCAGTAAAATAAAAAATAACAGAGAAGTACCAACTGACACCACAGAAAAACACACAATTATAAGAGAGTACTACAAAAAATTATATGCCAACGAATTAGACAACCTAAAAGAAATGGATAAATTCCTGGAAACACAATCTTCAAAGACTTAACCAGGAAGAAACAGAAAATATGAACAGGTCAATTACTAATTTGAAAACTGAATCAGTAATCAAATCTTCCCAAAGAACAAAAGTCAGGACCAGGTGGTTTCATAGGTGAATTCTACCAAACATTTAAGAAGAGTTAAAACTCTTTCTCCCCAAAATTACTTCAAAAAATAGGAGGGGAAGGAAAGTTTCCAAATTTATCCTATAAGACCAGCATCACTCTGATACCAAAGCCAGAGAGATAGTACAAAAAAATAAAATTACAAGCCAAGGGATCCCTGGGTGGCGCAGCGGTTTAGCGCCTGCCTTTGGCCCAGGGCGCGATCCTGGAGACCCAGGATCGAATCCCACATCAGGCTCCCGGTGCATGGAGCCTGCTTCTCCCTCTGCCTATGTCTCTGCCTCTCTCTCTCTGACTATCATAAATAAATAAAAAATTTAAAAAAAAAAAAATTACAAGCCAATATGCCTAATGAACACAGATGCAAAAATCCTCAACAAAATATCAGCAAACTGAATTCAACAATACATTAAAAGGATTAGTCAACACAATCGAGTGGAATTTATTCCAGGAATGCAAGTATAGTACAATTTTCTCAAATCAATTAACATGTTACATCACAGTAACCAAATAAAGGGTAAAAACCATATGATCATCTCAGCATTTGACAAAATTCTACATCTATTAATGATAAACACTGAACAAAATGAGTAAAGAGGACATCTACCTCAACATAATAAACACCATATATGACACACAACTAACATCATACTCAACATTGAAAACTGAAAACTTTCCATCTAATATCAGAAGCAAGGGGTACCTGGGTGGCTCAGTTGATTAAGTGTCTGCCTTCAGCTCAGGTCATGATCCCAGAGTCCTAGGACTTGAGTTCCCGCATCATCGGGCTCCCTTCTCAGTGGGAAGCCTGCTTCTTCCTCTCCTCCCTGCTCATGCTCTCTCTTGCTACCTCTGTCACTATCTCTCTCTCTCTCAAATAAATAAAATCTTTAAAAAATAAAATCAGAAACAAGACAATAATGTCCATTCTCACCAGTTTTACTAACATAGTAGTGGAAATCCTAGCAATAGCAATCAGAAAAAAAATGAAAAGCATCCAAATTGGTAAGGAAGAAGTTAAACAGTCACTATTTGCAGATGACATGATACTACATACAGAAAACCCTAAAGACTCCACTAAAAGGCTATTAGAACAAATGAATTCAGTAAAGTTGATCAACACAAAATATACAGAAATCTGCTCCATTTCTACATACTAATAATGAAATAGCAGAAAGAGAATTAAGAAAACAAGCCCATTTACAATAGTACCAAGAAGAATAAAATACCTAGGAATAAATTTAACCAAGGAGGTGAAAGACCAGTACTCTGAGAACTATAAAACACTGATTTAAAAAAATTGAAAATAAAACAAATGGAAAGATTTACATGTTCATGGATGAGAAGAATATTGTTAAAATGTCCATACTACTCAACATAATCCTCAGATTCAATACACTTCCTATCAAAACATCATTAGTATTTTTCACAGAACTAGAAAAATTAATGGTGAAATTTGTATGGAACCACAAAAGATGCCTAGCCAAAGCAATCTTGAGAAAGAACAACAAAGTTGGAGGTATACAATGCCAGATTTCAAGACTACAAATCTAAAATTATTACAACATTATGGTACTGTTACAAACTACACATATAGATCAATGGAACAGGACAGAGAGCCCAGAAATAAACCCACACTTATAGGGCCAATTAATCTACAACAAACGATAATATGTAATGGTGGAAAAGACAGTATATCCAATAAATGGCACTGGAAAAACTGGACAGCTACGTGTAAAAGAGTAAAATTAGACTTCTTACAGCATACACAAAAATAAAGCCAAAATGGATTAAAGATCTGAATGTGAAACCTGAAACCATAAAACTCCCAAAAGAAAACAAAGGCAATAATCACCTGAACATCACCTCTAGCAACATTTTTCTAGACAGTTCTCAAGCAAGGGAAACAAAAGCAAAACTAAACTATTAGGATTACACCAAAAAGAAAGATTTTGCACAACAACAAAAAAAAAAATCAACAAAACAAAAAAGGATACCTACTGAAGATATTTGTAAATGATACATCTGAAAAGGGATTAATATCCAAAATACATAATTTTATTCAAGTCATCACGAAAAATCCCCAAACAATCCAATTTAAAAATGGGCAGAGGACCTGAATAGACATTTTCCCAAAGAAGACATATAGACAGGCCAACAGACATACAAAGATGCTCTGTATCAGGGAAATGCAATCAAAACCACAACGAAATATCATTTACACCTGTTAGAATGGCTAGTATAAAGACAAGAAATAACAAATGTTTGTAAAGATATAGAAAAAAGGAAACACTCTTACACCACTGGTGGGAAATAAATTGGTGCAACTACTGTGGAAAACGGTATGAAGGTTCCTCAAAACAATAAAAATAGAAATGTCAGGGTGCCTGAGTGGCTCAGTCGATTAAGTGTCTGCCTTCAGCTTGGGTCATGATCCCAGAGTCCTGGGATCCCAGCAGTCCTGGAGAGCCTGCTTCTCCCTCTGCCTCTCCCTCTGCTCATGCTTTCTCTCTCAAATAAAATCTTTTTAAAAAAATAAAATAAAAATAGAAATATCATATGATCCAATAATTCCATTACTGAGTATTTATCCATAGAAAATGAGAACACTAATTCCAAAAGACATATGCCTCTATGTTTACACAGCACTATTACAATATTCAAGGTATGAAAGCAACCTATGTGTCCATCAATAAATGAATGGATAAAAAAAGATGTAATACACACACACACACACACACACACAAACAGAATATTACTAAGCCGTAAGAATGAGATCTTGCCATCTGCAACAACATTGATGGACCTAAAGGATATTTTGTGAGAGACATCAAACAGAGAAGACAAAAACCATGTGATTTCACCTGTATGTGGAATGTAAAAAACAAATGAACAAAGAAAACCGAGACAGAATCCTAAGTACAAAGAACAAACTCATGTTTGCCAGAGGGGAGGGGTTTGGGGAGATGTGTGAAATAGGTGAAGAGAATTAAGAATTACAAACTTCCAGTCATAAAATTGGTAAGTCACAGGAATGAAAAGTATAATATGGGGAATATAGTCAATAATACTGTAAAAACATTGTATGGTGACAGATGGAGATGGTAACTACAGTTTATCATGGTGAATATCGTGTAATGCACAGAACTGTCGAATCACTGTTGTACACCTGAAACTAACACATTGTACATCAAATATAATTCAAAAACACAGAAAGAAAATATGGTATGCATGTACAATGGAATGTAATTCAGCCATAAAAAAAGATGAAATCTTGCCATTTGGAATTCCATGGATGGACCGTGAGGGCATTATGCTAAGTGAAGTATGTCAGAAGAAGACAAAAACCCAAAAACCATATAATCTCATTAATATGTAGAATCCGGGGAGGGACAGGGAAACAAACTCAGAGAATAGATTGGTAGGTGTCAGAGGTAGAGGTAGGCAGTGGGCAAAATGGGTGAAGGGGGTCAAAAGGTACAAACTTTCAGTTTTAAAATAAATAAGCTATTGGATATAATGTACAACATGGTGACCACAGTTAATAAAATTATATTGCATATTTGAGCGTTGCTAAGATAGATCTTAAAAAATTCTCACAAGAAAAAAATTATAACTATGTGGTGATGTTAACTAGATCATTTTGGAATTTATACAATTCAAGTGATTATACTGTACACTTGAAACTATTAACATTATGACAATTATACCTCAATAAAGAAAAAAGAAATGGGTAGAAGTAGCCAAAGACCACTAAAAATATTTGCAAAAGACACATTCAATAAGGATTTTAATCCTCACCAAAAAATAGGTGAAATATCTGACACCTCACCAAAGATACACATTTAGCACATGAACATAAGAAGCTCCACATCACATGCCACTAAGAAATGGCAAATGAGGACAACAAAGGTGTACCACTACATAACTATTAAAATGGCCAAACTCTAGAACAGTAAGTGACACCACCAAATGCTGGTGAGAATGTGAAACAGCGAAAACTCTTTCATTCCTAGTAGGAATGTATATAGCCTCTTTGAAAGACAGTTTAATGGTTTCTTACTGTTGGTGGGAATGCAAGCTGGTGCAGCTGGAAAATGGTATGTAGGCTCCTCAAGAAACTAAAAATAGAGCTACCCTATGACCCAGCAATTGCACTACTGGGTATTTTCCCCAAAGATACAAATGAAGTGATCCAAAGGGGTACCTCCACCACAATGTTCATAGCAGCAATGTCCACAATAGCAAAACTGTGGAAAGAACCAAGATGTCCTCTGACAGATGAATGAATAAAGATGTGCTATGATGTGTGTGTGTGTATCCACATATATACAGTGGAATATTACTCAGCCATCAAAATGAGTGAATATTTACCATTTACATCAACATGGATGGAACTGGAGGGTATTACACTGAGTGAAATAAGTCAATCAGAGAAGATGATTATCATATGGTTTCACTCATATGTGGAATATAAGAACACAGAGGATCATAGGAGAAGGGAGGGAAAACTGAATGGGAGTCATTAGAAAGGGAGAAAAACCATGAGAGACTTTTTTTTTTGAGAGACTCTTTTTTTAAGATTATATTTATTTGGGGATCCCTGGGTGGCTCACGGTTTAGCACCTGCCTTCGGTCCAGGGCGTGATCCTGGAGACCTGGGATCGAGTCCCACATCAGGCTCCCTGCATGGAGCCCCCTTCTCCATCTGCCTGTGTCTCTGCTTCTCCCTCTCTCTGTTTCTCATGAATAAATAAAATCTTAAAAAAAAGATTATATTTATTTATTTGAGAGACAGAGAGAGTGAGAGAGCTCACACAAGCAGGAAAAGGCAGAGGGAAGAGAAGCAGACTCCACACTGAGCAGGGAGCCTAATGTGGGGCTTGATCTCAGGACCCCGGGATCATGACCTGAGGCAAAGGCAGATGCTTAACCAACTGAGCCACCAAGGCACCAAAGAGACTCTTAACTCTACGAAACAAACTGAGGGTTGCTGGAGGGGAGATGGGTGAAGGGATGGGATAATTTAGTGATGGGCATAAAGGAGGGCACATGATTTGATGAGCACTGAGTATTATATACAACTGATAAATTATTGAAAACTATATCTGAAACTATGTACTATATGTTGGCTAACTGAATTTAAATTTTAAAAAGATCATATCATTAACAAAAAAAAACCCCATATATGTTTCTACCATACAATCTAGCAATCACATTCCTTGATATGTACCTAAAGATGAAAACTTATGTTCATGCAAAAACCTGCACACAGATATTCATAGGAACTTTATTCATAATTGCCAAAACTTTGGAAGCAACCAAGATGTCCTTCAGTAAGTGAATGGGCTAATAAACTGTGGTACATCTAGATACACAATATTATTCACTGCTAAAAGGAAATGGGCTATCAAGCCATGAAAAAGACATGGAGGAATCTTAAATGCTTATTACTAAGCAAAAGAGAATCTGAAAAGACTACATGCTGTGTGATTCCAAATATATGACTTTCTCGAAAAGGCAAAACTATGGAAACAATAAAAAAGATCACTTAGGGGTTGCAGGCAGGGGGTACTGAGCATAAAGGATATTTAGGGTAGCAGAAATACTTTATAGGATACTATAATGATGGACCTATATATAGTTATAAATTTTTCAAACCCATGGAATTTATATCAATAATGAACTCTAAGGTAAACTATGAGGTTTGGGTGACTATGATCTATCAATGTAGATTCATCAATTGCAACCAAAGTACCACTGTGGTGGGAGATGTTGAAAATGTGAGAGGCTATTTAAGTGTGGAAGCAGTGAGTATATAAGAAATCTCTGTATCTTTCAAGTTTGCTGTGAACCTACAACTGCTCTAAAAAAAATTAAGTCTTTAAAAAAAAAACACATGATAGAAGAAAATATTAGCAAATCATATAATTGGATAAGGGTCTAATATGTAGACTATATAAAGAGCTCTTAAAATTCAACAACAAAATGACAACCCAGGAGCACCTGGGTGGTTCAATCAGTTAAGCATCTGACTCTTGATTTTGGCTCAGGTGATCTCAGGGTTGTGAAATCAAGCTCCACATCAAGCTCCACATACAGAGTCTGCTTAAGATTTTCTCTCTCCCTCTTCCTCTGCCCCTCCCACTCTGCTCACATTCTCTCAAAAAGAAAAGACAATCCAATTAACAAATGGACAAAGGACTTAAATAAGCATTTTCCAATGAAGATTTAAATACCTCCAACAAGCACATGAAAAGGTGTTCAACAGAATTATTAGAGAAATGCAAAACAAAACCACAAAGAGGTACCACTTTACACCCACTAGGCTGGCCACAATTTAAAAAAAAAAAAACAGAAACAAGTATTGGCAAAGATGTAGGGAAAATGGAACCATGTATATTGTTTCTGGGACTGTAAAATGGTACGCCACTGTGGAAAGTTTGACCCTTTGTTAAAAAGTTAGACACAGAATTACCATATCACCCAGCAATTCCACTCCTAGGTAAATGACTTAAGAAACTAAAAACAGGAGTTCTAAAATGATCTAAAATGACTAATAATGCACTCATCTATAATTACAGTAAATACTATTGAATTTTAATTTTTAAAGATGTATTTATTTTAGAGACAGAGAGCCACCCAGGCACCCCTGAATTGTTTAATTGTATGATTTATATAATATCTGATTATAATATATATTATTATATATTATCTGAAAATAGCTGCTATACACACACACATTCACACACAGATATGGAATGAAGTACTGACATATGCTACAACATGAATGAACCTCGAAATCATTTTGTTCATTCAGTTAAAGAAGCCAGTCACAAAAGACCACATGTTATATGATTCAATTTATAAAACTGTCCTTAACAGTCCAATATACAGAGACAAAATATACACTATTGGTTATCCAGGGCATGATGGAATGGGGAATTGGGGTGGTTAGAGCTAAAAATTACAGGGTTTCTTTGTGATGTGATGAAAATATTTTAAAATTGATGATGGTGATAGTTCCATAATTCTGTGAATATACTAAAAACAATGAATTATATACTTTAAATATGAATTATAGGACATCTGGGTGGTTCAAGTGGCTTAAGCATCTGCCTTCAGCTCAGGTCATGATCCCAGTGTCCTGAGATGGAGTCCTGCATTGTGCTCCCTGCTCAGCAGGGAGTCTGCTTCCCCCTCTGCCCTTCCCGCCTGGCTCATATTCTCTCTCTCTCTCAAAAATAAAAAAATAAAATATTTTTTAAAAATGTGAATTATATCACAATTGTTTTTTGTAAAAGAAAAAAAAGAACTGAAACAGAGTACTAGGAGACAAGGGGATTAGAACTTGGGTTGAGATAACAAGTTAAAGGTACCAACTATGGAAGCTCTTTCACACATGGAACCCTTGTGCAACAGGATTTACCTCATCTAGGTAACTAAACGACAGGGGTAGATACCCAGCTCACACAGTTCAGATCCAGGACTATGTGATATACATAGACAGCATAGGATTTTACCAGTTGAATATGCAGGATCTGTGTTTTCCATAGTTTAGTGTGTACTTAGATGAAGAATGGCAACGATCTATAGTTCAAACCCACCTTTGCCACACTAGCTTGGCTACTGCCAGGTTTCCTCATAGAAACTCTGGTAGCCTTTTTTTTTTTTTTTTGTTCCCTGGTAGCCTTTTATTTCCACTGGTCATTGACAATTTGCTAAGGATAATGACAGTGCTTCTTTGCTTCTATTTCTCTGCTTCTGTGAAGATGGAGATTCTTCCCCAGGAAAGAATTGGTATTTTGGTGGACATGCAAAACACCCTCAGTCTTGATATAACATTTAACAGGCAATGAACCAGCCTTCTTCAGAGCTAAAGACTAGCCCCAGAATTACCCTATCAGTGATGTGCAATAGTTTTAGCTACAAGAGGCATAAAGAAATGAGGAACAACAGCAGTACTATCAAATGGGACACAGCTATAGCAAAGCAAAAGAGAAAATGACTACCTAGATTTTCCCAATTCTTTTCCAGTTGTGTATTCTGAAAAGAAAATAAATTATTTTGTACTTTATTCTGTAGGAAATGAGGATGACTCATCTTTCACAAGTTTTCACTTCAACTTAACATTTCTCACATCATTTTCCTCTCTAATTTAAGGCAGGCAATACACATCTTTGAACAGTACCATACTTGTATTCCCAAGTACTATACTTTTATTTCTAACACTTCATTAATCTTTCTGCATTGGTTCCAGACCTTGGCTTCCTATCTAATCCCCTCCCTTCACCCAAGTACATGCAAATAAGTTCCTATATTGTATCACTCAAATTTTGAGTAAAATCATTCAATATCAGAGCACTTCTTTCTATAGAGAGATGATGAAGGCAAGCAATAGAGTTAGTCTTGTTTTACTTTTGAATAGAGGATATTTTCTGACTTTACTGTAGAAAGTCATTCTGAGTTGTCAAGATATATTTACTCTGTACTCACCTGTTATTCTCAAAGTATATTTGGCACCAATCTGCTATTCCCTCTATCTCTAGATTTTTTTTTCTTGGAGCAGCTATGAGGATTCCAATCATAGCCATGGAAGGTAGCACAGAATGAACTGGGAATGGCAATGTGAAATAGTCAATCTCTATTGAAAGATTATAGATACTGCTTTGAATTATGGGCCCCAAGTGGCCAATCATAAACAAAGGTTCTAAACTCTAAGACTCAGATACAGCAATCTCCTTGAGGGAATACCCAGCTTTGGACTGAATTGGAAGTTAATTTCTTATAATAACAGCCAAGAGACTAAAGAAGGCACAGTGAAACCAACTACCTCAAATTTAAGAAGTCCCCTTATTCAAATTCATAGATGACTATAGAGCTATTAGTTTTTATCTCTCTCCTGAATACCAATAAGCTGATACTTAGTACTATCTTGACTGGGATGCTTACACACATGTTCTTTAAGAAGATGACATTAATACAAATATTTAGGAGATATGTAGGAACATAACCAAATGTTGAACATTTTGAGTATTTACACCATACATATCAAGGGTGATGGCATTCTAGGGAATAAATAGCAGTGTTCAAAAGACAGCAGATTAGGGAGGTATTATAGCACTCCTTGTATTACTCTAGGTGGAGTTTGAAGTTATTTGAATGACAGTCTAGTGAAGAAAATTATAAGTATGTAAAAAATAAAAAAAGAAAAGGGGTAAAAATCATGGGAGGAGGTTCATAGGTATAAAAAATGTGGCAATCTTATAGGGGGTGCTGACACTCACGGGCAAGATTTTAGATATCCACAGTGAAACAGGAGGACTGTTTAGGAGAAGAATCACATGATCAAAAGGAAGACAATTTCTTCTCAAAGGAATCACTTTAAAGAGCTCCCCGAACAAGGGGACAAAATTTGCTAGGCAGATAATAAAAAATTTTAATTCTATTAACAAAAAGAGATTTGGGAGGCACATGGGTGGCTCAGTCATTTAAGAATCTGCCTTCAGCTCAGGTCATGATCCCAGGGTCCTGGGATCAAGCCCCACATCAGTCTCCCTCCTCTGTGGGGAGTCTGCTTCTCCCTCTCTCACTGCCCCTCCCCCTGCTCATGCTCTCTGTCAAATAAATAAAATCTCTAAAAAAGAGATTTGGTGTTCAGTTCACTTTAATATTTCATATTTGAACACATTTTTTGTGGTCTTGAGGAAAATATTGATAAAGACTCAAGAGTGGACTGAACCTAAATATGAATCTGGGGAAGAGACAGCTACTTAAAGCCAAAGGTCCCTAGAACTGTCACCTGCTTATAAACCCCACGTGCTTCTCCAGTATGAGGCAGTGATACCACTTACAGCTTCTCTCTTGATCATCTGAAAGGAGAACGTGTACTGGATCACATCAAAAGTATACCTAGGGAAGGAAATACAAGAGGGAAGCTGAACAACATAGGCATCAAACAAAAAAGGTGAGGGTTCACAGTTGTTCATGACATTTAGTAGCTAGTTCAGATGAGTAAAGAAATGAGACTAGTAATAAAAGTTAACATATGAAGGCTTACTGTGTCCCAGGCATGGCAAAGCATATCCTCTGTATTATTTAATCATCATCCCAACAACCACATGAGGTTATTATATCTGTACTACATATGAGGAAACTGAGATTCACAGACACACAACTATAAAGTGTCAGAGTTGGCATTTAAACCGAACGTTTCCGACTCTTCATTTATGCTCTTGAATTGCCTCCGAATGTATAGTAAACTATCATTCAGGAGAAAATTGGATTATGATCCTTCCAGTTTTTTCATTATCTTTGGTATTGTTAACTACCTCCTATACACACATACCTTCCAAATGAGTTTCTACTGGCTACTACAACCTATTAGACCTTTAATATTCTGGAAGACATTTTGATTTACTAAAAGGAACCACAGTTCTTTGGAGAAATGACTGATTCTCCAATGGCTGAGGCAGGGAATATACAAAATAGGCATCCCATAGCATAAGAAAGTAAGAAAGTGCTCAAAAAAACACAACAATGAGGGCATGCCAAAGGGACATGGGGACCAACGTGGAAAAGCTGAAATAAGATGAGAAACAAAATAATTCTTTCTACAGAAGAATGTGAAGCAATTTTTTTTAATTTTATTTATTTATTCATGACAGATACACAGAGAGAGAGGCAGAGACCCAGGCAGAGGGAGAAGCTGACTCCATGGAGGAAGCCCGACATGGGACTCGATCCAGGGTCTCCAGGATCACACCCCAGGCTGAAGGTGGCGCTAAACCACTGGGCCACTGGAGCTGCTCGAATGTGAAGTAATTTATGTAGTTTCTCATCCTCCAGGAAGTAAAACTTAATCTTCCCCCAAGCCTTCTTAACTGTGGTATATAAGTGGAAAAAGTTTACAGAACAGAAACCTGGCAAACACTACTTTGGCCAGCTGATCAAGGCCTTGACATGACATAAGAATGATCTTTCTCCCAAATACCCATAACCCAGCCTAATCAAGAGAAAAGCCATCAGACAAATTCTGAGGCACAGTCTACAAAATACCTGAGTGGGGGAGTTGAGGCAAGATAGCAGAAGAATAGGGGTCCTCAATTCATCTGGTCCCACAAACTTACCTAGATAACTTTCAAAACATCCTGAAAACTTATGAATTTGAACTGAGATATAAAGAGAGAACAGCTGGAATGCTACAGAGAGAAAAGTTTTTGCTTATAACAAGGTAGGAAGGCAAAGAAAGAAAGAAAGTAAGTAAGTAAGTAAGTTAGGGGGGGAACCAAGACAAGTCAGGAGAAGCAGAGCCACAAAAGCCTCCAAGGCACAAAAGCCCAGCCCTAGGCAAATGGGAACTTTAAAAATCTTCCCCTGAGTTTTCCCTGACAGAAAAGTGCTTAGCAGAGTAATGGGGCAGAAACGCAGGAGGGGCAGTGAAGCATCAAGATTTCCAGAGTCACTAAAAGAGGAGGGGCGCCCGGGAGAAAGCTCACCACAAACCACGGTCCAATCTTGGTAAAGGGCTGAAGCGCTGCAACCCTGCACAGCATTTGGAAGAAGCCAGGTGGTTACACAGGCTAGCTTCAGAGCTCCCTTTACCCTAGAGCCTGGCAATGGATGGAGGAAGCTGTCCTCCATTCCCTTCAGGAGAGGTGTTCCCGGGGAGTGCGGGTCAGCAGCACAGGGCCCTGGATCCGAGTACACCAAAGCAGAGAAAGCTGGCTATCCTCCGTTCTCCCTGGGACAGGCGGAAGCGGGGAGGGCAGAGGAAAGCAAGAACTCTCTGCCACTGGGCACCCCTCAAGCTGTTCAAATCACTGCACCCATGACTCCCCCAGGAGCATCTAGGCCAATGTGGACTGGGACACTGCGGTTAGTGACACAGGGAGCTCGACTCCAGAGCAGGAAACCTGGCCACTGCCATTTTTTTTCTCTTCTTTTTACCTTGCACCTGGGAGAGGTGAGGCCTCTAGGGAACAAAGGATTCACAGGATAAACAGCTCATATTAAGCCCAGCACCTGGCAAGGGACAAAGCATTTCCACCCAGGCACAGACACCTGAGAATCAGAGCAGCAGACCCTACTCTCAGGAGAACTACTGGAAGAACAAGAGAAAAGCAAGTTTACTGAACAAGCAGCATTGGAAAGCTCCAGGACAGAGGGAAAATAGAATATAGAACTAGAGGGTCTGTTTTTTTCATTTCTTCATTTTTAAAATTACAACTCAATTTTATATCAGGTTAAAAATTTCTAATATGTTTCCTCTTTTCCCACCTTAACTATAATATTTTACCAACCTGTTTTTAAGATTTTTCGTTTTTGACTTTCATATTTCTACAATTACAAGTCTTATATGTTTTTTCACTTCTGGATTCCCTTCAACGTATTCAATTTAATTTTGGTAGATATATGAAATATGGGCTTTTGTTTTTTGTTTTCTGTCTCGTTTTGCTTTACAGTGGTGGAAGTACCTTCTAACACAAGAAAAAAATACACCCAGAATGAAGTGGAATGTTGTGTTGGTTCATTCTGTGAGATTATATTCTCTATTCCTTCCCATTCTGCACCCATCTTTTACTTTAAGTTTTTCTGGTTGATGTTGGGTCTATATATAAGTATTACTGGTTTATATAAATTCCGGATTGAGCATCTTCTGGCATACAAAACAAAATACACTCAGAACCAAGAGAATCACCCTCTAGGTCCCCTCAGAGAGACTATATTCTCTCTCCACCACCTCTTACTCACCAACACCATCACCCCTTTGTCTTTCTTTTTCTTCTTCTTGGTTTATGGCTTTTCATTTTTACTATTTTGTTTTTCACTTTAGCGGTCCTTTTGTTTTATTTTGTTCTGTTCTGCTTTTCCATTTGTTTTCTGGTTTCTGACTTCTTTGGAATCATCTAGGGTGTATTTTACTTAGATCATGGTTGATATTTTTAACACAGCTCGCTGATACAGCCACTCTGCACTGGAAAAAAATGACTAGAAGAAAGAATTCACCACAAAAGAAAGAACCAGAAGCAATACTCTGCCACAGAATTACTGAAAGTGGATTTAAATACAATATCAGAAATTCAACTCAAAAGTACAATGAGGGGCAGCCCCAGTGGCTCAGCAGTTTAATACCGCCTTCGGCCCAGGGCATGATCCTGGTAGACCCGGGATTGAGTCCCACATCAGGCTCCCTGCATGGAGCCTGCTTCTCTCTCTGCCTGTGTCCCTGCCTCTCTCGCTCTGTCTCATGAATAAATAAATACTTAAAAAAAAGTACAATGATAAATTTACTAGTGGCTCTAGAAAAAAAAAAAGGTAAAGGACTCTAGAGACTTCATTACTGCAAAAATGAAATCTAATCAGGCTGAAATTAAAAATACTTTAACTGAGATGCAGTCCAAACTGGATGCTCTAACTGCTAGGATTAATGACATAGAAGACTGAGTGACAAGGAAGACAAGTTAATGGAAAGGAAGGAAGCTGAGGAACAAAGAGAAAAACAATTAAGAGCCCATGAAAAAGGATTAGAGAAATAAATGATAGCTTGAGAAGGAAGAGTATACATCTAATTGGGATTCCAGAAGAGGCTGAGAGACAGAGAGCGCCACGGAGTATATTTCAACAAATCATAGCTGAGAACTTCCTTAATTTGGGGAAGGAAATGGGCATTCAGATCCAAGAGATAGAGAGGACACCACCCAAAAATCAATATAAACCGTTCAACACCTCGACATTTAATAGTGAAACTTGCAAATTTCAAAGATAAAGGGAAAACTCTTAAAGCAGCGCAATACAAGAGATTCTTAACTTATGGGGGGAGAAATATCAGATTAACAGTAGACCTCTCCACAGAGACCTGGCAGGACAGAAAGGGCCGGCATGATATATACAGGATACTAAATGAGAAGAACATGCAGCCAATAATACTTTATCTAGCTAAGCTGTCATTCAGAAAGAAGGAGAGATAAGGAACTTCCAGGATAGTCAAAAACTGAAAGAATACGTGACCACCAAACAAGCCCTGCAAGAAATATTAAGGGGGACCCTGTAAAAGAGAGAGGGAACCCAAAGAAACAATCTACAAAAACAGGGATTGAATAGGTAATATGATGACACTAAATTCATATCTTCCAATAGTTACTCTGAACATGAATGGCCTAAACGATCCCATCAAAAGACACAGGGTATTGGACTGCATAAGCAAGACCCATCTATACGCTGTCTACAAGAGACTCATTTTAGACCTAAGGACACCACCCAGTCTGAAAATGAAGGGGTGGAGAACCACTGGCCATTCAAGTGATCCTGAAAACAAAGCTGGGGTAGCAATCCTCATATCAGATAAATTACAGTTTATACCAAAGTCTGTAGTAAGAGATGAAGAGGGACACTACATCATACTTAAAGGGTCTATCCAACAAGAGGACCTGACAATTATAAATATTTATGTCCCTTATGTGGGAGCCTCCAAGTATATCAATCAATTAATTACCAAACAGATACTTAGATAATAATACACTAATAGTAGGAGACTTCAACGCAGCACTCTCAGTAAGTGACAGGTATTCTAAACAGAACATCACCAAAGAAACAAGGGCCTTAAATGATACACAGGACCAAATAGATTTCACAGAAATAAACAGAACTTTCTACCTGAATGCAACTGAATACACATTCTTCTGATGTGCACGTGGATCTTTCTCCAGTCACAAATCAGGTAACAACCGATACCAAAAGATTGGGATGGCGCCCTGCATATTTTCATACCACAATGCTTTGAAACTAAAACTCAATCACAAGAAGATATTTGGAAGAAACTCAAAAACGTGGAGGTTAAAGAGCATCCCACTAAAGATGAATGGGTCAACCAGAAAACCGGAGAAGATTTTAAAAAGATTCATGGAACCTAATGAAAATGAAAAATTCCATTCAAAAAATGAATGAAAAAAAAACATTCAAAATCTTTGGGATATCATATCAGCAAGAGAAAAAACAAAAACCATAGGATCCTCTCAATAGATGCAGAGAAAGCATTTGACAAAATACAGCATCCATTCCTGATCAAAACTCTTCAGAGTGTAGGGATAGAGGGAACATTCCTCAACATCCTAAAAGCCATCTATGAAAAGCCCACAGCAAATATCATTCTCAATGGGGAAACACTGGGAGCCTTTCCCCTAAGATCAGGAACAAGACAGGCATGTCCATTCTCACCACTGGTATTCAACATAGTACTAGAAGTCCTAGCCTCAGAAATCAGGCAACAAAAAGAAATAAAAGGCATTCAAATTGGCAAAGAAGTAGTCAAACTCTCCCTCTTCGCCGATGACATGATACTCTACATAGAAAACCCAAAAGAATCCACCCCAAGATTGCTAGAACTCATACAGCAATTTGGCAGTGTGGCAGGATACAAAGTCAATGCCCAGAAATCAGTGGCATTTCTATACACTAACAATGAGACTAAAGAAAGAGAAATTCAGGAGTCAATCCCATTTACAATTGTACCCAAAAGCATAAGATACCTAGGAATAAACATAACCAAAGAGGTCAAGGATCTATACCCTAAAAAAATACAGAACACTTCTGAAAGAAATTGAGGAAGACACAAAGAGATGGAAAAATACTCAATGCTCATGGATTGGCAGAATTAATATTGTGAAAATGTCAATGTTACCCAGGGCAATTTACACGTTTAATGCAATCCCTATCAAAATACCATGGACTTTCTTCAGAGAGTTGGAACAAATTATTTTAAAATTTGTGTGGAATCAGAAAAGACCCCGAATAGCCAGGGGAATTTTAAAAAAGAAAACCATAGCCGGGGGCATCACAATGCCAGATTTCAGGTTGTACTACAAAGCTGTGGTCATCAAGACATTGTGGTACTGGCACAAAAACAGACACATAGATCAATGGAACAGAAGAGAGAATCCAGAAGTGGACCCTCAACTTTATGGGCAACTAATATTCGACAAAGGAGGAAAGACTATCCACTGGAAAAAAAAAGACAGTCTCTTCAATAAATGGTGCTGGGAAAATTGGACATCCACATGCAGAAGAATGAAACTAGACCACTCTCTTGCACCATACACAAAGATAAACTCAAAATGGATGAAAGATCTAAATGTGAGACAAGATCCCATCAAAATCCTAGAGGAGAACACAGGCAACACCCTTTTTGAACTCAGCCACAGTAACTTCTTCAAATATACATCCATGAAGGCAAGAGAAACAAAAGCAAAAGTGAATTATTGGGACTTCATCAAGATAAGAACCTTTTGCACAGCAAAAGATACAGTCAACAAAACTAAAAGACAACCTACAGAATGGGAGAAGATATTTGCAAATGACCTATCAGATAAAGGGCTAGTATCCAAGATCTATAAAGAACTTATTAAACTCAACAGCCAAGAAACAAACAATCCAATCATGAAATGGGCAAAAGACATGAAGAGAAATCTCACAGAGGAAGACATAGACATGGCCAACAAGCACATGAGAAAATGCTCTGCACCACTTGCCGTCAGGGAAATACAAATCAAAACCACAATGAGATACCACCTCACACCAGTGAGAATGGGGAAAATTAACAAGGCAGGAAACAACAAATTTTGGAGAGGATGTGGAGAAAGGGGAACCCTCCTGCACTATTGGTGGGAATGCGAACTGGTGCAGCCACTCTGGAAAACTGTGTGGAGGTTCCTCAAAGAGTTAAAAATAGATCTGCCCTATGACCCAGCAATTGCACTGCTGGGGATTTACCCCAAAGATTCAGATGCAATGAAATGCCGGGACACCTGCACCCCGATGTTTATAGCAGCCATGTCCACAATAGCTAAACTGTGGAAGGAGCCTCAGTGTCCATCAAAAGATGAATAGATATAGAAGATGTGGTTTATGTATACAATGGAATATTACTCAGCCATTAGAAACTACAAATACAAAAAAAAGAAAAGAAAAAAGAAAAGAAACGAAATGAAACTACAAATACCCACCATTTGCTTTGATGTGGATGGACCTGGAGGGTATTATGCTGAGTGAAATAAGTCAATCAGAGAAGGACAAACATTATATGGTCTCATTCACTTGGAGAATATAAACAATAGTGACAGGGAGTAAAGGGGAAAGGATAAAAAAAATGAGTGGGAAATATCAGAAAGGGAGACAGAACATGAGAGACTCCTAACACTGGGAAACAAACTAGGGGTAGGGGAAGGGGAGGTGGGCTGGGGGTGGGGCTGACTGGGTGATGGGCACTGAGGGGGGCACTTGATGGGATGAGCACTGGGTGTTATTCTATATGTTGGCAAATTGAGCACAAATAAAAAAATAAATCTACAAAAAATAAAAATAATAATAAAACGTAAAAAAAAAAAAAAATCTTTGGGATGTAGCAAAAGTGGTCCTAAGAGGGAAATACATCACCTCCCTCAAAAAACAGGAAAAACCTCAAACACGCAAGCTAACCTCGCACATAAGGAATTGGAGAAAGAACAGTAAATAAAGCCTAAACCAAGAAGGAGAGAGATAATAATGATTACAGCAGAATTCAATGAAATAGAGTCCAGAAGAACTATAGAACAGATCAACAAAACCAGGAGCTGGTTCTGTGAAAGAATTAATAAGATAGATAAACCCCCAGCCACCCTTATTAAAAAGAAAAAAGATTCAAATTAATAAAATCACGAATAAAAAAGCAGAGATCACAACCAATACCAAGGAAATACAAACGATTTCAAAACTGTATTATAAACAACTATATGGTGATCCCTGGGTGGCGCAGCGGTTTGGCGCCTGCCTTTGGCCCAGGGCGCGATCCTGGAGACCCGGGATCGAATCCCACATCGGGCTCCCGGTGCATGGAGCCTGCTTCTCCCTCTGCCTGTGTCTCTGCCTCTCTCTCTCTCTCTCACTGTGTGCCTATCATAAATAAATAAAATTTAAAAAAAAAAACTATATGCTAACTATTTAGACAATCTAGAAGAAATGGATGCCTTTCTGGAAAACCACAAATTACCAAAACTGGAACAGGAAGAAATAGAAAGGCCGAAGAGGCCAATAACCAGAAGGAAATTGAAGCTGTCATCAAAAACCTCCCAAGACACAAAAGTCCAGGGCCAGATGGCTTAGCAGGGGAATTCTATCAAACGTTTAAAGAAGAAATAATACCTATTCTACTAAAAGCTAGCTTGAAGGATAGAAAGGGATGGAATACTTCCAAACTTGTTCTATGAGGCCAGCATCACCTTAATTCCAAAATCAGATAAAGACCCCATCAAAAAGAAGAACTATAAACCAATATCCCTGATGAACACAGATACAAACATTTTCAACAAGATACTAGCCAATAGGATCCAAGAGTACATTAAGATTATTCACCAGGACCAAGTGGGATTTATCTCCAGGATGCAAGGCTGGTTCAACACTCATAAAACAATCAACCTGATAGATCACATCAACAAGAGAAAAAACAAGAACCATATGATCCTCTCAATAGATGCAGAGAAAGTATTTGACAAAATACAGCATCCATTCCTGATCAAAACTCTTCAGAGTGTAGGGACTGAGGGAATATTCCTCAATATCTTAAAAGCCATATCTGAGGAGCCCACAGCGAATATCATTCTCAATAGGAAAACACTGGGAGCCTTTCCCCTAAGATCAGGAACAAGACAGGGATGTCCACTCTCACCACTGCTATTCAACATAGTACTAGAAGTCCTAGCCTCAGCAATCAGACAACAAAAAGAACTAAAAGGCATTCGAACTGGCAAAGAAGAACTCAAACACTCCCTCTTCACAGACTACATGATACTGTATAGAGAAAACCCAAAACACTCAACCCCAAGATTGCTAGAACTCATACAGCAATTCTGCAATGTGGTAAGATACAAAATCAATGCCCAGAAATCAGTGGCATTCCTATACACTAACAATGAGACTGAAGAAAGAGAAATTAAGGAGCCAGTCCCTTTTACAATTGCACCCAAAAGCAGAAGATACCTAGGAATAAACCTAACCAAAGTAGTAAAGGATATATACTCTAAAAACTACAGAACACTTCTGAAAGAAATTGAGGAAGACACAAAGAGATGGAAAAAAACATTCTGTGCTCATGGATTGGAAGAATAAACATTGTGAAAATGTCTATGCTAACCAAGGCTATTTACACGGTTCAATGCAATCCCTATCAAAATACCATGGACTTTCTTCACAGAGTTGGAGCAAGTAATCTTAAGATTTGTATGGAATCAGAAAAGACCCCTAATACCCAGGAGAATATTAAAAAAGAAAACCAATGCCGGGGGCATCACAATGCCGGATTTCAAGCTATATTACAAAGCTGTGATCATCAAGGCAGTATGGTACTGGCACAAAAACAGACACATAGATCAATGGAACAGAACAGAGAACCCAGAAATGGGCCCTCAACTCTATGTTCAACTAATATTCGGCAAAGCAGGAAGGAGTATCCACTGGAAAAAGGGCACTCTCTTCAATAAAGGGCATTGGAAAAATTGGACAGCCACGTGTAGAAGAATGCACCTAGACCATTCTCTTACACCATACACAAAGATAAACTCACAGTGGTTGAAAGATCTAAATGTGAGATAAGCATCCATCAAAATCCTAAAGGTGAACACAGGCAACACGCTTTTTGAACTTGGCCACAGTAACTTCTTGCAAGATACATCTATGAAGGCAAAGGAAATAAAAGCAGAAATAAGCTATTGGGACTTAGGATAAAAAGCTGATTTAAAAAAAAAGCTTCAAATGACATATCAGATAAAGGGCTTGTATCCAATATCTATAAAGTACTTATTAAACTCAATACCCAAGAAACAAAAAAATCCAGTCAATAAATGAGCAGAAGACATGAACAGAAATTTCACCAAAGAAGACATACACATGGCAAACAAGCTCATGAGAAAATGCTCCGCATAACTTGCCATCAGGGAAATACAAATCAAAACCACAATGAGATACCACCTCACACCAGTGAGAATGGGGAAAATTAACAAGACAGGAAACAACAAATGTTGGAGTGGATGTGCAGAAGGGGGAAAACTCTTGCACTGTTGGTGGGAATGCAAACTGGTGCAGCCACTCTGGAAAACAGTGTGGAGGTTCCTCAAAGAGTTAAAAATAAAGCTACCGTACGACCCAGCAATTGCACTGCTGGGATTTACCCCAAAGGTACAGATGTAGTGAAACACCAGAACAACTGCACTCCAATGTTCATAGCAGCAATGTCCACAATAGCCAAACTGTGGAAGGAGACACAGTGCCCTTCGACAGATGAATAGAGAAAGATGATGTGATATATATATATACACAATGGTATATTACTCAGCCATCAGAAACCACGAATACCCATCATTTGCTTCAATGTGGATGGAACTGGAGGGTATTATGCTTAGTGAAATATGTGAATCGGAGAAAGACAATCATCATATGGTTTCATCCATATGTGGAATATAAGAAACAGTGAAAGGGATTATAAGGGAAAACGACGGGAACTGAGTGGGAAAAATTAGAGGAGACAAACCATGAGTCTCCTAACTCTGGGAAACAAAGGGTTGTAGAAGGGGAAGTGAGTCGGTTTGGGGTAACTGGGTGATGGGCACTGAGGAGGGCACTTGATGGGATGAGTACAGAGTGTTATACTATATGTTGGCAAATTGAATTTAAATTAAAAAAATAAAGATCTACCAAAAAAATACCTGAGGGGTATTCCTCAACACTGTCATGGTCATCAAAACAAAGAAATTCTGTGAAACTGCCACATTCAACAGAAGCTAAAGAAGTCATGCCAACAATGTAATGTGGTATCCTAGATTGGGTCCTAGAATAGAAAAAAAAATAGGTTAAAAGTAAGGAAATCTGAATAAAGTATGGACTTCAGTTAACAATAATGTATCCACCATACTGGTTCATTAATTGTAACAAATATACCATACTAATCTAACACGTTGATAAAAGGGACAACTGTGTAGGGCACTGGGTAGGTAGATATGGAAACTCTCTGTACTATGCAACTTTCTCATAAACCTAAAATTATTCCAAAATATAAGTTTATTTTTTAAAAAAATCACAAAACCTGGAGAAAGAAAATCACAAATCCCAGCCTTTATCCTTATTAACTGCACAACCTTGTACAAGTCACTATCCGAGCTTTGGTATCCCTGTTTATAAAAAAAAAAAAAGATAATCTTTTTTAGGGACTTCTGCAAATTAGCAGCCTAGGAAGCTCTGTCTAGGCCCTCCATCTCCCACCCACACTGACTTTTTTTAAAGACTAGAGAAGACAGGGAAGATGACAGAGTAGGATGACAGAGTGAGCTCACCTCCTCCCACAGACACACAAGGGCAATGACTTCATGTAGTGTTCAACAGACTCTGAAAACTACCTGACCACTGGCAGAACAGATCCTCCCATACCCAATGACAAAGAAAAAAGGCCATACTGAGAAGAGTAGAAGGGGCAGAAGCACAGCCAGGAACCAACTGCCTGGCATGGTGACCCATAAGCAGAAGGTATATCACAGGCATGGAGGTCCTCTTCTTTGAGGAGGGGATCAAGACCCACACTGGGCACCCCCAGCCCTGGGGAACTACACCAAAAGGAAGTGCCTCCATTATGTCTTGTCTTTGAAAATCAGCAGGACTCAAAACTGGAATATTTGAAAATCAGCAGGGTTTGACTCCAGGAGAGCCACAGGGCTACAGGAAACTGAGACTTCGCTCTGAAAGGGCCAGTACACTATATCACTCAGTCTAAGACTCAGCACAGAAGCAGCAGTTTGAAAAACACCTATGTTATACATGGAGATTCACTTATTTTAGGTATGTGCTAGAGACACAGGGGTCTACTGGATCTTTCTCCAGGATTAGAAGTGCTGGTAGGCACTATTTTTCTTGCCCTCTTTCAGTCATCCTGGCTCAACACTGGTGGATACCAGTTCTGATACTCTCCATCTACCCTGCTAGCACTACTTGCCCTGTCTCACAGAGTGCCCCTGCCAACCCACCCGAGCAGGAGCCCCTCCAAAGCAGCTACTGTTTCACCATGCTTGGCAGGCAGCCCCGCCTGGGATAGGTACCCCTACAAAGTGACTCCTGCCCTGGGAAAGGAGGTAGCCAGCCCCATCGACCACCATTCTCACAGCCATTGTGGCCATCCCATTCAGCCAGATATACCAAGATATGGCTACATCAATAGCATGCCACCAGCCTCTCAGCCAGCTACAGTAGGAACTAATTCTACTTATCAGCGGACCAGCAGCAGGTGTAGATGGCACTCTCAACCAGCTGTGTTAGAAGCTACCCCACCCACCAGAAAGCCAGCAACAGCTATAGTTAAACCACTCAGCAAGTTGCAACAGGGTCCACCCCTGCCCTCCAGTATGTTCACAGCAATAACACTGGTTATTGCTGACAAAAGGGCTGATGGCCAGCCATACCCACAAGTGTACCAGCAGCAGTCATGGCCAAATCACAACAGGAGGACATAGGAACTCACAAAGGGAACACTCCCATAGTGGCTGGTTCTGTTGACCAGGGGAACTACACTACTGGGCACCACAAGATGCCTTCTTCATAAGGCCACTACTTTCAAGAGCAGAAAACATAGGTGACCTACCTAATTCAAAGAAACAAACATGGAGACTCAGACAAAATGAGGAGACAGAAGAATAAGTTCTAAACAAAATAACAAAAAACTTGAGAAAAAGAACTAAATAAAATGGAGGTCAGCAATCTATTTGATAAGGACTTCAAAGTAATGGTCATAAAGAAATTCACCAGACTTGAGAAAATGAACTAAGTGAAAGCATCAATAAAGATATGGAAAAGTATGAAAAAGAACTAATTAGACCTGAAGAATAAAATAAATGAAGCAAAAATATGCTAGAGAGAATCAAGAGCAGATTAAGAATGCAGAAAACAAGCAATCTGGAAGACAGGGTAGTGGAAAGCACTCAAGCTGAAGAGCAAAAAGGAAAAAAGATTTTTTAAAACTAAGGATAGGTTAAGCCACCTCTGACAAAATATCAAGCATAATAACATTAACATTAGAGAGGTCCCAGAAGGAGATTACAGAGAGAAGGGGGCAGAAAACTTATTTGAAAAAAAAAATACCTGAAACTTCCCTAACCTGAGGAAGGAAAAGGACATCCAGGTCCAGCAAGCTCAGAGATTCCCAAACAAGATGAACCCAAGGAGGTCCACACAAAGATACATCATAATTGAAATGTCAAAAAATTAAAAATAAAAGGAGAATCTTTAGGGGCGCCTGGGTGGCTCATTTGGTTGGGCATCCGACTCTTGATTTCAGCTCAGATCTTGATCTCAGGATTGTGAAACTGAGCCCTGTGTCAGGCTCTACACTCAGTGTGGAGTCTGCTCAGGATTCTCCCTCTCCTCTCTCTCTCAAAAAAATAAATAAAGAGAATCTTTTAAAAACATGAAAAAAAATACTTACGTACAAATGAAACCCCATAACACTATCAGCTGATTTATTAGCAGAAAATCTGTAGGCCGGAAAGGAGTGGCATGTTATATTCACAGCAATGAAAGGAAAATACCTGCCACCAAGAATACTCTACCCAGCAAGTTATCGTTCAGAAGTGAAGGAGAGAGTGTTTCCCAGAAACAAAAGATAGAAATGCATTACTACTAAAACTGCCTTACAAGAAATGTCAAAGGGAATTTTTGAAGGGGAAAAGAGAAAGCCATAACTAGAAGAAAATCATCAAAGGAAAAAAATTTCACTGGTAAAAGGAAAAAAATTTCACTGATAAAAGCAAACCAAGTAAAGGTAGTAAATCAACCACTTAAAATCTAATATGAAGGTTAAAAGACAAAAGTAGTAAAAACAATTTCATGTACAAAAGTTAGCTAAGGGATGTACAAAAGTTAGCTAAGGGATGCACAAAATAAAAATATGACAATGAATACATACAATGTGGAGTGGAGGGCATAAAACTGTAGTGTCTTAAGAGTGTGTTTGAACTTAAGGGACCATCAACTCAAGACAAATTATTGCCATATACATAGGATGTCACCTATGAACCTCATGATAACCACAAACAAAAACCTAAATAGATACAAAAAAAATAAAGAGAATGGAATCAAAGGATAACACTAAAGAAAGTCACCAAATTACAAGTGAACAAAACACAAGAAGATGAAAGGAAAAGTATAAACACAACCAGAAAACAATTAACAAAAATAGCAATATGTACACCTGTCAATAATTACTTTGAATGTTAATCACCTAAATGCTCCAATCAAAAGACACAAGGTGAACAAATAGATAAAAAAATAAAACCCATCTATATGCTGCTCACTTCAAACCTAAAGATACATATAGACTGAAAGTGAAGGAATAGAAAAAGATATTCCACATAAAGGAAGGCCAAAAAAAAAGCTAGGGTAGCAATACTGGTATCAGACAAAAGAGACTTCAAAGACCATAACAAGAGACAAAAAAGAGTATCACATGATAAAGGGACCGATACAACAAGAAGATATAACAATTATAAATAGAGATGTACCCAACAGAGGAACACCTAAGCGTATAAAGCAAATATTAACAGATCTAAAGGGAAGCATTAATAGTAATTCAATAAGAGTAGGGAACAGCCCACACACAGCAATGGATCACCCAGAGAGAAAATCAATAAGAAAATCATGGCTTTGAACACACTAGAGCAACTGGATTTAATATATATATATTTCATCCAAAAATAGCAAAATACACATTCAAGTGCACATGAACATTCCCAAGCATAAATCACGTCATAGGCAACAAAACAAGTCTCAATAAATTTATGACAACTGAAATCATATCAAGTATCTTTTCACACTACAATAGTATGAAATCAGAAAAAAATTACCAAGAAAAAAATGGGAAAAACACAAACACATGGAGGCTAAACAACATGCTACTAAACAACCAGTGGTCAACTACAAAATCAAAGAAGAAATTAAACATTCATGGAGACAAATGAAAACGGAAACACAACTGTTCAAAATCTTTGGTACACAGCCCAGTTTCAAGAGGGAAGTTTACAGAAATATAGGACTACCTCAATATGAAAAATCTCCAACAATCTAACCTTACACCTAATAGAACTAGAAAAGGAACAAAAAAAGCCCAAAGTTAGAAGAAAGAAAAAATAAAGATCAGAGCAAAAATAGAGTTGATCTGTCAACAACATGGGTTTAGAACTGTGCAGGGCTACCGACATATTTTATTTTTATAAAGTACAGGGCTGTAAACATATTTTCTCTTCCTTATAACTTTTTTTTTCTTATAACTTTCTTAATAACATTTTCCCTTCTTTAGCTTACCTTTAAGACTAGAACACATACATACAAAACGTGTTATTCAGTTTGGGAAGGGGCGGGGCAAGAGGGTGGAGAAGTACGGTCCCCAAGTCACCTGTCCCCAACAACTTACCTAGATAACTTTCAAATCATCTTGAAAACCTACAAATTCGGTCTGAGATTTAAAGAGAGAACAGCTGGAATGCTACAGTGAGAAGAGTTCACGCTTCTATTAAGGTAGGAAGACGGGAAAAAAATAATAAATAAAAAAGCATCCAAAGGGGAGCCCCCCCCCCCCGCCCCCGCCAGGAGCCGGGCTAAGGCCGGGAGGCCAGTGCGACCAGGACAGGAAAGCCCACCCCGGAGAAGCAGGAGCTTTACCTATCTTCCCCAAGGGAAAAATGCTCAGAGGGAGTCTGAGCAGGATCCCAGGAGGGACAGGGATGCCCTCAGACTCCCAGGGGCACTAACAGAGGACCTGCGCCCTGGGAGAGAGCACGCAATACACCACGCTGCCGAGCTCCCTAAAGGGCTAGAGCGCACGCTCCGCGCCCCGGGAGCAACTCCACCAGCGGCTCGGCCAGCTCCGTGCGGAGGGGGCTGCAGGGCTGGAGAGCGTGATTCCCATGGCGCAGGCCCCAGAGCCCAGGGCGCCAGGGGACACAGCCGAAGATCCTGCATTCTCCCCAGAACAGGCAGAGGCGGGGAGTGCCCAGAACAGCAAGGACGCTCCTGCTGCCGGGTGCCCTGAGCTGTGCAGATCGGTGCCCCACCCCTGGAGCATCCAGGCCCCTGCGAACTGAGAGCTGCAGTAGTTACTGTGGAAGCTAACTCCAGAGCTGGACAGCTGGCCGCCGCCACTATTGTTGTTCCTCCTGGTGTCACCTTGTACCTGGGACTGAGCAGGGGACTCACAGGATAAACAGCTCCCACTGAACCGTGCACCTGGCAGGGGGCTGGGCAGCTCCCCCAGGTGCACACACCTGAGAATCAGCACAGTAGGCCCCTCCCCCAGGGAAGGAGGAGGCCCTCTTCCAGACCAGCTGGAAGGACAGGGGGAAAGCAAGTTATTGACCAAGCAGCACTGGAAAGTTCCAGGGAAAGTCGAGGGATTTACAGTATATAGAATCAGAGGATACTCCCCCTTGTTTTTTGATTTCTGTTTGTTTCCCCCTCCCCCTTTTCTTTTTTTTCTTTTTCTCGTTTTTCCAGTACAACTTGTTTTTGGCCACTCTGCACTGAACAAAATGACTGGAAGGAAAAACTCACCTCAAAAGAAAGAATCAGAAACAGTCCTCTCTCCCACAGAGTTATAAATTTTGGATTACAATTCAATGTCAGAAAGCCAATTCAGAAGCACAGTTATAAAGCTACTGGTGGCTCTGGAAAAAAGCATAAAGGACTCAAGAGACTTCATGACTGCAGAATTTAGATCTAATCAGGCAGAAATTAAAAATCAATTAAATGAGATGCAATCCAAACTAGAGGTCCTAACGATGAGGGCTAACGAGGTAGAAGAATGAGTGACATAGAAGACGAGTTGATGGCAAGGAGGGAAACTGAGGAAAAAAGAGAAAAACAATTAAAAGAGCATGAGGATAGGTTAAGGGAAATAAATGACAGCCTCAGAAGGAAAAATCTATGTTTAATTGGGGTTCCCAAGGGCGCCTAAAGGGACAGAGGTCCAGAATATGGATTTGAACAAATCATAGCTGAGAACTTTCCTAACTTGGGAAGGGAAACAGGCATTCAGATCCAGGAGACAGAGATCCCCGCCCCCCCCCCAAAATCAATAAAAACCACTCAACACCTCAACATTTAATAGTGAAACTTGCAAATTCCAAAGATAAAGAGAAGATCCTTAAAGCAGCAAGAGACAAGAAATCCCTAACTTTTATGGGGAGAAGCATTAGGATAACAGCAGACCTCTCCACAGAGACCTGGCAGGCCAGAAAGGGCTGGCAGGATATATTCAGGGTCCTAAACGACAAGAACATGCAGCCAAGAATTTAACAAAAATACATTTGACAGGGGATCCCTGAGTGGCGCAGTGGTTTGGCGCCTGCCTTTGGCCCAGGGCACGATCCTGGAGACCTGGGATCGAATCCGACGTCAGGCTCCCGGTGCATGGAGCCTGCTTCTCCCTCTGCCTGTGTCTCTGCCTCTCTCTCTCTCTCTGTGTGACTATCATAAATAAATAAAAAAAATTAAAAAAAAATACATTTGACAAAATACAGCACCCATTCCTGATCAAAACTCTTCAGAGTGTAGGGATAGAGGGAACATTCCTCAGCATCTTAAAAGCCATCTATGAAAAGCCCACAGCAAATATCATTCTCAGTGGGGAAACACTGGGAGCCTTTCCCCTAAGATCAGGAACAAGACAGGGATGTCCACTCTCACCACTGCTATTCAACATAGTACTAGAAGGCCTAGCCTCAGCAATCAGGCAACAAAAAGAAATAAAAGTCATTCAAATTAGCAAAGAAGAAGTCAAACTCTCCCCCTTCACAGATAACATGATACTGTACGTAGAAAACCCAAAAGACTCCACCCCAAGATTGCTAGAACTCATACAGCAATTCGGCAGTGTGGCAGGATACAAAGTCAATGCCCAGAAATCAGTGGCATTTCTATACATAACAATGAAACTGAAGAAAGAGAAATTCAGGAGTCAATCCCATTTACAATTGTACCCAAAAGCATAAGATACCTAGGAATAAACATAACCAAAGAGGTCAAGGATCTATACCCTAAAAACTACAGAACACTTCTGAAAGAAATTGAGGAAGACACAAAGAGATGGAAAAATATTCCATGCTCATGGATTGGCAGAATTAATATTGTGAAAATGTCAACGTTACCCAGGGCAATTTAAACGTTTAATGCAATCCCTATCAAAATACCATGGACTTTCTTCAGAGAGTTGGAACAAATAATCTTAAGATTTGTGTGGAAGCAGAAAAGACCCCAAATAGCCAGGGGAATATTGAAAAAGAAAACCATAGCCGGGGGCATCACAATGCCAGATTTCAGGTTGTACTACAAAGCTGTGGTCATCAAGACAGTATGGTACTGGCACAAAAACAGACACATAGATCAATGGAACAGAAGAGAGAATCCAGAAGTGGACCCTCAACTTTATGGTCAACTAATATTCGACAAAGCAGGAAAGACTATCCACTGGAAAAAAAGACAGTCTCTTCAATAAATGTTGCTGGGAAAATTGGACATCCACATGCAGAAGAATGAAACTAGACCACTCTCTTGCACCCTACAGAAAGATAAACTCAAAATGGATGAAAGATCTAAATGTGAGACAGGATTCCATCAAAATCCTAGAGGAGAACACAGGCAACACCCTTTTTGAACTTGGCCACAGTAACTTCTTACAAGATACATCTATAAAGGCAAGGGAAACCAAAGGAAAAAATGAATTATTGGGACTTAAGATAAAAAGCTTCTGCCCAGCAAAAGAAACAGTTAACAAAACTAAAAGACAACCTACAGAATGGGAGAAGATATTTGCAAATGACCTATCAGATAAAGGGCTAGTATGCAAGATCTATAAAGAACTTATTAAACTCAAGCCAAGAAACAAACAATCCAATCATGAAATGGGCAAATTTCACCAAAGCAGACATAGACATGGCCAACAAGCATATGAAAAAATTCTCTGCACCACTTGCCGTCAGGGAAATACAAATCAAAACCACAATGAGATACCACCTCACACCAGTAAGAATGGTGAAAATTAACAAGACAGGAAACCACAAATATTGGAGAGGATGTGGAGAAAGGGGAACCCTCCTGCACTGTTGGTGGGAATGTGAACTGGTGCAGCCACTCTGGAATACTGTGTGGAGGTTCCTCAAAGAGTTAAAAATAGATCTGCCCTACCACCCAGCAATTGCACTGCTGGGGATTTACCCCAAAGATACAGATGCAGTGAAACGCCAGGACACCTGCACCCCAATGTTTATAGCAGCAATGTCCACAATAGACAAACTGTGGAAGGAGCCTCGGTGTTCATCGAAACATGAATGGGTAAAGAAGATGTAGTATATGTATACAATGGAATATTACTCAGCCATTAGAAACAACAAATACCCACCATTTGCCCAACCTAGATGGAACTGGATGGTATTATGCTTAGTGAAATAAGTCAATCAGAAAAGGACCAACATTATATGGTCTCATTCATTTGGGGAATATAAAAATAGTGAAAGGGAATAAAGAGGAAAGGAGAGAAAAGGAGTGGGAAATATCAGTGAGGGTGACAGAACATGAGAGACTCATAACTCTGGGAAATGAACAGGGGTAGAAGGGGAGGTGGGCGGATGTTGGGGTGACTGGGTGATGGGCACTGAGGGGGGCACTTGATAGGATGAGCACTGGATGTTATGCTATATGTTGGCAAATCAAACTCCAATAAAAAATATTTTTTGTTTATATATATAAAAATATATATTTTTTGTTTAAAAAAAGAAAACAATGTGAAAAAGAAATCAGTTGTTAGTACCTCAGTAAAGGCTTCCAGTTAACAGTAGGCTATTAGTAGTTAAGTCATGCAGAAGTCAAAGTTGTCTGCAGATTTTTGACACAGAGGTTGGGGCCCCTAGCCCCTACACTGTTGAAGGTTCAACTGTAAACCAAATATAGGTCAAAAGTCAATTGACATTATAAGGAAACTTACTGCTGGTTCCTTGAAAAGATAAATACAGTTGATAAACCTTTAACCAGACTCATCAAGAAAAAGACAAAGAAAACTCAAATGATATCAGAAATGAAAGAGAAGTTACAACCCACACCAGAGAAATACAAATGATTATGAGATTACTATAAAAATTATGTCAACAAACTGGACAACCCACAAGAAATAGATAAATTCCTAGAAATATATACTCTTCCAAAACTGAATCAGAAAGAAATAGAAAATCTGAACAAAACAATTACTTATAACAATATTGAATTAGTAATAAAAAAAAAATCCCAGCGAACAAGTCTATGACCAGAGGCTTCACAGGTGAATTCTACCAAACACTTACAGAAGAGTTAATAACTATCCTTTTCAGGAGCACCTGGGTGGCTCAGTCAGTTTAAGTGCCTGCCTTTGGCTTGGGTCATGATCCCAGGGTCCTGGGATTGAGTTCCCCCATCAGGCTCCCGGGAGAGTGCCGCCTTCTCCCTCTGCCTATGTCTCTGCCTCTTTCTGCATCTCTCATGAATAAATAAATAAAATCTTTTAAAAAATAACTATCCTTTCCAAACTATTCCAAAAAATATAAGAGGAAGGAGTATATTCAAATTCATTGTACAAGGCCAGCATTGCCCTAATACCAAAACCAGACAAAGACACTACAAAAAAAATTTACAGATCAGTATCTCTGATGGACAAAGATGCAAGAATCCTGAAAAAAGTATTAGCAAATAAAATTCAACAATATATTAAATGGTTCATGCACCATGTACAAAAGGGATTTATCCTAGGGATGCAAGAATGGTTCAATACCTGCAAACCAATCAATGTGACACTCCGTATTAACAAAATAAAGGATAAAAATCATGTGATCATCTCAATAGATGCAGAAAAAGCATCTGATAAAATTCAATATCCATTCAGAATAAAAACTCTTGGGCAGCCCACATGGCTCAGCAGTTTAGTGCTGCCTTCAGCTCAGTGTGTGACCCTGGAGAACCAGGATCGAGTCCCACATCAGGCTCCCTGCGTGCAGCCTACTTCTCCCTCTGCCTGTGTCTCTGCCTCTCTTTCTCTGTGTACTCACTCTCATGAATAAATAAATAAAATCTTAAAAAAAGATATAAACACTCTATAAAAGAGGGTTAGGGGGAATACACCTCAACATAATAATGACATTATGTGACAATCCCACAGATAGCAACGTAATCAATCATAAAAAGCTTTTCCACTAATATCAGGAACAGGAAAAGGATTTCCACTTTCACCCTTTTTACTCAACATAGTACTGAAGTCCTAGACACAGCAATCATACAAAAGAAAGGGATAAAAGGCATCCAAATTGGTAAGGAAGGGATCCCTGGGTGGCGCAGTGGTTTGGCGCCTGCCTTTGGCCCAGGGCGCGATCCTGGAGACCCGGGATCGAATCCCACGTCGGGCTCCCAGTGCATGGAGCCTGCTTCTCCCTCTGCCTGTGTCTCTGCCTCTCTCTCTCTCTATCATAAATAAATAAAAATTAAAAAAAAGACTCATGGGGATTATATTCCCAGATTTCTAAAAAAAAAAAAAAAAAAACAAATTGGTAAGGAAGAAGTAAAACCATCACTATTTGCAGATTGCCTGATACTATATATAGAAAAACCCTAAAGATTCCAGCAAAAAAACTATTATGTAATAAAGGAATTCAATAAAGTTGTAGGATACAAAAGTATAAGTAAATATGTTATTTCTATATACTACTAATTGAGTAGCAGAAAGAAAAATTGAGAAAACATTCCAATTTAAAATTGTATCAATAGGGCAGCCCGGGTGGCTCAGCAGCTTAGCGCCGCCTTCAGCCCAGGGCGTGATCCTGGGGTCCCGGGATCGAGTCCCACATCGGGCTCCCTACATGGAGACTGCTTTTCTCTCTCTCTCTCTCTCTGTGCTTCTCATTAATAAATAAATAAAATCTTTTAAAAAATAAAATGAAATTGTATCAATAAGAATAAAATATCTATGAATAAACTTAACCAAGGAAGACCTATACTCAGAAAACTATAAAATGCTGATGAAAGAAACTGAAGACTACACAAAGAAACAGAAAGACATCTGATGCTCATGGATTGGGAGAAATAATATTGTTAAAATGCTCAAATTACCCAAAGCAATCTACAGATTTAACACAATTCTTGCCGGGATGCCTGGGTGGCTCAGTAGTTGAAGAGCTGAGTGTCTGCCTTCAGCTCAGGATGTGATCCTCATTCCAGGGATCCAGTCCCACATCATGCTCCCTGAGGGGAGCCTACTTCTCCCTCTGCCTATGTCTTTGCCTCTCTCTCTATGTCTCTCATGAATGAAAAAAATAAAATCTTTATAAAATAATTATTTAATTAAAATAATGCAATTCTTGTCAAAATACCAACATTTTTCACATAACTAGAACAAATTATACTAAAATTTGTATGGGAATGTAAAAGACCCCAAAAAGCAAAAACGATCTTCAAAAAGAAGAAAAAAGCTGGAGATAAAACAATCGCAGATTTTAAGATATACTACAAAGCTGTAATAATCAAAACAGCATGATACTGGCACAAAATATATATAGATCAATGGAACAGAATAAACCCAGAAATAAACCCATGCTTATATGGTCAAATTAACCTAGGACAAAGGAGACAAGGATATACCATTTGTCTCTTCAACAAATGGTGTTGGGAAAACTAGACAGCTATGTGCAAAGGAATGAAACTGGGCCACTTTTTAATGCCATTCTCACACACACACACACACACACACACACTCAAAATGGATTAAACACCTAAATGTGAGACTTGAAACCATAAAACTCCTAGAGGAAAATATAGGTAGTAATTTCTTTGACATCAGTTGTAGCAACATTTTTCAAGATATGCTTCCTCCAGCAAGGGAATCAAAAGCAAAATTAAACTACTGGGACTACAAAAAAATAAAAAACTTTTGTACAGTGAAGGAAACCATCAAAAAGCTTCTACACAACAAAAGAAACAAACAGCAAAACGAAAAGGCCACCTACTGAATGGGAGAAAATACTTGCAAATGACATATCTAATAAGTAGTTAATATTCAAAATATATAAAGAACTTATATAATTCAACACCACAAAAAAGAATCCAATTAAAAAATGGGCAGAAGCCATGAAGAGTTTTCTAAAGAAGACATATAAATGGACAAAAGAGACATGAAAAGATGTTCAATATCCATTATCATCAGAGAAATGCAAATCAAAACCACAATGAGATACCACCTCATACCTATCAGAATGGCTAAAATAAAAATAAAAAAATAACAAGTTTTAGCAAGAATGTGGGAAAAAAGGAACTCTTATGCATTACTGGTGGTAATGGAAACTGGTGAAACCACTGTGGAAAGCAGTATGAAGGTTCCTCAAAAATTAAAAACAGAATTACCATGTATCCAGTAATTCTACTACTGGGTATTTACCCAAACAAAAGAAAAACTCTAAATTGAAAAGATATATGCACCCCTATGTTTACTGTAGCATTATTTACAATAGCTAAGATATGGATGCAATCCAAGTGTTCATTCATAGTTGAGTGAAGAACATATGGTATATATACAAACACATAAACATATACATATACATACACACACATACACACACTCTCTCTGAAATATTACTCATCCATAAAAAAGAATGAGATTTTTGCCATTTGCAACATGGATAAACCTACAGAGTATAAAGCTAAATTTAAAAAGTCCATCAGAAAGACAAATACCATACGATTTCACTCATATGTGGAATTTAAGACATAAAACAAAGGAACAAAAAAGACAATAAAAAAGATTCTTAAATACAGAAAAACTGGTCGTTGCTTGAAATAAAGGAGATCAAGAGTACACTTATCTTGATGACCAGAGTAACATACAGAATTATTGGGATCCCTGGGTGGCGCAGCGGTTTGGCGCCTGCCTTTGGCCCAGGGCGCGATCCTGGAGACCCGGGATCGAATCCCACATCGGGCTCCCAGTGCATGGAGCCTGCTTCTCCCTCTGCCTGTGTCTCTGCCTCTCTCTCTCTCTGTGTGTGACTATCATAAATAAAAAAAAAATTAAAAAAATTAACATACAGAATTATTCATTATATTCCTGAAACTCATATATATAACACTGAATGTTAATTTTACTTAAACACAGACATTTTTAAGAAGAGTAAATTTAATAAAGGAGGTGCCTTTAGTGCTAAAAACTAAAAAAGGTTGCTGAAAGAAATTAAGGAATACACAAATAAATGGAAAGATGGCATCCCATGTTCATGAGTTGGAAGATTCAATATTGGTACAATGTTAATGCCACTGAAAGCAATCTACAAATTCAAAGCAATCCCTATTAAAATCCCAAGGACAGTTTTCAGAAATACAAAAATCCAACCTAAAATCCATATGAAATCTCAAGGGATTCTGAATAGTCAGAATAATCTTGAAAAAAAAAAAGTTGGAGGTCTCACACTTCCATATTTCAAAACTTACTAAAAGCTACAATAATCAAAATGGCATGGTACTGGCATAAAGACAGACATGTAGATCAATGAAATAGCCCAGAAATAAACCCTCACATTTATGTTCAAATGATTTTTCAACAAGAGTGCCAAGACCATTCCCGGGGGGGGGGGGGGACAACAAATGGTGCTGGGACAACTGGATATCCACATGCAAAAGGATGAAGTTGGACCCTTACCTGAACCATATATAAAATTGTCACAAATTATCAAAGACCTATATGTAAGAGCTAAACCTATGAAACTCTCAGAAGAAAACATAGGAGAGAAGTTTCATTACACTAGATTTGACCAAGATTTCTTGGATATAACACCAAATACACAGGCAACAAATAAAATATACATAAGTTCGATTCTATCAAAGTTAAAACCTTTTGTGCATCAAAGGACACTGTCAACAGTGAAAAGGCTACACATAGAGTGGGAAAAAGTATTTGCAAATTATGTATCTGATGAGGGATTAGTATCCAGGATTCAAAAAAAAAAAAAAGATTTCTACAACAACAAAAAACAATCCCATTAAAAAATAGAAAAGGGGGCAGCCCAGGTGGCTCAGCGGTTTAGCACCACCTTCAGCCCAGGGTGTGATCCTGGAGACCTGGGATTGAGTCCCATGTCAGGCTTCCTGCATGGAGCCTGCTTCTCCCTCTGCCTGTGTCTCTGCCTCACTCTCTCTCTCTGTTTCTCTCATGAATAAATAAATAAAATATTTAAAAAAAATAGAAAAGGACTTAAATAGACATTACTCCAGAAAAGATATACAAGTGGCCAACGGCAGATGAAAACATGTTCAACCTCACTCATCATAGAAAATACATATATGGGTCTCTGCACCTGGCTCTCCATTTAGAACTCCTAAAACCCTTATAATTTCTAAGTGATAAGAGCATTAGTTGTGTCTCTTATTCTAATATTTGGTACTTGACCCTGTCCCTGATACAGGGCTCCTAAATCCCTTGTAAATTCGTAAGTGATAACAGCATTAGGAGTATTGTTTGCCCTAACGAGGCAACTCTGGGTGGATTCCTAGATGGGGGCTGGTCACCAAATAACTAAGCCATAGTAAGATGTTGGAATTTTCAGCCCCACCCTTCATCTGCCAGAGAGGGAAGTAAGGTTGGAAATGAAGTTAACGACTGATCTTGCCAAAGTGATGAAGCCTCCATAAAAATCCCAAAAGTAGGTAGGGAGACTCACAGAGCCTCCAGGTAGGTGAACACATCCGTGTACCAGGGTGACACATCCCAACGCCATAAGGACAGAAGCTCTTGCACTCAGGACCGTCAGAGCTCACCTTATGTATCTCTTCATTTGGCTATTCACCTGTATCCTTTATCATATCCTTTAAGAAACTGGTAAATATTAGTACCTCTTTTCCTGAGGTCTGTGAGCTACAGTAGCAAATTAACTGAACCAAAGGTTATAACCAATCAGTGAGAAGCACAGGTGAAAACCTAAACTTGCAATTGGCATCTGACGTGAGGTGGGGGCAGTCTTGTAGGATCTGTGGGATCTGACACTCTCTCCAGGTGTCAGAATTGAGTTAAATTATAGGACACCCATTTGGTATTGCAGAAAATTGCTTGTTGTGGGGGAAAAAACCCACATATTTGGTCACCAGAAATGTCAAAAGTAAAGTGTGCCATGTGAAAGCAAAGGAAACACACAGGAGAGAACAGTAGGTTTCCCAATATAGTAGTGAAACGCAAATCAAAACCACAATGGAATACCACTTCACACCTATTAGGGTGGCTATCATTCCAAAAACAAAAAAGTAAATAACAAATGTTGGTAAGGATGAAATGGGAACCCCTGTGCACTGCTGATGGAAATGTAAAATGATGTAGCCACTGTGGAAAATGGTACAGTGGTTCCTCAAAAAATTATACAAAAAAATTACCATATGATCTAACAATTACACTTCTGGATATATATGCAAAAGAATTCAAAGCAGAAAAAAAAAGAATTCAAAGCAGGAACTCAAACAGGTATTTGTACTTCCATATTCATAGCAATATTATTCACAATAGCCAAAAGGTGGAAGCAGCATAAGTGTCCATAACAGATGAGTGCATAAACAAATTTTGGTGTGTACATACAATGGAATATTCAGTCTTAAAAAGGAAGGAAATTCTAACACATACTACAACATAGATGAACCTTAGAAGACACTATGCTAAGTGAAATAAACCAGTCACAAAAGTAAACATAGAGTGAAGATTCCACTTACATGAGGTACCTAAAGTAGTCAAATTCATAGACACAGAAAGTAACACAGTGGTTGCCAGGGGCTGGTGGGAGGGGATGATGGAAGATTAAAGTTTAATGGGTATGGAGTTTCCATTTGGAAAAATAAAGAAGTTCTAGAAATAGGATAGTGATGATGGCTGCACAATATGAATATACTTAATGGCACTGAATTGTACATTAAAAATTGTTAAAATGGCAAATCTTATTATGCATACTTTGCTATAATAAAAAAATACTCAGCACACTAAAATAATCTGCCAGGTTTTGTGAGACTGAAGATCTATGTAGAAAAGCTTGGTAATTTGTACAGTCCTTCACAAATACTAGCTCTTTTTAATCATTATCACCCTGTTTACCCCAACCTGATACCATTATCCACATATTCTGTCCAGTCATGTTCACTCAGCAGTACACTGTTGCTGTTTAAATGTGGTACAGTGATATCCACCTTCGTTTTGCTAAACCCTGGATTCCACGTGTCACTCCAACAGGCTCCCAGAGTTCTGGTTCTGAAACAGAACAAGCCCCCCAAAAGACAAGTTTTAGACAAGCCTCATTAGACTCTAAGAGAAAAAACTTAGAAACTTCCTCCTCTTGCCCAGTTTTCCCCCAATGCTTGGTTTGGAAGCAGTCCTCATTCAGCAGCAAGAGGTCACCATGCCATTGCCAAGAACAGGGAAAATCTTCCTCCAATTCAGCTGACCACCTAACTCCCTGGCCTGCTACCAAGCAATATATCTTGTAATGCAGCCCTGGAGCAGGCGAACAATTGGGAATCTTCTGGATTCTAGAAAACAAATATAGGAAATGTATTCATTGAGCATGAATTGAGAATAAAAGTAATTAGATAAGAAAAAAATGAAAATACTAAAATCAAAAGACCAGAATGAAGAGCTTGGATGAACTGACAATTCTCTATATTGTAGCCTCAAAGCTGAACCCTCAAATACTCACAGAAAGAATACTGCTGCAGAACAAATGTGATAATGCAGTAGTGCAAAATTTAGGAATGATGTTTCTTTCTGAAAAGCAGGCTAATTGGGACCTACAACCAGATATTTACCAGGATCTGCGTAAGCATTCAGGTGCTACTCATTGAGAATTTCTCCTAACATGAGTAATGCCACAGTGCCACCTGCAATCATTTTCATGCAATGATATATATCCAGGAGTTGCTGCCTTTGCAGATATTCCCAGGAGGACCTATGAAAGATTTTATTACATGGCTCTTTGGGGAACTTTAAATGTAGATCAAACATGAAGTGGTACTTACCCCCAGCCTTGGAAGTTTGACTTTCTATGACCAAGTCTCTGTGCCCTCACAATGCTAAATGCCTTCGTTTCACTTACGACTTAACCAAGATTCTTATCATCAACAAGACTAAATAAGAATTCGGGATTTTCCCGCAAAACTTTCTGCCAATGCCCCACAAATCTTTGTGGCTTCCCAAATTCTTTGATTCTCCTCCAGGCATCCTTTCTCTTCTGCACAAGCTCCCAAATAACACTTATTCTAAATATAGTCCCATTTGTGTAGAAATGCACCTTTCCTAGTTTTTCCCCTTACCTCTTCATACTACACTTATACTCTTGTGTAACTGAAGTTCAGTCATAACACCTACAACAACATCAGACACCCTATCTTCTGTCTTCATTTTCTTATAATCTATAGGCTAAAGGTATGTGTCACTCCAAGAGTGTTGCAGTGAAGGAAAACGACTCTGAGGGACAACAGGCACTAAGGCAGGAGTCACTAGCACACAGCCTGTAAATGAAACCCAAATATACAAAAGCAAAAGGTTAGGAAACATCCCTTGCACACTCCTCCTTTTTTAACCAGTAAAGTAGGGTTGGTTGATGAAGTGAGAGAACCAACAGTCCATTCTCTACAAATGATTGATGGCAGCACAACAAGCCCCTGGTTATAGATGCCTCAACCTGTACTAGCAAAGTTCATTGTTATGAGCCACTGTCCCACAATCACCAAGTCATACGGTCTAAATCGTTTTCCAAAAATGGTAATATGTCGAGTCATTCATATTCCCTCGGTTATACTGGGAGGCAATAGCTACAGCAGCTAAGCATTCAGTCTCTGAGCCAAAGCAACTTGAGTTCAAATCATGCTTTAGCTGCTTGTTGAGTACCAGCAGTCAAAGACCTTTTCTAGATACCCCTTTGCCTCCGCCTTCCGCCACCTTGCTCCCTCACCACCACGGAGCACAAGGAACCCAGGGGCTACAATGAGCAGACAGGGATCTGTTCTCCCTTTACCTCCCCATCTCCTCAGCTACGGTGACGCCTTGAATCTGAGCGATCCTCATTCTCTCATTCCCTAGACCGCCACTACTGTTTCCTCACGTTGCTTGGTACACTCCAGCCTTTACAAAATAACAGGCAAGCTGCGGGGGTGGGACCAAGCACTTCTCCCTGAAAGGACGGAACTAAAACCAAAGCGCTAAGGTTATTAGCAAATGACTTCCCTGTTACCATGGTAAAGCGGCAGCCGCCATCTTTATTGTGGTCGATGATTCCTCGTGTTGGTCTCAGAAAAAAAGGAATAATAAGAAATTTTACAGATTAAAATCCTGGAAGCTAGCCTGGGGCCGCTCAAACCTAGTTCGGGAAAGAGTTATCCTCTGGCCGCAACTCAGCTCGGAGGGGTTAATGCTCTTGCGGACGGAAAACGCGCCGGCTGCAGACCGAATGACGCCAGAGGAGGGGCCATGCTGTTCGGCCCGCCCAGGTGCTTCCGGCTTACGCGCCGTACAGAAGCGTGTTTAGCGCAGAGCTCATGCGCCGTACCGAAGTGTGCTCCGGCGCACCGGAAGCTTCCGGAAGAGAGCGATGGCGGGTTTGACTGTGAGAGACCCTGCGGTGGATCGTTCTCTGCGTTCGGTGTTCGGTGAGAGGAATTCGTGAAGCCAAGCATCGGGGAGGGACAGAAAGAGACAGGGTGCGGCGAGGAATGCCCCCTGCACCTCAAGAATCGCCGGAGAAGCTGGTGATGGGTCGAGCTTGCAGCTCTACCTGCCCATCCTGTGGGGCGGCCAACCTAGTGGACTCGCGGCAAAGTGATGCCTCCCCCTGAGGTCTTACTGCCTTTCCATGATGTGGCAGAGGAAGTTAAACTAGCATTCAGCTTCTGTGCATTTCTTCTTTCATGAGCTTCACTTATTGTCTGGAATCGAGGGCACATGGCAACTGTCCCTTACTACTTTTCACCCCCTACCCTAAAATACAGATTATATGCTGAGTGTCTATACGCTCCTTGTGTCCACTTCCCGCCCTTTTATAAGGATGTTTATCCTCTGTTGTTTACTGTGACATTTTAGTTCGATATTGATTGTGGCCACCTTACGTCTTAAGGTGGATTGTAAATGAATGAATGAACGAATGATTAAGACCTTGTCGAAGAAATTTTAAAGAGGATCATAATATTTTGTTTAAGTAACTGTAGTGATTTTTAAAGCTTCTTTTGGAAAGGACATGACAAAATATTTTAGAATAGTTTTTAACTATTTAGAATAGTTTAGAATAATTTTTAAACATCCTTCACTACATTCATGGTTATTCTTTGTGTGTGTGCGTGTAGAAATATGGACATAATGAGCCAGTTTTTAAAATTCCAATTGCATTGGTATTTTTAGTAGTTATTGATAAGATTTGCAGATCTTCAGGTAAGTACCAATGCCAAACTATTTTCACTGAAGTTAAGGAAAATCATCACACTTGTCAGATGAGCCTGAGAACTGATATTTAGAAGTGCCTATACCTTTAGTCTTAGCAGTTTATATGTTTTGTAATTAAAGTCAGCAGACAAGATTGAAATCATGCCGAAATACCATGGAACTGCAATTGTAGGAACACTATTTTGAGGTATTTGTTACATTTTCAGTAGGTGGACACTGTTTACTTACAAGGGAAATAGATCACAAACTCAGAATTTTAATGTCTGTTTTCTCCATAGTGGGGAACATTCCGTATGAGGCTACTGAAGAACAATTAAAGGACATCTTTTCTGAGGTTGGACCTGTTGTTAGTTTCAGGTGAGATTCTCCTTTGACTACTTGGGGTTTTCTTTAAAATCACAAATTTAGGGACACCTGGGTAGCTCAGCAGTTAAGCGTCTGCCTTTGGCCCAGGGCGTGATCCTGGAGTCCCAGGATCGAGTCCCACATCAGGCTCCCTGCATGGAGCCTGCTTCTCTCTCTGCCTGTGTCTCTGCCTCTGTCTCTGTGTCTCTCATGAATAAATAAATAAAATCTTTAAAATGAAATAAAATCACATATTTGGCCCTTAGCAATAATGGCAAGGTTTTTACTGGTGACTTTTCACATGCATCTTTCTGTTTGTAACAGCCTTATTCAGATATAATTCACATACCATATAATTCACAATTACTTTTACTAAATGGTACTTTTTTTCATTTAAAAATGTTTTAAAAATATTTCAACAAAGCAATCAGAGTAATAAAGTTATTTGTCTTACAGTGAACCAAATTAGAACATGGCCGTGTTAGCAGGAACCCTGTATGTGTGTAGCATTTGTGCCTGATACTTGGTTCTACCCTTCCAGGTTGGTATATGATAGGGAGACAGGAAAGCCAAAGGGTTATGGCTTCTGTGAATACCAAGACCAGGAGACGGCACTTAGTGCCATGCGAAACTTGAATGGACGTGAATTCAGTGGGAGAGCCCTTCGAGTGGACAATGCTGCCAGTGAAAAGAACAAAGAAGAGTTGAAGAGTAAGTATAAACCTGATTTATATGCAACGTGAGTTAGTAAAGATGTAACAAGATTTTTCCATTTATGATGTTTTTAGCACCTGCTGAAATGGTTAGCCACATAGCTTCTTGACCCACTTGAGGCACCTGCATTAGGGAATTGTATATCTTTGAGAAATAAAGTAAAGTTGACTTTAGGAGTTGTTCAGGTGTGAAGGAGTTAATTTACAGTTGAAGATGAATTCAGGTTCATCAAACCATTAGTTTGCACTAACTATGTCATTAGTTTACCACTGCTGTAACTATTTGCCAGATATGTAATTCGTGGGATTACTAAGGCATTCTGGGTCTTTTCATGTGGTAACAGACCAGGAATTCCATTTTGAAATTAGCATCTTTTTCTATTATTTTGCTTCTAAAAATTAGCATCTTTATTGTTTTGCTTCTGGAGTGACTTGTTAGAGGAAATTAATATGCCTCATCCCTAATTTAGGTTAACATTTTCCATCTGTGTGATCCTAGTCCTAGCTTTCTTATAAGAGTGGAAAATATACTCTGTCACTTTCCGCTACAGAAATTAGAGACTTGCAACTCACTTATTTCTCAGTTCCAGAAAATGTAAAGTTACAATGAGTCCTAGAAAGGAAGTGGCCCTAGAAGGTACTTAAAATGATTTAGCTCATAATTTTGCCTCCTTAACTTTTTGTACTTTCTTCCCGATCAGGCCTTGGCACTGGTGCCCCTGTCATTGAGTCACCTTATGGAGAGACCATCAGTCCTGAGGATGCCCCTGAGTCCATTAGCAAAGCAGTTGCCAGTCTTCCACCAGAGCAGATGTTTGAGTTGATGAAACAAATGAAGGTGGGAGGAGGCATTAGGTTAAGAACAAATCAAATCACATCAAAATTTCAAGGAGTTAATTGATAAAAGTTAATGGAAATAATTCCCTGAGCTCAAATATAAGGTGTGCCTGTTGACCACCATTTCCTGCACCTTTGATATGCCATATGTGCATAGCATATTTTACATTTCATGAAAAAAGCTTTCCATTTTTGTACACTAATATAGCTATACAATCTGGCTTTTTGTGGCTCATGGATATCAGATATAGATATTCAAATGTTAACTTTTCTCCTAAATGGTGGTTTTATGGTATTTGAAATGCCTCTTCCTTCTCTTGCCTGTCATGACCAAAATTTTGTGTGCTGCACAAAAACTGATGATAGCTTAAAAAGCCTCTTGAGTATTATATTTCTCAGATGAAAATAGTTCTAAATCACTGTTACTTTCTAAGTAATTACTGAACCTGGTGATGAATCCATTTATCTTCTCAGCTCTGTGTCCAGAATAGTCCCCAGGAAGCACGGAACATGTTACTTCAGAACCCTCAGTTGGCTTATGCTTTGCTACAAGCACAGGTAGTGATGAGAATTGTGGATCCAGAGATTGCCCTGGTGAGTGCTTCTTATTCTTCTATGGAAAACCATGGTAAACCTTGAGTGGGGTAGGAACTGCCTGTTTGCATTGTTAAACAGACAGATCATAGATTTGTCTTTTCATTTTTTAGAAAATTCTGCATCGCCAGACAAATATCCCAACGCTGATTGCAGGCAACCCTCAGCCAGTCCACAGTGCTGGGCCTGGCTCAGGATCCACTGTGTCAATGAACCAGCAGAATCCTCAGGCCCCTCAGGCCCAGTCTTTGGTAGGGCTTTATCTCTTAACATTTCATTTTACCTGTTTGAGAACGCCATTTTCATTTTAGTTCTTTAGACTAAAAGAACAGTCAGGAGCTGATGATAATTTCAGTTCCTGGACATAAAAGCAATTTTCAGTTTGCAGAGTACATGACATCTGAATGAATATAGATTTGATGCCAAGTTTGTGAAACAAAGAGATCCTTCCTGTGTGTCCTTTTATATAGGCTAATTTGGTGTTTATGTGCATGTGTAATACTACGGTTGGCACTTTGTTATTCTGCATACATTATTTCTTTTTTTTTTTAATTTTTATTTATTTATGATAGGCACACAGTGAGAGAGAGAGAGGCAGAGACACAGGCAGAGGGAGAAGCAGGCTCCATGCACCGGGAGCCCGATGTGGGATTCGATCCTGGGTCTCCAGAATCGCGCCCCGGGCCAAAGGCAGGCGCCAAACCACTGCGCCACCCAGGGATCCCTGCATACATTATTTCTTTTAGTATTTACAGCAATTGTATGAGGTTGGCACTCTTATTATCTCCTTACCAATGAAAAGAAGTAGAGCTTGCTTTCCAAGCATGACACAAAACTAAAGCCATAAGAAATAAATTTGGGACGCCTGGATGGCTCCGTAGTTAGGCGTGGTACCTTTGGCTCAGGGCATGATCCTGGGGTCCCAGGATCGAGTCCCACATGGGGCTCCCTGCGTGGAGCCTGCTTCTCCCTCTGCCTGTGTCTCTGCCCCTCTCTCTCTGTCTCTCATGAATAAATAAATTAAATCTTTAAAAAAAATTCGTTTGAAAACTGAAAAATTTCTGTATGGAGAAAAAGAAGTAACACAAAGACAAATGATAAATTGGGAAAAAGTATTTGCCACACACATGATGGACAACAGGCTGATTAACAGTCCTTAATCATGGGCAGCCCGGCTGGCTCAGCAGTTTAGCACCTGCCTTCAGCCCAGGGCGTGATCCTGGAGGCCCCGGGACCAAGTCCCACGTCAGGCTCCCTGCGTGGAGCCTGCTTCTCCCTCTGCCTGTGTCTGTGTCTCTCTCTGTCTCTCTGTGTCTCTCATGAATAAATAAACAAAATCTTTTTTTAAAAAAAGAGTCCTTAGTCATGTTCAAGAATGTTTATTGCCACATTATAATAGTAAAAAGTTGAAATATCCTTAATATACATCAGTGGAAGAATGGGAAAAATATTGCATATTTATTCGGTGGAACACTTAAAATGGTTAAATAAAGGACACGTGTCACCATGAATGACTTTCAACAAACATAATTCCATATAGCAGTAAAGATAAACTAGGATATATGGTATCAACACAGATAAAAGTGAAAAAAGTGAATGTGAGAGCTTTCCCAAAATATGGGATATATGTGTTTTCATATATCCCAAAAACCTGTTGAATGAGTTGCAACTATGTTTAGTATGTAATGATTTACATACAATTTCAAAACATCTGTAAAAATTCTTAAGTGGAAAAAAATTCTTTTTTTTTAAAGATTTTATTTATTCATTTATTTATTTATAGAGACAGAGAGAGAGAGGGGCAGAGACACAGGCAGAGGAAGAAGCAGGCATCATACAGAGAGCCTGACGTGGGACTCGATCCAGGGTCTCCAGGATCACGCCCTGGGCTGCAGGCGGCGCTAAACCGCTGCGACACCGGGGCTGCCCCGGAAAAAAAAATTCTTAAGTGGTTGTCTTAAGAAAGGATGCACTTGGGGAAGACCATACGGGAGATTTCAAATAAATATATTTATTTCCTAAACTGTACGTTTATTTTCTCTACAATTTATATATCTGGAATGTTTCATAATTAAAGTGTTCAACCTCAAAATACAGTAAACATAAACAGAACAGTAATTACCATTTTTACCATTCAGAGTGGGGGAGGTAAACAACTTGAAGTCAACCATAGGTGCTCCATATGGCCTCACAACTGATCAGATTTGTCAGTCTCTTTTTAGATTATGGTCCATCTTAATTGTGTTCTATTAACCAGGCTCATCATGTGTATTGTCCAGAGGTGTGTACATACTCTATTTTTTCTTTTGGTCAGGGTGGAATGCATGTCAATGGTGCACCCCCTCTGATGCAAGCTTCTATGCAATCTGGAGTTCCAACACCAGGGCAAATACCAGCAGCTGTAACAGGACCTGGTCCTGGTTCCTTAGCTCCTGCAGGTATGTTTCATTTGCAGTCTTCACCGTTTTGGTATTTTGCTAAAGTTTTGTTGTAGCAAATGTTATAATGTAGCCAAATTATTACATGGTAATGAGATCTTGATACAAGATTAATATACAGGGGTGCCTGAGTGGCTCAGGCAGTTCAGCATCTGTCTTCAGCTCACGTCATCATTCCAGGGTCCTAGGATTGAGCCCCATGTTGGGTACCCTGCTCAGCAGGAATCCTGCCTCTCCCTCTCCTTCTGCCATTCCCCCACTTGTGCTGAGTCTCTCTGTCAAATAAATAAATAAAATATTTTTTAAAATAAAAAAAAAATTACATAAAATTAACATACAGCTAGGAAATGTATATCGTAGGTGGAGGAAATAGTTGATCTCTTATACACAGAAAGCAGGGAAAAGGACCACAAAATGAAAAAGTATGGTAAAACTTCCAAATTAACAAGGGGGAAATAGAATGAATGGAAACTAGATTAAGCCAGCAAATAGAAGGAAAAGAAAACAACATTGTGAAGTAAGTAATAATGTAGAGTAAGGAGGAAGAAATAAATTTTCATATAGTTGTTATTCTGCTGAATGTGAATGGACGGAATTTTCCCACTAAAAGCCACAGACTTATATAGGTTAAAAGGGACATTTAAAAAACAGACACAAAATAGTCACATTTGTTATTATTTAACAGATGTGAAATTGCATTTTATTAAATATAATCAGACCAAACAACAGAATTTTTAGAACTGTATTTTCATTGAAAGTAAAACTCTATATTTTCTTTGAAAGAAATTAATGGAGTATTGCTATTATGCTTGTAGCTTTTTGTCATTCAGCAATCATAACTACAGGCACTGAGTGGGGCACATGACGGGATGAGCACTGGGTGTTATGCTATATGTTGGCAAATAGAACTCCCAATAAAAAAATTTAAAAATTAATTAAATAAAAAATAAAAAGCATTGAATGAAATAGCGATTCCCTATATGAAACTCTTGTATGAACACATGACATATATCAATATTTAAAGTTTTTTATGCAACAGATTTGCCTCTTGTTAATTATCTAATCTGGGTTAGATTGACTACAACATACTCATAGAGGATAATTGAATCTAAATTGTTCTGTTCTGGGGCATCTGGATGGCTCAGTAGTTGAGCTTCTGCCTTTGGCTCAGGTCATGATCCCAGGGTCCTGAGATCGAGTCTCACATCAGGCTCCCAGCAGGGAGCCTGCTTCTCCTCTGCCTATGTCTGCCTTCTCTCTGTGTCTCATGAATAAATAAAATCTTAAAAAAAAAACTTGAAATATCTTTCAATGAGGGGCACCTGGATGGCTCAGTTGGTTAAGTGTCTGCCTTCAGCTCAGGTCATGATCCCAGGTCCTGGAATTGAGCCTCACATTGGGCTCCCTGCTTGGTGGGGAGTCTGCTTCTCCCTCTCACTCCTCTTCACCCCCTCAAATAAATAAAATCTTTAAAATATTTTTTTTTCAATGAAAGAAGTGGATTCTGTATTTTATATATTTTTAAGTTATGGGTGCCTAACTTTATAATATCTTAAGTGGTCCTACTATACATGGCAAGTATGCAACCCATGACATGTGTAGCTCATAATGTGAGTTGAAAAACACTCAAAGTGGTCTATATCTTTTTCAGTGAGACAAGTGCATTGATCATGCACTTGGATGTCACAGGAGTGTCAAACTGTTGTAAAAGTTTCTAGGTGTCTGCTCTCCATTTCTGCACTTATATTGTCATAAATTGTTAACATGCAGTGTGTGGATCAACATTGTCTGTGGACCACACTTTGAGTACTTTTGTACCGATAGACAAAAAATAAAACACTGAGGGGAAAAAGTACTGGAACCAATAAGCATGATTTATATTGGGAGATTTATATCTTCAAAGAATACACTTTCGCCCCCAAATGACCTTGGAATAGTAAAAAAAAAAAAAAAAAAGAATGAACATGTACTTGGCCATAAAATAAAAACAAATTTAAAAAGTAGAGATTTTACATTCCATGTTCTCTTGTTATAAGCCAATAAGATTAGAAATAATTAAAAGATGACTGAAAATAACCTTTACTTGGAAAATTCAGGAACATATACTAGGTAATCCTTGAATTAAAGAGAAAATAAAAGGAAATTTTTAAATCATCCAAAAGATGACAAAAAGTAGTGTACTTTTTTTTATTTTTTTTACTTTTATTTTTATTTTTTTTAATTTTTATTATGATAGTCACACAGAGAGAGAGAGAGGCAGAGACATAGGCAGAGGGAGAAGCAGGCTCCATGCACTGGGAGCCCGACGTGGGATTCGATCTGGGGTCTCCAGAATCGCGCCCTGGGCCAAAGGCAGGCGCCAAACCGCTGCGCCACCCAGGGATCCCAAAAGTAGTGTACTTTATACAAAAAAGTATGACAAATAGTGATGGCAGTACTTGAGATGAATATCTTCAAATGCCTGTGTTGTTAAAGAATAAAGGAACTCTACTAGTTTTAAAGAATTAGGAAAATAAATTTTTTAAAGAAACAAGATACCAAGAAAGAATTAGGAAATATAGAAGCTGATGGGGTGCCTGGGTGGCATTGTCGGTTAAGAGTCTGCCTTCAGCTTAGGTTGTGATCCCAGGGTCTTGGGATCAAACCCCGCGTTAGGCTTCCTGCTCAATTGAGAGTCTGCTTCTGTCTCTGCTTCTCCCTCTGCCTCTCCCCTGCTCATGCTCGCTCACTTCCTCTCAAATAAATAAATAAAATCTTAAAAAATATAAATACAAAAGTTGAAAATAAGTGTGAAAGGAACTTAAATTACTGAATTTTCAGGTGGTATTTTTTGTGAGCTTGTAGCATTTCTGTTTCTTAAGTTACTAAAACATCACTAAGATTCTTGAAATACCCTGTACAAAACTCTGTGACAGTTGATGAGGAGGAACAGCCTAGTAGAAAAAGTAGGCAAAGAAAATGAGTAGGCACTTCATGGAAGAGCAAATCGAAATGGCAACAAAATCAAGCTCATTTGTAGTCATGGATTGCAAATGAGATAACAAGATTTCACTCAAACCCATCAGACTAGCAAAAGTTTCAAAGAGAGATGATACTATTGGTGGAAAAGTGGTATCATAAATTGCTAGTGGAACTGTGAAAGTGTTCAGCCTTTTAAGAAAATAGTCTATTGAAAATAATCATGTACTCTTTGACCCACCAATTCCACTTCTGGGAAGCTAGCCCATACAAATAAAAGCGCCATCTTGTGATGGAGTATAATATGAGAAATTATGCCCATAAGTCCTGCCACTGCTTTCCTCAGACCCTAAATCTTTGTATTGTTTTAGCGAATGGTCTGAATAAATCATAGAATGGTTTGTGGTTAGAAGAGACCTTTGAAATTATTTAGACCTGTGGTTCTCAAACTTAATGTACATTAGAATCACTTGATTAGCTTATTAAAGTACAGATACTGGTCCCCATCACCAGACGTCTAAATCAGCAGGTCTGAGGTCGGGCCCTGGAATTTGCAGTTCGTGGTTTTTTTGTGTTTTTTGTTTGTTTTGTTTTTAAGATTTTATTTATTTGAGAGAGGGAGACAGCAGAGCAGGTGGGAGGGGTAGAGGGAGAAACAGACTCCCCCCAGGGAGCAGGGAGCAGAATATGGAGCTCGATCCCAAGACCCTAAGATCATGACCTGAGCTGAAGGCAGATGCTTTACTGACTGAGCAACCCAGGCACCTCTGGAATTTGCAGTTCTAACAATTCTTTAGTGATATTGATGCTTCTGGTCTGAGCACCACATCCTGAGGACAACCGGTTTAGACCAACTCATTTACTTTACAGATGAGTAAGCGTGGGCATATGTTAACTTTATTAAATCACTTGTTCAGAATCACAGTTACTTAGTAGGAGTAGGGCTAGGACAGGTTCAGGTTCTTAATCCATGCTTTTGGTGCCTGGCATGTTAAATGGAACAAGAGAATATGATGTGTACTTGATATTTTAGTTAAGCATTAATGAAGTGCAACTAGTTCAGCTTGTCTTTTCTCCCTACTCACAGCATATATATTTCCTTTGAGGAAAAGAAAATTGCTATGTAGAAAGGACAAGACAAGGGCTTGTGGCACATAATTATTCTTTGTATAGCAGTCCTTATATCCCACCTGGTTAGTGTAGGGTAGAGCAGTGGTTCTCAACTCTACTAGACCCTGTGGCGTCTTTTCACAACAGATATTTTGCAGTGACTTTTTACTATCCTGAAATGAAATGCACCAGATGTAATCTACTTAATGTGATTTCCAAAAAAATATAATACTAAACTATAATAGAAAGAAGTAAAAGGAAATTAACGTATAATAGAAAATATTTTTAATATTCAAGTGTTCAGGCACAACTACATAAGAAACCAAAAGTAGCAGTCAGGTACTTGCACTTATACCATCAATGTAAAAGCTACAGATGTAGACAAATACATTGGTATGTAGGTATCTTGTTTGGCAACGCAAATGCCAAAAGGACTGTTGACATTAGTGTTGTGATTGTCTCAAATGATGAAAACTCTTGGTAAAGTTCTTAACAAAATAAAATGCAATGCCTGTAATTGACTCAGTAATTGTATTTCTGAAAAATTCAGTATGTATGTGTACATATGTAAATAGAGAAAAGAATTTTTTTTTTACAACTACAACAAGCTTAGGTTCTAAGTTCAGATGACTGTAAACAGGTTTTCATTTGTGTTAATGTTCACCAAGACATTTGAAAATTTTGCAAGACAAGATAATTCTGGATTTGGGAGGACTGTCTCAGACATTGCAGGGCACCTAGTATCCCCATTGGTTTCTCATTAAATGCCAGCCATGCCCCATAAATCTTTTCACAACTAAAACCCACACATTTACAAAATACTCTAGGAATAGTATTGTCTTGTGTGAGAGGAATTATGTGGGTGAGTTCCATTGTTCCTCTATATAACAGAACTTCTCCCAAGGTTTTGGAAGCCAGTGAGATTAAGTATTCTCCTTTAACTCACTTTGCTGTCACTGAAGCATAGAGTTTACTAACAAACTTTACCTTCTGTACAACTGCATTGTTTAGTGGTAGCTGTGATCTTTGTAGTTTTCTGCCTATGAGGCAGAAAAAGGAAATTTGTTAACTCAGCCACTGTCCTTTTTCTCCACTGTCCTAATTTGTGTTTTTCTTTCCTTCCCTTCATCTCCTAGGAGGAATGCAAGCCCAGGTTGGAATGCCAGGAAGTGGACCAGTGTCCATTGAGCGGGGACAAGGTAAATAAATATCAATAACTGAGTAATGTGGACTGGACTCAGAAATGTTGCATATCTGCACTATCTTAATATGGCAGCCACTAGCCACACATGGCTATTTGAATATTTAATTAAATTTAAATCAAAATTAGGTGGAACTTAAAATTCATTTCCTCATTCACTCTAGCCACATTCTTTTTTTTTTTCCTAGCCACATTTTAAGTGCTCAGTGGCCAACTGAGGCTAGTGGATACCATTACTAGATATTGCAGATATGGAATATTTCCCTCATTACAGGATATTATTGAACACCTCTAGTCTAGACTTTCCATCTAGTGACTCAGAGCCAGCTCTACAAGAATTGTTAAAGCAAATGGATCCTTTGTTTCTATTTAATTTATGTCACCTTTTCCTAATCTAGTAATTCTGCTGACATGTTCTGTCCCACTCTGTGGATATCTATTGACCAAGTAAGCCATTTTAATAATGAGCATATAACATGTGGCTGGGCATGTAGAAGCTTAAATTTAAACCTCAGAGAAAACTGGGAAGGGAATCAAAGGCCTGTAAAGCCCACTCGATAAGAGTATGTTGTACTGTGGCAGTAACACTGGGTACCACAGCAACAGCCACTCCAAAATCTCCATATTATTTTCCTCAGTTGCTGGAGTTTGAAGAAGCAGAAAATGCAGTGGTTTGATTGACAACATTAAGAGGGGAGAGAATAAGAAAACAGAAAGAACTACCAATAAAACTGAGTGCATACTAGGCCAGGCACTTCAATGTTCATAAACAACTGTGAGTTAGGTGGCAGCACTTCAGTATTCAGGTAGAGATGGAAGCTCAGTTTTTTTTTTTTAATAATAAATTTATTTTTTATTGGTGTTCAATTTACCAACATACAGAATAACACCCAGTGCTCATCCCGTCAAGTGCCCCCCTCAGTGCCCGTCACCCATTCACCCCCACCCCCTACCCTCCTCCCCTTCCATCACCCCTAGTTCATTTTCCACAGTTAGGAGTCTTTATGTTCTGTTCTGGAAGCTCTGGAAGCTCAGTTTTAAGTTACTTATTCAAGGGGACGTGGTAAGTAAATCCTGCCGTCTGAGTAGGGTGGACGGGACTTGGGGCACTCACCTCCTCCAGCTAGTAAGTGGCAGAGCAAGATTCTGAGGTCTCTGATTAAAATCTTCCTCTTTCTGAAAATCCACACCGCCTCGATTAACTTCCAGAAATACTCTTCAGTGTCTTCTATTCTTCGTCATCTTGTCATTGTGATGAGAAAGAACTGCTTTGGACAGCATAGAGAAGTTTAAGTTCCTTCTTCTTAGCATATGGCCTATAAGTGAAACCCATTTTTTAAAAGCAAAATATTTAGAGGCCTGTGTACTATATTCCTTGTCTACGGTTAGTTCATTAGGGTTGATTGCTGAAGTGACAGAACTAAGAATCTCGTCAGATGTTTGACAGTGGGACAAGCTCTTAACCAAATGCCTCATTTAAGCAGCCTCTGCTTTTGTGCTGTCATGGCCCATGCCCTTGGCCTCTCTGAGTGTGTGTAACCAGAGTATTTCTGCATGAGGGAGAAGGAATTGGGGTTTCAGGCATATTTTTCTTCTTCCCAATCCATCAATCATTCAAACTCTAGGTGTTTAATACATACTTCCACAAAGACATCTTCTTTCCTGCTATAGTTTTCTTCACCTCTCTGGTCAAAAGCTAGCAGAGGGAAATGACTTGATTTTTGAAGGTATATCAGGTGTGTCTTCTTGAAGAGAGAAAATGAGATGAGTTTCCCTTTATAGTTTCTCTTCAGTACCCAGCAGAGGAAGCAAGAATCTTTCCACTTGTACCCAGTTTTCTTTCTTTTCCTGGAATCTATGCTTCTTATATGCTCCTTTTTTTTTATATGCTCCTTTGTAATAGTGAAAGGAGATAGTGAGATGCTTAAGAAGATACTTCTTGCCTTTTGCCACCTTTGTATAGTGTTGACACCCTTGTCATCTCATTAGTCTTTGTTTGCTGTTGTCATGGTGTTTGGTTATTACCAGAGACCTATAGTGGCAGAGTGTTTTTTGAGGAGTGGTAGTCTCTTTGTCTAAAGTTCATTTGCTGCATTTCTTGCAGAAATTTTTGTGCTTTAAATTATGGCAGAAATAGTACGGTCCATCTCTGTTATGGGCCTCTTCAGAATAAATCTTGCCTTCTAGATTCAGTACAATTTCTTTCACGTTTTGTTTATGAAAATATGTTCTTTGCCTAGCTAGAGATTCAGAACCATACTTTTTATATTTTGCTTCTTTTCTTACAATGGCATAAGGAGATTTAGGTGGATTCATAGTAGCAGAGGTCAAACTTGAAAGGGGCCTAATAAAATCAGTGGCCCACATATTTCACCTTAGGAGACAATCTCATTACAGCAGAACAGTTTCAGATCCCAAAGAAGCTACTATAGTTTAGGAAGATGTTGTAGTCTGAGGCGGTTCCTGAACTCTTGGCTTTTTGATTTACCTGTGTAGATCTCCAGTGCCTGTATGTGTATGATTCTCTGTCTGTGTGCGTGTAAGCTATTTTAAGTGTCTGCTCTTTTTCCTTTTGAACTTACTGCTCACCTAGGAACCCTACAGCACTCGCCCGTGGGACCCGCCGGGCCTGCATCAATTGAGCGAGTTCAAGGTACCCATTGTATCTACGGGTTTCCTTTTACTTATGGTGTTCAGGGTGGGACGTTGAGAGGACAAGGGCTGCTTGGCAGTCATCCTCACGTTCAAAACCCAAAAGGGTAGTGTTTTGGGCTTTTGTTTTTAAATTTTTTCCTGTTGGGGCCACAAGCCTAAGATTGACCTCTTCACACAGGGCAGAGAACATGGATGATATGGGCATCTGTCCGAGGCTGTACTCCCTCCCTACTGGTGTCAGGAGGCTTGGATGGAATAGCAGTCTGTAAGGAGACAGCAGGTTCTTGCAGAGCCATGGCAGTGTTCACAAATGCCAAGACCCTACCTCTCTTTTGTGACTCTGGTCCTTGAACTAAGGTTGATTATATAAGGAAAACCAGGAGCATAAGTTTCTACAGGTTGAAGTGCTAGTCCTTGGCAGGTTGCCCCCCACTTTGCTCTTTATATAATTCCATCCATACCTCTGACATGGCACAGATTCTGCCTACACCCTGCTTCTGTTCTTGAGCTGCAAGAGGAGTCTGCTGTGGTGAGGTTTCACCCACTCTCAAGTGTCTGAATTATGTTGTCAGTGGTATATAGAGTCATTTCTTGTTTCCTCATGTGTCCTTCACAACAGTAACTCCCTGTTTGTTTCCCTGTCAGTGCCGATGCAGGACCCCAGAGCAGCTATGCAGCGTGGGCCCTTGCCTGCCAACGTCCCAACCCCTCGAGGTTTACTAGGAGATGCTCCAAATGACCCACGTGGAGGCACTTTACTCTCTGTAACTGGAGAGGTAGAGCCTAGGTAAGCACTAACATAGAAAGAAAAGATTGGGGGAATCTTTCTCGGTTTGAGAACACAGTCTTTCTGTACCTATTTGCCTACTTCAAAAGGTAAGTAAATATTCACCGCCACTGTCCAAGACTAAGGGCTTCTCCTTGGACAGAACTATGTAGTTGATTATGTCATGTTGAATGAACCATGGCTACTCCATCTTTAGAAATTGGAAATTCTCAGGTGCCTGGGTGGCTTAGTCAAGTGTCTGCCTTCGGCTCAGGTCATGATCCCAGGATCCTGGGATTGAGTGCCACATCGAGCTCCCTGCTCCATGTGGAGCCTGCTTCTCCCTCTCCCTCTGCCTGCCACTCTGCCTGCTTATGCTCTCTCTTATGAGGATTATGCCTCTGACTACTGTGAGTACTTAGATCATCTCATTAAATCCACAAAACAACCCTATAAGATTGACAGTAATAGCAATCCTATTTCACAGATAAACTGAGGCATAGAGAAGTCAAATAAATGTGCTCAAGATCACACAGCTAATAAGTGATAAAGCTTAGATTTGAACCCATACAGTAACCCGTGTTCTTAAGCACTGTACTCCATATTCATTCTGTAAAATGGATATCCATTACCTCCTTCTTAATTATGAGTGCCCTGACCAAATATAAAATTACAGGATATACAGGTTTATTTATCCATAGCTGTTGTTTTGTTTTGTTTTGTTTTTTACCTATTTGGTGTTAATCCTCTTAGCATTTGTAACTAATGTTAGCATCAGTTCTTTGATTTTTTTTTTCTTACTGATCTCCTGGTTGACACTTTTTTTGTTGTTCTGTTTTAAAATATAACTTTTTTCTCCATCTCTAGAGGTTACCTGGGACCGCCTCATCAGGGTCCACCCATGCACCATGTCCCTGGCCATGACAACCGTGGCCCACCCCCACATGAGATGAGGGGAGGACCATTAACTGAGCCCAGACCTCTAATGGCCGAGCCAAGAGGACCCATGCTAGATCAGAGGGGTCCACCCTTGGATGGCAGAGGTAAGGGGAGACCACATACAAGGCTGACTGCTGGTTGTGGGCTGTTAATAAACTCAGCTATCTTGGGTTCTAATCTTGGATAAAAGAAGGCTAGGGCAATGGGGTTGACAAACATTTTTAAGATTTATCTGTAAAACTGAGACAGAGAAAGCAGCCCCTGAACAACACATTTGAACTACGCAGGTCAATTTATACATATTTTTTTTATAAATACAGTACAGTACTATAAAGGTATTTTCTCTTTTTTACAATTTTCTTAATAACATTCTCTTTCCTCTAGCTTACTTTGTTGTAAGAATGCAGAACATAATATACAAAACACGTATCAATCAACTGTTTATGTTTTTGGTAAGGCTTACCATCAGCAGTAGGTTGTTAATAGTTAAGTTTTGGGGGAGTACTCCAATCCTTGCCTTGTAAAAGGGTCATCTGTAGTTGGGGGGAGATGTGACTGGAGAAATAAATTTCTATCTTTGACTATTGGTTCTTTTTGCCATAAAGATGAGTAGTTACACAGTGGTTTTCTTACAACTTTCTTTATAGGCGGAAGAGATCCCCGAGGCATAGATGCACGAGGGATGGAGGCACGAGCCATGGAGGCTAGAGGATTAGATGCCAGAGGATTGGAGGCCCGAGCAATGGAAGCCCGTGCGATGGAGGCCCGTGCGATGGAGGCCCGTGCAATGGAGGCCCGTGCAATGGAAGTCAGAGGGATAGAGGCCAGAAGTATGGATGCAAGGGGCCCAGTCCCTGGCCCTAGAGGCCCTATGCCTAGTGGAATCCAGGGTCCCAGTCCAATTAACATGGGGGCAGTTGGCCCCCAGGGATCCAGACAGGTATGTGCAATACTTCTTGCTTCTATATGAAATCTTGATCTATTCAGGAATTAACTATTGAAGCTGACTGTTATTGCTTTCCGACTTGGACTATTTCTCAGCTTGTTAAAACAGGAAGATTAGAAACTCCCTTCCTCTAGTTTCACTGTCCCTTAAGATGGTTATTTTCTGGCCACCATTGTAGCAGCTTTGTCCTACCATTTAAGGATCCCTTCCATTCAGAGCAGAGCACCCACAGATTTAGGAGGCAGCGTGTGTATCACTAGAATCTAGGCATGGATATTTGAAAAAACCTCCCCCAGGTGATTCTAATGTACAACCGTAAGAGCTGCATTAGAGCATGTGAAGAGCTGTTAGTAGTCATTTCGGTAATCTTAGGTTTGCAGAAACCTATTTTAATTTGCTTTCATTACACAGCCTAAGTGGACAGTGGAATATGAAAGGCAGTTTTTACTAATGTTCACCTTAAAACCTGTGGAACTGAATTCTTATCTCTTCTTTCTCCTTATCTGGCTCTCTCTAGCTATGTGTATGTATATGGTGATCTCTGATTATCTGTGTGTTGTTATCTCCTCCCTCTTCACACACAATTGGTTGTGGGGAGATGGTATGTGAGTGTCTTCCCTGAATTTTTACGTGCTGGCGCCTTCAGCTCCCTCTTGCCCCCCCCCACCTTCCTTTTTCTGTATGTCTTCCTCCTTCCTCTACCATATGTTATGTGTCTTGGTCCTGTGTGTGTGTGTGTGTGTGTGTGTGTGTGTGTAAGGGAGTGTGTCACTGGAATGGAATATGTCAGTCATCCAGTTCTCTCATTTCATAGGTTTGGAAACTGAGATCCAAGAATTCAGCTGACTTATCCAAATTCACACAACTAAAAAGTGACAGAGCAAGGACTAGAACCCGCTATTTTTTTTCACTGTACCACTCTGTCCTGTTAGCTGCACATTATGTATGTGTATGTGTGTGTCTACCTCCCCCTCTTTAATAGAAGAAAATATGAATATGTTGTTTCCTGGTATGTGTAAAAGAAAACTGTTTTCTATTTTTTTTCCAAGTTGTGTTTTTAAACATGTGTTTGTGGGCCTTGATGTTTATTCTGCCCTCTATGATCAGTAGCTTTGTAATAAGAATGGGTTTTATGCATTTATTCAGTCCTTCAACACTTATTTATTGAGCATTTACTGTGTACCAGAGAGAGCTCTAGATAACTGAGGATATAGCAGTGTGAACAAAACGAAGTCCCTGCCCCTTGGAGCTTGCATTCTAGTGGGGGAGACTGACAACAAATAAGTACATGATGTCCTTATATAATTCTGTCAGTTGTTTTGTGGAGAAACACATTGAAAATAATGGTTGGAAGACCATTTCTGGATTAATGTCTTGCTGTTTTATCTCTGCTAGTGCTTGAACTCATTCTGTAATATTGGATTCATACAGTTTTCATTAGTAGATTGTATAAAGCCTATTAGATCTGAATAGAAAAAATAAAAATTTTATCTTCATTTTTATATTGTTTAAATAAATATGTTCACTCACATATAAAAGATATACAGTGAGAACCTTGCTTCCTGCCCTGTATCCATCTCCCCTGTGATCCCAGTCCTAGAGAGAATTGCTTTTATTCAATTTTTGATGTATCTTTCTAACAAAGAAGAATATATTATTAGGAAAAATGCATATATTTTTCCTTTCACTGTTCAGTGCCTTGTTTTTTCACCTAATGGTATATCCCTAATTCATAATTTCAAATCAGATTTTATTTTATTTTTTTTTTATTCATGAGAGACACAGAGAGAGGCAAAAACAGAGAGAAGCAGGCTCCCTGTGGAAAGCCCAGTGTGGGACTTGATCCCAGGACCCCAGGACTATGCCCTGAGTCGAAGGCAGACGCTCAACCACTGAGCCACTCAGGCGCCTCTTAAACCAGATTTTAAAATTAATTCCAGTTCACCTAGTTGGGAACTTGTCAGTAAAAGGCTTATTATTACTAGGGTGATTATATGACTTAGCCAAACAGGGACATGTTTGAGAGTGAGAGTATTTATTAAGTAGTTACTCTGGGGCAAAAGCATAAGCTAGGACTATCTTAGGTAAACCTGGATGTGTGGTCACCTATGTTGTGACTTGTCTGCCTAGAACAGGCACTCCTGGAAACTTTAAATGACCATTATTGAATGGTTAGATCACGATATAATACCTCAAATTAGTATTAACTGAAGCTTCAAAAATGTTATTCTCATGGATGTGTCAGGTCTGTAACATAACATTAAGATCCGGACCAGTCTCTGGATTCAGTATTGATAAAGAACAGAAAGTGATAATACAGTGTATTATGTTTCCTTCCCTTCTTAAACAAGATATGAAAAATGATTTAACCATTTCTGATTACTCAAGATTATCATTAAATGTACCTATTATTGTATATGCTATAATAGAAAATATAGTCACCTCCTGTTTGGTTTCTGGTCTCCTTCACCATCAGGCTGTCGCCTGGCTCTTCACATTGTTGTCACGGTATCTGCTCCTAACAGTTTATCCACGTTTCTTTTTGTGCTTTGCTGCTTCTAATCTGCTGGGGAAGCAGGTAACAAGTTTGTTAACAGTTTGTGTTTCTTAAGAGTACCTAAACTGAGTGAATGCCTGAGTGTGAACATAACAACATAGGGCCTTTAACAGTTATTCTAGGTGCTCTGAGAAGTCTCTTTTCTTTCCTAAGATCGAACTCACCAAAGATCTTAAATAAGATCTTAAATAAGTGTGATACAACTGCATTTTGTTCTTTTAACCTGGGTCCATCATGTTTCTTGGTCTGTATTTAGCAGAAAGCATCTGTTGCATATTCTCTCCAGAAAGTACTAAAAAGCAAATGTTGGGCTAATAGCAGTCTTTTCCACAGAGGCCTTCCAATCTCCTTCCTGCCTCTGCCATTATGATCATCTCTGCCTTACTTGTAGGATAGGGCCCTTTGGGACGAACTGCCTATGTCTGATTGAACTAGAGGTAGGCAGTATCTCTGTAAATGTAGCTTCCCCAGTGGACCAACATACAGTATCTCTAGAATCTGCTGGCTTTCATTTCTCTTTCCACTGAGCACTAGTTTCTAGGATGCTGTCAGTTTTCTCTGTGCTTATGCAGCTGGATTTTGCTTGATTTGGTGGTATCTGATTGTGCTGTGTGATATTTGTTGATGCTGGAGCTGTTGTAAGCAAATGTGTCTATAACTCGCTAGTTGATCTCTTGCTAAACCCTGCCTTCTGCCATTGCTAACAGTAGGAAATGATCTTGAGTCATTAATTTGCTTTTTTTTAATTTATATCTATAATCAGATCATATTTTTCACGTTGCTCTTACTGGATTCTGAATACCTCTGTGAGAAGTTCTGAAAAACCTCTCCTCGTCTCTCTTTGTGCCCATAGGTTCCAGTCATGCAGGGAGCAGGCATGCAAGGAGCAAGCATTCAGGGTGGAGGTCAGCCTGGGGGCTTTAGTCCTGGCCAGAACCAAGTTACCCCACAGGACCATGAGAAGGTAAGCAATACTATCTATCTCCAAAGGCACACATCTGTTGGATTCCTCTTTTCAGTTATGATGTTCCTTTGGAGTTCCTTTAGAAGTCATGTTTACTTTTACTTTTTATGAACCTGATATCTGAAAAATGTGTAGGCCTGATCTTAAATGAAATTAAAATTCTTAAATCGATGTATGTACATGGGAGCTTATCTTATATTTCAGTCATCAGCCAATAACTCTTTTTCTGCAGGCCAGAGTGACCTGAAAATCCAAGTACCCCCCCACCCCCCATTTTGCCTTATCCCTAAAAACAAGAGCAGATTCCTCATGAGGATGTCTGTTCCTATATTTGACCATTGTGGGGAGCTCGTGTCTGATGAAAAGACTTAAACTTGTGAAAAAGAGACTTTTAAAAATGGGATTAAAGGGGCACCTGAATGGCTCAGTCATTTAAGCATCTGCCTGAATTCAGCTCAGGTCATGATCTCAGGGTCCTGGGATTGAGCAGCATCAGGCTCCTTGCTCAGCGGGGAGCCTGCTTCTCCTTCTCTGCCCCTCCCCTCCCCACCACCCCACCACCACTCATGCTCATTCTCTCTGTCTCTCAAATAAATAAATAAAATTTAAAAATCTTTAAAATGAGATTAAGGGCACCTGGATGGCTCAGTGGTTGAGTGTCTGCCTTTAGTCCAGGTCATGATTCTGAGGTCCTGCAATCAAGTCCCACATCAGACTCCCCACAGGGAACCTACTTATCCCTCTGCCTCTCTCTGTGTGTCCCTCATGAATAAATAAATAAAATCTTAAAAAAAAATAAGATTAAAAACTGAAGACTTCCCAAGGTTCATAGATACCATGTTAGTCTACAGGAACTTTGGGTTCATGCAGTGTCTTTCTGATTTGAGTCACATAATCTTAGGTCTTACCGTACTTGAGCTTTTCGTTGGTCCTTTTCTCATCAGCCCATTTTGGTTTGATTTGATTTGGGGATTTTGGGGGGGGGATGTTGTTTTTGCCTGCAGTATTCCATGTGTGAAGTATCTTTCCTTTTTGGATGGGAGCTGGTGGTGTTTTTTTTTTTAGCTGCTGTCATTAAAACTCATTCCCTTTTTTTCTCTTCACAGGCTGCTTTGATCATGCAGGTTCTTCAGCTGACTGCAGACCAGATCGCCATGCTGCCTCCTGAGCAGAGGCAGAGTATCCTAATCTTAAAGGAACAAATACAGAAATCCACTGGAGCACCTTGAAAGGTGAGCAGACTTAAACCTGCATAAGTTGGACAAGCTGCTTGTGCCTTTGGGGTATTAGATACTTTCAGCCTTAACCAGCAGCACTGTCCTAATCTAAACACTGTCTGAGGACTACACTCCTGTTGGCTAGATTCTTCACCCTTCATTAAGTAAGTTCCTGTCAGGATAGGGGAAGGCAATAGATCTGTTCAGTTGTCAAGTTGGTTGTAGTCTTGTTTAATCTTCCTTCCCTAATGGCAAAAGTAACGTGATCACTTTTACAAAATTAATCATACAGAAATGTAGAAAGGGCAGGATGGGAAGCTCTGCTTCCTGAATCTCATTCCCCAGACAACCTATAAATATAGCTTGGGGTGTCTCCTTCCAGAATCAGTTGTTATTTTATTCCAACTGTCCCATCAAAATGGAGAAACTACAAAGCATTTCAATAAAATGTATAAATATTTTGGTTTCCAGTATTATTTATATTGACTATTTTGATGTTAAACTGTTAGAGTGCATATTTCAGGGTAGTAACTATACACCACCACCATCAATGTCCCTTTACATTTTAGAGGTTGCTGTCACTGCTGCCCTTTATTTTTCTTGCTTATCTGTTAGGTAAAAGGGATCACGATCATGGAATCCCCTAACATCTTATATTTCATAAATAGTTGGGTTTTTTTTCTTTAAGACTCTTCTTTTTTCTTATTAAAGATTTTTCTTATTTTTAAGTAACCTTTGTACCCAAGTTGGGGCTCAAACATAACCCTGAGATCAAGAGTCATATATGCTCTACCAACTGAGCCAGCCAGGTTCCCCAATAATTCTGTTTTCTAAAAACAGCTTAAAAAATAAAATGAAATAAAAACAGCTTAAAATTTTCATTGTCCCAGTATCAGCTGGAATATCACATTTTGAATTTCTACTTTTTACCCCTCTGTATTATAATTCCCATCCATATATTATATAATAGTGAACTCATTTACGCTAATTACCAATCTTTACTAAATATATTGTATTTTAATCCATATTTGCAATATCATTAAAACATCCAAACTGGAAACATGCATCTTATTTGTAGACTTAATTTTTTTTTAAGATTTTATTTATTTATTCATGAGAGAGGTACAGAGAGAGAGAGACGGAGACACAGGCAGAGGGAGAAGCAGGCTCCTCATAGGGAGCCCGATCACTCCCTGAGCCGAAGGCAGATGCTCAACCACTGAGCCACCCAGGCATCCCTGTATTTAGACTTTAAATAACTAAACTATAATAGGAAGCTATCATAGATGCATAGCTAGCTAGACTTTTGATATGACCAGTACTTTAACTTTTTGGTCCAGATACCTGAGGCATTTTCTTTAGTAAAATTATAGGCTATTTTATTGAGACGAATACATTAAAAACCATTTCCCTCTTTAACTTTTTCTAATTTATTTATGTCATGTCATTCTTACAATATGAGGAAATTACTGTTTTTGGATAGTGGAGATAGAAATGTTTTTGAAAGTTCTTCCATTACATATTCTAGCTTATAAAATATTTCAGAACCCTTGCACATAAACCACAGGGCAAGGGTTTTTGTTTTACATTTTATTTTGGAATAATTATAAATTCACAGAAGGTTGAAAAAATAGTACAGAGAGCCTTATGTACCCTTCCCCAGTGATAACCTCTTCAGAACCCATTGTGCAATACCTTTTTGGTTTGTAGTACAAAACCTAAAAACTGACATTGGTATATTATTGTTAAGTAGACTACAGACCTTATTCAGTTTTAACCATTTTTAAAACCTACATTAATGGGGGGAGGTGGTGCTATGTGCATGTAGTACTATACAGTTTTACATGGGGGAAGTTTGCTTGTGCATACTGCAGCCAAAATGTTGGTTCTCCATCCATCCTGCACCTTAGTAGTTGTGATCCATTTCTGCTATCACTTGACAGGCTTCTATACCATTACCATTAGATTAATAGTTCTCAACCAGAGGCAGTTTTGCTCCCTATAGGACATTTGGGAATGTCTGGAGACATTTTTCATTGTCACAACTTTAGGGGGCATGGTATACTACTGGCATGCAGTGGAGAGCAACCAGAGATGCCTTTGAAAATCCTATAGGATATCCACCCCTCACACCCCCCACCACCCTCCACATAACAAAGAGTTATCTATCTCCAAATGTCCACAGTGCTTAGGTCGAGAAACCGTGCTGTAAGAGATGATTACTGTGGGGATCCTGGAGGCAGACACCTTAGCAATCTCTCCCTGGTAATTTGCTCTTTTGGCATAGCCTCCCTCCCCCACTTTAAATTTTTTTTTCCTGATGTTTGGGGAAGAGAACTTTGTCTCCATCTCTAATGGCTTTCTCCCAACTTTTCCTTACAGGTTTTCAAAAATAACCTGGCAACAAATCGGGACACTAATTCCATAACTTTGTTGAAACGTTGCAAAAAGATGACTTCTGCATCCTAACCTTGAATGACTCAAATTGGTGCCAGGTGGAGGATTCACATCACCTTCTCTCAGAACAAAATCAGTTCATTCTATTGTCTTAGTTTGTATATTTTCTGTGACTTGAAATAAACTTTGAACACAATTTTAGTATACTGCAAATTGATATACACGACCTTTTTGCTTTTAAAAAGCTGAACACCAGGGGTGAAACCTTAGATGTGTTTTCAACCCTTACCGCAGTACTGTGCTTTAATGTTATATTGCCATAATTCTGTTTTTCCTTTAAGTTAACCACTTATTCGTCTTGGTGATATTTGAGAATTTCTTAGAAGCAATGTTTTCTAGAACTTAGTTTTTTGCTTTGTTTGCTTCCAGCAGGAATAATAAGATTTTCCCTTTGAGAACTTGCTAGAGCTTCTGAGTTTACTGGGAGAAAATAGTCCATGCTTAGAGCTATAAAATTGTCAGAAGGCCCACAAAGCAAAGAGCCTAGTAGAGCAGTGTATGTACTTAGTTTAGAAAAATCCAATGATCAGAATGCACTTTTTTCAATCAATAGCAGGTTTATTCACATGCACCATTCAGAGTTAAGACAAAAATGTATTGGCACTGGTTCAGGTGTATCGGCAACACAAGAGACTGTTGACATTTACCTGTCTTAAAACTCTTCAGTCTCAGTAGTCAACCATAAAAGTTTAAAAAGCCACCAATTTTTCACATGTTCAAAATGAAATAAAAACAAAATAGAAATCAAGTGAACAAAATACATTTAATTCTGCCTTCTAGATAATCACTAACCTACAGCCTTCCCCCTATAACCAAATTTATTCTGGGAAATTAAAACATAGAAAACCCTAAAACTTTTACATTCTTCTCACTTATTTTAAGAGGACCAGATGTAGAGCGTAAGAGGTCAGATTGCCCATTAGGCCTGCCCCTGCCTGCTGCCTCGCAGATAGATGTGACAATAATTAGTGCCACTTGCTCTAACCTATGGCTCCTCCTGCCTAGTATTCTCTCATAGTGGTGTTAAGGAGGAACATGATTTCTCTCCATCAGGCCAACCTCAAGAGGTTAAGAGATGCCTTAATAATTAGTAAAGTTCCACTGGAACTATTCTTTGAGCCTATTTGTATTCTCAGAATCCTACCCCCTTCTGGGTTAGGATTATGGTCAAGTGAATTAAAAGCCTGCCATAGGCTTAGAGAATGTAATAGCATATTGCTTACATGTCAAGCAAAAGAATGCAAAGATAATCAACTTTATGAGAGACATTGAAATTGTGAGGGATTTTTCTACTCTGATGTAAACATTTACTACCAACAAAGGTTTGCTGAATAAGCTACTTCATATTACAACCTAGGAAGAAAAACTTGCTCAAAACAACTGAGGAGATTTCTGGGTATCCTGCTCATCCCTAATTCTGGCTTGGATGTTGATTATACATAGGATTTATTATTATCATTACCTTTTCTGCCTACTTCCATGAATATTCTAGGCCTTAATATGTTGATTTTAGCAGCAGTCATATCTTGAAGTATTGATATATTTAGACATTGAAACCAAGAGCAAAGCCCTTCTCATCAGGAATTCATAAGTTTCAAGGAACCCTAAGATTCCAAATCGGAGTCAATGAAGATCAAATTTTATGGTCAGCGATTGTCTAAGGAATCATCCAGATTCAATTGTGCATTTTCCTAAAGCCTTATTCAATTTAATTTAGGTAGTTGAAATCCAGGAAATCAGCAACAGCAGGGATATTCTAATCTATTCCTATGTAAGTACCCAGTACTATTTTTTCCTGATGTCCAATTAACAAATGGAACATGATTAGCCACTGTGAGTTCATGACACCTTTGTTTTGTTCAGACTAGTTACTGAAAATGGATCTTACTAATCCTTCAAGTCATACAAGTTTCTGGATAATTCAAAACAACAATTTATTCATTTTTGGTCACTTAATTGTAGAAGAAATAGGTTACTAAGTTAGAATACTAAATACTAAGTCAGTAGAAACATTCTTACAAATTTAATGAGTGGACTTGTCTGGGCACAACAAAGTAAGGGTTTTTGGGGGGGTTTTCTCCCCTCTCTTTTAAGGGCCCCAGTCTTTGCTTCTACTGACTCACTGTGACTACTAACATCCCTGAGCCAGGTGGATGGGGAAATAAAAAGCATTTTGATAGGAGAAAAGACATGTTGCTTATGTCATTAGGTGAATGATTCTTTAATAAAGAGGGAAGAGCCCCAAAAAATGGTATCAAAATTGTAAATTACCTTTTTAAAAAACTAAACATTAATAAACCCCCCTTAAAAAAAATGGCGATAAAGAGCCCCTGTTGACCAAGTCATCTTAAGATGGAGTTCAAGTTTTTGCAATGATTTTCAACAGAACAATGTAAGCTAATGACAATATATCTTTCAGTTATAATTTCCATTATAATTAGCATAGCTCCCAAGATTTTCTTTCCCAAATGGGAGAACCTAGATTAAGTAATCAAAGATTCATTCATTAAGCAAAGGAAAAGCAAGGATAAGTAAGGCATAAATTGCTATTCACACTGGATAAGAACGTGTTTAAAATAACAGTAAGAATGTACATAGTGTTATATAGGGATGGAGTTCTTGGTGATTTTATGTTCATTGTTTTATTATTTATGCTTATTATGTTTTGTCATTAATTCTTCAATAAATATTTTATTTTAAAAAATCACCCTATTTAGAAATCTTCTTTGAAGGTGAGAGGGAGGGGAAAATATGACCAAAGGCTGGGAGATACTAACTCTTGGAATCAACGATATCCCCCAGGGCCAAGTTGTGTAACTGTCAACCACCTCTGCTATCAGGCCTTGTTAAAGTCATGGCATTCCAGAAGGATTTATAGTTCTTTTCCTAAGAAAGGATCCATGACCTTTGCAATTATCATGACTTCATGAAAATCAGTGATGTCCAAGTTGAATCCAGTCAAAAACAGGGTGCCAGGGAGTCAGAGCTTAAATGGCTGTCCTAACCCGATCAAACCAAGTAAGTTGCTAGAGATTCAGAGGAGAGACTAAATGCAGATGATCATCCTTGTTCCTGTAATTCAGAAATTTTCTTTGTTGAAGTAGAATTGAACCTTTCTGGGATCCAGGCTGGAATATTGGCGACAGCATTTGCTCAGGCTCTTTGCCAAAGTCTGAGGACCGCATAGGAAGACTCCCACCACAGACCTGCGGGAATAGAACAATTGTAAGGGCTAGAATACAGCAAAAGCTTCTATGCTAGTGTGGATGGAGAACCTGCCTCTGCTAGGCCTCTACTGTTCCCAGCGACCTTGCATATTCAGCTGTTGACTCGCTCACATTCTTCATGGTAGTTTCCTTACCTATTCTGCTCTTAGGCCTTGTCCTCAGCTGCAAGCCTTGCCTATTCCATCAAGAACAGATACTCAGAAGATACGGTGCAATGTCGAGGTTTAAGTGCTAGACCCTTGAGCCCCACTATCTGGGTTGAAATAACCATCCCTGACACTTATCCCAGCGGTGTGACTTCAGGCAAGTTTCTTTTAACCTCAGATTTATTCCATGTAAGATGAGGATAAAAATAGTACCCACCTCACAGGGTTGTTTTGAGGTTTATTTTTTTAAGGTTTTATTTATTTGTTCATGAGAGACAGAGACATAGGCAGAGGCAGAAGCAGGCTCCCTGCAGGGAGCCTAATGCAGGACTCGATCCCAGGATCGAGGGGATCATGACCTGAGCCAAAGGCATCTAGATACTCAGCCATTGAGCCGCCCAGGTGACCATGCTTTGGGGTTTAAATGAAAAGCATATGTAAAGCAATTAGAAAAACGCCTGGCACATAGCAAGTGAATATGTGCTAGCCATCCATTGTGCATCTTTCCCCACTTCAAAATTCTCACACTGAGGAGGTGATGAGCCTTCTTGCCAAGAATAAGCTTTCTAACTGCACTCTCACCCTCACCTTCCCTCTCTCATACCTTCCTCTCCCCTTTTTGACTTGAGAAAGAATTCATGTGTCACAACATTCATCTTTTTAAAGTGTGCACTTAGTGCTTTTTTTAGAGAGAGTGCAGGCAGGGAGGGATGGAGGGAGGGAAAGAGAATCTTAAGCAGGCTCCATGCTCAGTGTGGAGCCTGACTTGGGGCTCAATCTCTGGACCCTGAGATCATGACCTGAGCCGAAATCAAGAGTCAGGCCCTAAACCTGCTGAGCCACCTGGGCACTGCTACAGTTAATAGCCACAAAGTTGTGCACCCATCACCCCTACCTAATCTGAGGACATTTTCATCATCCCCAAAAGAAACCCCATACACATTAGCAATCACTCCCCATGTCCTCCCAACCACCTCCTCCCAGCCCTAAACAATCAAATCTCCTTTTTCTCTCTAGATTTGCCTATTGTGAACATTTCATATAAATGGAATCATGTAATGTGTGGCCCTTTGCATCTGGTTCTTGTACTTAACGTGCTACTTTCAAGGTTTATCCATAGCACGTGTCAGTACTTCATTCCTTTTTTTTAAAGATTTATTTATTTATTCATGAGAGAGAGAGAGAGAGAGAGAGAGAGAGAGAGAGACAGGAGGAGGGAGAAGCAGGCTCCATGCCGGGAGCCCGACGCGGGACTCGATCCCGGGACTCCAGGATCACGCAGTGAGCTAAAGGCAGGCGCTAAACCACTGAGCCACCCAGGGATCCCCCTCATTACTTTTTAATAACAGGATAATATCCCACTGTATGGATATACTATATGTTGTTTATCCCTTCATTTGCTGATGGATGCTTATTTCTACTTTTTGGCTATTCTATATGCATTCATGTTCAAGGTTTTGGGTAGATAGCAAAGGCTGTTTTCAACCCCCCTGGGTACATACTTAGGAATGAAATTGCTGGGTCACATGGTAACTCCATGTTTATCATTTTGAGGAAATGTCAGAGTTCTTCCAAAATGCTGCACCATTTCACATTCTCACAAGCAATGTGGAGGAACTCTCCTACAATTTCTCCCCTTCCTTACCAACTCTTATTGCCACTCCTTCACTATGGTCAGCTCAACACAATAATTAGCATAATCTCTTTTGTTCAAATGCTGCTTTACTGTTTTTTTAAGATTTTATTTATTTATTTATTCATGAAAGAAAGATAGAGAGAGGCAGAGACATAGGCAGAGGGAGAGGCAGGCTCCCTGATGCAGGACTCATTCCCAGGACTCTGGGATCATGACCTGAGCCAAAGGCAAATGCTCAAACACTGAGCCATCCAGGTGTCCCCTGCTTTACTGTTTCCAGAGCATTTTTCATATATGTATTGCTTAACTGTTTATAACCATTTTTCAAGTGAGGAGAGAAGGCATTTACTAATATAATTCCCATTTTATAGATAAGAACTCAGAAAATCAGAGGACTTTCTAGCTCATGGTCTCAGAAATGGAGTGTCAGAACTAGCATTAGCACCCAGAATCATCTGAATCTAAGTGACTGAGTGTTCTCACCACTGCCTTCATGAACCTGCCCTGATCACCCCATGTGGACAAAGACTTTCCTTCCCTCCATGTCTATGTATCTGTTTCATGGAGTGCATCATTCTGTTTTGAATTGATTGTATGCATCACTTACTAAAATGTGTGCTCCTTGAGGGCAAGAACCATATCCTATTTCTCTTTCAACCTCCAAACCTTCTAGAATAGTGAATGCTGAGCTTATAGAAGGTAACCAATGTTTGTGGAATTGAATTGATCTTCAGCTGCCAACTTGTCCCAGGAACTTATCTAATGATCACCTTAATCTCCTTCCCATTGGAATGGCTGGTTTCGTGGCACCAGGTTTTCCTATACGCTCAAGCATGTCTCAAAGCTCTTCTGAAAGACTGAGTTCAGGTCATCAGTTAACTAGACAATATACTCCAAACCTTTCTTACTTGCAGTAGGAATTACTGAAGCCAGAAATGATACATTTGAATTTTTCCAATTTTCCATTTTATTTGGTAATGCTAATGGGAACTGAGTCTCCTTGCCTCACTGTTTGAATGGGGACTTGTAGAGACAGGAAACAACTCATCCATTACAAGGTCACCACCCTTATTTGGCTTAAATCTCAGATGAATTTTTTTTCAGCTGTACGCAAGAATCCGAGAATGGTGCAAATAGTTTCTGCCCCAGAGATCTTTTTCCCAGGATGCTGCGATATCTTTCCTAAACCTTAACTCTGAAAACTCAACTAACTAGAAGAGAATACACTTACCTGGGGTGGGCATTAGCTATTGTAGAAAATTCATTGTCCCACATGGGTCTCCCAAAGGAAGTTTTCTGTTTCAGACCTGTCAGGATGTCAGTGGCCTTGTCAAAGTTTAATGTGGCATGACTGGCCTGAAGTCAAAGAAATAAAAGTTAGAGAAAGCAGGTCCTGACAGCTACTCTTCCTTCAGCCACTTTTAAACTTGGGATAAGGATGAGGGCACTGGAAATAACTATTTCCAATCAGCATGCATGACCTTGTCTGACATTCATCTCACATCTAACATCAGAATTAATGTGTTGTTTGAACTTACAATATTGCTGTCCCATCCGGTGAGGAAGAGACGGTAGTTTAGAAAATCCACTTTGCCTAATTCCTCCATCTCACGTTCCAGAGAAGCCAGCAGGTCATTGAACCAGGCAAAGGCACCTGTCTCCCTGCAGATCCAGTAGAAATAGATCTGGAATCAGCAAGAGAGAACATAGCCTTATTAAGTGTCTTTAAGCTGTATGTTGTGGTGACATAATTATTATATATACTTTATATTTGTTGGTCAAGTCTACAGGTGACCTGAAAAATCAGATGTACAGAGTGGCATGAATGTCCAGAGTTCTTACAACCTCCCTTAAGGAAAAAGACTTCCAACATCCTTTGGTTCAAGGTAATTTTAAACTCCAAATTGAAAATGAAGGCCCCATTCTTATGATGAATCTGTAGAAATGGATGCCTTGGCAGAGAGTAGTGATCACTCACTCTCATAGCTCCAGGGATGGTTACTCTTTTATCAGTTGTAAAGAGCTTAAAGTCACAAAAGCAATGGATCTTTCAGGCCCAGACCAGATTAAAAGTAGCATAAGGGACTTACCGTTTGTGTTTTAAGGTTGTGATCTGCATGCCTAAATTTGTACCAGATAGATTTTAAGATGGAAGCAAAGGGGGTGACCCCAATTCCTGCTCCGACCAACACAACCACTTCATACTGGAAAACATCTTCACTGACAGTGCCAAAGGGACCATCCACCTCAATCCTGGCAACAGACAGAAGACAATAGGCAAGTGAAGTCTCACCTCCACCCCCAACCTCAAACATTCTCCCAGGACATAGCTGTTCCCATGGCTCCTTTAGTGCCTGTTTATTTTAATCATATTCTATTGCACCAGACATAAGGTTCAACAATGAATCACCTCTTGCAGAAGCCTCTGGGTCTCTGCTGCTCTCAGGGACCTACCTGGGAATTGGTGAACACTGCTGCTCAAAAGCCCTTATGAGCTTTTCTGTCCAGTCCCCCACTGCCCTGATATGAATGGAGAAGAAATCTTCCTCTGGAGCCGAGGTCAGAGTAAAGGGATGCCACTCCAAGTAAGAGACTGAGGGGCAATTAACAAAAATATACTGTCCCACTTCCATGCTGAAGCCACGCTTGTTCATCTGCAATTCCAAAACTTTGGATGGGTGCATAACAACCTATGAACGAAGCACAGAGGCCAAAGGAGGCAAATTCAAGTGGCAGGGGTGGGGGGTTGCTGGCGATGGTGGTGAACTGTGAGCAGAAGTCCTTTCTAAAGGGGGCAGAAGCTGTTAGCAACCAATTCAACTCTCTGAACCATCAGTGTGGGGGCCAACCAAAGCATGTCTGTGGGCTCACCCAGGCCACCTGTTTACAGCCTCTGACAAAGAACCATGCTGATGATTTCTGCCAAACTCTCTCCCCCCAAAGTTCTTTCCAGCACTGGAGGAACTAAAGTATGTTGCCCCTGATTCTTTTTTGTTCCCTTCAGGGCGACAACATGGCAATCTAGTCCTATAAGCAGGAAGAAAAGAACTCTTATCACAGCTAGATGAAACTGTATGTTCTCTTTTTTTAAACTTTTTTAAAAAGATTTATTTATTTATTTTAGCCAGGGGTGGGGGTGGAGCAGAGAGTCCCAAGCAGACTCTGTACTGAGCATGGAGCCTGACTTAGGGCTCCATCCCAAAACCCTGAGATAAGGACCTCAGCCAAAACCAGGAGTTGGACAATTAACTGACTGTACCACTCAGGTGCCCCAAGTACATATTCTTTTTTAAAGTTTTTTTTTAAGGGATGCTTGGGTGGCTCAATCAAGTGAGTGTCATCTTCAGCTTGGGTAATGATCTTGGAGTCCTGGCACTGAGCTCCACGTTGGGCTGCCTGCTCAGCAGGGAGCTTGATTCTCCCTCTCCCTCTGCTCCCCAGCTCCTGCTCTCTCGCTTGCTCTATCTCAAATGAATAAATAAAACCTTTTTTAAAAAAATAAAGTTTTTAAAAGTAATTCCTACACCCCTTTTGAGACTTGAACTCATGACCCCAAGATCAAGAGTCACACGCTCCTCCCACTGAGCCAGCCAGGCACCCCAGAAAGAGCATATTCTTTACCTTGGTAATCACAACCTTCTGCTGCGAGCGGTAAAATCGGAGAATCCTTTCAAGAATACAAAGAACGCCTGGTGCAAGGATCCACTTCCAAGACTGCAAAGAAAGAATAAAGTATGTTCTCATTCATTTGGGGAATATGAATAATAGTGAAGGGGAATATAAGGGAAGGGAGAAGAAATGTGTGGGAAATATCAGAAAGGGAGACAGAACATAAAGACTCCTAACTCTGGGAAATGAACTAGGGGTGGTGGAAGGGGAGGAGGGCGGGGGGTGGGGGTGAATGGGTGATGGGCACGGAGGGGGACACTTGACGGGATGAGCACTGGGTGTTATTCTGTATGTTGGTAAATTGAACACCAATAAAAATTAATTTATTAAAAAAAAGAATGAGGTTACATGTTAATCTCTTATTGAGGATTCATATGTGTTGCAGTTCGTTTCTTCATTCAATAATATTTATCGAGGGCAGCCCGAGGGGCTCAGCAGTTTAGCGCTGCCTTCAGCCCAGGGTGTGATCCTGGAGACCCCAGATCAAGTCCCATGTTGGGCTCCCTGCATGGAGCTTGCTTCTCCCTCTGCCTGTGTCTCTGCCTCTGTGTGTGTGTGTGTGTGTGTGTGTGATGAATAAAAATAAAATCTTTTTTAAAATACTAATATTAATACTACTAATAATAATCAAGTTCTCTGATATGTATCATCATTAAGCCACTAATTTCACCAAATCTTGAGGATGGAAATGGAAAGGAATAAATTACAATGGTTTTGTTTGCTAATCTGTTACTCATAAAGCAGATCATTTCCTGAAGTTTTACAAGTCTTACCAGGAAGCAAAAGTACAGAAATAAAATATGTGGTAATTATACATATAATGCATATTATTCTTAATTCTTTTTTTTATTTATGATAGAGAGAGAGAGAGAGAGAGGCAGAGACAGAAGCAGGCTCCATGCACCGGGAGCCTGACGTGGGATTCGATCCCGGGTCTCCAGGATCGCGCCCTGAGCCAAAGGCAGGCGCTAAACCACTGCACCACCCAGGGATCCCATATTATTCTTAATTCTTAAATTATATATACATTTCAATTTTAAGACTCCAAGACAGTCTTCCAGGACAATTTGTCCAATCTGAAAAACCAACAGAGAAGATAGACATGACATAGAAGCAGATGATTAAAAACAAAACAAACTAACAAAGAAGGGAAAGTGTGAGTGGCTGATACTATTGGTAACAATCTATAAGACTTGGCATTTATTTATACATCACTTCTTTTCTCAGGTGCTCAAAACACCTAACATAGTAATACACTTTTTATCTTTTCTACATTTTTTAAAGCAGCATTTCTATCCTGAGATCCTCTCAAAGGTAGCAGATTGCTTCCATATGCACAGGAGCTACTAAAAATGTATTTCCTAGCAATGCTAAGTCATGTCCTTTTTTGCACAATTGCTTCAGTGTGACACATCGGAGCTGTATAGAATGAGGTCTTCAATGCCATTTCAGGCAAACAACTTCTTGGGTATCTCCAGGGAGGAAAGGGGCAGAGATGGGGCAGGTGAACTTGACAGTGAGAATTATACAATTTGATGCTACTCCTTATTTGGGAAAAATTCCCCATGTCTTCAGATAAAAACATACATATATATATATATATATGTTTTTAATGATATATGATATATATATTTAATGATATATACACACACATACACATATGAATGGCCAATAACAATGTGGTAAAAACTTTTGACCTCAGAAGTAATAAGAGAAACTAATATTAAACCAAAATAGCATTTTAACCTCTCAGATTAGAAAACAACATTAAACAATAATGCCCACCATTAACTGGGATGCAGAGAGATGGGCACACTCATATGTGCAGCCAATAGAGGGACAAATTAGTAGCATCTTCCCAGAGAGCAATTTGACAATACATCCCAACAGCCTTGAAAGCATTCCTTCTGTTTGACCCAGAAATTTCACTTCTAGTAAATAGACCATGAAGATATAATTAAGGCATGCCCAAAGTATACAATATAGGAATGGCCATATCATTTACTAAGAAAAAATGACAAAAATGATAAACTACACAGATTTTTTTTGCCAATACCCAACTGTCTTTTTTAATTTTTATTTTTATTTATTTTTCTGTATTGAGATATAATTGACATATATCATTATATTAGTTTCAGGTGCACACCATAATGATTCAACATTTGTATATGTTGCAAAATGATCACAATAAGTATAGCTAATATCTGTCACCATACATCATTGCAAAAATTTTTTTCTTGTGCTGAGAACTTTTAATATCTACTCTCAGCAAATTTCAAATATACAATATAGTATTATTAACTATAGTAACCATGCTATACACAACATACCCATGACTTATTTATCTTATAACTGGAAGTTTGTACCTTTTGACCACCTTCACCCATTTTGCCCACTCTCCCACCCCCTGCCTCTGGAAACCACCAATCGGTTTTCTGTTGCTATGAGCTACATTCATTAAAGTAAGATTCCACATATAGTGCAATCATACAGTATTTGTCTTTTTCGGTCTGACTTATTTCACTTTGCATAAAGCCATCAAGGTCATTAAAAATGATCATGTAAAAAAATTGACAAAAATGGTATACCATAGAGCTTTTTAAAAAACAAATGTCTCGGGGCAGCCTGGGTGGCTCAGCGGTTTAGCACCGCCTTTGGCTCAGGGCGTGATCCTGGAGACCTGGGAACTGAGTCCCACATCGGGCTCCTTGCATGGGGTTTGCTTCTCTTTACACCTGTCTCTCTCTCTCCCTCTCTCTCTCTCTCTCTCTCTTGAATAAATAAATAAATAAATAATCTTTTTTTGGTATTTTTATTGGAGTTTGATTTGCCAACATATAGGCATATCACCCAGTGCTCATCCCATCAAGTGCCCCCCTTAGTGCCCATCACCCAGTCACCCCGTCACCCTGCCCACCTCCCCTTCCACTACCCCTTGTTCATTTCCCAGAGTTAGGAGTCTCTCTCATGTTCTGTCTCCCTTTCTGATATTTCCCACTCATTTTCTCTCCTTTCCCCTTTATTCCCTTTCACTATTTTTTATATTCCCCTAATGAATGAGACCATATAATGTTTGTCCTTCTCCGATTGACTTACTTCACTCAGCATAATACCCTCCACTTCCATCCATGTTGAAGCAAATGGTGGGTATTTGTCATTTCTAATGGCTGAGTAATATTCCATTGTATACATAGACCACATCTTTTTTTTAAGATTTTATTTATTTATTAATGAGAGAGAGAGGCAAAGACAAAGGCAGAGGGAGAAGCAGGCTCCATGCAGGAAGCCTGACATGGGACTTGATCCCAGGTCTCCAGGATCAGGCCCTGGGCCAAAGGTGGCGCTCACCCCCTGAGCCACCCGGGCCCATCTTCTTTGTCCATTCATCTTTCGATGGACACTGGGGCTCCTTCCACAGTTTGGCTATTGTGGACATGGCTGCTATAAACATCGGGGTGCAGGTGCCCTGCCATTTCACTGCATTGGTATCTTTGGGGTAAATCCCCAGCAGGGCAATTGCTGGGTTGTAGGGCAGATCTATTTTTAACTCTTTGAGGAACCTCCACACAGTTTCCAGAGGGGCTGCACCAGTTCACATTCCCACCAACAGTGCAGGAGGGTTCCCCTTTCTCCACATCCTCTCCAACATTTGTGGTTTCCTGCCTTGTTAATTTTCCCCATTCTCACTGGTGTGAGGTGGTATCTCATGGTGGTTTTGATTTGTATTTCCCTGATGGCAAGTGATGCAAAACATTTTCAAATGTGCTTGTTGGCCATGTCTATGTCTTCCTCTGTGAAATTTCTGTTCATGTCTTCTGCCCATTTCATGATTGGATTGTTTTTCTTTGCTATTGAATTTAATAAGTTCTTTATAGATCTTGGATGCTAGCCCTTTATCTGATAGGTCATTTGCAAATATCTTCTCCCATTCTGTAGGTTGCCTTTTAGTTTTGTTGACTGTCTCTTTTGCTGTGCAGAAGCTTTTTATCTTGTTTAAGTCCCAATAGCTCATTTTTGCTTTTGTTTCCCTTGCCTTCATAGATGTATCTTGCAAGAAGTTGCTGTGGCCAAGTTCAAAAAAGGTGCTGCCTGTGTTCTCCTCTAGGATTTTGATGGATTCTTGTCTCACATTTAGATCTTTCATCCATATCAGGCTCCCTGCATGGGGCTCACTTCTTTCTCTGCCTGTGTCTCTGCCTCTCTTTTTCTCTCTCTCTGTGTCTCTCATGAATAAATAAATAAATAATCTTTTAAAATGTTTCAATGAAGCAGCAGAAAGATAATAAAGAAACATCAGGGATGCCTGTGTGGCTCAGCTGCTAAGCTTCTGCCTTTGGCTCAAGGTGTGATTCTGGAGTCCCAGGATCGAGTCCCACATCGGGCTCCTTGCATGGAGCCTGCTTCTCCCTCTGCCTGTGTCTCTGCCTCTCTCTCTCTCTCTCTCTCTCTCTCTCTCTCTCTCTCTCTCTGGGCCTCTCATGAATAAATAAAGTCTTTATAAAAAAGAAAGAAACATCACTTACTATTACACCAAAAATAATAAAATACTTAAGAATAAAGTTAACCAAAGAAGTGAATGACCTGTACTCTGAAAACCATAAAGCACTGATGAAAGAAATTGAAGACAACACAAAGAAATGGAAAGACATTCCATGCTCATGGATTGGAAGACAAATACTGTTAAAATGTGCATATTCCCCATAGAAATCTACAGATTTAATGCCCTAATCAAAATACCAACAGCATTTTTCACAGAACTTGAACAAACAATCCTAAAATTTACATGGAACCAGAGAAGATCCTGAATACCCAAAGCAATTTTGATAAAGAAAAACAAAATTGGAGGTATCACAATTCCAGACTTCAAGTTGTATTACAAAGCTGTAGTAATCAAAACAGTATGGTACTGGCAGAAAAATAGACACGTAGATCAATGGAACAGAATTTTAAAACCCAGAAATAAACCCACAACTGTATCATCAATTAATTTTCAACCAGGGAATAAAGAATATCCAATGGAAAAAGTATCTTCAACAAATGGTGTTGGGAAAAACTGGACAATAACATGGAAAAGAATGAATCTAGACCACTTTCTTATACTGTCCACAGAAATAAACTAAAAAAATGGATTAAAGACCTAAAAGGAACCATACAAATCCTAGAATAGAGCACAGGCAGTAATTTCTCTGACATCAGCTATAGCAACATTTCTCTCGGTATGTCTTCTGAGGTAAGGGAAATAAAAGTAAAAATAAACTAATGGGACTACATCAAAATAAAACACTTCTGCACAGCAAAGGAAACAATCATCAAAACTAAAAGGCAACCTTCAGAATGGGAAAAGATATTTGCAAATGACATATCTGATGAAGGGTTAGTATCCAAAGTATATTAATAACTCACCAAACTCAACACCCAAAAACCAAACAATCCAGTCAAAAAATGGGCAGAAGACATGAATAGATATTTTTCTAAAGAAGACACACAGATGTCTAACAGACACATGAAAAGATGCTCAACATCACTCCTCATCAGGGAACTGCAAATCAAAACTACAATGAGGAGAGGTCGGAAGCAGCCAGCTTCCGCCAGCTTCTGGCTGTGTCGTGTGGCCATGGTAAGGGGAACCGCATGGCCTAAGGTGGGGACCAGGACCCAGGGTGATGTCTGCAGCACCTATCTCTCACTTCTCTGGAGCTGTTAGTGAGGTTTAGAAACAGAATTCGGAGATGATGGTGGCAGCTACAGGAAGAGCTGTGGCCTCAGACTGCCAGGTATAGCCAGTATATGTGGAATGCGAGTGCATTCAGAATATCCTCACCACGCAGCACAGAAGCCAACAGCTATTCCAGTGCATGAAATATCCAGAATTCCAGACCTTTCATGAGCAAAATTATTCTACTTGTTATAAGAATGAGAAAAGATTGAGAAGAATCTAAAGGAGAGTCGAAGAAAATGTGGAAGTGGAAGCTGAATAAACAGAAATCATAGTGAATTGGCAAGAGCTGTGAAGTGTTGGACTAAATCCATCAACAAGGGTCAATGCAACATTATATGAGGGACTAGAAGGGAGAGACAGTGGACTGGAGAAAGTGGTGACAATGGACATTGATGATAACATGATCCAATAGAAATCTGAGAAAAGAAGAATAAACAGCCAAATAGAAACCATTGGGAAAGTCCGATTCAATACTGAAACTGATCCTGAAACAAGCCATGGACAGAGTTTTACTAAGGAGGGTGGAGACAGATCTACAGTGATCTGGAAATTTACTAAATACAGAAGATCCTGAATATTCCAAGTCAGGAAAAAAAACCCTACAATGAGATATCCCCTTAGACCAGTTAAAATGGCTAAAATTAACAATACAAGAAATAACAGGTGTTGGCATGGATGCAGAGGAAGGGGAGCCCGCTTACACTGTTGGTGGGGATGCAAACTGGTACAGCCACTCTGGAAAGCAGTATGGAGGGTCCTCAAAAAGTCAAAAATAGAACTACCCTATGATCCAGCAATTACACTATTAGGTATTTATTCAAAGGATACAGAAATACTAATTCAAAGGAATACATGCATCCCAATGTTTATAGCAGCATTATCCACAATAGCCAAATTAAGGAAAAAGCCCAAATGTCCATCGACTGTTGAATGGATAAAGAAGAGGTAGTATAATGGAATATTACTCAGCCATAAAAAAGAATGAAATCTTGCCTTTTGCAAGACGTGGATGGAGCAAGGGAGCATTACACTGAGGGAAATAAGTCAGTCTGAAAAACACAAATACCATATGTTTTTATTCATATGTAAAATTTAAAAAACAAAACAAATGAGCATAGGGAAAAGAGAGAGAGGCAAAAACCAAGAAACAGACTTAACTACAGAGAACAAACTGATGGTTATCAGAGGGGAGCTGGGTGAGGAGGATGAGTGACATAGGTGATAGGGATTAAGGAGTGCACTTGTGATGAGCACCGAGTGTTGTATGGAAGCATTGAATCACTAAATTGCACACCTGAAGCTAGTATTACACTGTATGTTAACTAACTGAAATGTAAATAAAAACTAAAAATTTATATATAATAAATTTTAATATATATTTATTCAAATTTATTTTACTTTCTTTTCTGGCTTTAAGGTCTTTTTAAATCTTATTAAGGAAATATTTTTGTTACTCCTCCAATATTAGAAAAAAATTTCTCATGTGGTGTTATGAGGCTTTTATGATTTTTTTCCTTTCTTTAACACTTAAATCCTTGATCCATGCAATCTAGATTCATATTTTAGTGTAAAGTGTGGAATCAAGATTCAGCTTTTCTTCCTGGGTGTATAACCTATTATCCTAAAAAAAATATTTAATGATATATATTTTTTTCCCAACTGATTTGAAATGCCAACTTTAGGGGATTTTTAAAGATATTGTTCTCATTTTAGATGAGGATCAAGCTATAGCTCTTAATTCTGCAACTGATTTAAGACTAATCACCCTCAGAGCACTTTGAGACACCACAAGTCAACCTTCCCTTTCCATTTATACCTCCAACCTAACATATTTTACGAGCACGCAAAGGTAAATCATGATATCCATAATAATCATCCCAAGGCACACCTTAAGTTCCCTGGAACCCAGTTTCTTGACTGTCCACTATTTAATAATAATTTCCAAGCATGTTCTTATAACACCAAAGAAAGCTGATTTCGAGAATGCTTTAAAAAAAAAAAAGTCGAACTGGGATCCCTGGGTGGCTCAGCAGTTTGGCGCCTGCCTTTGGCCCAGGGCGCGATCCTGGAGTCCCGGGATCGAGTCCCTGTCGGGCTCCCAGCAAGGAGCCTGCTTCTCCCTCCTCCTGTGTCTCTGCCCCTCTCTCTCTCTCTCTCTCTCTCTCTCTGTCTATCATAAATAAATAAATAAATAAATAAATAAATAAATAAATAAATAAATCTTAAAAAAAAAAAGTTGAACTCATATAGAAACAGACTAGAAAGGTGGGTAACCAGAGCCTAAGACTGGAGGTGGGGGAGTGATGGAAAAATGCTGGTCAAAATGTATGTGCCTTCAGTCATAAGATGAATAAGCTCTGAAGATCTAATGTAAAGCATGGTGACTGCAGATGATAATACTATAGCATACCTGAAATTTGCTAAAAGAGTAGATCTTAAGTATTCTCACCACACATGCAAAATGGTAACCATGTGAGGTGATGGATGTGTTAATTAATCTCATGGTGATCATTTCACAAGGCATGCATGTGTCACTCACCACATTGTACACTTAAAATATATACAATTTTGTCAATTGTACTTCAATAAAGCTGGGGGGGAGAATGCTTTTTTTTAAAAAAGATTTTATTTATTTATTCATGAGACACACACACACACACAGAGGCAGTGCACAGGCAGAGGGAGAAGCAGGCTCCATGCAGGGAACCCGACATGGGACTCGATCTCAGGTCCCCAGGATCAGGCAGGCCCTGGGCTGACAGCGGCGCCAAACCACTGAGCCACTCGGACTGCTCAAAAGAATGCTTTTCTTCCCCTCAAGAAAAGTGACTGGATTTCAGAGCTAAGCTTTGGTACAGTAGTACAGTAGTCAAGAGCACAGTCTTTGGAATCTGCAAAGCCTGAGCTTGATTTTCAGTTCCACTAGTTACTTACTGTGACAGCTTGACAATTTAATCGCTTTGAATCTTAGTCCTATTGTCTCACAATGGAGACAAAAAAAAAACCTACCTCTTAGATTATTGCTACGTATAAATGAGATAATCCATATTACACAGAAAACCTGTCCCATGGTAGACACTATAATAATGGGAGATATCATTATCACCTTTGAAGAGGGTCTCACAACATGCAATAACCATCAGTCCTTCCTCTACAGGATCTCCTGCTAATGGTAATTCCCTAGTCAGTGACACTGGAGTTCCTTGATGGTAGGAGACTTGTAGCAATATCCTCCACAGGACTCAGCACAGTAACAATAATAAGAGTAATAATAACAACAATAACAACTTCTAACAAAAGTTTATCCTTGTCTGTGGGGTTCTTACCTCAGCGGGGAGCCCTTCAAATCGGGGATGCTTGCAATGGGAGTCATGATCATCCCACTGCTTGAAAGATTCTGCACACCTGTGAGGGTGACTCTCATTCAGGCTCTCTTCGGTCTGACCCCGGACAATTCCACTGAAACAAACAAAGAAGGACAGTTTGGACAAAGAATTATGCAAGGTCAGGGCTGCAGCATGAGAATGAGTGTTTGAGGACCTTACCCAATGCCGTGAATCCCTAAGCCAATGAAGTAGATGATAAAAATATGGTGTGTATACCAGAAGACCTCAAAATAACTCCTCCGGATAAACTCCATAGCTGAAGTCACCATGAGAACCAAAGCTATCGTGATGATCACTCCAGTGAGACCAGCAATGCTGGTAAATGTCACGTACTCCACTGTCTATGAAATGAGAAATTTCAGCCTGACACAATGTGTGCCAATCATATCATGCCCTTCCTACTCATGGCCAGATCCCAGATGCTTCGCCATTGAGTCAACTCACCATGTTGGGGGACTGCATAGGATTTAGCCAAGAATCTTCCTCTTTCCCTTGATGAGACAGGGTGGAGAGAATGGAAGCAAGGGATCCATCTGTGGCCTGTCGGCTTCTGCTATACTGTTCAAAGTTAAACAGGTGTGCAATGATGTGAATAGCTAAATGGAAAGATGAAGAGGAATTGAAAGGTGTCTCAGAAGCATCATTGTAGCATGTCCCCAGTAGCAAAGGAGAATTCTATGTATAATGCCTAGCAGAATTCTGAGTCCACCGAAGGTGCCCGATAAATCTTGATTACAGTGAGAACCAAGATCTTTCCTATTCTCATTCTGTTCCCCCAAATAATCAAATGTAAGTTCTACGAAAATAGGCCTACAATAGTGCCTGACAAATAGTGCCAGGTGTTCAATACATACTGTTTGAATGTCTAAATGCAGAGATGAATGAAACTACACTCTGAATGCCCACAAGCTTGCGGTTTTGTGGTTTGCCTCAGTCACCTGTGTGTAGGCAGATCATATATGCTACCAGTTTGTGGAAGGTGAGGTTGTGATCCAGTTGCTTTCTCAGGGTGCGCCTGCAAAACTACAAATGGAAAGTGATCAAGGTCACGTGTCTCTGGGCAGATTATAAAATTCAGTAACATGTCCTAAACAAAGCATACCAATACCCACCCACGCTTGCCTACCCCCTTGGCTACCAAAGGAGACCCCTGACTTCCATTCCTAAGGGTTTGAAAGTATCGGGTTATCCTACTGTGGAGGAGTTCAGGGTCTCTTGTCTTTAATGTGAAAGTTGACCTAGGAGTAGTTGGGACTCACAGAGCAGGTACCCCTCAGGAAGGACAGTAGATTTCGACACACAGGAAGCAGTATCAGCATGCTGTTAAAATTCAGGCAGCGAGCAGAGGCTCGGGCCCAGGCCAATGTTGACTAGAAGAGATGAGAGAAGAGACCATCAGGCTGCTTCATCTCATCATCTAGTAGGTGAGCACAGCCCAGTCCACTTGTCTGAGACCTGGAGATGGGCAGGGTGGCATCTTCCTCACCCTTTTTTCAGTAGCCAGCACACTTGGTCCAGGCTCTCTGCTTTGCAAAATGACAAAAGATTTGCTGAACTTAATAGCAAATTGAGAAATTCTCATGACAAGTGGCTTGGAAATATTTGACTATACATCTAACAATACGAAAAAGAACAGGATTTAATAATTTCACGTTAACAAATACATCCCATGATGGATACTTTGCAACAAGTATCTTTGCTTAATACACTCAATTGTTGGAGCACCTGAATGGCTCAGTTGGTCAAGCATCTGCCTTCGGCTCAGGTCATGATCCCAGGATCTTGGGATCAAGCCCCGAGTCGGGCTCCCTGCTCATTGAGGAGTCAGTTTCTCCCTCTCCTTCTGCCCCTTCCCCCTGCTCATGTTCTCTCTCTTGCTGTGTCCCTCTCAAATAAATAAAATCCTTAAAAAATACACCCATTTATTATTTTATTGTTTGTCATTTGTAAAACAATCTTGAAGATTATATATGTTCTTATTTGCATTTTAAATAAAGCTTAGATATTTAGAGGTATAATTACAGATGGTGACTATTCCCTCTTCTGTATTTTCTAATGTTGCAATTATAGGCATGTCATAATCATCCAAATGAACAATAAAAAATTTAACCATTTATATTTGAGATGTCTTTAATAGGGACACCTGGGTGGCTCAGTGGTTGAGCATGTCTTTGGCTCAGGGCATGATCCTAGGATACTGGGATCGAGTCCAGCATCAGGCTCCCCACAGGGACCCTGCTTCTCTGCCTATGTCTCTGCCTGTCTCTCCATGTCTCTTGTGAATAAATAAATAAATAAAATATTTTTAAAATGTCTTTAATAAATGAATACAGCTTAGGCAAGACTAATGAACCCCTCAGAGCAAACATTTTAAACTTAGGTAAAGATCTGAGAAAAGAGAACTTCTGAGAACAGAATTTCAAACTGGTTTCCTTGGGTGGCCAGACAGCATACATCAAGATCAATCTGACCCAGCAGTAGAAGCTGCCAGAAAAGGACACAAAGAATGAGTGCTTCAAAGAAGTATCTAGTGCCAAAACAGGCTTGATTAGGTATAGGCTGGACAGAACAATGCTCAATCCCATGGTAGTCAAATCCAGCTTCTCTACTTGTGCAACTGGTCTCTGAGTCAGCTCCATGTACTTGGGACTGCAAGTTACAGAGGGCAACAATCTCACATCAGCAGCAGAAGTGGTGGCAGCAGTCAGACAATTTGTGTCTCACTTTAGCTGATTGGCCAGACTTACCTGTGTGCCAATCAGCAACTCGAAGAAAGGAAGAACATGGGTTAGAGTTCACAATCTCTCCTTCCCCCCACCCCCAACTCTCCTTTTCTTCTTCTTTTCCTCCCTGTTTCTAAAAATCTCTCCAGCACGAAAATTATTTTTCCATATGACACCTAAACCCAGGGCAATGTGACATCAAGCCAAGTCGAAATCTGCCTAACATCCCTAATGGCTCACAGTGTTAAGCAGTGTAGCGAACAGAAGCTGCCCTACTGTTTTCCATTTCTGGCTCTTCCATATGACCTGTATTTTCTCCCTCTGCTGAGTCACGCTCCGACTGTTTTTGAAAGAGACATTCTGTTCCATTTCTGAGTAAATTTTCTCTGCTCATCTCAAAAATCCTGCATTTCCACACTGGTGTGCACAGCGTGCTGACTTGAGACACAGAGGTTTCTTAAAGCTAAAATCGGCAAGTGAATGGAAGAGATAGGACTACAATTTCACAGTTCCATATTCTGTAGGGGCTATCTCTATGGGGATAAATTCTTTTTAGAAGACATCTTTTTTCCCCATTGCAGCACATTGAAATATCCCAATTTATGTGCACTTTTCAATATCAACCCTACCTGATGTTCAAATTCAACTGCTGCTGTCATTAATGTCTCGCTGACTATGAATTTAAATTGCTTCTTCTATTATTTATTTGCTCTGCTTCATGGTGAATCAAATAACTCTCTGTATTTTCCTAGAGGAAGCACAAATTTAAGAAATAACTACAAATGATTAAACAAATTATGGCCCATCAATGCCATGGACTGTTAGGTGCTTAAAAGGATGAAAGCTATATATGCAGTGGAGTAGGAGTGGTAAATGTTTAACAACCAGCTTTCAGGGAAGAGGGGAAGTCTTGATTTCCAGCATTTGTCAATTTACATGATGTAAAGACTCCCACCTCGGCAGATTTCAAGATACCAATTGGATGTCATTGAACACCATTAAATATAGGGGTGGGAAGAGATGCACATAATTGGCTATTGCAAGCTGGCAATAGTTCCAGCATATCACTAGTTACATAGTCACATGGAAAGATATCTGAAATATAAGAAGCAACTTCCAGCCAATATCTATGATGTGATTCCTTTTTCAATTAAAACAAAAAACTCTTTGCTACTGTATGTGTCTATCCAAACTCATAGAATGATACACCAAAAAAAAGAGCAAATTTTACTGCATACAGGAAATATAAAAGTGAATAAAAATAGTACCTACCTCAAAACAAAACCTGTATGTCTGATACATTTGTGAGCTTATGCCAGAGCATCTAAAGAGACACACACCCCAGAATTATTTTTTTAAGATTTATTTATTTATTTATTTATTTATTTATTTATTTATTTATGAGAGACACACAGAGAGAGGCAGAGACATAGGCAGAGGGACAAGCAGGCTCCCTGTGGGGATCCTGATATGGGACTCAATCCCAGGACCCTGGGATCACAATCTGAGCCAAAGGCAGATGCTCAACCACTGAGCCACCCAGGTGCCCCCCTGCCAAAATTATTAACAGTGGTTATCTCTGGGGAATGGGATGGGAGGGCAATTTTCACATTTTAGTTATACACTTCTGTATCATTTGATGTCACTGAAAGCATTATTTATAATTAATTTTTTAATAGAGAGGATTTTTTTTTAAAAAATGAAATGAACAAGATGTCCACAGGATATCAGCATGATTCATTTTTCTGCTGCTGACTTTTTTGGTCATAAATAAATTAAGCTCTTAATAACTAGTCACATTTATTGCATCATTCTCTTACTAAAAAGCTTTTTAAAAATAAATTAACACTTCCTTTGGAGTTATAGTTTCCAAAGAGGGATCAAGGACCAACATTTAAAATGGAAAACAGCAGGGTGAAATAAGCCATGAACAGAACATTCAAATTAGTTGTGATCTCAACATGGATCTTTTGATTTGATTTTATTTTTTTGGATCTTTTGATTTTAGAGAGAAAAGGATTTTTTTAAAAGGACAAGCTGTCTTTAAACATGTACACTGGATGGGTCTTTGTGGAAATCCAATGATCTAGTCAAGGTGAAAGTGATTTAACCAAATCCCTTACCTGTTACTGAAAAACTCACTAGAGTTAACAGTCAGTTTTGCTTTTCTAGTTGGATAGTGTCCAGATTGATGAGCCTGTGAGATGATCATTTTCACCTCCATGCTTCTTCCTGGTCATCACCAATGTCCCCTATCCACCTCCCCCCACCCTCCCTCTTCTGTTCTTTATCTATCTCTTCTACAGCCTTTTCCATCCTGTTATCTTCACCTGACCCCTGCTTTTCTTCAGCCCTTGAGTTCTGCAGTGCCACTCACCCCACAGACCCCCTAAATCTCCCTCTTGTTTGATAGAGAGGTATTATTCTGTGAGAGCAGTCTACAGCAGTGGTTTTCAAGTTGTTTACTTGCTTTAAACCAAACCCTTTCTGGAAATCATAAGCAAGAGTCCATAAGACAGGTAAAGGCTGCTTTGGTTGAAGTAGGGGCAGGGGCACTGTTAGCTTAACTGCAAAGTTAGCTTTCCCCTCACACTCTATAGGAGTACTTGGGTCATTTGAAAATGACTGCTTAGGGGTGCCTGGATGGCTCAGTCAGTTGGGTGTCTGCCTTCAGCTCAGAACGTGGACCCATGGTCCTGGGATCAAGCTCCACATAGGGCTCCCTGCTCAGCATGGGGAGCCTGCTTCTCCCTCTCCCACTCCCCCTGCTCATTCTCTCTCTGGCAAATAAAATCTTTTTTAAAAAAAGAAAAGAAAATGACTGCTTAATAATTTTCTTTATTGTGTGTTTTTATTATTGGGTCTGGGGAGTACACCCTAGATAGGGCTGTCAGATTCAGTGAACAAAAATACTGGATGTCCAGATAAATTTGAACTTCAGATTTTAAAAATCAAATAATTTTTTAGCATATCTATGTCCCGTGCAATATTGAAAATATACCAAAAAATGATTTATTTTTCTGGAAATAAAATTTAACTGGGGGGGGACGGGTGCCTGGGTGTCTCAGTCTGCCTTCAGCTCAGGTCATGATCCTAGAGTCCCGGGATTGAGCCCCACGTCAGGCTCCCTACTTTGTGGGGAGTCTACTTCTCTCTCTCCCTCTGTTCCTCTCTGCACCCCCCTCCCCACTCATGCTCTCTCTCTTTCACTCACTCACTCACTCTCTCAAATAAAGTCTTTAAAAAAATTTAACTGGGCATCCTGTATTTTCTTTTTCTGGGAACCCCAGCCCTAGAGGAAATCAGGGCATTGGGTCTCAAAGGAGCCAAGGTTGCAAATAACAAACAAAAACAAAAACAACAGAGGTTCTCCATATCACCACAACTGTGATACTCACCCCCAGGATTTCTCTGGTATAGTAGTACTTATCAGCTTTCTCATATGACAGGAAGGCATGTACAAACAGGAAAACATTCAGCCCCAACCAAGTAGCCTAGAGGAAGAAAAAAACAAGCAAAGAATCAAGAAGAATTTGGGTATGGAAATGAATAGGTAAGGGATAGGAAATAGTGTCACCATTTTGGCTATTTTGTATCTATCTGTTTTCATTTTAAATGAATACAATCCATCTAGCATCTAACTTATTTTCAGAAAGAGTTAACACTTAAGAAATGCATTAGACCCTAGCAATCACAGTCAGCAAATCAAGGCCTGTGGGCCAAATCCAGCTCACCACTTGCTTTATACAGCCTACAAATTAGGAATGGTTTTCATTTTTTTGTTTTCACATGTTTAAATGGTTGGAAAAATCAAAAGAAGAATAATATTTCATGACATGAAAATTACATAAAATCCTAATTTCAGAATCCATAAATACAGTGGTATTGGAACTTAACCATACCTTCTTATTTTTATATTGTTTATGGCTGCCTTCGTAATTCAATGGAAGCATTGAGTAGCTGTGACAGAAACTATATGGCCTCCAAAGCCTAAAATATGTACTACCTAGCCCTTTACAGAAAAGATTTGCCAACTCTGGTCTGGGAGCATTTGAACTATTGTGGCTAAAAGATAGCAATAAGTGAATAAATGGATTTCTAAAGAAACAAGGAATAAATTTAACATCTGTAACAATACCCATCTGAAAAGGACTAAACCGTTCCAGATGGGCCTGCCTCTTTAATTACGCCCTGACACACATTTTCTTGTTTTTAGATTGTGAGTCTCCTTTCAAATTAACCTATCATTGCTCTGGACTCAGTTGAGCTCTTAAGTCTGCTTTTGTCTATCCCAAGCTCTGTCTCTGCATTGGCAAAGGGGGAATTTGGAACCTACTGCCCCATTGCCTTGGAGACCAACTAATGTGGCTCTAGCTCAAGCTTTGAGGCTCCAGTTTGTTGTTGTTTTAAGAGTCTATTTGTTTATTAGAAAGAGAGAGTGTCTGTGAGCACAAGCAGGGGGAGCAGCAGGCAGAGGGAGAGGGAGAAGCAGACTCCCTGAAGAGCAGGGAGCCCCAACTCAGGCTGGATCCCAGGCCCTGAGATCATGACCTGAGCCAATGGCAGACTAAACCACCCAGGTGCCACGAGGTGCTAGTGTGTAACTGAGCAGGACTGTAGGTCACTAGGATGCCCCTAATATATATTGTTGGCCCCAGGATGGATCAGAACCATCTTAACCCCACAAGTAGAGGGCCTTTAGCCTAGGACAGGGCCCATTCAGATTCCCTAGATCTGGACCACTCACACACCTCCAGTAGCATAGCATAATGATTTAAAGTGATACTGGAGTCAAACTCCTTGGGCTAAAGTTCTAGCTTCACTGCTTTCTAGCTCTGTAATCTCAGACAGACATGTGATTTAATTTCTCTGAGCCTTAGTTTCTTCTATACAGTGAGGATAATAACGATATCTAACTCATAGCAATGCTGTGGGCTTATGTGAAATGATGCATGTGGAGTGATTAACCATGGTTGGTGCATACTGGGAGCTCAATAAATTCTAATTATAGACTTGTGTCATTACCAGGTTGGCTTTACTAACCAATTTCTTCCTGCATTCTTTGCTCAGACACTATTTCCAGAGTTGAGTGTCTTTCAGAGATCCTTTGATCCTAATAGGAGAGGTGAAAGCCACAGACACCTCAAGAGTTCAGAAGACTGAGTTTTTTTAGAGAAAGCCGAAATATTTCAGGCTCCGAGAGTTCTTTGCCCCCATGGCAGACCATCACCAACTGTAGGCAAGGTGAATACAGTGACATCTGGAAGTAAGGAATTGCATTTCCCACCCTCACTCTCATTTCCTTCCATCACGGGTGGAAAGTGAAGTGGAAGCCCAGGCAAAAGGAGGAGTTGGAATGTTTTTTGGAATAATCTCTCTTTGCTTTTAAAAAATAGTGCATAGGGGGAGCCCGGGTGGCGGTTAAGTGCCCAACTCTTGGTTTTGGCTCAGGTCATGATCTCGGAGTGGTAAGATCTGGTAAGATCAAGCCATGAGAGGGGCTTCCCGCTCAGCGGGGAGTCTGCTAGAGTTTCTCTCTCCCTCTCCCTCTGCCCTGACACCCTGCGCACTCTCCAGCACACATGCTTTCTCTCTCAAATAAATAAATAAATAAATAAATAAATAAATAAATAAATACATCCTTTAAAAAAATAGTGTGGGGTGCCTAGGTGGCTCTATCAGTTAAGCATTTGCTTTTGGCTCGGGTCGTGATCCCGGGATGCTGGGATGGAGCCCCGCATGAGGAGTCTGCTCCTCCTTCTTCCTTTGTCCCTCCTCCTGCTCATGCTCTCTCTCACTCACCCTCTCTCAAATAAATAAATAAAATCTTTTTAAAAGAGTGCATAGGGGGCAGCCTGGGTGGCTCAGTGGTTTAGCGTTGCCTTCAGCCCAGGGCGTGATCCTGGAGACCTGGATTCAAGTCCCACGTCGGGCTCCCTGCGTGGAGCCTGCTTCTCCCTCTGCCTGTGTCTCTGCCTCTCTCTCTCTCTCTCTCTCTCTCTCTGTTTCTCATGAATAAATAAAATATTTTAAAAAATAAAGCGTGCATAGGAGTATATGTCAGAGATAGTAAGAAGTCTGAGCCTGCCAGCAAGATTGGTAGGGGGTGGAAATTCAAAGCTACAGAGTTAAATGTGAGTCGCCATAATGGGTGATGAACTCTATGAGAAAAACCAAGAGAAGGGTACAAAATGCAGAGGATTTTATAACTAGACACAGGCTTATACTTGTATCTAGTCTAGTTATTTAATTTACCTCCTCCCCCCAACACACATACGCGTAGGTGATGTGAAGTGTAGAGAACATAAATAATTTGATCAAGATCACTCAATTAACAGCTGAAGTGAAACTAATCCGTTCCCTGTCTCCTAAACTAGTGCAAAAGGAATTAAATACACAACATTGAGCATTGAAAATATAAAGCATAGGGTAACATACCAAAATAAGTACTTGGCCTTTTGTTAAATGCAAAACAAACAACCCTCCAGGGGAATATGATTGCTCTTTACACTTTTCTCCCTTGAATACCTGGGCAGTCCTTGGGGACTCAAAGGAAACAACTGAAGAAAAGAGATAACCCCAGAAGGTGTGATGACATGAAGATCTAGGAAAGTGAGAAAGAACACAGGGTGTTCCAAGTTCAGGGATGGCTCAGACATGGATGAACGAGAGTGGGGATAGGTGTGTGTGTGTGTGTGTGTGTGTGTGTGTGTGTGTGTGTGTGTAGAAGGGGATTGTGCATATATGGTATGGTAAAGAACACTGGGAACCTGGATTTGAGTGATGGCTCTGCAATCAATTCACTATGTAACATATGGGTCTTATTTTCCCTTGTAAAAAATAAAGGAACTGGTTTGTATCTGCACTATGCAATGCCATAGCCACTACCCACATGTGATCACTTGAAATGTGGCTAGTCCTAATTTAGATATGCTGTAAGTATAAAATATATAGAGGGTTTCAAAAACTTAGTAAAAAAATACATTAAACGATCTCATTATTATTTCCTTTTTTAAAAATATTTTTTGACTGGAAAGTTTATTGGAAAATCTATGTGAAGCATAATTTAAAAGCATTTAAAACAAATTAAAAACCTCTATAAAGGAATGCCTGGGTGGCTCAGCGGCTAAGCATCTGCCTTCGCTCAGCACATGATCCTGGAGTCCCCGGGGTCGAGTCCCACATAGGGCTCCCTGCATGGAGCGTGCTTCTCCCTCTGCCTGTGTCTCTGCCTCTGTGTGTGTGTGTGTCTCTCATTAATAAGTGAATAAAATCTTTTAAAAATAAATAAATAAATAAATACCTCTATAAAAGGTCAGGACATTCAGCATTTTAAGATAAAACTTATTAGGAAAATTGTACTATCATGGTTAAGAAAATAATTATGGGAAGCTATATGTTTGTAAATTATAGAAAACATTAAAAATTAAATATCTAACAAAATATGTCTTGCTATTGCTTTGGGAGAGAATATGGGGACACATTTTTTATTTTATTTACATATACTTATTAAAAGATTTCCCATACGACACTGCAAATAGTTCCATTTCCCTTGTATTTTGCTATAATACATGAATTCCCACAAAGGGTATGGAATACATAAAATTACAAATATGGCAGAAAAGTAAACCATATCACACCCAAATACACAGTGAATTACTGCAAAGTGCATACCTGAACATATAAGGCACATTAGTTTTAGAAAAAGAGCACTGCCCACCCCCAACATGTTAATATTTCTTAGATGTATTTATTTATTTATTTGACAGAGAGAGAGAGAGAGAGAGAGGGAGAGAGAGAGCACTAGTAGGTGGAGTGGCGGGCAGAGGGAGAGGGAGAAGCAGACTCCCCGCTGAGGAGAAAGCCCAATGCAGGGCTTGATCCTAGCACCCTGGGATCAGGACCTGAGCCAAAGGCAGACGCTTAACTGATTGAGCCCTCATTAATATGTTTGATATTGATTATCTGTTAAAAGGATAACATTGTTGATATATTGGGTTAAACCAAATATATTACTAGACATTAATATAATCTAATGTAGGTACTAGAAAAATTTATATTTACATATGTAGCTCACATCACATTTCTATAATGGACAGCACTGGGCCATGATCTCCAAGGTTAGTTCTATCTCAAACATTCAATGACTTTATGAAATCTCAATAAAGATGAGAGAAGTACAGTGGTAGTACAGAAAGGATGAAGAGAAATGAATGTGCATGGCAGTAGTTAGAAGTGAGATGGAAGAGAAAAAAGACAGAAAATGAAAACATTGAAATTCCAAATACTTGCGGTTTATATAATTTGTTTCTTTACCAACCAATTTCTCGAGTTGGATTTTTTCCCTTTTCTAAAATGGTGACATATATCATACACAGAAGATTTTAGAAAACATACATGTGTAATCTTAGAGCTGGGCTTTTTAACTGATAAAACTGGCCTTAATGGGCCCAATACTGGCATAGAATATTTCCTTTTCGAATAACTTTAGAAATATTAACAAAAATAATCTCTCCTTACTCTATTAAGGGTGATTAATAGATAGTGAAACATTGGGCATGTAGGTGGCTCAGTGGGTGAGCATCTGCCTTCGGCTTGTGTTGTGATCCCAGGGTCCTGGGATAGAGTCCCGCATCGGACTCCCTGCATGGAGCCTGCTTCTCCTTCTGCCCTTGTCTCTGCCTCTTTCTGTGTGTCTTTCATGAATAAATAAATAAAATCTTTAGAAAAGATAGATAATGAAACAAAAAAATAGTGAAACATTACTTACCAGAAACAAAACTGAGAACCAGTGGTTAACTACCCAGTTGCCCATGGTCTGGAGGTGGTTTAGAGTCTCTCTAGGCAGCAGGAAGATTCAGCAACCTGGATTCTAGAGAGGTTCTTCAAGGTTAGCACCTCTGTCTAGCTCAGAGTATGTGAGTCTTTAAGATAGGAAAGATGCACAATTACCCAGAAATCTTCAAGGAATGAAATAAGTGCATTCTGCCTTCCTCCTCTGGACGGAACATGTTATCGGCTTCAGTAGACCAGCCCTACTTATGAGAACCACAGGGGTTTTCCCTAGTGGGGTTTTATCCCTTCAGGAAATAGCAGTCTTCTTGAGTGAGAATATTCTCTCTCATCATCTTATCAACATGACCTAGTATGAGGCATTGCTTTCCTGATAAGACAGTTGCTAAAGCTTGTCACTAAAGGCTGGGGCTACAAACAGATGACCTCAGGAGAAGCAGAGCAGGAAGCAAGCCTGTTAAGCTTTAAGAAAAGCTGCCACATCTGCACACTGGATTTGGACCTCAGACCAGCTAGCTCAGAAACGTCACCATATGTGTTCCCCTGGAGGATAATCTGGCTCTGCAGAGAGCTAGACTGGCTGGCAGGACAAGTGAAAAAAATGGCTAAATAAATAAGAGAAAATTTAGGAGCTAAATTTGGTTCAAAACAACAAAGACAGAGGGACGCCTGGATGGCTCAGTCGCTTAAGCGTCCGACTCTTGATTTCGGCTCAGGTCGCGATCTCAGGGTCCCGGGATTGAGCCCACGCCAGGCTCTGAGCTCATCAGGGAGTCTGCTTGAGGATTCTCTCTCCCTCTCCCTCTCCCTCTGCCCCTACCCCACAAAAAAATAAATAAATCTTCAAAAAAAAAAAACCCAGAGGCATAATACTCTGACAGGTGATTAGTTTTCTAATATGGATTAACTAGAGTTGCGTGTTCAGTTCTGGGCACTGATCTTTTTTTTCCTTTTCTAAAATGGTGAAATATGTCACACACAAGAGCATGCATAAAACATATATATGTACTTTAAAGAATAATTTTAAGGAATGAATATTTATGTACACACTACCCAGGTTTAAAAAATAGAATATTTATTTCTAGCATCTTAAAACCCTCTGTGTGTCCCTCTTTTATTACAATTCCCATATTCCTCTCTCCCTCCACCATCAGACGTGACTACTATCTTGAAATTTGAGGTAATTATTGCCTTGTTTTTCTTCATAGGTTTACTGAGTGCTTCCCTAAACAACATACCATATTGTTAGATTTTTCCTGTTTTTGAGCTTTTTAAGAAATGAGACCTAGTTGGTTGTATGTATAAATGTTCTTGTGATTTGCTTCTTTCACTCAATATTGTGTTGGATGATGATAGAACAATGTTGATAAAATGATGTATATATGCTACAGTTACTCTAGAGTATATATATCCTGGAGTGAAATTCCTGGGTCCTGGGATTTGCACACATTCAACTTTACTGCGTAATGTCAACTTTCTCTAGGTGCTTACCAACACTTGATATTTTTTATTTTTATGATTCCAGTGGTAATAAAATATTACTTTGTTGTGACTTTAATTTTCATTCCCTGATTACTAATGAGGTTGAACATCTTTTTTTAAAGATTTTATTCATTTATTTGATAGTGAGAGAGAGCGCACGCACGCAAGTAGGGGGAGGGGCAGGCAAAAAGAGAAGCAGGCTCCTGGCTGAGCAGGGAGCCCCATGCAAGACTTGATCTCAGGACCCTGGGATCATGACCTGAGCTGAAGGCAGATACAACTCACTGAGCCACCCAGGCACCCCAGGTTGGGCATCTTTTAACTCAACTATTGACCCTTTGAATTTTGTCTTTTGAGAAGTGACCATTTTAGTTTTTGGCCTATATTTATATTGTTTCATTTTTCTATGTTTATAGATTTGAGTTCCCTTTATAATCTGATATTAATCCTTGATCGGTTACATTTATGGCTTGTCTTATCTTCTCAGTAGTGTTTCTTGATAAATAGAAGTTCCTAATTTTAATGTACTCTGATTTATCAGTTGTTTCTTTTGTAATTTATACTTTTTGTGTCTACTTTTAGAAATCCTTTAATACCCAGAAATCATTAAGATGAGAGACTCCTAACTCTGGGAAATGAACAAGGGGTACTGGAAGGGGTACTGGAAGGGGAGGTGGGCAGGGGAATGGGGTGACTGGGTGACGGGCACTGAGGGGGGCACTTGACAGGATGAGCACTGGGTGTTATACTATATGTTGGCAAATCGAACTCCAATAAAAATATACATATTAAAAGAAAGACATTTTTTTACAGGGACACCTGGGTGGCTCAGCGGTTGAGCATCTGACTTTGGCTCATCCCAAATTGAGTCCCAAATGGGGCTCCCTGCATGGAGCCTGCTTCTCCCTCTGCTTATGTCTCTGCCTCTCTCTCTCTCTCTCTCTCTCTCTCTCATGAATAAACTCTTTTAAAAAATTATTTTGCATTTTCTTCTAAAAGTTTTATATTTTTGCCTCTCACATTTGTTTTGACTCCATCTGGAGTTGATGTTTTTATGTATGGTATGAGGTAGGGGCCCAATTTACTATTTTTCCATATGGAAAACAAATTGTGCCAGCACTATTTTTGAAAAGTACACTTTCTTCACTGATCTAAATGTCAGTTCTATATACAGGTGGGTTTATTCTTGAATTCTATTCAGTTTACCCCATGCCATGGCCTTAATTCCTATGGTTTTATAATAAATCTTGACATTTAATAGGACAGGTCTCCCCACCTTGTTCTTTAAGAATGTTTGGCTATTCTTGACCTTTTGCACTTTTATGTAAATTTTGGATTCAACTTCCCCTTGCACCTCCTTTGTTACATTTGTTGCTCAGTACTTTATATTTTTATAGGATTATAAATCACACCTTTTTAACTTTCAATTATAGCTATTACATAAAAGGGCAACTTATTTTTACATATTGATTCTTATATCTAGCAATGTCGCTGAACTTATTAATTCTAATATCTTTGTATTTGATGTTTTGGATTTTTATAAACTAAGTCTTATTTTTGGTATAATGACAATTTCATTTCTACCTTCTTGATTCTTTTATCTTTTATTTCTTCTTCTTCTTCTCCTTCTTCTTCTTCCTTTTTGGCTTGCTGCACTCACTAGAACTTCCAATACAATGTTGAGCAAAGATAGTAACAGTGATCTTGTCCAATTCCCAGCCTCAAAGGGGATTCTTTCCACATTTCACCCTTAAGTATGATGTTTGGCATAACTTTTTGTCAATACCTGGCTGTATGTTCTTATTTTACTTTAGGCACAAAAGTGAATATTTAAAATAAGAAATCATAGCACATTTTTGACAGCTTTATTGATGTATAATTTATATACCATAAAATTTCCTCATTGTAAATATACAGTTCAATGAATAGCACATTTCATATTTTACAAAGCTGAAAAATCTCTTCAATAGCACAAAACTCACAAAAAACACTTTTAGGGACGTCTGGGTGGCTCAGCAGTTAAGCATCTGCCTTCAGCCCAGGGCGTGATCCTGGAGCCCTGGGATCGAGTCCCACCCACATCAGGCTTCCTGCATGGAGCCTGCTTCTCCCTCTGCCTGTGTCTCTGCCTCTCTCTCTCTGTGTCTCTCATGAATAAATAAATACAATCTTAAAACAAACAAACAAACAAACAAAAACACTTTTATTAGCTTTCTAACACACATGCAACTTAGTGTCACAGTGCTATGTGAAATCAGCACAGTAGGTGGTGAAGTCATTCCTGTATTAAGACAGCTAGCAATCAATTAACTATGAAAGTATCAGTGCCCCACATAATATATATTCTTCAAAATCCAAACTAAATATACCACCAACACAACTTCCCTTTAGTTCTATCCAGAAATGCTTATGGCCACTCCAGTGTGGCTTGACATGAGGGGAAGTATGACAGAGGGGAAGGAGGAGCAGAAAGAGACCATCATCTTAACCAAGTGTGATAAAAGTATCTTACTTCTGCAAATTTTACAGAAGCACTTGAACATGCTCAAGACCACACCTTAAAAGAGAAACTAAAGCTTGTCCTTGGGAGGGTAACCAGAATGATGTAATGATTTGAAACCATTTTATATTAGGAAGTGTTAAAAGATTTAGGGAATTTGGCCTCGAAAAGAGGTTTGTGGAGAACATGAACTTATCTACATTTGGGTTTTGTTGTTGTTGTTGTTGCTGTTGTTTAAGGTTTAGTTTGTTTTGTATGTGGTTCCAAGAGGTCAACCCAAGATTGAAGACTCTAAAGCAGCAACACATTTTTTTTATAGATTTTATTTATTTATTCAAGAGAGACACACACACACACACAGAGGCAGAGACAGGCAGAGGGAGAAGCAGGTTCCATGCAGGGAGCCCGATGCAGGACTCAATCCCGGGTCTCCAGGATCACACCCTGGGCTGAAGGCGGCGCTAAACCACTGAGCCATCCGGGCTGCCCCAGCAACACATTTTTGTTCAATAAAAGCAAAATTTTCTCACACAGGTGTTTAGAGAAGTGAAGAGGTAATGAGTTTTCTGTTAATTTGAGATGCTGAAGGAAAAATGAATGCCTTCTCCCCAGCTATTTTATAGGGGGAATTTCAGCACCAGATGGATGGTTAATTAAATGTCTTTGAAGTATCTTCCAATGTTGAGATCCTGTGATTCATGAGAGAATGATTTATAATCTAGATGACAATTTATGTATTATCTGAACAATTATACATGCCACACTGAATGAAGCCTTGTGTCTGGAGGGAGGGGCCCCTATTCCTAATATCAGAGTATTAGAAAGTCAATTGATAAATTGATGAATATAGAATCTGGCAAAGACGGTCTGATGATTGGGGCACCTGGGTGGCTCTGTGGCTGAGTGTCTGCCTTTGGCTCAGGTTGTGATCCTGGGGTCCTAAGATCGAATCCTGCATCAGGCTCCCTCCGAGGAGCCTGCTTCTCCCTCTGCCTATGTCTCTGCCTCTTCTGTGTCTCTCATGAAGAAATAAGTAAAATCTTAAAAAAAAGAGATAGTCTGATGGTCTTAATGGAATATTATTAAATTGCAGCAGCAGGATCATTTGTGCCCTTTCAAAATAAGATTATATTAATCCAAATAAAATACTCATGCCCCAAATCTGAGGCTTCTTTTTCTTGGGCAATCGTGAATACACTAAAAATTTCTTACTGGTAATCTCCCTTTTTTGGTAAATTCTCCAAGAATTGTTTTCCTTCTTTTGGCTGTAGACTTTATAATACCGCCCTTCCCTTATGTTTTACCAGACTGTCTCAATGTTTGCATTTCCCAGGTTTATAGATTGACAAGTTTGAGGTTGACCTCTAGGGAGTACTTAAATGTCATCAGTAACTTATCTACAGTTATACTATAGGCTATAGTCTTTTGGAAAGATTTCCTGTAGACAGTTGATCCCACCCACCTCAGGTGGATATTTGCAAATTGCAAACATAGAGCCCCTCCCTCCCTGACTTGCCTGCCTGTCCTCTTCCTGATCACTTGCTTCTGTCACTGTCCCAAAATTACCTTTACTACTGTGACTTTTATACATCTTTTCCAGGAATTAACATGTAACAGTAATAGTACTGAATTACTTAACAGTCAAACATGTGCTTAGGACACCCAGGAAAATGCTTTTAAGAATTCTTTTAAGACTGTGTTGGAAAGTACCCGGCTGGCTCAGTCAGTAGAGCATATGACTCTTGATCTTGGGGCTGTGAGTTCAAGCCCCATGTTGGGTGTAGAGATGACTTAAAAAATAAAAATCTTTGGGGTACCTCAGTGGCTCAGTTGGTTAAGCATCTATCTGCCTTTGGCTCAGGTCATGGTCCTGGGGTCCTGGGACCTAACCCTGCATTGAGCTTCCTGGTCCGTGAGGAGCCTGCTTCTCCCTCTCCCGTGCCCCTGCCCATGCTCTCTCTCATAAATAAAATCTTAAAAAATAAAAGTCTTTAAAAAGAAAAAAGATTAATTGTTGGTTTTCAAAAAGAAAAATTTAAGCAGCCACGATGAAAAAAACTGGCATTTGTGTTTATTTTTCCATTTCTAATTGTAATTATTATTGATTGTTTTTAATTTGAATCTGTAGAGGCTGGTGTGGGAAAGACACCTTTCTCTTTTTTAGAACTTAGAGCTTCTAAAGGTATTAATCTGGCCTTGATCACAGTGTCTAAAAACAAAACATCCCATAATGATAATGTGATATTGTTTGAAACAGATTCTTTTATTATTTATTATTCTTTTAATTCTTTTCACTATGTTGGATCAGAACCAGATCTCACAAAGTGGCCTTTATTAAAGACATGATGTGATGAAGCTAGATTTAAATCCCAGCTCCCACTCACTACCAATGTTGCCTTGGAAAAGTCTCACATATCGCAGCCTCAGTTTCTTCATATGTAACTTAATATGTTGGTTCCTCATGGTAAAAATGTCTAAGCAGTAGTCTACATTAATAGGCAGAAAGTGAACTGGTGTTAGGGAAGAGGCAGTGATCCAGTGTGGTATAGAAACAGATTTCAAAAAAAAAAAAAGAAAGAAAGAAACACAGATTTCAGAGCCAGTCTATGCAGGTTTGAAGTCTGCCTCATTTTACTCATCCATAAAATGGGCTGTTGTAAGAATTTAAATGAGTTAAAATATGTAAAGCAATTATAACAATGCACTCCATAGTTGCCTATTGCTATGATGATGATGATCCCTAAGAAACTGTAAGCAGAGGGCCTGAACCCAATGGTACTTTCTTTTACCTTTGAAAAAGAAAGCAGAAATTATTAATTAGAAGCCAACATTATATCAACTTTGTAAGATTATGGAACATTTGCCACTCCCTTATGTCTATTTGCTTTATCCCCTGTTTCTCCAGAGTAGTCAGCAGATAAACCTTAAAATTAAATGAGCCTGTATGCTTGGCTTCAATGGCAGCAAGTAAGTGGGGGAGGTAGAGAGACTGTGTCTCATTCTGCATTTAGGCTTAGAGAGACAGCTACCAAAAGGAGAGAAAACAGGGGTGTCCCTGTGGCTGCTAGGAAAAAGGAACATAGGGATCAGAACTGGACCTGGAAAGGGGCCTGGGGACTTAATGATGGCAAGGTTCATGTGGTTCCCTGCCCTCCCTACATTCCATCATGGGGCTGTGGTGAGCACCAAAGAGCTTATGACAGTGCTTTTTAAGCTGATAAGTGTTATAGTGACATCACATTAAATAGCAGGGAGTACTTTCACTTTACAACTATTACTTTGGAAAGCTGCACTCAAAACTGTGTATTGCTAAGAGATAAACTGAGGCATATTAAAAATACTGGCAGTTTATGTGAACAAAGATCAATTCTAACTGGGGCAACACCAAACCGGAAGTGGTTAGGAGCAATCCCCTGGCTGGAGCTAGGGGAAGAACTCTCCTAGAAAAGGTACAGAAGCAAAGAAAGGAAATTATTTGATTGACTATAGCTTAAAGCCAAGGAGGGCACTTGATGGGATGAGCAATGGGTGTTATACCATATGTTGGCAGATTGAATTTAAATAAATAAATAAACAAACAAACAAAGCAAGCCTAGTTGGCTGTTTTTGATTGGTTTTCCTTAGGTTTCTTTTCTTAACCTTGAAGCATTTACAGGCAGAGGTTTTAGTTTGTTTACTTACATAGGCCACCAAAGCATGATAGCCACCTCAGTCTAATGGCTTCCTTGTTTAAACAGTACGTAAGACTTGTTCAACACACTGAACTCAACATTTTGATATCATTGGAACAATATTCAAACTTTCTTTGAGACTGAGCAAGTTCTGCCTCTTCCAGGAAGCCTTCTCTTAACTCATCAATCACACCACACCCTCTTCTAATTTTCATAGGAGTTCCTCTTTTCTTCTTACCGCTCCTGCAGCCTGTGAACCTTCTATGGTTATTTACCTTTCTCTGAATAAGTCCTATCTCATCCAGATGGCTCCCTAAGGGAGAGCAGAAAGCTTTCTATTCATATAGTAGTTATTCAAAAACTATTTGTCAAGTGATGGCATGGTAGGCAGTATAATGGGCCTCCCTCAAAGATGTCCACATCCTGATCCCTGGAACCTGTGAATATGTCACTTTATATAGTAAAGGGGAACTAAGGGTGCCAGTGGAATTAAGGGTGATAATCAGCTGACTTCAAAACAGGGATACTGGATTATGCAGATCAGTCTGATGTAATCACAAGGACCCTTAAAAATGGAAGGAGGCAGAAAGATAGGTCAGAGTGATATAATGTGAGAACATGATCCTCTTGCTGGCTTTGAAGATGGTGGAAAGAAGCCAAGAGCCAAGGAATATAGGCAGGCTCTAGAAACTGGAAAAGGCAAGGAAATGGGTTCTCCCCCAGAACCTACCAAAAGGAATGTAACCCTGGCAATACCTTGATTTTAGCATAGTGAGACCCACTGCAGATTTCTAACATCCACAAGGGTAAGCCACCAAGTTTGTAGTAATTTGTTACAGCAGTAGTAGGAAACTAATACAGATGGCAGGAAATGAGTTTTCTATGACTGTATTCACTGGCTCTGAACTTCCTACTCAGCCCAAGAAAGAAGATAAAGCCTCAAGTTTGTTTTTTTTCTAAAGATTTTGTTTATTTATTCATGAGAGCCACAGAGAGAAAGACAGAGACATAAGCAGAGGGAGAGGCAGGCTCCCTGCAGGGAGCCTGATACAGACTTGATCCTAGGACCCTGTGATCACAACCAGAGCCAAAGGCAGACATTCAACCACTGAACCACCCAGGCTTCCCAAGCCTCAAGTTTTCAAAGCTAAAGGTCGAGAGTCTATAGTTCCTATTATTAACATAACATGTGCTATGGCGAAAATGAGTTACAACTATTTTGGTTGCAAGTAAAGCAGGATATAAATGATTGGTCATTTTAATAAGGAAAGGTAACTGTTTAGGGATTCCTGGGTGGCGCAGTGGTTTGGCGCCTGCCTTTGGCCCAGGGCGCGATCCTGGAGACCCAGGATAGAATCCCACATCCAGCTCCCGGTGCATGGAGCCTGCTTCCCCCTCTGCCTGTGTCTCTGCCTCTCTCTCTCTGTGACTATCATAAATAAATAAAGAGTATATTTTTTAAAAAAAAGGAAAGGTAACTGTTTAAAAAAAACATTTTCCTCTATTCTATTAGAAACATTTAGCTCATTCTAGGGGTAAGGGAATACTCCCAAAAAAGGATGCAAATATTTGCACTCCCTTCCAGAGAGCACGGGATGAGATTATCTAAATTTTGAAAACTGAGCTTTTCTTACTGTCAGGAAAAGGGTTTTTGATTGTTAAAAGTTAGGAGTCTGGTTTCAGGCTCTTCACCATGGGTTAACAAAGTCTCTTGGTGAAGAAAATAGAACTGGGTTTTGGATAGAGAGGAGGTATCTTGAAACCCAGGGTGGATTTGCAACATGGGTTGGGGGCGGGGATAAGTGGAGACAAGGAAGAGAATTGCTGGATATGTTAGGGCAAGTGGCCCAGGGGCTCTGGAGCTCAATCCTAGAAAGCCTTCCTCACACCTATAGCTAATCAAGTGCACTAAGAGAATAGCCACACCAAAAGGTAAAACCTGAACCCAAAACTGTGCCCATTGGTCTTCCATGGTCTGCACATGAGCAGGAACATGATACCTTTCTGCCCAATGCTTTACCAGCCGACCATCCTGTGGGAGGGAGCCAATGCCTGGACCTCAGATTTTTTTTTAATTGCAGTAAAATACTCATAACAAAAAATTCACCATTTAAAATGTACAACTTAGTGGCATTTAGTACATTCACAACATTGTACAACCATTACCAGCATCTACCATCATTTCACAATATATACAAGTATCAAATCATTATGTGTATACCTGAAACTAATATATGTCAATTATACCTCAATTTTTTAAAAAAAGGTTTTTTCCCTGTCACCAACCACCTGTTCCATGCAGATATCTCCCCACAGTACTCACAAACACCACTTGTTGGTGCTACTCTTCCAAGAATCTCTTCCACTCCTACAAATCTTGCTGGATATGCCAAAGATGGAAGGTTCCAACCTGCTCTTTCCACAAGGCATGTCTCAGAGTTACTTATATTTGCAGCCGTGAGAGAGGAGGTAATACTTACCCAGAGACAAAAAGTAGGCTTTCTTCTGCTTGCTATAAATCAGTGAATCCATCAAGCTGAGTGTTCCTTGGCCACAAAGCAAGCCTATTCCATGCACAGCATCTGCCTGGTCTGACCCTAGCCTGTCTACACCTCCCTGTGGGACTTGAGAGGAATGGGGAACCCACACAAAACAACATGAAGCTCATGCTACTTGCTGTGCCATAAGTAATAAAGTCCAATGTCTCTGACCCAGTAGTCTCGGGTCTTTGCCAGCATCCATGACACATATGGTCTCACTTATTAGCCTGTAAGTAAGGTAAAATCCTGGAGCCTTCAGTTCTTTTTTTTTAAAGATTTATTTATTTGAGAGAGTTTACATGAGTGAGCACAAGTTGGGGGCAGAGGCAGAGGGAGAAGCAGACTCCCCACTGAGCAGGGAGCCAGATGTGGGGCTCAATCCCAGGACCCCGAGATCATGACCTGAGCCAAAGGCAGACACTTAACCAACTGAGCCACCCAAGTGCTCCATGGATCCTTCAGTTCTTGACACCTATAAGCCTTAGATATCTATATTAGGGTAGTGAAGGTGAGCTTACACATCTGTTCTGGGAGGGAATGTGAACTGAGCAAACTTAAACCCTAGGGCTGGGATACAGCATTTTGGTATTTTTAAATGGCTCTCTACAAAGTATTACTACTTAATCATAGAAGTCTTGCATATTTTTCTCTATATTTATTCCTAATAATTTATATTTATTATTGCCTGACAATTTGGATGATAATTTAGATATCACTTTTATCTATTGTTTCATCTATATACGATTCAACTGATATATTTATTTTGTATCCAAGAACCTAGCTCAATTTTTAAAAATTCTAGTATCTAATCTGGACATTATTTGGATGTTATGACTTGAAAGTTAATGAAGTTTGTGGCCACCTTATAAAAAATCTTTATTGGGGCGCCTGAGTGGTTCAGCTGATTAAGCCTCTGACTCTTAATTTCAGTTCAGGTCATGATCTTAGGGTCATGAGATCAAGCCCAGTGTTGGGGCTCTGGGCTCAGCAGGGAGTCTGCTTGAGATTCTCTCATTCCCTCTCCCTCTGTCCCTTCCCTCTGTGTGCGTGTATTCACTCTCTTTCTGTCTCCAAAATAAACAAATAAGTCTTTTTTAAAAATCATTATTATTTAATTCAAGTTAGACAATATTTTTCAAACTATAAAGTCTATAGAAAGAAATATAAGGTAAGAAGTCCTAGGTGATGAAAAGATTGGGATCAACTAAACTATGCTACTGATCTTGGGGACTTTCATTCATCATAGAAAATGGAATTTTATATTTGATATTTATTGAACACTTGTTATATACAAGGTGTGAGAAAGTCAGAGATGAATGAGACATAGTCCTTTCCTTCAAGGAGATCACAGTGTAGTGGAAGGGATAGAAGGAGTGGCTTTAATGTTCTATTTATGTGGAAACCACTGACTTCATAGCCTCCTATTCATTTATCCCTCTAAGCTCCAGTTTTTTTTCCTTCATTACTGCTTATTTCCTTACCTTTGTGATTCAAAGAACAGAAACCGACTCAAAGTACCGTAAAAAATAAAGAGGGCCTATTTTCAGGTGTATTTTCTCTGTTATTTCTATGGATTACTTTCCCTCTCATCTCTATACAGTCTCTGTTCTCTCACCAATGTACCTGAGAATAGAATTTGATTGCCTGAGCCTTTCTTATGCTACATGCCAGATGTGTGTGGTCGCTGGCTGTTCTATTGGATGGGATTGCCTATCCTTGGGTTATGTTACCATCCAATCAGTTAATGTGACTATTAGTGCAGGAGCTGGCCACTGAAGCAGGAGAAGGACATGAAAAGACTAAAGTACAGGTATGGCATAAGTAGAGCAGACAATCATTTACATCTCTAGTATGTGAATTTCTCTCTCAAGGGGCCCATTTTTGTTCCTAGAAATGAGCATTAGAATAAGCCATATAAAATATTTTGTGCTGTGCGTTGAAGGACTAACTAACTAGTTTTAACTAGTTTCAATTCTACCAAAATGAAGATAGCAAAGATTGAAATACTGGTCAAACAGTACCAGGATTCTTTTTCTTCCCCCTCACTGTTGACCAAAACACTTTGTTAGATTTTCATGTATGATATAAAGTCCGTAATTGCTTGAAAATCTCACCTGACTCTTCTAAAGAGTTCTATCTACACTTTCAAGTCTTCAGTCATCAGAAAGGATATCTAGTTCTTCACCTGTCCACTGGGAAGGATCTGGGTATGGAAGGTGACCCAGAGCAGCATCTAAGTCATGCCAAAAATACCAGGGAATCCAGAACCACATGGTTGCAGTGAAGAACTCAGCCAGGGTCACCTGGGACCTGGTCAACTGGGGAAACTGTGTATACCACGGCTCAATATGCACACCACCACCAGCATGACTGACTCTATCGCCTCCAGCTGCCAGGGAGCTACCTCTGAAGAAATGGCCTCCAATGTGAATGAAAGATGCCAGCACCGTCAGAGCAGACATGTCAGCCCACATCCCCACTACAGTCCCCACGCCACCAATATCAGGATTCCTTTTTTTTTTTTAGGATTCCTTTTTTCAAAGATTTTATTTATTTATTCATGAGAGACAGAGACATAGGCAGAGAGAGAAGCAGGCTTCCTGCAGAGAGCTTGATGCAGGACCCAATCCCAGGAGCCTGGGATCATGACCTGAGCCAAAGGCAGATGCTCAACCACTGAGCAACCCAGGCATCCTCAATATCAGAATTCTTTAAGCTTTAGTAAATACCAAGCAATGTACTCTCATGTGCAGGGAAACCTTCACCTAGATCTCTGTTGCTTATCTTGCTTTGGAATCGCAACTCTTTGGACATAAATGTGAAATAGCTGGTCATTTGACAGTTTCATGGTTCCACTTCTAAAATAAGACAATATGGTTTTTAATGAGACCAGAGCAGATGAAAGGTAGAGCAGAAAGTATAAGTAGGTCAGGTAGGCAGTCTCCTTTGGTGTATAATTGTTGGAGAAATTAAAAATTATACTGCTCCACCCACCCCGCTAAAAAAAAAAATCATTTCAATTAGTCTGTGATAGGGCAGGAAACTCTCATCATTGGTTAAACTCCATTGTTACCTTGTGCTGGTAGAGGAGTGGATGAGGTTGGTCTTTTGCTCCAGAGAGAGAGAGAAAAAAGTAACAAATCAATTCACTATCACCTGCTATTCGTTATAATTTCACAGAGGTCAGGATCCAGAGAGAGAGGGAGCTAAGACAGGTAAATTTGAAGGCAAGGTAAAAACAGAAGGATCTGTAACTGTGGCTTCTGGCAAGAAGGGGTAGTTAAAATGGGGTACTGTAGCGGAGAACTTTAGATGACGAGTGCCTTGGGTGTTTGGAGATGGGTTGAAGCATAAGTGTGTGCCTAACAGGGGAAGCTTGAAGACCCACTTTATAATGCCCTCTCCAGACCTACTGAATCAGAATTTTCGTTTTAACGGAATCACCAGGTGATTCGTGTGCACATTAAATTTGAGAAGTACTGCTTTAAGGGGTCTACAATACACAAGGGCTCAAACAACCGCTGACTTAAGCAGGTTTGGAAAAAAATTAAATGGAAAAAAGCTAGGAATTGATCTCGCAAAATGGTTTAATTAAATTCCTTCTCCCTTTATTTAACGAAATTTGTCTTTTAAGACATAGTTTAGAAACTAAACCTCCTTCCCCTCTTGGCTTGAGTATTCCCAGGTCACAAACTGCAAACAACCTCCCTTTTTTACTACAGGAAAAGTATAAGTTTAGGTGAATAAACATCAAAGATTCCGGTTAGAGTCCTCTTTTGACTGTTAAGGAAATATGAAAACAAACAATAGTCAAAAACCCCCAAGAGACTTTGTTTGAGTCTCACTTTATCCTAGCACCTGTCATAGGTCATATAGCCCAGATCTGGGAGGCAGGTGGGAGGTCACTGGCTTCACCTTTCGCAGGTAGGAACTCAAAATGTACAATTCTTTTTAAAAAGCTTTGAGGAACAAAATCTAGCCATTGCTTTGACTTAAGACTCTTACATTTAGGTATCTCAATTAAAAGTCAGCTTAGGGGCACCTGGGTGGCTCAGTCGGTTAAGCATCTGCCTTCAGCTCAGTTCATGATCATAGATTCTTGGGATTGAGTCCAGCATTGGGTTCCCTGCTGAGCAGGGAGTCTGTTTATCCCTCTCTAGGTGCCCTGCTAGTGCTCACAGACTTTTCTGAGCAAGTTGATCCAATGAAACAGATCCCCAGCCATGCCCATAAATGTGTGCCTAGTGGACCTGAAAAGAACTAGCCAGGCTGGAGAGAGAGCAAGAAGTGGACAATCTTTGAGGAAAGACTGGAAATGATCTCTGCCTTGGAACTGACCTTTCTCCACTCTGAATTTTTGCTGCCCTCAGGTTGTTTCCTGGTAGTACAAGCAGAGGAAAAACAAGGAACTCTGAGAGGAGTAATATTGTTTTATTGTTTTATAATTGATCTCTTACAAAAAAATAGTTCATTTCAAAGTGGGAGTAGTGTGTGAATATCTTGGGAATTATTTTGGGATAAGTTCCATTTTCTTAGGGAAAACTTGATTCTATCAGGCTTTCCAGAGACTAAATCAGAGAATCTCAAAGTGAGAAAAGTGGGGAAGGCTCATTCAATGTTCCTTCAATGAACATTTATTAAATACTCTCGAACCAGATACTGTTAGGTGTTGATGACATAGCAGTAAATAAGATGAATAAGTTCCTTGTCCTCATGGAATTTATATTCTGGTGGGAGGGACAGATTTAAAAAAAAGTAAAAATAAATATATTTCATGTAGTGATGGGTGGGTGCTAAGACAAAAATTGAAACAGGTAAGAGAATAGGGAATAATGTGTGTGTGTTGTGGAGGGGCTATTTTAGAGTTATCAGGGATCACTCTTTTTGAAGGGATGACGTATGAGATGACACTTATATGCTGAGAAGGGAACAGTCATGCTTCTTTGGGGTTCTAGACAGAAGGACTAATATGGGGACACCTGGGTGGCTTAGTCGATTAAGCGTCTGCCTTCGGCTCAGGTTGAGATCCCAGGGTCCTGGGACCAAGTCCAGAATCAGGCTCCCTGCTCCATGGGAAGTCTGCTTTTCCCTCTCCCTCTGCCCCTCACCCCTGCTCATTCTTCATTCTCTCTCTCTCTCTCTCTCTCTCTCTCTCTCTCTCTCTCAAATAAATAAATAAATAAATATCTTTAAAAGAAGGACTAATATGTATAAAGTACCCAAAGTGGAAATGAGCTTGATATGCTAGACAAACAGAAAGAAAGCCAACATTATGAGTTGAATTGTGTCTCGAAAATTCATAGATTGGGGTGCCTGGGTGGCTCAGTGCTTAAGCGTCTGCCTTTGGCTCAGGGCGTGATCCCGGAGTTCCAGGATGGAGTCCCACCTCGGTCTCCCTGCAGGGAGCCTGCTTCTCCCTCTGTCTATGTCTCTGCCTCTCTCTGTCTCTCATGAATAAATAAATAAAGGGTAAGGAGGGAAACTGAGTGGGGAAAAATTAGAGAGGAAGACAAATCATGAGAGACTCCTAACTCTGGGAAATAAACAAAGGGTTGTGGAAGGCGGGGGTATGGGGTGACTGGGTGATGGGCACTAAGGAGGGCACTTGATGGAACGAGCACTGGGTGTTTTACTATATGTTGGCAAATTGGATTTAAATAAAAATTTAAAAATAGAAAATAAATGAATAAAATCTTTAAAAATTTTTCATATGTTGACAGCATAACCCTCAGCACCCCAGAATGTGACCTTAATGTAGTAAAGATGACATCCTACTGGAGTAGAGTGGGCTTTTAATCCACTGTGACGGTCATCCTTTATAAAGAGGGGGAAATTTAAACACAGACATGCACACACAGGGAACACTATATACAGATGAAGGCAAAGATCAGGGCAATGCATCTATAAGCCAAGGAATACCCAAGATTGCACCCCCTCCAAAACCACCAGAGGCTAGGGCGACAGCATGGAACAGATTTTTTTTCCCACAGCTCTCAGAAGGAACAAACTGCCAACATCTTGACCTCAAACTTGTGGCCTATAGAAGTGCAAGATAACAAATTTCTGTTGGCTAAGCCACTCATTGCACTTGGTCATGGCAGCCCTAGCAAACTAATACAGCAGCCAGTGGTACTGAGAAAAAATGGGAATAGGCAATAGGAGTTGAGGTCAGAGAGGTAAATAAAAGTCAAATTATCTAGGGCCAATCAGGCTTTTGCAAATGTCTTGCAAATGGACCTAAACCTATGGTTTCAGGTAGATTTAGGTAGCCCCAGAAGATTTGAGGTAGGTGAGGGCTATAGATCACCTCTCCTACAACCTCCTTACTACAGTATAATATTACAATGAAGGTCATATTAAATTCTATGACACATACAGTTGTTAGCAATTAGAGACCAAAACAGCCAGTACTTGCTCTCTGACCTTTAGGAACCTCAGCACTTCCATGAAAGATTTACCTGAAACAGGTAGCCTAAGAAAATGGTAGGTAAGGATCTGCCTATCTTCTGGGTGAAGCAAGAAAATCTTTTTTTAAAAATAAATTTTGGGATCCCTGGGTGGCTCAGCAGTTTAGCACCTGCCTTCGGCCCAGGGTGTGATGCTGGAGACCCAGGATCAAGTCCCACATCAGGCTCCCTGCATGGAGCCTGCTTCTCCCTCTGCCTGTCTCTCTCTCTCTCTCTCTCTCTCTCTCTCTCTCTCATAAATAAATAAAATCTTTTTTAAAAATAAAAATAAATTTTATTTATTTATTCATGAGAGACACAGAGAGGCAGAGGGAGAAGCAGGCTCCCTGCAGGGAGCCCGATGTAGGACTTGATCCCAGGACCCTAGGATCATGCCCTGAGCCAAAAGCAGACGCTCAACCACTGAGCCACCCAGGTGCCCCTGCAGGAAAATCTTCTATTGAAAGGTATATATTAGTTACCTATTGCTGTGTTACAAATTACCCACAATACTTAGTGCCTTAAATCAACAAACATTTATTATCCCACATGGTTTCTATGTTCATGGATCTGGAAGCATCTTGGTTGGGTGATTATGACTGAGAGTTTCTCATGAGGTTTGCTGTCAGGATGATGTCTAGGGGCACCTGGGTGGCTCAGTGGTTGAGTGTCTGCCTTTGGCCCAGGTCCTGGGATCGAGTCCCACATTGGGCTCCCAACGGGGAGCCTGCTTATCCCTCTACCTGTCTCTGCCTCTGTGTGTGTGTGTGTTTCTCATGAATAAATAAAATCTTGGGATGCCTGGGTAGCTCAGTGGTTGAGCGTCTGCCTTCAGCCCAGGGCATGATCCTGGAGTCCCAGGATCGAGTCCCACATTGGGCTACCTGCATGGAGCCTGCTTCTCCCTCTGCCTGTGTCTCTGCCTCTGTGGTGTGGTGTGTGTGTGTGTGTGTCTCATGAATAAATAAATAAAATCTTTAAATAAATAAAATCTTTAAAAAAAAGATGATGTCTCGGGCTGAAGTCATCTGAAGGCTTGAATGGGTTGGGGTATCTGCATCCAAGGTGATTCACTCACATGCCTAACAAGTTAGTGTTAGGTGTTGACAGGAGACCTCAGTTCCTTACCACATGTTATAAGAATATGCATGCTCAGAGCAATGATCCAATGTAGAGCAAGACAGAAGCTGCAATGTCTTTTCTGACCTAGCCTTGAAAGTCACACTCTGGCATTTCCATAATATTCTAGTGGTTCCACAGTTGTCCCTATTCAATGTGTGAAGGAACTACACAAGGAAGGAGTCACAAGGGGACCATCTGGCAGGCTGGCTATGACATAGCAGAGTAGAGGACTCCACAGAGTCTGATGTGTTGAATGCCATTCTGAAGAGTGTGGAGTTGTTGGCCAGATTTTTAGACTTTTCATGCAAGGGCGGCAGGACCTATACAATATCCTAGCTACTCCATGTATTTGGAATACAATTCATTTCACAAATGAAATATTTTTTACATCTCTTATGCTGTTAATGGAGTCTGTGGTACAAGGTTTCCGTTGGTCCTGTGGGTAGAATTCAGGACGACTGTGGACTTTGATGGGAAAAATTATGCCTTTATTTTTATCAATTTCTAACTGAATATAGTCAACAAACCACTCTTATTAGCAGTATCTGGGACTTTATCATCAATACATATCAAAAATATTTTCACATCACATTACAGCGGTTGCCTATATCTCAGAAAGTTCATTTATGTTCATCACAATTTCAAAATTATGGTAATTATGAGACCTGCTGCTGGCTCTTGTTATTTGCTGGGCTAATAAAGAAGCACACATATTAATATGTCAAAACGATATCTTTAATATTTTGACAATTGCTTTACAACACAATTGGTTTTAATTATAATTATATGTGTTTTATCTTGTGCATTAAAAACACATTTCTGGGGATGCCTGGGTGGCTCAGTGGTTGAATGTCTGCCTTTGGCTCAGGTCATGATCCCGGGGTCCTGGGATCGAGTCCTGCATCAGGCTCCCCACAGGAAGCCTGCTTCTCCCTCTGCCTGTGTCTCTGCCTCTCTCTCTCTGTGTCTCTCATGAATAAATAAATAAAATCTTTTTAAAAACCCAACACATCTCTGGGGGCATCTGGGTGGCTAGTCAGCTAAGCATCTGCCTTCGGCTCAGGTCATGATCTCAGGATCCTGGAATCAAGCCCTACATCAGGCTCCCTGCTTGGCCAGGAGCCTTCTTTTCCCTCTTCCTCTGCCTGCTGCTCCCCCTGCTTGTGCATGAGTACTCTCTCTCTCTCTCCCTCCCTCCCTCTCCCTGTCAAATAAATAAATTATTATTTATTTATTTACAAATAAATATTTATTTATAAAAACACATCTCAGAAAGCATTTGACAAAATACAGCATCCATTCCGATCAAAACTCTTCAGAGTGTAGGGATAGAGGGAACATTCCTCAACATCTTAAAAGCCATCTATGAAAAGCCCACAGCAAATATCATTCTCAATGGGGAAACACTGGGAGCCTTTCCCCTAAGATCAGGAACAAGACAGGGATGTCCACTCTCACCACTGCAATTCAACATAGTACTGGAAGTCCTAGCCTCAGCAATCAGACAACAAAAAGATATTAAAGGCATTCAAATTGGCAAAGAAGAAGTCAAACTCTCCCTCTTCGCCGATGACATGATACTCTTCATACAAAACCCAAAAGAATCCACCCCAAAATTGCTAGAACTCATACAGCAATTTGGCAGTGTGGCAGGATACAAAGTCAATGCCCAGAAATCAGTGGCATTTCTATATACTAACAATGAGACTGAAGAAAGAGAAATTCAGGAGTCAATCCCATTTACAATTGCACCCAAAAGCAGAAGATACCTAGGAATAAACCTAACCAAAGAGGTCAAGGATCTATACCCTAAAAACTATAGAACACTTCTGAAAGAAAATGAGGAAGACACAAAGAGATGGAAAAATATTCCATGCTCATGGATTGGCAGAATTAATATTGTGAAAATGTCAATGTTACCCAGGGCAATTTACACGTTTAATGCAATTCCTATCAAAATACCATGGACTTTCTTCAGAGAGTTAGAACAAATTATTTTAAGATTTGTGTGGAATCAGAAAAGACCCCGAATAGCCAGGGGAATTTTAAAAAAGAAAACCATATCTGGGGGCATCACAATGCTAGATTTCAGGTTGTACTACAAAGCTGTGGTCATCAAGACAGTGTGGTACTGGCACAAAAACAGACACATAGATCAATGGAACAGAATAGAGAACCCAGAAGTGGTCCCTCAACTTTATGGTCAACTAATATTCGATAAAGGAGGAAAGACTATCCACTGGAAGAAAGACAGTCTCTTCAACAAATGGTGCTGGGAAAATTGGACATCCACATGCAGAAGAATGAAACTAGACCACTCTCTTTCACCATACTCAAAGATAAACTCAAAGTGGATGAAAGATCTTAATGTGAGACAAGATTCCATCAAAATCCTAGAGGAGAACACAGGCAACACCCTTTTTGAACTTGGCCACAGTAACTTCTTGCAAGATACATCCACGAAAGCAAAAGAAACAAAAGCAAAAATGAACTATTGGGACTTCATCAAGATAAGAAGCTTTTGCACAGCAAAGGATACAGTCAACAAAACTCAAAGACAACCTACAGAATGGGAGAAGATATTTGCAAATAACATATCAGATAAAGGGCTAGTTTCCAAAATCTATAAAGAACTTATTAAACTCAACAGCAAAGAAACAAACAATCCAATCATGAAATGGGCAAAAGACATGAAGAGAAATCTCACAGAGGAAGACATAGACATGGCCAACATGCACATGAGAAAATGCTCTGCATCACTTGCCATCAGGGAAATACAAATCAAAACCACAATGAGATACCACCTCACACCAGTGAGAATGGGGAAAATTAACAAGGCAGGAAACCACAAATGTTGGAGAGGATGTGGAGAAAGGGGAACACTCTTACACTGTTGGTGGGAATGTGAACTGGTGCAGCCACTCTGGAAAACTGTGTGGAGGTTCCTCAAAGAGTTAAAAATAGATCTGCCCTATGACCCAGCAATTGCACTGTTAGGGATTTACCCCAAAGATTCAGATGCAATGAAACGCCGGGACACCTGCACCCCGATGTTTCTAGCAGCCATGTCCACAATAGCCAAACTGTGGAAGGAGCCTCGGTGTCCATCGAAAGATGAATGGATAAAGAAGATGTGGTTTATGTATATACAATGGAATATTACTCAGCCATTAGAAACGACAAATACCCACCATTTGCTTCAACGTGGATGGAACTGGAGGGTATTATGCTGAGTGAAGTAAGTCAATCGGAGAAGGACAGTGTATGTTCTCATTCATTTGGGGAATATGAATAATAGTGAAAGGGAATATAAGGGAAGGGAGAAGAAATGTGTAGGAAATATCAGAAAGGGAGACAGAACATAAAGACTCCTAACTCTGGGAAACGAACTAGGGGTGGTGGAAGGGGAGGAGGGCAGAGGGTGGGGGTGAATGGGTGACGGGCACTGAGGGGGGCACTTGACGGGATGAGCACTGGGTGTTATTCTGTATGTTGGCAAATTGAACACCAATAAAAAATAAATTTAGTATTTAAAAAAAAAACACATCTCTGTAAAGGGTTCACCAATGGCCAAAGGGTCCCATGCACAAAGAAAGTTTAAGTACTCCTGCTTTAGCCCAGGTTTAGAGAGGAAAATGTGAACATCTGGGTGTAGCTACCTTTCTTTCGGTTAAGGACACCTGAGTAGGATATTTTAGGTGCTAACTAACCACTCCTGAGTGTATATCCCTGAATAGGATAATTTAAATGTTAATTAATCAAAAAAATAAATAAAATAAATGTTAATTAATCACCCCCAGAGTGTGAATTAAAACTAATCCACAGGGGCACCTGGATGGTTCAATCAGTTAAGCATCTGCCTTTGGCTCAGGTCATGATCCCATAGTCCTGGGATTGAGCCCCACATCAGGGGTGATTAAAAGTTTGAAAATGCATCTTAGAATAAATAAGGTATATTGTGCAGCTAATACTGAAGCGTTCTGAAGTAAGTCATAGACAACATAAAACACTGCATATGTACAATATAACATGTCCAGGAGTTTGAATTTTAAATGTGATAGGCAATTTTGAGCAGGGAAGAGATGGGATCTGTTTTCCATTTTTTATAAGTATTGTACTGATGCAAATAACAAATCATGAGGGAGAGGGCTGTGCCAGAGTGGCTTGGTTTAGAGTCAGGGCAGTCAAGGTAGGAAGAAAGGGTAGATTCAGGATAGATTTTGAACAGAAGGAACCAGCAATGTTTTTCACATTGATAAATTCTACAATTCACTAAGCAAAATAAAACATTGCTACAGTATCTGAATAATTCCCAGAGTTATTAATGGTTGTTTTGCCCTTTTGAAAAAGATTTTATTAGAGAGAAAGAGAGAGAGAGGGAGAGGCAGGGGCAGACTTCCCGCTGAGCAGGGAGCCCAACCCAGGGCTCATCCCAAAACCCTGGGATCATGACCTGAGCTGAAGACAGACTGAGTCACCCAGGTGCCTCTCTTTTGGCATTTATTAACTCAGTACCGTGGAGCATCTGTGATTTCCAGAAGCTCTGCCAATCCCCAATTAGCTGCAGCTGGTTCCACCTCCAGGTGCCAGTATTTCACTTCACTTCATTGTATGGAAAGCAGCATATTAAACTAAGTAATACTAGGACATGAATGTCTGACAACAACCCCTTGTGTTAGCTTTCCCCATGGACATTGACATTTTGACTTGGGTGTTTTATTTTTTCAGCTTTTATTTAAATTCCACTTAGGGAACATACGGTGTAACATTAGTTTGAGGCGTACAATATAGTGATTCAGCAGTTCCCTACATCACCCAGTGTTCATCACAACTGCCTTCCTTAATCTGACATGGGTGCTTTAATTTTTTTTTAAGATTTTATTTATTTGATGGTGGGAGGGGGGGCCCAGGAGGAGAGAGAGGGAAAGTGAGCACAAGCAGGGGAAGCAGGAGGGGGAGAAGCAGGCTCCCCACTGAGCAAGGAGCCTGATGCGGGGCTTGATTCTGGGATCCTAGGATCCTGGGATCACGGTGAGCCAAACGAAGCAGATGCTTAACCACTTAGCCGACTGAGCCACCCAGGCGCCCCCTGACATAGGTGCTTTAAAATACAAAGTAAGTTTGTGTATCAGTCTGCATGTGCTGCCTTATAAAATGGCACAGCCTGGGTAGCTTAAATAACAGAAATTTCTTTTCTCACAGTTCTGGAGGTTAGAAGTCCAAGTCCCTTGGCCCTCAGGATTGGTTTCTGGCCAAGAGCTCTTTTCCTGGCTTGCAGAAAGCTGCCTTCTCGCTGTAGCATCCTCACAGGGTCTTTCCTTTTTGTGCACAGAAACAGAGTGTGAAAGAGAGCTAGAGGAGACAGGGAGACAGAACTATAGTAAAGTCTCTTCCTCTTCTTATAAGAACACCAGCCCTACTGGATTCTTAGAAGCCCTATCTCAAATGCAGTTGCATTGGGGGAGGGGTCAGGACTTCAACATGAATTTTGGGGCACATGATTCAGTTTAGAACAATATCAATCTTCAGAATATATGCTTGGGAAGTAATCTGAAGCACAGAAAAAAATTTATGAATAGAGATGTTCATTGTTCATTGAAGCATTTGCCATAGTGCCCCCCCATCAAAAGGACACAGTCTAAATGCTCAATAGCAGAAAATAGATCAATTATAGTAAATCAACACAGTGGAACACTACAGAGCTATTTAAAAGAATGTAACAGGAAAATGCATATGCTCTGAAGTTAATGGAGAAAAAAATAAACCAAGATACAATATAATCACAATTATGTAAAATTTGGAATGTAAAACACCTGAAAGGAAATACAGCAACGGATTAAGTGTGACTATTGATAAGTGAGTTTCTTGGTGATTTTTTTTAAATTTTTACTTTTCTGAATTTTCTGAAATTTTATAATGAGCATGCATTACTTTTATATTTTATTTTTATCAGAGTTATAAATTATCATCATCTACAGAGTCAAATCATTTTGTAAGTTTTCTTATGAAAACAGTGTTCTCTTTCTCCTTCCCCATAATTTCCCACTCTTCAGAGGGGCAAGAGCTTTCAACTCTTTTTTTTTAAAGATTTTATTTATTCATGAGAGACACAGAGACACAGGCAGAGAGAGAAGCAGGCTCCCTGTGGGGAGCCAGATATGGGACTCGATCCCGGATCCCGGGATCATGCCCTGAGCCAAAGGCAGAAGCTCAACCACCCAGGCATCCCGAGCTTTCAATTCTTTTAGCTGATTCTTTCGATACTTATCTTGGTTCTCTAAGTAACATTATTTTATTGCTACTTCCTTACTTTTAAGTTTTTGACCTTGTCTTTTGACCTACCTACCCACACCCTACTCCCCACCTCACCCAAAGACATTTCCTATCCCTATATTCTTACAATATAGGCATAATTTTGATTGGACCACCATTCAGTGTTTACAGTTGGCCAAGTAAACATTATTCACAGCTAAGCCATGAAGTATCACAAATAACATTTCCTTACTGACACAACTTAGTGGTTTTTTTCTGGAGCTAATATTTGTTTTGTTTTGTTTTTCTTTAAATAGTTTTCTATTTACTTAGCAGAAATTCAGTGTTAAACTCTTCATCAGTTACTTCCATTGCCTCTCATTGTGTTCAGGTATATCAGGTAGCTTGAAGATAGCTCTTTTGATACTTTCTGACCTGTAGAGCTGGTTGCCCTCTATTTCTTCCTTTAAAAAAAATTATTTCAAAAAGAGCACATGAGTGAGGGGAGGGGCAGAGGGAGAAGGAGAAGCCCACTCCCTGCTGAGCAGGAAGCCCAATGCAGGGCTCAACCTCAGGACCCTGGGATCATGACCTGAGCTGAAGGCAGACGCTTAACCAACTAAGCCACCCAGAAGCCCCCCATCTATTTCTTCTTGATGTGCAGCTGTCATCCTGGAACCTCCTTTCACCATCATTCTGGAGCTTCCCTTTTACCTCTTTCTTATGCTGGACCTTTCCCCAGTAAACCAAACCTTTCTTTCTTGGTTTTGGAATCTTGTTTTAAACAAGAGATGCTTGGGATCCCTGGGTAGCTCAGCGGTTTAGCACCTGCCTTTGGCCCAGAGCGTGATCCTGGAGTCCCGGGATCAAATCCTGCATCGGGCTCCCGGCATGGAGCCTGCTTCTCCCTCTGCCTGTGTCTCTGCCTCTCTCTCCCTGTCTATCATGAATGAATAAATAAAATCTTTAAAAGAAAAATAAAAATAAACAAGAGATGCATGAAGGTTAAATTTTTGAGACTTTGCTTGTCTGAAAAGGTCTTTATTCTATCCTCACACCTGATTGACAGCTTGGCTGATATGGAACTCAAGGTTGAAAATAATTTTCTTCAAGATTTTGAAGGCATTTCAAATAATCTCCTAGCTTACATTGTTAATATTCAGAAATCCAAAGCCATTCTGATTCTTGATCCATTATATGTGATCTGTTTTTACTTTTGGGAGCTTATAGGATCTTCTTTTTAACCCAATGTGGACAAATTTTATGAAGACATATCTTGGTGTGGGTCCATTTTCATTGCTCATGGGATCTTTCAATCTGGAAACTCATGATCTTCCGTTTTGAGGAAGTTTCTTGAATTTATTTTTTTTAGTTTTTTGAATTAATATATTGAAGACTTCGTTCTCTTCATTTTCTCTTCTCTGTGACTAGAGCATTTATTATTTAGATATTGGGCTTTTTCCTATATGATTTAAAATACATATGCATAAAACAATAATTATAAATCTATGTTGAGGAAAATACAATGTATAGAGATATAACTTGTGACAAAAACAACATAAAGAGGAGATGGTGAACCTGTATATGAGCAGAGTTTTTATACTATTGAAACTAACTTAGTATTAAATCAAACTTGTTTTTTATAAATATGATAATTGTAATCCCCAGGATAACTACTAAGAAAAAAAACGTAAAAAACAAAATACAGAAAAAGAAGTGAGAAGAGAATCAGATTGGTATACTAAAAAATATCCAACACAATATCCATAAAATAAATGGAATACACTCACCAATGAAGAGGTAGGGTTTGACAGAGTGGATAAGAAAACATGATCCAACTATATATTGTTTACAAAAGACTCAATTTTTTTTCCAAGTAGGCTCCACACTCAGCACAGAGCCCAACATGGGGTTTGAACTCATGATTCTGAGATCAAGACCTGAGCGGAGATCAAGAGTTGGACACTCAACCAACTGAGCCACCCAGGTGCCCCACAAGTGACTCACTTTATTTTTTAACCATTTTTAAAAAATATTTTATTTATTTATTCATGAGAATACACAGAGAGGAGAGTGAGGCAGAGACACATGCAAAGGGAGAAGCAGGCCCCATGCAGGGAGCCGGACATGGGACTCAATCCAGGGTCCAGGATCACACCCTGGGTTGCAGGCGGCGCTAAACCGCTGAGCCACCAGGGCTGCCGGCGACTCACTTTAAATTGGAAGACACAAATAGTATGAAATAAAAAGGATGGAAAAAGATATTTCACCCTAGTAATTACAAAATGAGAGCTGGCAAAGCTATACTGATATTAGACAAGAGACTTTAAGACTAACAATTGCTACAAGACACAAAGAACAATATATATTAACAAAGTGATTGACACATATAGAAGCTATAAAAATTATAAACATTTATGCACTAATAATAAAGCCCTAAAAATATATGAAGCAAAAACTACCATAATGGAAGGGGAAAAGAGACAGTTCTACAATAATAGTTGGAGACTTCAATACCCTGAGTTTAATAATGGCTTGACTGGAGATAAAGAAACAGAGGATTTGAACAACATTATAAACCACCAAAACCTATGAGAAATATGTAGAACATCCACTCAACAACAGCAGAATACACACTCTTCTCAAGTACACATTTTTCAGAACAGACCATATATTAGGCCACAAAACAAGTCACAATAAATTTTAAACAATTGAAATTATACAAGGTATCTTATCTAACCAGATATGTAATGAAACTAGAAGTTATTAAAAAAGCAAAACTGGAAAATTCACAAATATTTGGAAATTAAACAACATGCTCTTAAGCAACAAATGAGTCAAAGAAAAATTATAAGTGAAATTAGAAAATACTCTGAGACAAATGAAAATATAATCTACCCAAACTTATGGAATGCAGCAAATACAATGCAAAGCAGAAATATTATAGCTGTGATAACATTTTTAAAAAGAAGATTCTAAATCAATAACCTAACTTTACACCTTAAGAAACTAGAAAAAGAAGAGCAAGCTAAACTCAGTAGAAGGAAGGAAATAATAAAGGTCAGAGTGAAAACAAGCAAAATAGAGAACAGAAAAACAATGAAGGGGATTGACAAGATCAAAAGTTGGTTCTTTTAAAACAACAAAATTGCCAAGCCTTTAGGTTAGACTGACAAAACTAAGGAAGAAGATTCAAATCACTAAAATCACAAATTAAAGCAGGAACATCACAACCAACTATACAGAAAATTGAAAGAATTATAAGAGAATTCAATGAGCAATTGCATGCAACAGATTAGATAACATACGTGAAATGAACAAATTCCTAGAAACACACAAACTACCAAAACTGACTCAAGATGCTATAGGAAGTATGAACATACCTATAAAAAGTAAAGATATTGAATCAGTCAGCAAAATCTTCCCAAAAAAGAAAAGTCCGGAACCGAACTGTCATATAACCGAGAAGGCTAAAGAGATGTGATAGTTAAATGTAATGTGGTGGGGTCCCTAGGTTGCTCAGTCAGTTAAGGGTCTGCCATGGGCTGGGGTCATGATCCCAGGGTCCTGGGATAGAGCCCCACATCAGGCTCCCTGCTCGGCAGGGAATCTGTTTCTCTCTCTCTCCCTCTGCCTGCTCCTCCCACTGCTTGTTCTCTCTCTCTCTCTCTCTCTCTGTCAGATAAAAAAATAAAATCTTAAAAAATAAATAAATAAGGTATCCTGGGTGGGATCCTGGGACAGAAAGGGGGCATTAGGAAAAAGCTACTGAAATCTGAATAAACTATGGAGTTTAATTAATAACAATGTACCAATATTGGTTTCTTAGTTGTGACAAATGTATTAACAGCAATGTAAGATAAGACGTTAACAATAGAGGAAAATGAGTGAGGGGTATATGAGAACTCTGTATTATCTTTGCAATTTTCTGTAAATCTAAAATTGGTCTAAAATTAAAACTTTTTAAAAAGATGACTGAATTGGGACACCTGGGTGGCTCAGCGGTTGAGCGTCTGCCTTTGGCCCAGGGCGTGATCCTGGGGTCTTGGGATCGAGTCCCGCATCAGGCTTCCTGCAGGGAGCCTGCTTCTCCTTCTGCCTATGTCTCTCTCTCGCTGTGTCTCTCATGGATAAATAAATAAAATCTTTAAAAAAAAAAAGATGACTGGGATCCCTGGGTGGCGCAGCGGTTTGGCGCCTGCCTTTGGCCCAGGGCGCGATCCTGGAGACCCAGGATCGAATCCCATGTCGGGCTCCCGGTGCATGGAGCCTGCTTCTCCCTCTGCCTGTGTCTCTGCCTCTCTCCCTCTCTCTCTGTATGACTATTGTAAATAAATAAAAAAAAAATTAAAAAAAAAAAGATGACTGAATTGGATTGAAGCATAACAAACATATAAAATATATGAATTCATAATGATGCTAAAGGCAAAAAACCTTTATCGATCACTATGGAGATTGGTAAGGCATCAACTTATTACTCAGAAAGCTGATGAAGAGAAAAAAATGCAGCATTTATCCTGCCTTTCCCGTACAAATTGTGTCTCAGAGTAAGCAATAGCTGATGAGCGGAAATTCTTATTTATAGAAGAATTCCAGCTAATAAATGTAGAAGAAATGTTAGCATTAGAATAAACCACCATTTTGCAACTCCATAATGAAAGGAACAGATCTAGGTGATGATTATTAGGTAAAAGGCCGATGGAAATCCTTAGAATGGGGAGATATGCTGGCATCACCTGAACCCTACTGACCAATTTTAGTATCAATCAAAATGAGATATGCAGACATAATGCACTTCATGTGATGTAGTAGGAAGTAAACAGCACCATCCATTAGGTATCCTTGTCTAAGACATTGAATCTACTCAAACCTCTAAATCTATTGGTTCATAGGAAATACAGGGAACAGAGGAGCAAGTTAAACAATACCATAAGGAAGCAATTGGCCAAATCCAGAGTGCAGGACAGTCTACAGAAAAAGTGACCCAGTTTCTTCCATAAATCAGTGACATTAAAAAAGGGAAGATAGACTATTGTTGTGCCCAAGATCTCGAATCCGAGAAACCGCCAAGGAGCCGACACCGATGCAATCACACGAGGGTTTATTTACAAGCTCGAACCTGGGCCCAAGTATACCCGACCCAGCGGAGCAGGGACTTGGACCCCAAGACTAAGAGGCTTAGCAACTTTATAGGGGCCAGTGGCCAATGGGATACGCAGAAAGTTGCACAGTCATGCTGGTCTACTGAGCCGGATTTCCGGTTAGGGTGTGTCCTGGTCTTTGACTAGGGCGGGGCAGTGCCCTAAGTAATAAGCAGGTCAGCACAAGGCGGGTGCAGCCCAAAATAGAGTCAGTCCTGCTCTGCTTGTCCAGGGGTAGGGGATTTTGTTCAATTTCCTGGGTCCCACAACTATTATAAAAGAGACCTAAGAAATCTATTTTTATTTTTTTAATTTTTTTTTATGATAGTCACACACACACACACACAGAGAGAGAGAGAGAGAGAGAGCAGAGGGAGAAGCAGGCTCCATGCACCGGGAGCCCGACGTGGGATTCGATCCCGGGTCTCCAGGATCGCGCCCTGGGCCAAAGGCAGGCGCTAAACCGCTGCGCCACCCAGGGATCCCAGAAATCTGTTTTTAAAAAGTGCAGTGGGTGGGTCTTGTTCAGATCCTGATCTGAGTATGTCAACTATAGAAAGACATCTTGAAAACAATTAAGAAAATTTGGGCAGCCCGGGTGGCTCAGCGGTTTAGCGCCACCTTCAGGGCATGATCCTGGAGACCCAGGATCAAGTCCCATGTCAGGTTCCCTGCATGGAGCCTGCTTCTCCCTCTGCCTGTGTCTCTGCCTCTCTCTTTCTCTCTGTCTCTCTCATGAATAAATAAATAAAATCTTTTTTAAAAAAGAACAATTGAGAAAATTTGAATATGAACTAAGAATTAAGGAATCAATGTCAATGGTGTTGAATATGATGTTGGTATATGATTATGTGTATTTCTTGATATCCTTCTCAGTTACAGATTATATACCAAAGTAACTACTGTAAAATTTTCATTAAAATCTTCCAGCCACTGTGAAAAACAGTATGGAGGTTCCTCAAAAACTTAAAAATAGAATTACAATATGATCAGGTAATCCCACTACTGGGTATTTACCCGAAGAAAACAAAAACCCTAATCCAAAAAGATATATGCATTCCGATTTTTTTTGCAACATTATTCACAATAGTCAAGATGTGGAAGTAACCCAAGTAACTGTCCATCCATAGATGAATGAATTATACACACACACACACACACATATATACATACAATGGGATATTACTCAGTTATACAAGATGACACCTTGCCATTTGGAACAACATGGATGGATCTAGAGGGTAGAATGCTAAATAAAATAAGTTAGAGAAAGACAAATACTATATGGTTTCACTCATATGTGGAATTTAAGAAAACAAAACAAATGAACAAAGGGAAAAAAAGAAAAATAAAACACTCTTAGATGCAGAGAACAACCTAGTGGTTGCCAGAAGGGAGATGGGTGAGGAAAGGGGTGAAACAGATAGAGGTGACTAAGAGCTGTAATGTATAAACATTTTAAATCATTATATTGTACATAAACAGAAGACTATATATTAATTATTCTTCAATAAAAATAATAATTAAAAAAATAAAATCCTCCAGCCAGTTGGAAAAAGATTGGAGGCTAGATGAAATAAGAATGGCAAAATGATAATTGGTGAAGCTGTGTGATGGTATATGGAAATATATTATTTTCTCTGATTAATGCTTGAACACTTTCATAATAGAAAGGGTTTTTGTTGTTGTTGTTGTTTAATCTGGACCAGGAGGGGTATGAGCCCAGGCTTCCATTCTGATTTTCCCTTAATTAGCTGTGTGATTCTGGCCAAGTCACTTCATTACAGTACCTCAACTCTCTCCTCATAATTCAGAGATAATAACTGATTAAAATTTATCATGTTTGCCACATACCTAGAATTATACCGAGTAGTACAAAGGAACAAAAAAACTACATATCCTACCTATTCTCAAGGCATCAGGGTGGGGGGAGGGGCGCAGGAGGAAAGGAAACAGGGCTTTTGGAAATGTAGAATATATAAAGAAGAAAATGTATCACCTCTACTTCCACCATGCAGACATAACAAATTGAGGCTTTTAGCGTATATTCTACACCTTCTAGACATTTTTCTATGAAAATATATGCATGTCTTTAAAAAGAGACATGTGAACAATACTGTATGTGCTCTTTCATGGCTTGTTCTTGTTTGTTTTTGTGTGTGTGTACTATTATATCCTTTGGGTGATCATATCAAAGTACATCAAAACATTATAGATATAAAACATGACCTATTTAGTGCCATTTTCTTCCCACAGCTGTTTCATTAACTACAATCAGCCTTTTAATGAATATGTACTACATGTGCCAAAGGAATGGTCATCTCTGGTTTGAACTCTTACAGCTGGTCTCCTGGCTTCTAGTTTTACCCTACTCTAATCCATCCTTCACACAAACACCAAAGTGATCTTCCTGAAATACCCTTATGTCACTGCTCTGCTCAAAAGCATTCAAGAGGTTATGTACTGTATGATTCCATTTATATGACATTCTCAAAAAGACAAAACTATAGAGACAGGGAACAGATTAGTGGTTGTCAAGGGTTAGAGGTGTTGGGACGGTGTGACTCCAGAGGGGTAGTATGAGGTAATTCTTTGGGGGTATTGGAATTGTTGTGTACTGACTGTAGTGGTGGTTACATACATCTCTACATGTGTTAAAATTCACAAAGCTGTATATTACCCCCAAGATGTCAATTTTTCCATATGATAATTTTTGGAAAGTCTTCAATGGTTCTCCATTGCATAGATTCAAATTCAGCACTTAGCTAACATAAGGTCTCCATGGCTCTCCAGGCTACCTTCCACCCTCATCTCTTACTGAGCCTCACCCCCAATGCTCACTATATTCCAGGCACACTACGACTGCTTGCTGTTTGGTGAACATATATGCTATATGTGAACCTTGATACCTGTGTGTCTTTACTTGCAATGTCCCCTCTGCTAAAATGTATGTCCACCAATGGCGACCCTACTTATCCTTCAAGGCTTAGTTCAAATCTCACATCCTCTATGGACCTTTCCTCAATGCTCCCACAGCACTTTTGCTTAGATCTCATTTCCTGACACCACCAAGTGTTATAAAGTAAAGCCCAGGCAGAAGTGTGCTCCAATGATTAGGCAATAAAACCCCCAACCTTGCTCAGAAGTATTCACTTAGCATCAAGCATTTGCATTCCTTCTTTCCTCTCCTCGGTACCCAATGACCCACTGGTTTCCAGGCCAGGTTACACCTGTAGACTTTATTTTTTAAAAAGATTTTATTTGTTCATGAGAGACACAGAGAGAGGCGGAGGGAGAAGCAGACTCTATTTAGAGAGCCTGACACGGGACTCGATCCCAGGACTCTAGGATCATGACCCGAGCCAAAGGCAGACGCTCAACCACTGAGCTACCCAGGCATCCCCACCTGTAGACTTTAGACCTTCCCTGTTATTTACCTCCCCATCCTTCAAACCCAAGCTTAAACTTCATTGTCAAATACATTCCTGCTTTTCTGCTCTGGCGCTGAATTCCTGGCTTGGCCCTTGAGCACATGATTCTTCCGTGCCACTCCCAGGGATGGTCTAGCTTTCTGACCTATGCCTACTCAATCCTACTCTCCTGGCTGGAAGACAAGGGAGCTTGCCTAGCAGGTGTGGGTACCTGGAGCTGAGGCTGGTGGGAGGAATGTCTCATTGCATTGGTAAGTGAGCCAATCCAACGCAAAAGAGCAAATTGGAGAGTCAAGTGAGGCAAGCAGAGGTTGGTAAACCAGAGAAGCAGAGCCAAATTACGTCAAGAGAGTAAGGAGGGACTGGAACCTAAAGCCAAGAAAGTGAGCACATGTGGATGGTTGGGAACCATGTTAGAGCAGGCTAAGCCATAGGCTAGTTGGGTAGATATTAGAGATATGGGACCTTTGCCTATTCCCTTCTGTGTTAAATGTGAATGCACTTGCCCCATTTAAAGAGCCAAAGATAAAAAAAAAAAATAAAGAGCCAAAGATGAGTATAAAATACCCGCCTTCTTCAGTCCTACCCAGTCTAGATTATGGAGCCCAACATCTATGAGAGGCAGTGTGGTAGACTGAAGACTATGAGCTTTGGAATCAGACCAGAGTTTAGGGTCACTTGGGTGGTTCAGTGGTTGAGTGTCTGCCTTCAGCTCAGGTCGTGATCCCACGGTCATGGGATCAAGTCCTGCACAGGGCTCCCCACAAGGAGCCTGCTTCTCCCTCTGCCTATGTCTCTGCCTCTCTCTGTGTCTCATGAATAAATAAATAAAATCTTAAAAAAAAGCCCAGAGTTTAAGTTCTGGCTCTTCCCCCTTATTACTTGTGTGACCTTGTGTAGTCACTCAGCTTCAGCGTCTTCATCTGAAAAATGGAGATAGCATCTACCTCAGAGGATCATTATGATGATGAAATTATGTAAATGAGCCAACGTGGACTTTGGTATCTAATAAGCATTCAACAGATGACAGCCCACTTCTTTCAAGAACACCTATCATAATTTGCCATCATATTTCTGGTTAGTCATATGCAATACAGGTCTCTCTATGCAGATCTTAAACTTGAAAGCACTGTGAATTATTTTTTACATGTATTTACTTTTTATTTTTTTAAGATTTTTAAATTTTATTTATTCATGAGAGACACACACACACACACAGAGAGGCAGAGACACGGGCAGAGGGAGAAGCAAGCTACCCTCGGGGAGCCCGACACAGGACTCAATCCCGGGACTCCAGGATCAGGCCCTGAGCTGAAGGCGGCGCTAAACCGCTGAGCCACCCGGGCTGCCCCATGTATTTACTTTTTAAAGTAATATCTTTTACTCATTGCAAATACCATGTAAAGTTATACAAAATTTAAATTTTACAAACTATTTAGCACAGAAGACATACCCCCCAGAACCCTCCAACCCAGAACTGCTGTAAAGAATTTGGAACATTTTTAACCAGCTCCCCCAGCTACCATATTCTTTGCTTTGTTTTGTTTTTACAAAAACAGGATCACTGTTAAAGTATGGAGACTCAGAATTTTTTTTAAAGTTTCTTACAAACAGAGAGTGTACATGTGTCAAAGTTTAATTTTAATTCTTAAAGGAGGAAACCAGCAAGACGGCAAAGTTAACTCGAAAGAGGATATGAGAACTAGTATTTTATTTTATTTTTTTAAAGACTTTATTTATTTATTCATGAGAGACACACAGAGAGAGGCGGAGACACAGGAAGAGGGAGGAGCAGGCTCCATGCAGGGAGCCAACGTGGGACTTGATCCTAGGACTCCAGGATCACGCCCTGGGCTGAAGGCAGGCAGGCACTCAACCGCTGAGCCACCCAGGTGTCCCGAGAACTAGTATTTTATAGTCAGTTAAAAAAACAAAGAAATGCTAAAATCATATTGCTAAGGTAGAATTAAAGCTGATTAATGTCCTACGGGGTACTAACAACCAAAATCATGCTGCCTTCTTTAGGTGGATAGAAAATATTGTTGCATTTTGTCAGTTTTACAGATTTGTAAAATGACCGAACCCTTATCACTTGTGCTAAATTACAATTCTCAAAATAAATAAATAAATAAATAAATTACAATTCTCTGGGCCTTGGGCCCGTTAGAAAATGCTCTTAATGTGACAGTAAAGCAGCAAGTAGGGGCACCTGGGTGGCTCAGCGGTTGAGCGTCTGCCTTAGGCTCAGCTCCAGATCCTGGGATAGAGTCCTGCATCAGGCTCCCCACAGGGAGCCTGCTTCTCCCTCTGCCTGTGTCTCTGCCTCTCTCTGTGTGCCTCTAATGAATAAATAAATAAAATCTTTAAAAAAATAATAAAGCAGCAAGTAATCATCTTTTCCTTTTGTATTAGTTTCCTAGTGCTGTTATAATAAATCATCACAAGCTGTTATAGCTTAAACACACACACACACACATACTTCATATCTTCTTACAGCTCTGGACGTCAGAAGTCCACAATCACTTTCACTGGGCTGAAATCAAGGTGTTGGCGGGGACCTGCTCCTTCTGGACACTCTATGAGAGAATGTCTTCTTGTGTTTTATAGCTTCTAGGGGTGCATTTCTGTTTATGGCCTCTTCCTCTATCTTTAAAGCCAACAGCGTCACATCTTCAAAATCTTTGTTTCCGTCTTCACCTCACCTCCTCTCTTATGAGGACCTTTATGATTACATCCAGCACACCCACATAATTCAGGGTAATCTCTCCATTTCCAGGACAGCTGGTTAGCAACCTCAATCCCCCACTTAATTCCCCCTTACCCATAACATAATGTATTCACAAATTCTGAGGATTAGGATGTGGAGATCTTGGAGGGGGCACTATTCTTCCTGTATCTATTCTTCCCTGTTTCCAAGTTTTGAATAATTCTTCATAATCTTGGTCTATACATTGTGTTTTCAACTTGCTTTTTTTCATACTGTATACATCTACCCCATTTTTTTTTAGTAGACAAAAAAGATACATTAGTTTCAGGTATACAACTTAGTGATTTGACAAGTTTACATATTATGCTTTGTTCACAAGAATAGCTACCGTCTAACACCATACCTCATTATTACAATATTACTGATTTATTTCCTATGCTGTGCCTCTTATTTCCACAACTTCTTCATTCCATAACTGGAAGCCTGTGTCTCCCTCTCCCCTTCACCCATTTGGCCCAATCCTCTACTCCCTTCCCTTCTGGCAACCATCAGTTTGTTCTCTGTATTTCTGGGTTTAATTTTGCATTTTGTTTCTGCATTTTTAGGTTCCACTTATGAGTGAAATCATATGGTATTTGTTTTTCTTAGTGTAATTTATTTCACTTAGCATAACACCCTCTAGGCCCATCCATGTTGTCTCAAATGACACAATCTCATCCTTTTTATGGCTGCATATTCCATTTTATACAGACACACACACACACACACACCTATCTTATCCATTCATTTATTGTTGGATACTTAGGTTGCTTCCATATCTTGGCTATTGTAAATAATGCTATAATAAACATAGTGGTGCATACATCTTTTAATGGCTGGACAGTATTCCAATTATAGAATTGACAGAATTTAATCATTTTCTTACAGATGGAAATTTAAGTTGTTACCAATTTTTCACTGTTATAAACAGTGCTGTAATGAACATTCCTGTACATATCTCTTTGCACAAGTGTGGCCAGGTTGCCATAGGAAAAATTCCTAGAGGTTAAAATTTGGAGGCAGAAAGTATGCCTGATTAATTTTAACAAATATTGACAGATTGGCTTCCAAAAATTTGCACCAATATTGTACTCTCATGCCAGTGATGAGAACCAGTGCCTATTTATCTCCAATATCACTTAAATTCAATATCTGGGATTCACATTTGAGCCTTTCAGCATCTATAGAGCACTCTGAAATATCCATTTAGCTTTTCCTTGGCACAAAATGAGTTTAACAACTGTTTTAATAAATTAAAGGTTAGAACAATGCAAATTCACATGTACAACTCAGAGGGCTTGTCCCCAAAATGAATGATACAATGGTAACAGAGCTAATATGTGTCAATGTGCCTTGAATATAATACCGTGCTCTTCAGATGTTATTATCTCCATACATGAAAGTGTATTGTTTTCACATTTAGTTCCCTTAGCTCACACAGGTCAGCCTTGCTACTTCCCAGTTTCACATGGGAAAGTTTCACATGCTTTATTGTCAAGATTCATATCATACTTTCACTGAGCACACCAGAGGTTCTAAAGTCTGTGACTAAAGTGTATGACTAACGGTGCTAACCCTCCAAGAGAAAAGGCATAAGATTATGGACATGTGTATCCCCTTAAGACAGTAATAAAGGCTAATAGCAAAAGTTTCAAAGAATGAGGATTCCCACTCTTGGGTAGGTAAATCTTTTGGAGGGCCCCAAGGCATCTGCTTTTATGCATACGGCTTTTCAGAAACAGAACTCCACAGGTTTTGTGGGTTTTTTTTAAGATTTTATTTTTAAATAATCTCTACACCAAATGTGGGGCTCAAATTTACATCCCTGAGATCAAGAATTGCAACACTCCATGGACTGAGCCAGCCAGGCATCCCAGAACTCCACGGGTTTAGATGGAATGTCCTGGTGGGATGTTCTACCCTTCAGCTGCTCACACCACCTTTACCCTGGAAGTAGCAAGCAACTCTGAAAGCTGATGACCATGACCTTGTGAGGTGTAGGCGGGAGCAGGCTAGCTGAGAGAGCACTGAAATTTGACTTAGGCTCTCAGGACTGTGACAGCTGAGGGAGGGGCATTATTCTTCAACATTCATATCCCCTGGCCTGCTTCAGAACTAGGAGTCAGCTTCTCAGCAGGTATAAGGACAATGTTGCTAAGACGAAGTATAAGAGAGTGGGCTTCAGCACTCCCCTGCTGTGATTGGTTGTTTGAGGTGGTGGAGAGTCCTACAAACCTAAGTACTAATTGCTCCCTCCAGTTTTATTACCACGACAGGGTCTAGAAGGTTTAAGAACACACAGGAAACAAAATCCTGAAATTAGAAAGGAAATGGGTCCATCTACCACTATCCCTCACCCTACTCTCCCACTCCCTGTATGTAACTACATGTGAACATAAATATAAGTACATATAAATACATGTGAACACATACTCAATTTCATTCCAGGCCTTTTAGGACTTGACCTTTTTCCTCTAGGGTAAGTTGAGTGATGCCTCTTGATTACGAGTGTTTGTAAGAATGCTTGAGATGAACCCAACGATAGCCCAGAAAATATTCCTGGAACCGCTAACATATTAAAATAATTCCACAAAGGACCTAAGAGGATTTAGAGGCTTGTGTCATGATTAAGAGTGGAAGCTCTGGAGCCTGAGTGCCTAAAACTGAATCCTGGCTCTGATATGACCTGTGGCTTTGGGCAGGTCACTTCCCTTTTCTAGGCCTTAGAATCTTCATCTGTAAAATGAAGGATTAATAGTACCAACCTCATGAGGGTTGTTTTGAGGACTGAATGAAAGATATAGTGCATATAAAGCACCCATGCCAGACATACAGTAAATGCTTATAAATATTAGATATTATTTAATTCTCCTACAGTGCCTCACAGTTCTATGCCCCATAGCCTTCAAAGTATTTGTGGAACAAATGAAACTGACAACTATTAGTTTATTTAATACATTTCCTTAACAGGTCCATTTGCCCATACTTAGCCTACCGAATTTCCAATAATATGAAAAAAAGCTGTTGCTACATCAGCCTCTCTTTCCCCCAAACTTCATGGTTCTGCCTTCCATTTCCAAGACCCATTTGCTGGCCCCATCTCTGCCTCCTCTCCCACTAAGACTTGCCCCTACACAAGTACCCTGTGTCGCTTTAAGATTTCAAAGTGCAAAAAAGAGAGCAGTTAAAGAGGTGTATGCAGATAGGAGCACTTCCCTTGCCCTACCATCGTATTTTGAAATTTCTCCTTTTCCTGTGTATTTAGAATACTGCTGTGCAACAGGAAGGCCACCACCTAGAGGAGGTTAGAGTTCATTTGCATAAGGTATGGCTAGACTCTCTTCTCCTAGGGAAAGGGCAGCAGGTTTTTCAGGTCCCAAGTTGCTCCATACCCCTCACCCTGAACTCCTTGCATTCCAGAGATATTAAGTCATGGAGGCTGGGGAGGCTATGTGGGGGGAAAAATACACCCGGTCTAGTGCCAAGGCACATGGTTTCTGCCCTGTGTATCTCCACTCTAGCTCTAATTGGCCTGCTTGGCTTGGTATGTGTCACTGTGTTCTCATCACACCTGTACCTTAAGTAAGCTGATTCACATGCCTTTTACGGACTAAATTACAGTTCCACGCTGCTTCTGATTTTAATAGAAGGGCATATTAACCACTAGGGAGAAATTATTGCTTGAATTCCAAGAGACAGTGTGTTCTTCTGGAGGCCTAATAGATTCATTCAAATTCACCTTAAATTACATAGTCAGAAGACAAGAGTATGAGCTTTTTATGACATCAAGCTAAGTCTCATCATCAAAGATAAAATGAGGGAGTTGGACTGGAAAAGAAAATATTCACTGCTCCAAAGCGAGTCATTTTACTCTTCCCCAAATCAATTATCCAATCCTTTTAGCCCCAAACAACGGTTGAAGATGGGAAAACCCACACTAGACATACCAGGAAATAGGACCATTCTGGCTAAGAGCCCCGCTACTTAAAAAGAGGGAATACCTCTACCATAAAGTCGTGACACTGGATAAGAGGAAGGGAAATGGCTAAAATTCTTAATGTGATCTCAAGAGTAATGTGATCTTTAGGTGGGCATCACATGGGGATGAGAAGCTTTAGGTCAGATTGTTCACAATTTCTCAAAACCTTGCGGTAGCAACAGTTGATACATGCTACTAGGAATTCTCAAATACTGAGATACTGGGTCCCAGGTGGCAGTGGCCCTCCTAACCTCAATTCCTTGGTTACCTTGGAGGCATCTAGCTGACATCCCCATCAAAATGCCCAACTGATATGAGATACATGAAAAAAGGAGATATGTATTCATCCACTGGGGGTATGAGAATGAGCAGAAGGTTGATAAACATTCCTTATTGCAAAATAAAATCCTGTAGGCAAAAACCAGTACCAATGATGAGTTAATGTGATCTCGTTTCCCTAGTAGTAGTAGTAGTAGTAGTAGTAGTAGTAGTAGCTGCCATCCAAACCCCAAACAGCATGAAGGTAATATTCCAGCTATTATTACCTTCTCTCTCCCCTAAAAAAAAACCCAGCAAAATACTCAGAATAGTAGGAGATGCAAAGCAATCTTCATTTCTTCCTTACATTAGAAACATTTTCAATTACAGTTCAGCCTCTCTGCAATCTATATCAAGTAGTCAAATGTCAAGAGCACAGAAAAACCAGGTTGGAGGGAATTCCTGATAATGAGGCATTAAGTGAGAGATTTTCCTCAACCACTCCATTCCACAAGCTGGTGCCCATGCAGGTCCCTGAGAAAGAGTCATTCTGGCTTATGCCCTGAAGGAATCCTAGTCAGCACTCCCTCCTCAGAGTGTGCCTATGAAGGGCTGCTTGAAAAGAGAGGTCTTTGATGAAAGATCACTAGTAAAACCCTAATGGAAAGCTAACTTGTTTGGGGAGCAGCTCTTTTAATAGTGGGGGTTTTCTTCTTAAACCAGAGTTTCTCATTGGAATAAAAAAAAAAAACCACAACCAGCCATGCTTACAGTTACAATTCCACATTAACCAGCCAGGTTCCTGGGAGGTACCCATAACTAGCAAGTTGTCATACTCTCTAATCAGTCCAGATATGCTCTGGTGGAATTCTGGGCCTTCATCTCAGCCCTAGGAAAACTCAGTAATGCCTCAAGCAAATGAGCAGAGCTACAAGATCACACCCAGAGAGCTTAAGGTGCTTGGAGGTAAATTATCCCCTCGGGCAGCCACAGCTTCCCTGGGTGGGAGGGGGTGTTCACCATATCTCTGATCCTTCTTGGTATATAGTAGCTACCCCCTTTTCCAAACAGACCAGTCAATCTTAAGGACATAAAACCTATTTGGGAGCTGTTCTTTCTTCTTATAGGCTTACCAGAAAATTCAAGAAAATATCCTAGTGAGTACTCACCTAAGAGCCTCATCCTCTCCTTCAATTTCAAAGTTGCTCTTGGCAAACCCCAACCTATCCCCAAATACCCAGAAGATAGAATCAGACAATGCTTGGCCTTGCTTCAGCATCACAGGATGGTTCTGAGTTCTCAATCCTGCCCCGAGGGTGCTGGTGGCAGCAGACACAATGGAGGTAGTCCACTACGTTGTGGGTAAAGAGTGAGCGCAACGGGTGCAAGTACTGGAAGAAAAGGAGCATGAAGCCAATGGAAATCAGGTAAGCAATGATTAGCTGCAAAGAAATCAAGGAATGACAGTAATTCAATAACACTTTCACTCCACAGAACTTGAAAACCAAAACCATGATCACATTCTCTACCAATCTTAAGCTATAGTGCAGGCCCATATGTCCCCAGTTCTGACCTTTGTCAACAAGGTCCCTGTCTGCCAATTTCAACTGCAAAGCTGACCAGCAAGAGAAGTTGATGCCTGCATAGAGGACAGTAATGGAAATCAGCACCACCAGGGTGCCGACCCGGCTGAAATTTTTCTCAATGTTATTAGGCATCTGGGCACCACTCCTCCAGAACTTAACCCAGGGCTCAAAGAGGATGATCAGGAAGTTGAGCAATAAGAAGGGCACAGCTTTCAATTTCAAGGTGGCTGAGAAGAGCACCAGAATCACTAGGCGGGAAGTGATCTCCAATGTCCGCCAGATGGTGATGCAGAGGACTTCTAACGGCCCAAGGCGAATCTTGTATTCATCATACTTGATCTGGATAGCCAACATATTGCAGAGGGTAGCCCCATAGGTGACAGATATCAGGGAAAAGACCATTAGCACAGCTGTAGAAAAAAAATAACAGAAAAAAACAGATAATCAGACTATGTTAGCAAAGCTTGAACTCTGACCCAGAGGTCCAGAGAGATGATAGGTGAGACCTGCGGTGCCCAGTGAAGAGAAAATTCATGTATGAACACAGCTGTGTTAGCACAGAAAACAGCATGCACAGAAAAAAATGGAATTAGATAAAGTAAAATATATATATATATATATATGTGATAGGGATTATACCGGTTTTTTTAAAGCTTATTTTCTATGTTTCTGTTTTCTAAATTTCCCACAATTAACACACATTGTAACTTTAATAATCATATAAACATCCAAAATGAACCTTTTTTGTATATTTTTTATTGGAGTTCAATTTGCAAACATATAGCCTAACACCCAGTGCTCATCCCGTTAGGTGCCCCCCTCAGTGCCCATCACCCAGTCACCCCAACCCCCCGCCCACCTCCCTTTCCACTACCCCTTGTTCGTTTCCCAGAGTTAGGTGTCTCTCATGTTCTGTCACCCTCACCAATATTTCCCACTCATTTTTCTCTCCTTTCCCCTTTATTCCTTTCCACTATTTTAAGAAGAGTGGATCTCAGAACTAATGTTGAGAGGTCACTAACACAGAAAGAACACATATAAAGGGATAAGGCAGCACCCACTTGATGAAATAGGCTTCTGAGCAAACAATGAAGGAGGCAGAAGGAATTCCGAAAAAAATCCAGTCCTAGGAAATTCATAGGTAACGCCTTTGGTTACAGAAGTCCTTCTTGACAAACATTATATGGTCTCATTCATTTGGGGAATATAAAAAATAGTGAAAGGGAATAAAGGGGAAAGGAGAAAAAAATGAGTGGGAAATATCAGAGAGGGAGATAGAACATGAGAGACTCCTAACTCTGGGAAACGAACAAGGGGTGGTAGAAAGGGAGGTGGGCGGGGGGTGGGGGTGACTGGGTGACGGGCACTGAGGGGGGCACTTGATGGGATGAGCACTGGGTGTTATTCTATATGTTGGCAAATTGAACACCAATAAAATAGATAGATAGATAGATAGATAGATAGATAGATAGATGATGATAGATAGATAAGAAATCCCTTCATTTGGGACACCTGGGTGGCTCAGTGCTTGAGCGTCAGCCTTTGGCCCAGGTCGTGATCCTGGAGTGCTGGGATTGAGTCCCACATCGGGCTTCCTGCAGGGAGCCTGCTTCTCCCTCTGCCTGTGTCTCTACCTCTGTGTGTGTGTGTGTCTTTCATGAATAAATAAATAAAATCTTTAAAAAAAAAAAGTCCCTTCTTTGACATGTATCTTCTTTAAGAAACTAATCTTGTATGTATGTCAGGAATGTGTCAGAATGTATACTGAAAATTCCATGAAGGCAGAAAGGACCATGTCTATTTTGTTCACTGCTGTATCCCAGAGCCAAACACACACTGCCTGGAATATAATAGGTGATCCATAAATGTTTGTGGAATTAATGAGGAATTCTGAGTTTACAGAGGCAGCATAAAATATCTACAATTAGAAGCCCTCGGTTCAGCTCTGTGAAAGCTGTGTGAAAGTCACTGAATATCTGTGTGCTTTAATTCCCCAATTCACTGAGATCTCTAGAATTGCTTGCATTAATCATCAGCAATATCAATTTATCACCCAGCTGCTTTGGTATATTTTAGGAATCTTCAAACTTCTACCAGAGTTGTTTTAAAAAAATGTTTAAGGGTACCTGGGTGGCTCAGTGATTGAACATCTGCCCTTGGCTCAGGTTGTGATCCCAGGGTACTGGGATCGAGTCCCAAATCAGGATCCCTACAGGGAGCCTGCTTCTCCCTTTGCCTATGTCTCTGCCTCTGTGTCTCTCATGAATAAATAAATACAAATAAAGTCTTAAGAAATAATAAAACAAATTAAAATTAATTTACAAAAATTTTAGACCCTACTTCATAGCCCATAACATCCATACCACTGTATAGAGTTTGGTCCCTGAAGGGTCAGGGTGCTCTATAACTTGCTACATTGAGTCTCAACTATAGATCACACAGTGTCCCTTTCCTTTTATTCCTTTGTATCAAAGAATACCAATCACTAAAAAAGTGAGAGAGGCCTAAGGGGTAAATCATCCAAAAAAAAAGCTGGAACTTTGTGTTCCCATAAAAATACTAGCTCCAGGGAACTGGAGCCATAGAGATGTCAACTTAATCTGCAAGGAAAGTGAAGACTTCCCCATGGAAACCCAAAAAGCAGCACAGCTTTGCTTCCAAGATCCTTTTCAGCTCTAAGTAGTCTTGGAATCTCAAAGACTGGAATGAGAGACTCTCTTGAACTGTTTACTCTTAGCCTGATGTTTATTTATTATTTTTCCATGTTTATTGAGATATAATTGATGTATAATGTTGTATTAGCTTAAGGTGTACAACTTAATGATTTGATACACTCTTAGCTTTATAAACCACTGTTAGTCCCATCCTTAAGTGTTGACGCTTGTAGTTGGGAACATCAGAGGGTATATACATCTAGCCACATGTGGTGATGCTTTCCCTTGAATTAGAACTTATTTATTGATAGTAGTGTAATAAAAGAAAGCCTGATGCAATAAATGTAAAAACACCTTCCATCTGTCTCCCTACAAATAGATTCATGTCATAAGAGATCATAATGCTGTTAATGAATTTGCTCATCTAGACTGATCCAGATGGTCTCCAAGAGAAAAGGCGATTAGAAAAGAGGTAGCAAGGAGAAAGAAGAGTGGATGAAAATGAAGAAACCTAACCCAGAAAATCACTTACAAGACTGAGATGGTACTCTCAGGAAGTTTTTAATAGGAGAAATTGCCAAAGAACTAAAAACAAGGCCTTGGAAAAAGTTTCCCTTACATCCTTTGTATGGTGATATAGTTAGAAACATGGGCTCTGCAGGCAGACCTCTTGGATTCCAATCCAATCTTGCCATCTATTACTTCTCAGTGCCTCTATTTCCTCATTTGCTAAAAAGGGGATAATAATTACATCACAGGGTTCTTGTAAAGATTAAGTGAAATAATTACATGCAAGGGACTTAGAGAAATGTTCAGAACATAGCAAATGCTATCTGCTAGCTCCTATCATCATCATCATCATTCACTATTTCCAAAAGTGTAGTACATGCATTTCTCCTACTTAGACACTACCCTGACACTTAGGAAGTCAGGCGATTTAAAAACTAATAGAACAGGGATGCCGGGGTGGCTCAGTGGTTGAGCATCTGCCTTCGGCTCAGGTTGTGATCCTGGGGTCCTGGGATCGAGCCCCACATCAAGTTCCCCACGGGGAGCCTGCCTCTCCCTCTGCCTATGTCTTTGCCCGTGTCTCTCATGAATAAATAAATTATTTAAAAAATAAAATAAAAACTAATACCTAGAAATAAGCCTTACAAAAATGTGCAAGACCTTTAGCAAGAAAACTATACGACTTTACTGAAGTACATTTCATGAAATATTTTTTATGTACTTCAATAAAGTTGTATAGTTTTCTTGTTCCAGGCCTTGCACATTTATGACATAAATTATGGGGATAGTTCATGGATGTAGACTTATCTCCAGACTCATCAAGCTGGATATGTTAAATAGGTATAGGTTTTTGTCAATTATACTTCAATAAAATGCTGTAGAAATATTTAAAGAAACGGAGAGAGATGTCATCTTGTAATATGAAGCTGATTGGTCCTACAAAGATACACATTCCCTCTGAAATAACCTAAGTAATTTAATGCATTACCAATACACAATCTCAGTGGTTTTTTTTCTTTTTTTGTTGTTACCCTTTTGCCTTGTTTTGTATTTTGGCAGGGGAATTGACAAACTGATTGTGGAAATGCATCTATTTGGAAGATGAACCTAAATTGCCCTATCAGATAGGAGCTGTGAAAGGCCTTTGTAAGAAGTTCACAAGATCTAAAAGCAATAAAGAACTTAAGTACATAAAATTTAATACTTCAGAAAGCCAGAAGATAAAATTATCTTGTGTATCTTATATATGGTATGTTCCACATGTGTTCATGCACATTTAAAATGTATACACATACAAAACATACAAATGTATACATACATACTTATCTACAGCAGAGAAAGGATTAATACCAAGAAGAAAATAGCTCTTACAAATTAATAAAAGACAACCCACTACAAATAAGCACTTTAAAGAACAAAATATCTAAACATGAAAAGATGTTCAGCTGTGTTCACAATTAAAAACAAATTATTTAAGTAATCAGTTATAATTATATAACTAAATAATATTTAGCTTAATATACAAAGAAAAAAGATATTCATACCCTTAGGAATATAAATTCATACAACCTTTTGGGAGGGCTATTTGCAGTAGTGATAGAATTCCAAACATGCATATCCTTTCACCCAGCACTTCTATTGCTAAGAATTTAGCTACAAAGTCTCATTCCAGTACACAGATACTTAGAAAGATGTTCACTGGAGCATAGTTTGTAATTAGAAAAAACTTTTTTGAAGGGGAAAATCAGAAACAAACTTTAATCCTACCAATAGAAGATTGGAGAAATAAGAAAGAATGGTCCAGTTCATATAAGAAAAATATATATTATATATTTATAATTTATTATTATGATGTATGCCTATATAAATAACCATTGAATAAAGATATATTGGCATACTTTTGAAAAAGACATGTTGAACACAATGTTTTTTTAAGATTTTATTCATTTATTAATGAGAGACACACACAGAGAGAGGCAGAGACACAGGCAGAGGGAGAAGCAGGCCCCACGCAGGGAGCCCGATGCAGGACTCGATCCCAGGTCCCCAGGATCACACCCTGGGCTGAAGGCAGACGCCAAATTGCTGAGCCACCCGGGCTGCCGGAACACAATGTTTAATACAGCCCTTTCTTACAAAAATACATAATACATAATAAATATATATTGTATGTATGTTTACATAGTCAAAAAAGTCTGGAAGGATATACACTGAATAGTTAATAGAGATTACTTTTGGGGAGTAAAATTACATCTCCTATTTAATATACATTCTGTGTGGTTTTGAATCTTTGCCATAACCATGTCTGATTTTTAAAATTAAAAAAATAATGGCCAAAAATAGAAATACATGATCATAACAAACATTTTAAACCATAGAAAGTTCGAACCATACGGAAGGGTATAAGGTAAAAGGCAAAAGTCTACAGACTTCTCATCTTCACTCCCCAGAGGTAAATAGTTTCTGATATATCTTTCCAGAAATTTTCGATACGAATACAATTCCTCGTAGGCCAAATGGCTTGTGCATGCATTACTTTTGTAAAGTATACATATTTTAATTAGATACTTTGATGACCTTCAAAATTCTCAGGAGGAAAAGCATCATCATTTCCCTTTCTCTTCACATCACTGTCAATTCTAGGTAGGTAAAAAAGCTTTAAGACCAACAGAATGTCATGAACAATTCTTAGCGGAGGAAAAGAGCAAAGGGCACAAATTCCCTCCTTATATTCATTTGCAACATGGGGCTTTGCAAGCAGCTGTGTACCCACAGCTGTATCAGCTCCAGCCTAAGCAGATGAGGCTAATCTTGAGCTGTTAAAACTCATTAACCGTACTTTATCTTGACTTTGAAAACATGACTCACATTTTCTCCTCTCTTAGAGGTCTTACTCATCCAAAGATCCGTCTTTTACAAGTGGGAACTTAAGACTGTGACCTCTTGGGTAACTTCCCTCAACACAGAATTCAGAAGATCAGAACTGGGGGGAATCCCTGGGTGGCTCAGCGGTTTAGCGCCTGCCTTTGGCCCAGGGCACGCGATCCTGGAGTCCCAGGATCGAGTCCCACATCCAGCTCCCTGCATGGAGCCTGCTTCTCCCTCCTCCTGTGTCTCTGCCTCTGTCTCTGACTATAATAAATAAATAAATAAATAAACAAACAAACAAACAAATAAATAAATAAATAAATCTTTAAAAAAAAAGATCAGAATTGGGACCAAACCTCATTCTCATTGGTATTCATTCCACACCCTATTTCTTTCTCCCCACTGGAGAGAAGTGATTAAACCAATGGTTCCCAAACGTGGCTGATCAGAATCAACTGGGGGTATTTTAAAATAATAAAAATACAGATTCCTGGCCTCCCCACACTCAGACTGAGTGAGGTTTGAGTAGGAGATGTAAGTTTTTAAAAAGGAGCTTTCACCCAGTAATAGGTTTTCTCATGATCAGTAATATTTGGGAACTTCTTATTAAAAGATGACCATCCTTACACCAAAACAAATGGAAAGTCCTCAGGATAATTTAAACACTCTGGTCTAGGGAAAATGTCCTACTGACTGCTGGTATTACCAGCTTCTCTGGGCCCAGAAAGGCTCATCTGTGGCAGTTTTGGTCTTAAATAGCTTACCCCAGTTAAGAAATGTGGCAGGCCTAAGATGTCTGGCTCCCCTAGTTCTTCATCCACCAGCACTGTCCAAAGGTTCTGTAATACCCATGCTGCCCAGTACAGTAACCACTCACCACACACAGCTATTGAACTCTTGAAATGTGGCTTGTATGACTGAGGAAGTAAATTTTTTAAAGATTTTATTTATTTGAGAGAGACAGAGAGAGCACAAGGTGGGGGGAGCAGCAGAGGGAGAGGGAGAAGCAAGCTCCTTGGTGAGCAGGGAGCCCAACATTGAGCTTGATCGCAGGACCCTGAGATCATGACCTGAGCCGAAGGCAGACACTTAACCGACTGAGCCACCCAGGGACCCTAGAAGTAAATTTTTTATTTCATGTTTCATTTTAATTTAAGTAGCCACATGAAGCTGGTGACCAGTGTATTGGACAGCTCAGGTCTGGATTTCTAAGACCCTTGATTTAAATGGAGCCCTCCCCTCTCCTGACCCACTCACCTCTACCCAGGGGGACCTCTGCAGAGATCAGAGTCACATAGAGCTGATAGGTCAGCTGGGGCACTGAGCCCAGGAAGGCTTGGATCTGTGACATACGCTTGTAGGCATTGCGGTGCATGGCCAGGGTCCGGATGGAGTGGCCCACCTCCCATTCTATCAGCACCTCCTCGCCATTTATTAGCATCTTCTTTCGGGTGAGGCTGACATAGGGCTCCTCCTGCCCCTCTTTCTTCCACAGTGTGAGGTACTTAATCATGGCCTCCAAACATCTGCAGAAATAAAGCATCATGGGTACTTAATTAAAGCTGTCCTGGGAAAGAAGGTTGGGGAAGGGGGGATAATAATACAATTCAGGGAGTTTGTGCTACTTTTTGCCATTCCTTAATTCCCATTCTACTCATTTCTTGTGAGTCAAAGAGATAGTTATGTCTGCTACAAGTTACTTGAGTCTAAATCCTTTTTTGTTTGGTCGGTCATCTACTGACCTGAGAACACCATTTCATAGTGTTACTTGGAGGATTTAAGGAATTTGCTTGGTCTCCTTAAGAATAAGCCTATGGTAGAAAAGCACCTTGAACACAAAGACATTATATAAATAATGTGTTGAGAGAAAATGATGAAGGCTCTTAAAGGCCCTGGTTTTCATAACACCTCAAGTTCCTGAGGTAAAGCAATCTGTATGCAAAGCATTTAGCTCTATACTTGGGGCTTTTGAGTTCTGCTTTTTTCAAGACAAAGCCCACAACTATAATTGTCTTGCCAAAAAGTCTTGGACGGGATCTAGAAAAAACCTCACATCTATACAGTAATGCCATTCAATAACAAAGCTACTTAAAGACTTGACAACTCAGAACTGAATGTGCTACATACCTAGGGAATACCAAAAGATCTCTCTAAAAGTTGTTTTGGGGGCCTCTTGACCTGTTTGGGGCCAACAGCCTTTTAAACTTCTTTCTTTACAAAGAGGAAAACATCTTTACCAACCTTGAAATAGTGATAAGACCACATTTCTTGCTGTATCCTTCCCATCTCTCCCATATAAATCAGAAGTCTTTAATCAGTTCTGATGTGGTGAATAGAAGAGAAGCAACTAGAACATCTTGTTTTGGAACACCTGAGTTACCACTTCCTCCACTCACCCTGACATGAATGGAAACTGTGGACTATTATAATAAGTAAAAACAGTTGTGGTGAAAATTAAGCCATCTTTCCTGACTGAGGGTATGGGTTGTATTTATCTTGCTCACCATCCTTATCATATGGTGAGTATTTGATAAATATTTTCTGAGTAAATGAAAGAGTAAGAAGCAAGAATTCAGGGTGAGAAATGATGGGAGGAGAGGATAATAATAATGGCAATGTAATTTAATGGAAAAATAGGCTAAAGACAAGCTCAGAGATTTATATGCTTCCTAGGCCTTTGGTTCTGAATGAAAGGGTTTGGAACATGTGCTGCCTGCTATTCTCCACAGGATCCCTTTGAGAGTGGGGCATATGTGCCAGTCTGAAGCATGCAGCTTCCTCCTAGAAAGTGGATGTTTCAAACTCTAAAACCTGGGAGAGGAAAAGGTGGAAGGAGGAGAGAACACAGAAGAAAAAAGCTAAGTGCATTTCCAACAAAATATTTTAGATTTTAACCCAGGCCCATCAGTGCTATTGCTGAATAAAATACTGGGGGAGGTAGTGGCAGGAAGAATTCTGTTTATGCTTCTAAAGGCTATTTAGTGATTTAAGTAAGAGTGTTTGACTTGGTTATAAGCTTTAGTAAGTTAGGGTACATTTTGGGGGATCCCTGGGTGGCTCAGTGGTTTAGCACCTGCCTTTGGCCCAGGGGTGATCCTGGAGTCCTGGGATCGAGTCCCGCATTGGGCTCCCGGCATGGAGCCTGCTTCTCCCTCTGCCTGTGTCTCTGCCTCTCTCTCTCTCTATGTCTATCATGAATAAATAAATAAATAATAAATAAATAAATACATACATACATACATAAATAAATAAATAAATCTTAAAAAAAAGTTAGGGTACATTTTCATTTTCGGGAGTATCTTTGTATCTCATATCAGGGAGCCAGGCCCTCCAAACATCTTCATGTATCTAATAGTACTGATTAAGTTCCTTCCTCTCTAAAAAGTAATTTGCCTTGAACATAAGCATATCAAGGATATAATTTATGAGCTTTTAATTATTTCTTTCCTGCTGTCAGGTTAGCTATTATAAATGCTTTCCAATCATTTGTAGTGGAAGCTAAACAACAAAAATGAAATATAGTTCTCATTATTCCATATGATGGGTCCAAATCAAAGATGGCTCGAGAGGCCAAGAGCAAAGGAAGTCTAAACTCTGGACTGGGGCAGTACTTGCTGAAATTTGCATCTTGAGAGTGTTTGATCTGTTAACAGACCACCTTTGAAAAAGGAGAGAAGAATGGTTTCCTTGTTCCTCTGATGCCATCTCTAAATTTGTTTTTTGTTTTTTTCCAGAGACAGAGCAGAAGCATGCACATGCACTCAGTCGGGAGGGGTAAAGAGGGAAAGGGTGAGAGAGGGAGAATCTTGAGCAGGCTCCACACCCAGCACAGAAACCCACTCGGGTTCCATCTCAGGACTCTGACCTGAGCTGAAATCATGAGTTGGACACTTAACCAACTGAGCCACCCAGGCACACTAATGTTTCTAAATTTCTTGGTTCCAAGTTCAAGATGAGGTCTTTCTTTTTTTTTTTTTTTTGAGGCCTTTCTTTTACAGCTTAACTTCAAAGATTTAGAATTGGAAAGAACTTTTAGATTACTTGGTCCAAATGTTGCATATAGGCCAGCTGAGTCACATCTGACCAACAGCTGTGGTTTGTTTGGTCCACGTTGTGTTATTTAATTAGTCAAGTTGCCAAAATTTTAAATGATATTTCATATCAAATCTTGTCTTGGAAGCTTCTGTTGAAAAGTTGGGGAATCTGGCAATACTGGGTCTGAGTTCCAAGAGCGACACAATGGGCTGGAACTGTAGAGTAGTTGCCTCCTTTAGGCAAATCATGCAGACTCTAGCTTGCCACACTGTTCACTACTCTCCATCATTTCTCTAACACTGAGACTTAATTTTCATTTATCATCACACATGAAGCTACTGGTTTTCTCATACTTGGCCCACTTCACTCATTTATGAGACCTGCCTGGCCCCTGTAAGCGTTTGTGTTTGAGTTGAGACCCATGAGCTGGCCCAACCCACTTATCATACAGATGAAGAAACTGGGGCCCAAGACATCTTCATAGGTTTCACCAAAGCCCAGCAACTAGTCAATGACAGAGGGAGGACTAGACTCCAGGCCACTGGAATTCCAGGCTGTTTTTGCTGATATCCCATATTTTCTCCAATGGAGCCTACTCAATCCCTCCTTGTTTGAACATTTATTGTTTTAAAAAAAATTAAGGCAGGGGAGTTCCGTCCTCAAATAACTGCAGTTTCAGACTGTGGTTATTTCTCTAAGGAAGAAATATTACCCCATTGCAATTACAACATCAACACTCTGACACATATTCTTCAGCTGACTGCAGGTGCATCTGCCTCTCTTGCAATGAAGACAAACTTGGTCCATTCCTTCCTCCTGACTTCGTAAGTTTTGCAACATCTCCCTAACCTGAAAATCCCACAGTGTCCAGATAAGACTGCTGACACAGATGCCTGTCTCCCTAAGATAAGGCACATTCTCATCCTTTCAAGGCAATCTGAATGGAAAGAACTGATATGTAATTACAGTGTGCTACAGCATCCAGATGGAGAGATGGACTATCTTCTTGTGCCCCCTCTAACCTTGTACCTTTATTGCAGAAAGATACAAAGAGATAAACAGGAGACTGATGAACCAAAAGAAGAAAATGAACTACGATGGATTGAGGTACTGAATGACCACAAATAGCTTAAAATACTTTCCAGATGTCAAAGAACTCTGGAAAATTTGAAAATGGCACCACCACCACCAGCCCAAGCAGCTCAATGTAAAGAAACCAAATGTGAGATCCAATTAATAGAGTGTCCAAAAGACAGGATCAAAATAACACACTCTGAAGTTATGTCCTGTTTACACAGGTTAACCACATAAGCTGGTCCTATAGCAATTTTCACAACTCGAATCCAAATAGCAAACACTAATGAAAGCATATCAATGGTACCATATATGGTTTTAGAACACAAGTACATGCCACATGTTCACTGTGGTGGCAATAAATATTTAAGATAAGATTTTTTTGGATGGTAGGCAAGTAAGCCCAAGAGTGGGAGGGAATGGGAGAATTGATTAGAGACACATTATCAGTCTTGTAAATATTAGCTTCATCTTTCTCTGCACAAACCGTGGGGGGGTGAAGTAGAAATTAAAAATTGCTCACCTGATAACAGGTCCCAAGAGGATTAGATGCATAAACAATGAAAGCGGCTTGTCTTTGGCCAGATCTCTGTGAACAAAAATGAGGGTCAACTGGACCATAATGGATGAAAACATAAAGAAGGATAAGGTGTATGTCATCCAGTAGGTTTCACTATTCTTTCGATAGACTCTAACCATGTACAAGGCAGATGCAGCCTCCCCACAGTACAAAAAGGTGGAGAAGAGGATGCCAAATGGAAAGGTAAATCGGGGGTTGGCCCCACGGATGACATCTTCCTCCAGAGATGAAATTGGATCCACGTTAGGCTCCTCCGGAATTTCATAAACTCGGTCCATTGTCGAGGTTCTGAGTGCTTGAGTCTGGTCTTCAGGGCAACCCCCACCCACCCCCAAGAGAACCCTATAGCCACTGCAGTCCAAGTATTGGTGAAGACAGCTGTCAAGTACAATTCCAGAACGGAGATCTGCTAGTTAGAGCAGGAGACCCCCTCTTTCTAGTTTCCAGTTACACTTGTTGGAGTATGGGATGGGGAGCCCAGGAGTACCACTTTGAACTTGACTCTTCATTGGCCCAGGCTTCCAATCGTCAATATACGTGCTGTGAAACCTGGACAGGGCCAAAGCAAGCATTTTAGCGCTCGGGCTGGAGTCCAGTTTCAGGCACGAGAAAGGGTGGACACAGCTGTTTCCTTGGCCGCTTCACCTTTCGCAGGATGCCCACCCCCCCACCGCAAGAAGGGGGTTAGCCCCTCTGTCGGGGCACCAACACTCAGCAGCACCTTCCGAGGAGTCCTGACCACGATGCCCTCTCACCCCTGCCGAAACCTGAACCAGGGCAGAAGAGGGGGTGGAGCCTGAGCGTCCCTTCGGGGGCTCATTCCGGTGCCTAGGTCCCCTAGCTATCGTCAGGCTGTGGCTACGAGCTCGCCGGCTCGCCGCTGCTCCCTCAGAACCCGCGCAGAGGCGAGGGTTCTCGAGCCGGCTGCTTGGATTCCCCAAGCTCCGCCCGCACGGCAGCCGCCGGCCGGGGGCAGGAGCAAAGGCACAGCCCCGGCCGGGAGCGCAGTCTCGGGGGAGAGGAGCCGAGAGCGCGCGCCCGCGCGTTACGGATCCAGAGAAAGCTAGAGGGGCTTGTTTTCCGCAGAGAAACTTTGCTAGCGAGAAGCACGACGTGTGGGGCGCCAGCCCGGGAGGGCAAAGGCAGACGTCGTCTGCTGCTGGGGTCCTCCCCGGCCTGCAGTTCCAGCTGCGAGAGAGGTCGGGCGGCTTCAGGAACTAAGGCACTGATGACCGGGGCGGGCGAAAGGGGAGGGACGGCTGGGGCCACACAAACCCAGCCTGCGGGTTCCAAGGCTGGCAGCCCAAAGATGCTCCGTGGGGGCGGGGGGGGGCGGGGGAGAGGCGCCACACAAAGAAGCTTGGGCTAGCCTCCGGAATGGCTTCTCACCACGACCCCAGGATCCCAGAGGAAGCCACAGCTTTCCTCTTCCCCCAGAGAAGCAGACGCCCACTTCTACCCCGCCCTCCTGAACTAGCGAGCTGGCACCCTTGCTCAACCCACGCGGTTAGGCAGGTATGTCTCTCTCGGCCTCAGGGTTGAACTTACCTAGGTCCTATTGCCCTCCAGATAATTACCAGGGCGGGGGGTGGGGAGGAGACCTGAGAGGCAATTGGGCCATAGTTTCCTTTCCAAACAAGACTGTATTCAGCAGAGGTAAGATAGAAAAGGATGCGGGGCAGGGGGTGTCAAGATTCAAGGTCAGCACTGAAAGCTCTTATTATATACCTTGATTTCCCCACTTGCAAAATGAGGCCAGGATAGGAACTTTAGAGTGAACTTCCAGGTCTTTGGCTGGAAGGTTCAGAAGAGGTGCCAAATTCTAAATAGACTGGAGAGAAGCCAAGAGAGCTGTTAGTAAAAACTGAGAGGGATAACTTAAAGAGCTCAGAAAATTGCCAAGATTCTTAAGATCAATCCTCCCCCACCTCACTGAGCTTTTGTTTTCATGCCTTCATTTGCATAATTCTAAACCCCAGAGAAAAAGAGAAAACATCTGCCTCCTGGTAATAATATAAATGTAGCAGAGCTTGTGCCAATCTCCTTTTGCTGCAGGAAGTCAGTAAAAAGAATCTATGTGATGAGTGGCCAACCAGCAGCCTGCAAAATGACGGCCTGGAGAAAGACTTAGGCTTGTTGTTGTGTTGATTTTTCGGATTCCAGCAATTGCTGCCTCCTTTCCCCATGGCTGATGCAGTGACAAATCAACTTCTAAACATTCTTGCCTTTAAAGCAGGCACACTATCTCAATCTGCACCTGGGCTAGTAGCTGCCTTAGCAGGCTTATCCTTCCTTTCCTTTTCACAAGGCAGGTCAACACTGTCTGAGAACACTTCACACAATGGTGTTAATTGGTTGGGGCTTTCCAGCTAGCACAGGGTTCTCCACCAACAGTGGAGAACTTCTGAGGGCTTCTTAGGAACCTGTTCTCAAGATGGATCTCAAGTAGCCGACTCGGTTTGCTGAGCTAGGATAAGTTGGTTACCCTAGCATGGGAGAATGAAGCTAAGAAGAATGTAGAATCCCAATTCTTCTAGCCTTTCTTCCCTTCCCTTTCTGCCCTCAGCACTCCCCAGATACACAAATCTATCTACAAGGCCTTCCTACTTTATTCCTAAATGGCTCCCTCTGGATGCCATTCATTAAAGGCTTTCTATGATCACCACACTACTTCCCTCTCTAACTTCATCATCTGCATTAGCCTACCACGCACCCTTTGCTGCAGTCCAGCAAACTTTCTCATTTAATTATACTGGCCTTGTGCACTTCCACCTCTGTGCCTTGTGGAGGTCATTTACAGTGTCCTTCACTCTTTTTCCATTAGTCCAAACCCTAACCTTCCTTCAAGGGTCAGCTCTAGCACTACCTACTCCAAGAACCCTTCTTTCACCTCCCCAACCCTTGTCTTTGTGCTACTGGCACACGCTCTCGCAGAAGTGTAGACTCAGGGAGGGATGTTCAATTAATGTTTACTGTGGTTCTTGTTGATGACAGTAATGATTAAAAATGGTGACAGTGATGAAGCTTCCTCCCCCACACTTCCTCCAGGAAGCTATGCAAGACTCAGGCACACTCATCTCTAGAAAAGCTATAGCCACTGTAGCTGGGGCATAAAGTCATTTGGGACACCCACCTCCTCAATCATTCAGCTCACAGAGGATGCCAGCCCACATGGTATGTCCCTTCTCAGAGCTCCTACGGCACGTGTTTATTTTTTTTTGTCAATACCATAGTCTAGCACCAAATTACAAACTCTCTGAAGTGTATTACCTTTTCTTCCACAACTACATTACCTACCATGAGCTCCTTAAAGGCAGATCCCCTACCGTTAACACTTTTTTTTTTTTTGAACTCCCCCATGGCTGATACATACCTGTAACTTTCCTGCCATCTGATCCCCCTCACCTACCAGCTTCTCTGTTTTCAGCCCTAGGACTCTCTGGCGCTTTAGGTCACTAAATCCTGTGGTCTCTTATTTCCCTGTTCCTTTTGCCCTGCTGGGAGAAACCAAGAATTTGCCTTGTTTCTGTCCAACTTTCTTTCCTCTTTCAGGCAATCTTGAGGCTTCAGCCCTTGACTCGTCTTAGTAGAGACACTGGAAATGTTGACAGTTGTGAGACCACTGAAGCTCTAGGAGCCCTTTCCTCATTAAGACCACTCAGCTCCCAGGGTGCCAGGGTGGGTCAGTCGGTTAAGTGTCTGACTCTTGAAATCGGCTCAGGTCATGATCTCAGGGTCTTGAGATCAAGTCCTGAGTTGGGCTCTGCTCGAGATTCTCTCTCTCCCTCTGACCTTCTCTCTCCCTGCCCCACTTGCCTCCTCTTTCTCTCTAAATAAAATCTTTTTTTTTTTTTAAAGACCACTTATCTCTCAAAGACTAGTCAACTGAGGTGATATATCTAGGCTACCCCCTGAATACTAGATAGTGTCAGGGTCAATTTCTTCTTCTTGCAGAACCGAAGTTCTGCAGGAGAGGGAGACCCAAGATTTGACTCTCTCTTGCAACACCTCCAACCCCATACTCAGCAGAACAGAGAATGAATCTAAAAGCACTTGACATCTTTATTAGCATTCAGAACACCTCTGAACTCTATACAGCTCCCAAGATAGGTTTAAGTTTTCAAGGGATTGCAGCCAGAGCTGACTTGTAACAGGTACTGGCCTGCATGAAGGAAGAGGAGAGGAACGAGTGAAATGTGCATCAAGTGGCTGAAAGTAGTCACAGAACACTAGCTGGTAGGAGATGATAGGCAAGGCCCAGAGAATCAATAGCTAGGATGAAAGAACGGCTTCCTTCTATAGAATGCTCAATTTGAACTGTTAGAATCTTTAAAATATATTGAATGCAAAATCAGTTATGTAGTCTCTGGGCCTTCTCCTTTCGCTGCAAAGCAACCTGAGGACGAATAATTTTTCCTATCCTGTTCTGAACCACTCCCTTATCAATAACATCCATAGGAGGGATATGGGCCTGGAGTCAAAACACAAGTGAGTTCCCTGCAGCCCTTATCCCTAGCATCTTTGTTTTTAAAAATCTGGTTGAAATGATCATCTAAATTAGCACTGAAGGGAAAGAAGGGCTATTGCAAAGTGCAGCATGGAATTTGGGGATGATGAGTATTGCCAGGCAGATGGCAAAGCTCTATATACATTGCCTTGTAGAGAGGAGAGACAGGAGATAGGACTGTGATGGATATTATATATTTTTTGGTTTAAGTCTTGTTTTTTTAAATAATGGCTAAATTGAGATATAATTCACATACCATACAATTCACTCACTTAAAGGGTACAATTCAGTGTTTTTAGTACAAAGTTGTGCAGAGATTACCATTGCCTAATTCTAGAACATCTCCATCACCCCCAAAAGAAACCACATAATCATTAAGCTCTCACTACCCATTCCCCCTCCCCACCGCCAACCCTAGTCAACCACTAATCTACTTGCCATCTCTCTGGATTTGTCTATTCTGGACATTTCATGTGAATGGAATCATATAATATATGGCCTTTTGTGTATCTGGCTTCTTTCACTTAGCATAATTTTATTAAAATTCATCCACCTTGTAGCATATATTATCATTTCATTTCTTTTTATGGTGAATAATATTCCTTTTTGTGGATATATCACATTTTGTTTATCCATTCATCAGTTTATGGACATCAGGGTTTGTATTAGTCAGGGTCCTCCAGAGAAACAGAACAGGGAGGGGAGGACAGGGAAGGGAGATAGTTTAAGGAATTGGCTCACACAATTATAAGGGCTGGTTTGCAGGGCAAGCCAGCATGATGCAAATTCAGGAAAGAGTTGATGTTGCAGTCTTGAGTACAAAGGCTGCAAACAGGCAGACCTTTTTTTTAAGTTTTTAACTTTAATTCCAGTATTGTTAACCTAGTGTTATATTACTTTCAGGTGTGCAATATACTGATTCAACAATTCTATACATTACTCAGTGCTCATCATCAGAAATGTATTCCTTAATCCTCATCACCTACTTCACCTATCCCCCCATCCACCTCCCCTCTGGTAACCATCAGTTTGTTCTCTATAGTTAAGTCTGCTTCTTGGCTTGTCTCTCTTTTTTCTGTTGCTTATTTGTTTTGTTTTTAAAATACCACATATGAGTGAAATCGCATATTTCTCTTATTTTGCTTAGCATTATACTCTTGAGTTCCATCCATGTTGATGCAAATAGCAAGATTTCATTCTTTTTTATGGCTGAGTAATATTCCAGTGTGTGTGTATGTGTGTGTGTGTGTGTGTGCGCGCACGTGTCTTTATCCATTCATCTATGATGGAAATTTGGGTTGCTATCATAATTTGGTTATTGTAAATAATGCTGCAATAAACATAGGGGTGGATGTATCCCTTTGAATTAGTGTCTTTGTTTTGTTTTTTGGGGGTAAATACCCAGTAGTGTGATTACTGAATCATAGGGTACTTCTATTTTTAACATTTTGAGGAACCTCCACACTGTTTTCCACAGTGGCTATACCAGTTTGCATTCCCACCAGCAGTGCACAAGTTTTCCTATTTTTCCACATCCTTGCAAACACTTGTCATTTCTTGTGTTTTTTATTTTAGCCATTCTGACAAATGCACTTTGAAGTGCTATCTCATTGTAGTTTTGATTTGTATTTCCCTGATGATGATGCTGAGCATCTTTTCATGTGTCTGTTGGCCATCTAGGTGTCTTCTTTGGAGAAATGTCTGTTCATGTCTTCTACCCATTTTTAATTGGATTGCTTTTGGGTGTTGAGTTGTTATCAGTTCTTTATATATTTTGGATATTAACCCTTCATTGGATCTGTCACTTGCAAATATCTTCTCCCATTCAGTAGGTTGCCTTTCAATTTTGTTGTTTCCTTCACTGACCAGAAGCTTTTTATTTTGATGTAGTCCCATTAGTTTATTTTTGCTTTTATTTCTCCTGCTTCAGAAGACATATCTAGAGAAATGTTGCTATAACTGATGTCAGAGAAATTACTGCCTGTGCCTGTGTTCTCTTCTAGGATTTTTATGGTTTCAGATCTCAACATTTAGATCTTTAATCCATTTTGGGTTTATTTTTGTGTAGTATAAGAAAGTGGTCCCATTTCATTCTTTTGCATGTAGCTGTTCAGTTTTCTCAACACCATTTGTTGAAGAGACTTTTTCCCATTAAATATTCTTGCATCCTTTGTCATAGATTAATTGACCATTTAAGCATGGGTTTCTTTCTGGGTTTTCCATTCTGTTCTATTCATCTATGGGTCTATTTTTGTACTAGTACCATACTGTTTTGATTACCACAGCCTTGTAATATAACTTGAAGTCTGGAACTGTGATGCCTCCAGTTTTGCTTTTCTTTTTCAAGGCTGCTTTGGCTATTCAGGATCTTTTGTGGTTCCATACAAATTTTAGGATTATTTGTTCTACTTATGTGGAAAATGTTGTTGGTATTCTGACAGGGGTTGCATTAAACCTGTAGATTACTTGAGTAGTGTAGACATTATAACAATATTTGTCCTTCCAATCCATGACCATGGAATGTCTTTCCATTTCTTTGTGTCGTCTTCTAATTCTTTTCATCAGTGTTTTATAGTTTTCAGAGTACAGTTACACTGTACATCGACATTTTGGCTAGGTATCCTATTTTTGGTACAATTATAAATGGGACTGTTTTCCTATCTTTCTGCTGCTTTATTATTGGTGTATAGGAACGTAACAGATTTCTGTACATTGATTTTGTGTTCTACCACTTAACTGAATTCATTTACTAGTTCTAGCAGTTTTTGGTGGAGTCTTCTGGGTTTTCTTTTTTTTTTTTTCCTTGGGTTGAGGGTTAAATTTTGTTTTTTTTTTTAATAAATTAATTTTTATTGGTGTTCAATTTACCAACATACAGAATAACACCCAGTGCTCATCCCGTCAAGTGTCCCCCTCAGTGCCCGTCACCCATTCACCCCCACCCCCCGCCCTCCTCCCCCTCCACCACCCCTAGTTCATTTCCCAGAGTTAGAAGTCTTTATGTTCTGTCTCCCTTTCTGATATTTCCCACACATTTCTTCTCCCTTCCCTTATATTCCCTTTCACTATTATTCATATTCCCCAAATGAATGAGAACATACGCTGTTTGTCCTTCTCCGATTGACTTACTTCACTCAGCATAATACCCTCCAGTTCCATCCACGTTGAAGCAAATGGTGGGTATTTGTCGTTTCTAATGGCTGAGTAATATTCCATTGTATACATAAACCACATCTTCTTTATCCATTCATCTTTCGATGGGCACCGAGGCTCCTTCCACAGTTTGGCTATTGTGGACATGGCTGCTAGAAACATCGGGGTGCAGGTGTCCCGGCGTTTCATTGCATCTGAATCTTTGGGGTAAATCCCTAACAGTGCAATTGCTGGGTCGTAGGGCAGGTCTATTTTTAATTCTTTGAGGAACCTCCACACAGTTTTCCAGAGTGGCTGCACCAGTTCACATTCCGACCAACAGTGTAAGAGGGTTCCCTTTTCTCCGCATCCTCTCCAACATTTGTTGTTTCCTGCCTTGTTAATTTTCCCCATTCTCACTGGTGTGAGGTGGTATCTCATGGTGGTTTTGATCTGTATTTCCCTGATGGCAAGTGATACAGAGCATTTTCTCATGTGCATGTTGGCCATGTCTATGTCTTCCTCTGTGAGATTTCTCTTCATGTCTTTTGCCCATTTCATGATTGGATTGTTTGTTTCTTTGCTGTTGAGTTTAAGAAGTTCTTTATAGATTTTGGAAACTAGCCCTTTATCTGATATGTTATTTGCAAATATCTTCTCCCATTCTGTAGGTTGTCTTTGAGTTTTGTTGACTGTATCCTTTGCTGTGCAAAAGCTTCTTATCTTGATGAAGTCCCAATAGTTCATTTTTGCTTTTGTTTCTTTTGCCTTCGTGGATGTATCTTGCAAGAAGTTACTGTGGCCAAGTTCAAAAAGGGTGTTGCCTGTGTTCTCCTCTAGGATTTTGATGGAATCTTGTCTCACATTTAGATCTTTCATCCATTTTGAGTTTATCTTTGTGTATGGTGAAAGAGAGTGGTCTAGTTTCATTCTTCTGCATGTGGATGTCCAATTTTCCCAGCACCATTTATTGAAGAGACTGTCTTTCTTCCAGTGGATCGTCTTTCCTCCTTTATCGAATATTAGTTGACCATAAAGTTGAGGGTCCACTTCTGGGTTCTCTATTCTGTTCCATTGATCTATGTGTCTGTTTTTGTGCCAGTACCACACTGTCTTGATGACCACAGCTTTGTAGTACAACCTGAAATCTGGCATTGTGATGCCCCCAGATATGGTTTTCTTTTTTAAAATTCCCCTTGCTATTCGGGGTCTTTTCTGATTCCACACAAATCTTAAAATAATTTGTTCTAAGTCTCTGAAGAAAGTCCATGGTATTTTGATAGGGATTGCATTGAACGTGTAAATTGCCCTGGGTAGCATTGACATTTTCACAATATTAATTCTGCCAATCCATGAGCATGGAATATTTTTCCATCTCTTTGTGTCTTCCTCAATTTCTTTCAGAAGTGTTCTATAGTTTTTAGGGTATAGATCCTTGACCTCTTTGGTTAGGTTTATTCCTAGGTATCTTATGCTTTTGGGTGCAATTGTAAATGGGATTGACTCCTTAATTTCTCTTTCTTCAGTCTCATTGTTAGTGTATAGGAATGCCATTGATTTCTGGGCATTGATTTTGTATCCTGCCACGCTACCAAATTGCTGTATGAGTTCTAGCAATCTTGGGGTGGAGGCTTTTGGGTTTTCTATGTAGAGTATCATGTCATCGGCGAAGAGGGAGAGTTTGACTTCTTCTTTGCCAATTTGAATGCCTTTAATGTCTTTTTGTTGTCTGATTGCTGAGGCTAGGACTTCCAGTACTATGTTCAATAGCAGTGGTGAGAGTGGACATGCCTGTCTTGTTCCTGATCTTAGGGGAAAGGCTCCCAGTGTTTCCCCATTGAGAATGATATTTGCTGTGGGCTTTTCGTAGATGGCTTTTAAGATGTCGAGGAAAGTTCCCTCTATCCCTACACTCTGAAGAGTTTTGATCAGGAATGGATGCTGTATTTTGTCAAATGCTTTCTCTGCATCTAATGAGAGGATCATATGGTTCTTGGTTTTTCTCTTGCTGATATGATGAATCACATTGATTGTTTTACGAGTGTTGAACCAGCCTTGTGTCCCGGGGATAAATCTACTTGGTCATGGTGAATAATTTTCTTAATGTACTCTTGGATCCTATTGGCTAGTATCTTGTTGAGAATTTTTGCATCCATGTTCATCAGGGATATTGGTCTGTAATTCTCCTTTTTGGTGGGGTCTTTGTCTGGTTTTGGAATTAAGGTGATGCTGGCCTCATAGAATGAATTTGCAAGTACTCCATCTCTTTCTATCTTTCCAAACAGCTTTAGTAGAATAGGTATGATTTCTTCTTTAAACGTTTGATAGAATTCTCCTGGGAAGCCATCTGGCCCTGGACTCTTGTGTCTTGGGAGGTTTTTGATGACTTCTTCAATTTCCTCCCTGGTTATTGGCCTGTTCAGGTTTTCTATTTCTTCCTGCTCCAGTTTTGGTAGTTTGTGGCTTTCCAGGAATGCGTCCATTTCTTCTAGATTGCCTAATTTCTTGGCATATAGCTGTTCATAATATGTTTTTAAAATCGTTTGTATTTCCTTGGTGTTGGTAGTGATCTCTCCTTTCTCATTCATGATTTTATTAATTTGACTCTTCTCTCTCTTCTTTTGAATAAGGTTGGCTAATGGTTTATCTATCTTATTAATTCTTTCAAAGAACCAACTCCTGGTTCTATTGATCTGTTCCACAGTTCTTCTGGTCTCAATTTCGTTGAGTTCTGCTTGAATTTTAATTAACTCTCTTCTTCTGCTGGGCGTCAGGTCGATTTGCTGCTTCTTCTCTAGCTCCTTTATGTGTAAGGTTAGCTTTTGTATTTGAGTTCTTTCCAGTTTTTGAATGGATGCTTGTATTGTGATGTATTTCCCCCTCAGGACTGCTTTTGCTGCATCCCAGAAATTTTGAACAGTTGTATCTTCATTCTCATTAGTTTCCATGAATCTTTTTAATTCTTCCTTAATTTCCTGGTTGACCCTTTTATCTTTTAGCAGGAGGGTCCTTAACCTCCACGTGTTTGAGGTCCTTCCAAACTTCTTCTTGTGATTGAGTTCTAATTTCAAGGCGTTATGGTCTGAGAATATGCAGGGGACGATCCCAATCTTTTGGTATCGGTTCAGACCCGATTTGTGACCCAGTATGTGGTCTATTCTGGAGAAAGTTCCATGTGCACTTGAGAAGAATGTGTATTCAGTTGAGTTTGGATGTAAAGTTCTGTAGATATCTGTGAAATCTATCTGGTCCAGTGTATCATTTAAAGCTCTCGTTTCTTTGGAGATGTTGTGCTTAGAAGACCTGTCGAGGGTAGAAAGAGCTAGATTGAAGTCACCAAGTATAAGTGTATTATTATCTAAGTATTTCTTCACTTTGGTTAATAATTCGTTTAAGTATTTGGCAGCTCCCACATTCGGGGCATATATATTGAGGATTGTTAAGTCCTCTTGTTGGATAGATCCTTTAAGTATTAGATAGTGTCCCTCTTCGTCTCTCACTACTGTCTTCGGGGTAAATTTTAGTTTATCTGATATAAGGATGGCTACCCCTGCTTTCTTTTGAGGACCATTCGAATGGTAAATGGTTCTCCAACCTTTTATTTTCAGGTTGTAGGTGTCCTTCTGTCTAAAATGAGTCTCTTGTAGACAGCAAAGAGATGTGTCCTGCTTTTTTATCCAGTCTGAAACCCTGCGCCTTTTGATGGGGTCATTAAGCCCGTTCACGTTCAGAGTTACTATTGACAGATAGGAGTTTAGTGTCATCGTGATATCTATTTAGTCCTTGTTTTTGTGGATTGTTCCACTGAACTTCTTCTTAAAGGGGAATTTTAAGAGTCCCCCTGAAAATTTCTTGCAGAGCTGGTTTGGAGGTCACATATTCTTTCAGTTCCTGCCTGTCTTGGAAGCTCTTTATCTCTCCTTCCATTTTGAATGCGAGCCTTGCTGGATAAAGTATTCTTGGTTGCATGTTCTTCTCATTTAGGACCCTGAATATATCCTGCCAGCCCTTTCTGGCCTGCCAGGTCTCTGTGGAGAGGTCTGCTGTTACCCTAATATTCGTCCCCATGAAAGTCAGGGACTTCTTGTCTCTTGCTGCTTTAAGGATCTTCTGTTTATCTTTGGAATTTGCAAGCTTCACTATTAGATGTCGAGGTGTTGAACGGTTTTTATTGATTTTAGGGGGGGATCTCTCTCTTTCCTGGATCTGAATGCCTGTTTCCCTTCCCAGATTGGGAAAGTTTTCAGCTAGGATTTGTTCAAATACATATTCTGGCCCTCTGGCCCTTTCGGCGCCCTCGGGAACCCCAATTAAACGTAGGTTTTTCTTCCTTAGGCTGTCATTTATTTCCCTTAATTTGTCTTCATGGTCTTTTAATTGTCTGTCTCTTTTTTCCTCAGTTTCCCTCTTTGCCATCAACTTGTCTTCTATGTCACTCACTCGTTCTTCCACCTCGTTAACCCTCGTCGTTAGGACTTCTAGTTTGGATTGCATCTCATTCAATTGATTTTTAATTTCTGCCTGATTGGATCTAAATTCTGCAGTCATGAAGTCTCGTGAGTCCTTAATGCTTTTTTCTAGAGCCACCAGTAGCTGTATGATAGTGCTTCTGAACTGGCTTTCTGACATTGAATTGTAATCCAGATTTTGTAACTCTGTGGGAGAGAGGGCTGTTTCTGATTCTTTCTTTTGAGGTGAGGTTTTCCTTCTAGTCATTTTGCTCAGTGCAGAGTGGCCAAAAACAAGTTGTATTGGGAAAAGGAGAGAAAGAGAGAGAAGGAAAGAAAAGAGAAAGAGAAAAAAGAAAAAGAAAAAAAAAGGAAAAAAAGAGAAGAGAAAGAAAAAGAAAGAAAGGGAAAAAAGGGTGGGGGAAGCAAACAGAAATCAAAAAGCAAAAAAACAAACAAAAAAACACGGGGGAGTATGTTCTGATTCTGTAGACTTTAAGTCCCTTGACTTTCCCTGGAACTGGTCCGTCCAGCTGGTCTTCTGGGGGAGGGGCCTGTTGTGCTGCTTTTCAGGTGTTAGCACTTGGGGGAGCTGCTCTGCCCCTGCCTGCTGCAGGGCTCAGCGGGGGTTGTTTACCCCGTGAGGCCCCAGGAGGAACAGCCGCAGTTGTTACAGCAGCTCTGGAAGCCTGGATTCAGCCCCCACAGTAACTACGGGGCTCTCTGTCCGCAGGGCCTGGAGGCTCCGGGGCGGGGCCGCTGATCTGCTCAGCTCGGGGCAGGAGCGTCCTTGCTGTCCTGGGCCCTCCCGGCCTCTGCCTGTCCCGGGGGAGGCCGGATCCTGGCCTGTGTCCCGGCGCCCTGTGCTCCGGGGCCTGCGCTGTTGGATTCGCGCTCCCGCCCTGCAGCCCCCTCCCTGGAGCCGCTCCCGAGTCCCTTCGAGCTGCTCCGGGCCCCGCCGTGCGCGCTGCAGCCCTTAGGGAGCTCGGCGCTCTCCTCGGGGTGCAGGTGTCTGTTAGTGTCCCAGGGAGCCCGAGGGCATCCCCGCCCTCCTGGGTCCTGCTCCAACTCGCTGCGAGCCCCTTTCCGCCCGGGAAGGTTGGTGCAGCTCCTGCTTCTCCGGGACGGGGCTCTCCTGTCCTGGGGACACTCGCCCCGGCCTCAGCCCGGCTCATCGCGGGGCCCCTCCCCCTCGGAGGCCTTTTGTTTCTTTATTTCTTTTTCCCCGTCTTCCTACCTTGATAGAAGCGCCAACTCTTCTCACTGTAGCATTCCAGCTGGTCTCTCTTTAAATCTCAGGCCGAATTCGTAGATTTTCAGGATGATTTGAAGGTTATCTAGGTAATTTGTTGGGGACAGGTGATTTGGGGACCCTACTCTTCCGCCATCTTGCCCCTCCTCTCTTTTGGGTTTTCTATATGTAGTATCATGTCATCTGCAAATAGTGAAAGTGTGACTTCTCCCTTACCAAGTTGGATGCCTTTTATTTCTTTTCTTGTCTGATTGCTGTGGCCAGGACTTCCAGCACTATATTGAATTAAAGTGGTGAGAACGGATATTCTTGTCTTGTTCCTAACCTTAGGGGAAAAGCTCTCAGTTTTTCCCCATTGAGGATAATGTTGGCTTTGGGGTTTTCATATAAGGCTTTTATTATGTTGAGGTATATTCCCTCTAAATCTACTTTGTTGAAAGTTTTTTTTTTTATCATGAATCAATGTTGTACTTTATCAAACGCTTTTTCTGCATTAAAATGATCATTTTTAATCCTTTCTCTTATTATGTGTCACATTGATTTATTTGCAAATATTGAAGCAATCTTGTATCCCAGGAATAAACTCCACTTGATTGTGGTGAATGATTCTTTTATATGTATTGTTGGATTCAATTTGCTAGTATTTTGTTGAGGATTTTTGTATCTATGTTTATCAGAGATATTGGCCTATAGTTCTTTTTCTGTGGTGTCTTTTTCTGGTTTTGGAATCAGGTTAATTCTGGCCTCATCGAATGAATTTGGAAGTTTTCCTTCCTCTTCTATTTTTTGGAATAGCTTGAGAATAGGTATTAACTGTTTGTTTGTTTGTTTATATTCATGAGAGACAGGGGTGGGGGCAGAGACACAGGCAGAGGGAGAAGCAGGCTCCATGCAGGAAGCCCGATGTGGGACTCGATCCCGGGACTCTGGGATCACCCCCTGAGCCAAAGGCAGATGCTCAACCACTGAGCCACCCAGGCGTCCCAGTATTAACTCGTTTTTATTTTTTATTTTTTTAACTCTTTTTTAAATGGCAAAATTCACCTGTGAAGCGGTCTCCTCCTGGACTTTTATTTGTTGGAAGTTTTTAAATTATGTATTCAATTTCATTGCTGGATATTGGTCTTTTCAATTTTTTTTTTTACTTCTTCCTGCTTCTGCTTTAGTAGATTGTATGTTTCTAGGAATTCATCCCTTTCTTCTATGTTGCCCAACTTGCTGGCATATAGTTTTTCATAATTTTCTCTTATAATTATTTGTATTTCTGTAGTATTGGTTATTTCTCCTCTTTCATTGATGATTTTCTCTCTTTTCGCATGAGTCTGACTAGAGGTTTATCAATTCTGTTGATCTTTTTCAAAGAACCATCTCCTGGTTTCACTGATCTGTTCTATTGTTTTTTAAGTTTCTATATTATTTATTTCTGACCTAATCTTTATTATTTTCTTCCTTCTGTTGGATTTGGGTTTTATTTATTCTTCTTCTTCTAGCTCCTTTAGGTGTAAGGTTAGGTTATTTGAGATTTTCCTTGCTTCTTGAGGTAGACCTGTATTGCTATAAACTTCCCTCTTAGAACTGCTTTTGCTCCATCCCAAAGATTTTGGATCATTGTGTTTTCATTTTCATTTGTTTGCATGTAATTTTTTATTTCTTCTTTGATTTCTTGGTTGACCCGTTCATTGTTTAGTGGCATGTTATTTAACCTCCATGTATTTGTGGTCTTTCCAGATTTTTTCTTGTGCTTGATTTCTAATTTTATAGCATTGTGGTCAGAAAAGATACACGGTATGACTTCAATATTTTTAAATTTGTTGAAGCTTATTTTGTGGTCTAATATGTGAACATTCTGGAGAATGCTCTATGTGCACTTGAAAAAATATGTATTCTGCTGTATTAAGATGTAATGTTCTGAATATATCTGTTAAATATATCTGGCAGTGTGTCATTCAAAGAAACAGGCAGAATTCCTATGTTGCAATCTGAAGGCAGACTCATAAGGCCTTCAGATGATTTGATGAGGCCCATGCACCTTATGGAGGATAATCTGTTTTAGTCAAGGTCTACTGGTTTAGATGTTAATCACATATAAAAAAAATACCTTCACAGTACATCTAGATTGCTCTCTGACCAAACAACTGGGCACCATAGCCTAGCCAAGCTGACACGTGAAATTAACCATCATAGGGTTATTTTCACTTTTTGGCTAGTATGAATAGTACAGCTAGGAATATTCATATATACATTTTTGCATAAATCTGTGTTTTTAATTCACATAGGGTACATATATGTAAGTAAAATGCTGTATCATATGGTACTTACATGTAAACAAAAATCTCACCTGTAGTTTGCTCCTTAGTACAATTCAATAAAAATTAAACTATCTGCATACACTTTCATTTTCTTTCTTACTGGGCACATTATGCACTTGTTGGACCTTGAAGGGTTCAACCTTATGGCCAAGGAAAGGAGATATTCCAACAGGGCCAAGAGGAGAAAGAGCCCCCCACCTCAGACTATATGATGAGTCAATGGACAAGCTAAGAGCAGAAAGCAACAGTTATGATCATGAATCTTTAGTGCCATTGCCAGATTACCTTCCCAGCACTCTTGCTTCTTCTACTTGGCTTTACTTCTAAAGAGTCCCCAAACCATAAAAAAAAACTTTAGTTCTAATTAAAAATTTTTATAAGATGGAATTATTATTAGTGGAAGAAGTCACAGCAGCAGGAAAAGTAGGGTAAATTAGGCTGGCAATGTCAGACCCTGGAAAGAGAAATCAGGTAAAGACAGGTTAGTGAGATCACAGAGGGCCAGATAATGCACAGTTCTGCCTGTTAGGACAGGAATCAGGCCATGCCAAATCTGACAGTAGTGTGTAGTAAAAAGAGTTACATTATGGACTAGAGTCAAAAACTGGTTTTAATTCTGGATCTGCTTCTAAATCTCTGTGTGATCTTGGCGCTCTCTGGGATCTCTAAGATCCCTTCTAGCTTACCATCCTATGACACTGGTGTAGTTAGGCATGGCTAGGCCTCCTAGAATCTCTGATTCCACACACAGTACTGTGGTTTTGTAGCTATCAAGCAACTGAACAAGGCAATGACCAAAGTGCTCTGACCAATTTCTCCTAGAGTCCTAGAGATGTACTCTCACATGTGAAATATAATATATATAAGCATGTTTATAATAGCCACAGACTGAGTGAAACCTAAACATCTACCAACAAAGGACTGCTTAAATACATTCTGCTATATCTACAGTAAGTATGGAATACTGTGCAGTCATGCAGCCATAGGAAGCTCTTTAAGTACTGTTATGAAACAGTATTCTATAGATTAAGTGAAAAAAAGCAAGGTGCAGAATAGTATTTATGGTATGGTATGATTTGTATAAACATTAAGGGTGTATGTATACAAATATACATAGAGTATCTCTGGGAGGATACACAAGAAAACTGGTAGCATTGACTGACTCAAGGAAAGGGAAATGTACAACTAGGGAGATAGAGAAAAAATGTATTTATCTGTTCAAAACATAAAAAGAACCTTAGCCCATCATGTCCCAGACCCATCTTTTTCTTTTTTTTATTTTTATTTCTTTTAAGATTTTTATTTGTTTGAGAGAGAGCACAAGCAGGGGGTAGGTGGAGAGGGAAAAACAGACTCCCTGCTGAGCATGAAGCCCAATGCAGGACTTGATGCCGGGACCCTGGGATCATGACCTGAGCTGAAGGCAGACATTTAACCGATTGAGTCACCCATGTGCCCAGACCTATCTTTTTCAACCATCTAACAGAATTTAAGTGAACAAAGTTAGGAGTGACTTTGTTTCTGAAAGAAAAAAGAAGAGTCGAAGGCAATTTTTTTGCTCAGCCTGTCTCAGAAGTGTTTAGGTGGTTATCACGGGTCTTTACTGTTTGCTTCCCTCTCTGCCCTCAAGACTTTAAGGTGTATCTTGAGAGTTGCTTCAAGCAGCTAACTGTCAAAGGAAACTGGAGAGCCTAGGAGAAGCTTCTGTTCAGGTGAGGCCTGAAAGAAAAGTGAAGCCAGAAGTTCACAGTAGCCAGGAGTTCACAAACTACCAAGTAGGGCACATAAGAGTTTCTCATTCCTTCAAAAAGCTGTTGCTGCATGTCACAGTACATCATAGGGTCACTAATACTAGGCCATATACCCAGACAAGAAACCAATTTTTTAAAAAAAAGATTTTATTTATTTATTCATGAGAGACACACAGAGAGAGGCAGAGACACAGGCAGAAGGAGAAGCAGGCTCCATGCAGGGAGCCCAATGCAGAACTCGATCCCAGATCTCCAGGATCACACCCTGGGCCAAATGTGGTGCTAAACTGCTGAGCCACCTGGGCTGCCCAAGAAACCAAATTTTTTTTAATCATCAGCCCCCTAGAAGAACAAATAGAAGTCATTCTTTTTCTCAAATAAATATTATAAACAGCATTCATTGAAAGCTAGCAACAACTTAAAAAGTACAAAGATATATATAATTCATAGCCAGGAACTAACCATAGATTAACACATTCAGTGAGAAGAACAATTTGTCATCTATTTAGATTTATTTTATGAAGGATGACCATATGTTAAATTAAGTGAAGAATGAAGCTTTGAAATATAACTCAATAAGCAAAAAGTATAGGGCTTGGTTTTAATATTATAAGTGGGCAAATTTGACACTTTTTTGTGAGATGCATCTGTTTGGCTTTAACTATTATACAAATCATAATAAACTAAAAGAGCTAATTTTTAGTTTAAATAATATTAACACCAATTTTGAGTGCTTACTATATGCCAGGTACTGTTGTAAGCTATTTATGATCTCATTTAATACAATGTACTTATGATATAGGCACTAAGATCATCTCCAGCTTATGAATAAGGACATTGAAGCACAGAGAAATTAAGGAGTGTCTCTAAGCTAAAACAGCTTAGGTTGTAGGGCTGGGATTTGAACCCAGGAAGCCAGGCTCTGGTGCCTGGGCCGTAGTCATTTCAAACAGCAAACAAATTGTGTGGAAAATTCAAATATAGGAAATATTAGGGATCAATTTCAAAGTTCCAAAGATACAAGCCAGAAAGAAGTCTGCATTTGTGAAATTCATATCTGAACTATTTTAACAGTCACCTAACTGATTTCCTTACCTAGTTTCTATATCCTACACTTTCCCACTTTATCAAGCTTCCTGTGATACCTCTGTCATCACATCACTCCTTTGACCAAAAGTTCCCAAGGGCTCCCTTCTGCCTACCTAATAGATCTTATTATTTTTATTATTTTTTTACCTAATAGATCTTAAACTTGAATGTGCAGCATACACACCTGAGGAGCTTCCTTAAAATACTGATTTCCTAAGCTGAAACCCTGAAAATTTGATTTAGTAGGTCAGGGTGAGGCCTGGGAATCCATGTTTTAAGCAAGCTTTGTAAAAACACTGGCCTATGTGGACAAAGCCCACATACCTTATTATAGGATTTAAGGCTGTCCGTGACCTGGCCCAAACCCACCTAACTCCTAATATAAAAGCTCTATTGTAGAATAGCCACTGTCCTCCAACTTCTCATATAGGAGGCATTTCTAACTCTAAATTTCTGCCTACCCCCTCCAACCCATCTGGAGTGACCTCCTGCCTTCTTTCCTGCTACTATCCAAATACTATATATCCTTCAAGGTCAAGCCCAAGTTTCACCTACTCTATAAGACTCTCCTTAAATTCTCCATCCCAGAAAGGTATCAATCTCTTGTTGAATAATTAAGTCTCTACTGTCTGGCCACAATCCTTTTGGTATTTAATGGTTTCAAGAGTATATGCCTTGCTTCTTCAATTAGACTGACTGCAGCCACTATCCACATGTGGCTATTTAAGTTGGAATGAATTAAGATTAAATAAAGTTAAAATTTCAGTTCCTCAGTTACACTAGCCACATTTCAAGTGTTTAGCAGCCACAGAGAACATTTCCACATCACAGAAAATTCTAATGGACAGCATGGCAAGAGTCTGCTTATGGCTGTCACAGCTGCTTTCTTATATATTCTCCCTATAAGCAATGTTTGCTCTAAAGTTAAAGTAGATATGTATCCAGACTGCAAAAAGTGATAGATTTCCTTTTTAAACTGATTCCCATTTTGAGTAAAAGGAGTTCAGAAGATAAGTGTACATGTCATTCTGCGTTTCTTTTTTTTAAAGATTTTATTTATTTATTCATGAAAGATACAGAGAGAGGCAGAGACATAGGCAGAGGGAGAAGCAAGCACTATGAAGGGAGCCCAATGTGGGACTCAATCCCAGCACTCCGGGATCACGCCCTGAGTCGAAAGCAGATGCCCAACTGCTGAGCCACCCAGGTGTCCCTCATTCTGCATTTCTAATAGTCAAAATCCTTGGCTTTTCTCAATTTTCATTCTCCTTGACCTCTCTGTTGCATTTGGCATTATATAGGGCAGATCTCCCTCTCCTACAAGAAATGCTCTCCTCCTTTGCTTCCATGACGCTGTCAGAACAAGAATGGTCATCATTAATTTATTGAGCTCTTACCATGGGCCAAGCTAAGCACTTTACATACCTCAATGACAATATTAAGTAAACAGTAGTATTTTATAGATGAGGTACTTGAAGTTCAAAGAAAATTAATTTGCTCGAGGATACAAGGCTAGTAAGTGGTGGTGATGGGACTAGAACCCAAACCACATCTTTTAAGGCTCTTAAGATTACTAGATCAAATACCCAAAAGAGGCAGGGTGGCTGTCAATTCCAACATCAAAGAATGGAAATTAACCTACTCAAGAGTCTCCTCTTTTCTTTTTTCCCTGCCCTTCTAAAACTCTATCTTATTCTATCTCATATACCCCTCTGGTAGATTTTCAAGGTCTTAATAGCCTGGGGAATTTAAAGCCAATTACTAAGTAATTGAGAAAAAAAGTAACCACAGTAGGTCAGGGAGAACAGGGACCAGGTACTGCCTTTCATTTTCATGAATTCTGTTTCTCCTAAATACCCTGTAAGCTCTTACCATTAAAACCTGTGTTGTTCAGGCCTTACGATTTTGATTCAAGTACTCTGCCAATAGTTCATTTTAATTACACTGGAGAGTATTTATAGCTTTTCTGCTCTCTGGATTGGGCTTTGTGTACAGTAGCTACTGCCAGAGCTAGTCAAATAAGGCAAGTGAAATGCTGGAGGAGTTCAGCTTGAGGTTGGAACAGTCACCTACTTATTAGTGTTTCATATTACGCTGTTTACTGATACCCTTAAGCAGGTCAAACTCAGCAGTTGTGGCCAGTAGACAGAGGGTGAGGATGCAGAAGAAAAAGCTTATTGCAACTTTGTCCCCTGCCTTCATGGATTAAGAGACAGTCAACCCTATAGATCTCTCAAACTCACTAGGCTCCCATAATGTAGTGTCAGCAACACAAGGCCTAGCTATTGGAGACAGGGAGCTTATGTTATTAACTGTATAGATCCTTTGGAGTTTGAGGCCTCCATTACTTAACTTAAGAATAAGGAATATGGGAAATCTCTGTACCTTCCCCTCAATTTTACTGTGAACATTAAGTTGCTTTACAAATAAGGTTTATTTTTATTTTTTTTACAAATAAAGTTTTAAATAAAGAGAAAAAAAGGAAAAAGAAGAAGGAATACTGGCTTCTCATCCTAGTTATACAAGTAAATGGCTCTGGGGGTGGGTAGGGGGTGTACATGCAAATATTTAGTGAGGACTTTTCTCTTTTTATTATTGCATATACCATAAACATTCTAGGATATTGTTTTGTGTTCTTATATTTGACATAAATATAATAATATGGAGTTTTATGCTAATTTTTCCTCAACAGTATGCTTTTGATGCAATTTTGCTGGAGTTCTACGTTCTACATGTAGTTATAATTCATTTTAACTGCTTTATGGAAATCTATCAGATGAATACACCATAATTTATATATTCATTCCATTGATGGTCATTTAGTTTGTTTTCCTTTTTTTTACTATTACAAATAAAATTCTTCAGTGGACATCTGTATATGCATGGGCACATGTGGGAGAGTTTCTCTCGATTAAAAATCCTGAGTGAGCAGCACGTGGGTGCCTCAGATGGTTAGGTGTCTGCCTTCAGCTCAGGTCATGATCCTTAGGTCCTGGGATCAAGCCCCACGTCAGGCTCCCAGATCAGCAGGGAGTCTGCTTCTCCCTCTCCCTCTGCCACTCCCCCTACTTGTGCTCTCTGTCTCTCTCTCTCAAAACAATAAATAAAAAATCTTTTTAAAAAATCCGTGAGTGAACCATGAGACCTTTGTTGATGACAGTCTGTATCATTAGTAAGGCAAGATGGTAAAATCCTTTCTCTAGGTACTGCAATTAAAAGATTTTTTTTAAGATTTTACTTATTCATTCATGAAAGAGAGACAGAGACAGAGACACAGGCAGAGGGGGAAGCAGCCCCCCTGCCCCGTGGGGAGCCCCATGCAGGACTCAATCCCAGATCCAGGGATAACGCCCTGAGCCAAAGGCAGATGCTCAACTGCTGAGCTACCCAGGTGTCCCTAAAAGATGTTTTGAAATGTATCTAGAGTTTTGTAAATGATGGTAAAGATTTTTTAAATAACATATTTGAAATTTTAAAAATAAATAAATAAATAATCCACAAGTGGAATTACTTGGTCATAGGGCATTCATTCATAAGTTCAACTTTAGTAGATATTGCCAAATAGTTTTCCAAAGTAGTTGTTGTACCAATTCTCTTTTCTGTTAAGATTTTATTTATTTGAGAGAGAGAGAGAGAGAGAGAGAGAGAGGGAGGGGCAGAGGGAGAGGGAGAAGCAGGCTCTCTGCTGATCTGGGAGCCTGACGTGGGGCTTGATCCCAGGATCTAGAGATCATGACCTGAGCTGAAGGCAGACACTTAACTGATTGAGCCATCCAGGCACCCCACCAATTTTCATTACCACCAATAGTGGACAAAAGTTCCAGTCGATCTAAATCTTCATTAATACATAGTACTATTAGTCTTTCCTCATTTTAGCCACTCTGATGGATGTGTAGTCATATATTGTGGGGTTTTTTTTTAAGATTTTTTTTTTTTACTTGACAGAGTACACAGAAGGAGAGCAAGCACACAGAGAGAGGGAGAAGCAGCCTCTCTGCTTAGCATGGGCTCCATCCCAGGACCCTGAGATCATGACCTGAGCTAAAGGCAGATGCTTAATTGACTGGGACACCCAGGTGCACCATCTTGTGGTTTTAATTTGAATTTCCTTGATAATTAATGAGATAGAGCACATCTCATGGGTTTATGATCTGATAGGCTTTCTTAAAGCAGATATTGACAGGGACAAGAAAGGGATAAGAAGAAAGACATTGGGTGGTGACTAAGGGATGGGGGTGGGAAGCAAACACTGTAGAAAGGAGAACCTAAGGGCATTAAATCAGACTTTCTGAGAAGACTAGTTTTTCTGAGGACCAGCCTAGAATATACAGATTCAGGAGTCTCTTCAGAACAGCAGCCACAGATGCTTGTAAAGGCACACGTAAAAGTATATGTAAAACATGTTTGAAGTCCAACCATAAAAGAATCCTGGCAGCAACCTATGTCCAAACACTCGTTTCTACAACAGCAGCAGTTCCAGCTGCTTCTTGCCATCTCTCACCAGGTTAGGTTCCGACTGGATCTCAATGCCCTTGTCTCAAAAATGATAGCACTGGCTTTGCAGACTCTGGCTAGAAGGCAATAGGATATTAGTATTATTTTTTTAAGATTTTATTTATTTGGGGGTTCCTGGGTGGCTCAGCTGTTTAGCGCCTGCCTTTGGCCCAGGGCGTGATCCTGGAGCCCTGGGATCGAGTCCCACGTCGGGCTCCCAACATGGAGCCTGCTTCTCTCCCTCTGCCTCTCTCTCTCTATCATGAATGAATGAATGAATGAATAAATAAATCTTAAAAAAATATTTTATTTATTTATTCATGAGAGACACAGAAGAGAGAGAGGCAGAGACACAGGCAGAGGGAGAAGCAGGCTCCCTGCAAGGAGCCTGATGCGAGACTCGATCCCTATACCCCTCGATCACGTCCTGAGCCAAAAGCAGACACTCAATAACTGAGCCACTCAGGCATCCCAGGAAAGCAGTATTAAAGAGCGCAGAATGGGAAATATTCTTTTGTTTCCAGCTTTACTGAAGTAAGATTGACCAAATAAAGTTTCATATATATATATATATATATATATATATATATATATATATATATATTTAAGGTGTATATCATGATGTTTTGAGATATATATATATATATACACACACATTGTGAAATGATGACTACAACTAAGATAATTAACATATCTGTCACCTCACACAGTTACCTTTTTGCTTTCTTTTTTTTTAAAGATTGTATTTATTCATGAGAGACACACACAGAGAGGCAGAGACACAGGCAGACGGACAAGCAGGCTCCCCATGGGGATCCCGATGTGGGACTCAATCCCTGGACCCCGGGATCACGCCCTGAGCCAAAAGCAAACGCTCAATCACTGAGCCACCCAGGTATCCCACACATTTTTTTGGAGTAAATATTCTTTCTGCTCAGCACAAGTAAAATATGACTTTCTACAGTAGTCAGGCTGCAGAGGAACATGGTTTAGAGTGCTGCTTTCTCAAACTTTCATGTGCATGTGAATCCTCTGGGGATCTTGTTAAAATAGACTCTGATCCAAGAGTTTTGAGGTAAAACTTGAGATTCTGCTTTTCTAACAAGCTCTCAGATGCTGCTGATCTAAGGACCACACTCTGAGTTTAGAACATGAGCTATGGAGTCACACAGACCTGAGTTTACAGCCCAGCTTTCTGGGCTGTGGTGTTCTTAGCTGTGAAATCTTTGATAGGCTATTTAATCTCTCTGAGCTTTTGTTTCCTCGCCTATAAAAAGACTTTTTTAAAAAAATCATTACCTACTTCATAGGGTTGCTGAGTAGGTTAAATAAAATAATGCATGTAAAACATGTTTAGCACAGTGCATGGAAAGAATAAGTAACTAATATGTGCTAGCTATTGTTAATATTCCATGAACTGGCACTTCTACACATCTATGATACTCTGTGGACTGGGGTTCAGAATGATTATCTGGAAGCACTACAAGAGCCTAGATTAATCAGAGAAAGATAGACTGAATCATATTTAGTAATATTTTATGTTAGGCTTATTTTATTGTATTCTAAGGCTTTGAAAGTTGAGACTTCATCTGTATCAGTCAGGGTCCTAGCAGGAAACAGATGGCATGCTCAAATTAGTAAAGTTAGTGGAAATTTTAACAAAAGGACTGTCTACAAAGGTATGGGCAGAGTGTAGGAAAACCAACAGGGATACAGAGCACAGTAACTTGGGGCTGTTTTACCACCCATACACCCAAAATGATGAAGGGAAGGGACAGATAGCAGGAAAAAGGAGACTGCGGCACAGAAGGGGTCCCCTTGAGAGAAACTGTGAGCTTTGGTTAAGAGAGCATTCAGCCTACAGCAATCTTCCAAGGCAGAAGCCAGGAATAAAGCCCTAACCTTGGTTTCTTCACTCCCTTTGATGTCAGGCCAGGTATCTCTACCACCTAAACCCTACCAGAAGCCAAGAAGGGATGGAAACACACTGATATAATCCATGTAGATTAGTCTCTCCCGGGGCAGACAGTAGGTGGAGAGTGGATCTGGAGGGGTAATCAGAAGATATCTGGTATACCATCTCTGACACATATATTCAACCAAAATACTATCCAAACCAGAACCTGACCAAGCCAGGAAAACAGACTACTGTTTGGACAAAGCTAAACTCCATTAGTTTATCACTGAATGACGGTCAATGACTTCCAGGGTATTTCCCTTTTGGATGTCCTATAATAATCCAAAACTCAACACGTCTAAAACTGAATTCATGGGACACCTGGGTGACTCAGCAGTGGAGTGTCTGCCTTCAGCCCAGGGCGTGATCCTGGAGTCCCGGAGTCAAGTCCCACATCGGGCTCCCTGCATGGAGCCTGCTTCTCCCTCTGCCTATGTCTCTGCCTCTCTCTGTGTCTCTCATGAATAAATAAAATCTTTAAAAATAAATAAATAAATAAAACTGAATTCATCTTCCTGTACCACCACAATGTAACTTTCCCATTTTCATGAATGGCAGCCTTTGATATACCAGTCTCTCAGCCTGAAACATTTTTCCATTTCCTCTCTGCATATATAAATCGTGCCTATTCTTTAGGGTCTACTTCAAATAGTCCCTCCTCAGATGAGCAATGGGCATTTCACTATATGTTGGCAAACTGAATTTAAATAAAATATTTCTTTAAAAAGTTACTCCCTCCTCTAAGAGGTCCTCCCCCAACTAGTTTAGCCTACACTGAAGCCCCATCACCAGTAATTCAATCACTATTGTCAGGTGCTGTATTTAACTGGTTTCAGGGGCAGCCTGAATGGCTCAGCAGTTTAGCACCACCTTCAGCCCAAGGCCTGATCCTGGAGACCCTGGGATCCAGTCCCACGTCAGGCTCCCTGTATGGAGTCTGCTTCTCCCTCTGCCTGTGTCTCTGCCAATCTCTCTCTCTCTTTCTCTCTCAAATAAACAAACAAACAAACAAACAAACTGGTTTCGGTAGACATACCATCATCCCAGGTAAATACTATACTTCTTGAAGGAAGGAACTATGTCCTAATTTTCTTTTTTCCTGTTTGTCAAGACCAAGCATCTTGAGATTTATTGAATGTAAGTATACAATAAGCACTGGAAGGATGAAGAATTCGGAAAAAATAGCAGGGGACCAAATTTCAAATTTCATTTTTCTATTAGAGCTTCTGAGGACTTAGCTGGCCTTGTGTAGAAATATGCAGGCATAAAGGACAGCTCTGTCTCCCATCTACTCACTTGGCATTTTAAAAACACTGTTCTAAATAAATAGAGAATCAAAACAGAAATTACAACTGTTCAGAAATGATTTACAGGGAAATCAACACCCATCAAAACCCACGATATGCAGCTAAAGTGGTACTCATAAGAAAGTTCTAGCACCAAATTCATTTATTTATTCTAATATATTCAAATATATTTCAACTGGCAATATGAACTATTTTGGCTGACAATAAGTGAATTAAACGGTCAACTCAAGAATACAGATAACTAAATACACCCAAGGAAGGCAGATGGAAAGAATAAAATTTTTTTTCAAAATTAATGGCCCATTTCTTACCAATCCTCCCTCTTACAACACAACAAAAAAACCCTGGATGAAATAACAATCAAGCATAGAAGAACCTGAAAAGTAGAAAGGAGTAAGTGGACTTTCTAGGGACTTTAGGATATAAGAAACACTACAATGGTAAGTTGTCTGGGTGCTCTTGGGGACCCTGGGTGGCTCCATTGGCTGGGCGCCTGCCTTCAGCTTAAGTCAATGATCCCAGGGTCCTGGGACTAAGTCCCTGCATTGGGCTCCCTGCTCAACAGGAAGCCTGATTCTCCCTCTCCCTCAGTCTGCTGCTTCCCCTGCTTGTGCTCTAACTCTCTCTGTCAAATAAATAAAATCTTTTTAAAAAAAGTTGTCTGGTGCATCTTTTTGCCTCCTATATTGCAGATGGGGTGCAAAGAAGCCTGCAACCCGAAACTGCCAATAAACCCAGACCAAAAAAGGGCCAAAGATAAGCTTGTTTCCTTTAGTTAAATAATCAGAGAAAGGGTGACCTAGCACCTTTTTGATAATACCCACCCCACTCTAGCCAAACATCAAAGGAAAAACTGTCCCTTCCCCCCTGTAGTATCAGTGATATCACACAGAGTCACCCATGTCTGGTCCTACGTGGCAGCAGTTAGGCAGGGTGAGTTAGCTCTCTGTTTCCTCCACAGGGGAGGTGCCAACAGGACCAAACAGGGAACTGAACATCCATCCCACCTCCCCAGTAGCAAAGAGATGGAATGAGGCAATACAAGGTGGTGCTAGTTAGCACTCCATCTTCCTCACTGTGGTAATATCAGTAGGGACTTCCTTACCTGGCAGCAATGAGGTGGTAAGAGTCAATCCATTGCCCATTTTTCCACCTGATGTGGAAGGCACCAGCAGGGAGCTGAACTCCCACTGCCTCCCAGCAGTAATTAGAGATAAGTGAACCAAGTAAGCATTAGGACTTGCAGGAAAATAAAAAAAGGACAGAACATTCATATTATGGGAGTCATAGAAAAAGAGAAGAAAAGACTATGGAGCTGAAAGAGTATTTGAAGAAATAATGGTTGAAAGCTTTCCAAAGGCTAAGATGTTGACATTAGTGGACTGTGATAAGTTACTAAGATATAATGCAATAATTAGAGCAACTACTAAAAAAAATCTATGCAAAAAAATATAATCAAGACCTGTACAGATTAACCAAAATGGAATTATTATTATTTTTTTAAAGAGTGATGTCATTCTTATTTTATCTTTAGTTTTTTAAAATATTTTATTCATTTATTAATGAGACCAGAGATAGAGAGGCAGAGACACAGGCAGAGAGAGAAGCAGGCTCCAGGCCGGGAGCCCAGTGTGGGACTTGATCACGCCCTGGGCCAAAGGCAGACACTCAACTGCTGAGCCACCCAGGCATCCCCCAAAATGGAATTATTAAAAAAGATTCAAGTAACACATAGCAAAGCAGGAAAAATGAAGAGGAACAATAAACAGAACAAACAGGAAACAAACAAAAAATAAAACAACAAACTTAAGCTTTAACATATCAGCAATTATGTGAAATATAAAAGGACTAAGTAAACCAATTAGAAAATGAGACTGACAGGCACCTACGTGGCTCAGTTGGTTAAGCATCTGCTTTTGGCTGGGGTCATGATCTCAGGCTCCTGGGATAGAGCCTGAAGTCAGGCTCCCTGCTCAACAGGGAGTCTGCTTCTCCCTCTTCCTCTGCCCCTCTCCCCCACTTGTGCACATACTTGCTCACTCTCTCTCAAAGAAATAGATAAAATCTTTTTAAAAAGTAATAAAATAAAAAATGAGATTGAAAGAATGGTTAAAAAAACATGACCCAAACATGCTGTCTACAAGAAATCCACTTCAAACATAATGATATAGGTAGGTTGAAAATAAAAGATATATCATACAAAAAGAGTAAAAAAGGTAAGGTAGACTTTAGAACAAAGAACATTACCAGAGACAGAGGAGACATTACATAATGATGAAAAGGTCAATTCTACAAGACAGAGCAAATCTAAATGTGTAGGCACCAAACAACATAGCCACAAAATATATTAAGCTAAAACTAATAGAAATGTAAAGACAAACAAATCCACAATTATACTTAGAAACTTCAACATCCCTTTCTCAACAACTGCTGGAACTATTAGAAAATCATCAAGGATACAGAGGAACTGAACAGTACTATCAACCAGCATTTGCAAGACATTCCACCCACCAATAGCAGAACATACATTCTTTTCAAGAGCCTATGGGACATTCACCAAGACTGACTATCTCCTGGATCATAAACTAAACTTGAACCAATTTTCTTTTCTGAACAAATTTTTAAAAACTACAACCATACACACTGTGTTCTCTGACCACAGTGAAATCAAACTAGGAATCAGTACCAGAAAACAACAGGGAAATCTCCAAACATTTAGAAATTAAACAACTCATGTATAAATATGTCATGAGTCAAAGAAGTCTCAACAGAAATTTAAAAAAATACATTGAACTGAATGAAAATGAAAGCACAATATATCAAAATTTGTGGGATGCAGCTAAAAGCAGCGAAGAGAAGTAAATTTATGGCACTAAATACTTATATTAGAAAAGAAAAAAATTCACATAATCTAAGCTCCTACCCTAAGAAACTAGAAAAACAACAGCAACATATACTCAAAGCAAACAGAATGAAAGAATATAATGATAAGAGCAGAAATCAGTGAAATTGAAAGACAGAAAAACCATATAAAAAATGAAACAAAAAGCTGGGTTCTTTGGGGGAAAAAAATTAAAACCGATAAACCTCTAGAAAGAATGACAAAAAAGAGAGAAGGTACAATTTACCAGTATCATGAATGAAAGAGGAGATATGGCCACAAAACTTTCATACATCAAAAGGATAAGAGAATATTATGAATACCTCTGCAGAGATAGATTAGACAACTTGGATGAAATGGACCACAATTCCTCAAAAAGCACAAATTACCACAACTCTTCCAATATGAAATAATTTGAATCTATAATTATTTAGGAAATTAAGCTCATAGTTCAAAAACTGCTGAAAGAGAAATCTCCAGGCCCATAAGGTTTCACTAGAGAATTCTACCAAACCATTTAAAAGAATTATTAACAATTCTGCACAATCTCTTTCAGAAAAGATAAGGTAAAAAAAAAAAGAAAAGATAAGGTAAGTCCAGCTTACATTTATGAGGGCAATATTATCTTGACACCAAATCAAACAAAGCCAGTAGAAAAAAATCCCTCATGGTATTTATATCCCTCAGATATAAAAATCCTCCAAAAGATATAAACAAATATAATCCAGCAATGTATAAAAATAATTATACACCACAACTAGGTGGGGTTTATTCCAGAAATCTAAGGCTAGTTCAATATTTAAAAATCAATGTCATTCAACTATCAACAGGCTAAAAGGAAAAACCACATGATCATATCAAAGGATGTAAAAAAAAAAGCATCTGACATCCATTCATTATAAAAACTCTCAGAAAAACTAGGATACAAGATAACTTCATTAACCTAGTAAAGAAAATTCTCAAAAAAAAACTAGAGCTAATATCATACTTAAGATTAAAAGAATGAATAATTTCAGAAACAAGGCAAAGGTGTCTGCTCTCACCGCTGCTATTCAACATAGTACTAGACATTCTAAACAGCTTGATAAGGCAAGAAAAATGAAATCAAATAAATAAAGATTGGAAAGGACAAAATAAAATCCTCTCTATTTATAGATGACAAGATTATGTAGAAACCCTCAAGGAATCCAAGCACACAATAAAACTATTAATACTACACACAAGAAGTTGGATTGATCTAAAGGGAATTATGTTGAGTGAAAAAGCCATTCTCAAAATGTTACATACTGTATGCTTCCATTTATATAACATTCTAAATGATAAATTTATAGAGATGGGGAACAGATAAGTGGTTGCCAAGATTTAGAGACATGGGAAGAGAGATGACTTACAATAAAAGGGTAGCAGGGATCTTTGTGGTTACAGAACAGTTTTAGGGACACCTGAGTGGCTCAGTGGTTGAGCGTCTGCCTCTGGTTCAGGTTGTGATCCCAGGGTCCTGGGATCGAGTCCTACATCAGGCTCCCTGTGGGGAGCCTGCTTCTCCCTCTGCCTATGTCTCTGCCTCTCTCTCTATCTCTCTCTCTTTCTCTCTCTCTCCCATGAATAAATAAATCAAATTTTAAGAAAAAAAAAAAACAACAGTTCTAGGTCGTTATTATGATGGTGGTTACATGAATCTATGCATGTGTTAAAATTGTACAGAATTTTGGGACAACTATATATCCACCTGCAAACAAATACAGTTGGGACCCTACCTTATACCATATATAAAAATTAATTTAGAGGGACCTGGCTGGCTCAGTTGGTAGAGCATGCAACTCTTGGGGTTGTGAGTTCAAGGTCCACATTGGACAGAGTTTACTTAAATAAAAACAAAACAAAAAAGATTAATTTAAAATGGATGAAAGACCTACATGTAAGGGATAAAAATTTAAAATTCTTAAAAGAAAACAAGCATAAATCTTCACAAACTTGGATTAAGCAATGGTATCTTCAATGTGATACCAAAAGCACAAGCAACAAAAGGAAAAACAAATAAACTGGACTTCGACAAATTTAAAAATTTGTGCTACAAAGGATACCATTAAGAAAGCACAAAAATTATTAGTCAGCCATAATGAACGATGAAATCTTGCCATTTCCAGCAATGTGGATGGAAGTAGAGAGTTTTATGCTAAGCGAAATAAGTTCACAGAAAGACAAATACCATATGAATTTACTCATATATGGAATTTAAGAAACAAAACAAATGAGTAGAGGATAAAAAGAGAGACGCAAACCAAGAAACAGACTCTTAATACAGAGAACAAACTGATGGTTACCAGAGAGGAGGTGGGTGGAAGGATGAATGAAATAAGTGATGGGGATTAAGGACTGTACTTTGGGGGGCACCTGCGTGGTTCAGTTGGTTAAGCATCTGCCTTTGGCTCAGGTCATGATTCCAAAGTCCCAGGATGAAGCCCACATTGGGCTCTCTGCTTGGCAGGGAGTCTGCTTCTCCTTCTGCTCCTCCCCCTGCTCATGCTTTCTCTCTGAAAGAAGAAAGAAGAGAAGAGAGAGAAGAGAAGAGAAGAGAAGAGAAGAGAAGAGAAGAGAAGAGAAAGAAAGAAAGAAGAAAGAAGAAAGAAAGAAAGAAAGAAAAAAAGAAAGAAAGTCTTTTAAGAAAAAGGAGTACAGGGTTCCCTGGGTGGCTCAGTGGTTTAGCACCTGCCTTTGGCCCAGGGCACGATCCTGGGGTCCCAGGATTGGGTCCCGCATCGGGCTCCCTGCATGGAGCCTGCTTCTCCCTCTGCCTGTGTCTCTGCCTCTTTCCCTCTCTGTGTCTCTCATGAATAAATAAATAAAATCTTAAAAAAGAAAAAGGAGTACACCTTCGATGATGAGCACTGGGTGATGTATGGAAGTGTTGGGTCACTGTGTTGTACACCTGAAACTAGTACTACTCTGTCTGTTAACTGGAATTTAAATAAAGACTTAAAAAAGAAAGTGAAAAATGCAAAAATCAAAAACAAAAAACATTAAAAAAACAGAAAGTGAAAATGCAACCCACATGACAGAAGAAAATTTTGCTCATTATTTATCTAATAAAGGACTTGAATCCAGAATATATAAATAACTCTTACAACTCAATAATAAAAAGACAACGACTTTTCTTTAATGGACAAAAGATATAAATAGATACTCTCCAAAGAAGATAAACAAATGGCCAATAAGCACATGAAAAGATGCACATCATTAGACATTAGGGAAATCCAAATCAAAACTGCAATGAGATACCTTTTCACACCCACTAGGATGGCTATCATCAGAAGGACATAAAAAAGTGTTGGCAAGGATGTGGCAGAACTGGAACCTTCATTCATTGATGGTGGGATTGTAAAGCAGTGTAGCTGCTTTTAAAAGTAATCTGGCAGTTCCTCAAAAAATTGAACATGGAGTTACCATATAACCCAGTTATCATATGATCCCTACCTAAGTATATGATCAAGAGAAATAAAAAGATAAGCCCCCCATACAAATTTGTACATAAATGTCCATCACAGCATTATTTCTAATATTGAAAAAATAGGGCAGCCCTGGTGGCGCAGCAGTTTAGTGCCGCCTGCAGACCAGGGTGTGATCCTGGAGACCCAGGATCAAGTCCCGTGTCCGGCTCCCCGCAGGGAGCCTGCTTCTCCCTCTGCCTGTGTCTCTGCCTCTCTCTCTGTGTGTGTCTCTCATGAATAAATAAATAAAATCTTTAAAAAAATAAAAATAAAAAATAAAATAAAAACAATCCAAATGTCCATCAATTGATGAAAGGATAAATAAAATGTGGTATATTTAGGAAATTGGAATATTATTTAGCAATAAAAAATGAAGTCCTCATACATGCTACAACATGGATGAATCTTCAAAATATTATGTGAAGAAGCCAATCACATGTACTCACTTCGGCAGCACATATACTAAGAAGCCAATCACAAAAGATTATGTTCCACTTATATGAAATGTCTAGGATAGCAATCAATAGAGACAGAAAGGAAATTAGTGGCCACCAAAGGCCAGGGGTGGGAAGAAAAGACAAGTGACTTTCATCCAAGAATACTCTACCCAGCAAAGTTATTATTCAGAATTGAAGAAGAGATCTCCAGGCAAGCAAGAGCTAAAGCAGTTCATCACCACTAGACCAGCCTTACAAGAAATGTTAAAGGGATTTCTTTAAGCTGAAACAAAAGGGTGCTCATTACTAATAGGAAAACATATGAAAGTACAAATCTCACTGGTAAAGGTAAATACATAGTGAAATTTAGGATAATCTAGTGTTGAAAAAGTGGAGAGTTAATCATTTATAAAGCTAATGTGAAGGTTAAAAGACAAAAGTAGTAAAAATAATGACAATAACTTGTTAATAGTTACACAAGATAAAAAGATGTAAATTGTGACATCAAAAACATATTGCAGGGGAGTAAAACTGTAGGGCTTTAGAATGTGTTCAAATTTAAGTTACTTTCAACTTAAAACGGATTGTTATGAATCTAAGTTATTTTAAATAAGCTTCATTGTAACCACAAAGTGAAAACCTATAGAAGATATATAAGAGAAACAAAAAGAAATCTAAGCATATCACTACAGAGAACCATCAAATCACAAAAGAAAAGAGCAAGAGAAGAAAGTAATAGAGGAACTATAAATCAACCGGAAAACAATGAACAAAATGGCAATAATGTCTTTAAATATAGATTGACAAAATGCTCAAAAGACATAGGCTGGATGGAAAAAAGTCTATATGCTACCTACAAGAGACTCATTTCAGATGTGATGACACACAGACATAGAAAGTGAAGGGATGGAAAAATATGTTCCATGCAAATGGGAACCAAAAGAAAGTTGGGGTAGTTATACTTTTATCACACAATAAGACTTTAAGACAAAGACTGTAATAAGAGACCAAAAAGGTCATGACATAATGATAAGGGTATCAATCCAACAAGAGCATATAACTTTTGTAATCCATTTATGCACCCAACATCAGAATAGCTAAATATATAAAGCAAATATTACTGGACCTGAAGTGAGAAAGAGACAGCAATACAATAATAGGGGCATTAATATCTCAGTTTCACTCATGGATAGATCGTCCAAACACTTTAGACCAGATGGACTCAACAGACATACAGAACATTCCATCCAAAAGCAACAGAATACAGATTCTTCTCAAGTGCACACAGAACATTCTCCAGTATGTATCATATGTCAGGTTACAAAACAAGTTTTAATAAATTTATGAAAATTGAAATCATATCACACAACTTTTCTAAACATAATGGTATAAAACTAGAAATCAATTACCAGAAAAAATGGGAAAATTCACAAATAGATGCAGATTAAACATCATGCTACTGAACAACAAATGGGTCAAAGGAGAAATCAAAAGATACCTTGAGGCAAATACAAATGGAAATACAACCTGCCAAAACTTATAGGCTGCAGCAAAAATTTTCTAAAATTGATTGTAGTAATGGATACACAATTCTTTGAACATAATAACCACTGAACTGCAGATTTTAAATGTGAGAATTGTCTGGTTTGTGAATTATGTCTCAATAAAGCTATTATTTGGGGCACCTAGGTGGCTCAGTGGTTGAGTGTCCGCCTTCTGTAAAACTATAATTATTTCAAAATAAAAAGTTAAAAAGGCAAAAACAAAAAATCTTGATTATAGATACTTATTCTAGCTCTATTCATAATTGTCAAAAATTGGAAATAATCCAAACAGCCTTCAAAGGATTAAATAAATACACTTGTTAGTACATCCATACAATGAATTATTACTCAGCAGTAAAAATAAACCAACTATTTATACACTCAAAAACTTAGATGAATTTCAAAGCCATTAGGCTTAAGTTAAAAAACTAGTTTGGGACACCTGGCGACTCAGTGGTTGAGCGTCTGCCTTCAGCTCAGGTTGTGATCCTGGGGTCCTGGGATCAAGTCCCACATCAGGCTCACCATGGGGAGCCTACTTCTCCCTCTACCTATGTCTCTGGCTCTCTGTGTCTCTCATGAATGAATAAATACAATCTTTAAAAAAAAACTAGTTTCAAAAGGTCATATACTAGTGCTCACTTTGGCAGCACATATACTAAAAGGTCATATGCTGTACAATTCAATTTATGTAACATTCTCAAAATGACAAAATTGTCAGAGAATAGAGTATTGGTTGTGAAAAGTTAAGAGTGTGTAGGGGGAGAGTTGAGGGAGAGGTATAAGTGCCAAGAAATAACAAGAGGAAATTGTTATTGTGGGGGTGATGCAATCATTTTATATATATAGATTATGGTAGTGGATCCATGAATCTATGTGTGTTAAAACTCTATGGATAGGGATCCCTGGGTGGCGCAGCGGTTTGGCGCCTGCCTTTGGCCCAGGGCGTGATCCTGGAGACCCGGGATCGAATCCCACGTCGGGCTCCCGGTGCATGGAGCCTGCTTCTCCCTCTGCCTGTGTCTCTGCCTCTCTCTCTCTCCCTCTGTGACTATCATAAATAAATACAAAAATTTAAAAAAAAATAAAACTCTATGGATAGATGTGTTTTTTAATTTTTAAAAAAATTTTGTCAATTTCTCTGGGGCACCACTGTGGCTCAGTCAGTTAAGCATCTGCCTTCAGCTGGGGTCATGATCCCAGGGTCCTGGGATTGAACACCGAGTCGGGCTCTCTACTCAGCAGGAAGCCTGCTTCTCCTTCTCCCTCTCCTGTCACTCCCCCTACTTGTGGTCTCTGTCTGTCAAATAAATGAATAATACCTTTTAAAAAATATTAAAGATTTTGTTTATTTATTTGAAAGAGAGAGTGAGTAAGAGAGAGAGCACGAGCTGGGAGGAGGGGGAGAGGGAGAGGGAGATGCTGACTCCCTGCTGAGCAGGGAGCCTGATGTGAGACTTGATTCCAGGACCTGGGACCATGACCTGAAGGCAGATGCTTAACCAACTGAGCCACGCAGGTGCCCTAGATGTGTTTTTCAAAAGCCTATTTTAAAATATAATAATTTTAAAAGAAAACAAATGATAAAAGAAAGGAATGAAGAGTAAATCTGTAGATTAAATGAGATGTTAAAATATCAAGTTTTCTAAAATGGACAATACTACAGTGTGTATGGAGATGACATCAGCTAATGGCAGAGTAGGCAGTTCCAAACTCCCATCCCTCCACAGAAACACAGAAAAACAAGCAGAAACTGTCAGAACGAGTGTTGTCAGAACTCTGAAAAACAATCAAAGGTTTAGAAGCAACCAAGTGAACCCTGAATTTCTTTTTTTTTTTAAAAAAAAGAAAACTTAAAAATGGCAGGAAAGCTTTGTGGTGTTTTTACCTACCCTTGCCTCACCCCTGTGCAGCTCAGTGGTGGTCCTGAAAATGGTAGCCTACATTCCCAGTGTAGGACCCTGGTCCTTGGTTCCAGAGATGGTGGAGCAGACCTCACTCACAAATGATTCTGTGGATCTGTTCTAACTCATCTGGAGGATACCTGAAGGAGTGACACTATGTTCTAGTCTTTGTTTCCCCTAAATCAGAATTCATTCAGGGCAGAAAAGTGACAGGTACTGCTCAAAAATATTGTAAGACAAACAGAATCCTGCAGCTGCCTGGGGTAAAGATTATCTTAAGCCATACCATCAATATATGACCTAAATCCTGGGAGGAAAAGCCAGGAAGAAAGTTCCTTTGGGAAATTAGAGCATTCAAAAGTGCCTGTGTATATTGGGGAATTTAGAAAGCTACATGCATACCCAGGGCAATACATATACTTAGAAAAGACCTGAGAAGACCCTAGGCTTGCTCCCCTGACTGATATCTAGATTCAGTACAAATAGGAAGTGAAGGCTAAGGTAGAGGGTGTAAACAGCCCAGATACAAATTGAAGGAGTCCCCCAACACAGAGCCAATCTGCAAAGACTAGAAGACGTGGGGAGTTTTTTCTTTTGTTTTAGTTCTTGATATTCAAAGAAATGTCTTCAAAACTAGGTGAATACAAGCTAAAAAACCAAGACTTCCATGACAACAAATAACACATAATATAGTTTTTGCAAAAATGGTTTGGAAATATCATTAGACAAACAGATGAACATAGCCCTCAACAATAAAAAACAGAACTCTGGGGGAAGGGGAAATCTGATTTCCAGAGTTATCACATTATATTTAAATGTCTAGTTTTCGGGATCCCTGGGTGGCGCAGCGGTTTGGCGCCTGCCTTTGGCCCAGGGCGCGATCCTGGAGACCCGGGATCGAATCCCACGTCCGGCTCCCGGTGCATGGAGCCTGCTTCTCCCTCTGCCTGTGTCTCTGCCTCCCTCTCTCTCTCTCTGTGACTATCATAAATAAATAAAAATTTAAAAAAAATTTAAAAAAAAATTAAAAAGTTAAAAAAAAATAAAAAAAAATAAATGTCTAGTTTTCAATTTAAAAACCATAAGGCATACAAACAGGAAAGTATAATTCATTCACAGAAAAAAAAGTGAACTGATAGAAACCATCCCTGAGAAAACCCAGATATGAGACTCATTAGACAAAGATTTTAAATTAGCTATCTTTTTTTAAAAAAAGATTGTATTTATTTTTTCATGAGAGACACAGAGAGAGAGGCAGAGACATAGGCAGAGGGAGAAGCAGGCTCCCTGCAGGGAACTCGATCTCAGGACCCCAGGATCACAACCTGAGCCAAAGCCACAGGCTCAACCACTGAGCTACCCAGGTGCCCCTTAAATTAATTATCTTAAATATGCTCAGAGAGAGAAAACAAATCATGGACAAAGAACTGAAGGACATCTGGAAAATGATATGTGAACAGAATGAGAATATTAATAAAAAGACAAATTCTAAATAGAACCGTAGAAATTCTACAGCTGAAAAGCACAATAGCTAAAATAAAAATTTACTAGAAGGATTCAATAGCCAATTTGAGGGATCCCTGGGTGGCGCAGCGGTTTGGTGCCTGCCTTTAGCCCAGGGTACGATCCTGGAGACCCGGGATCGAGTCCCGCATCGGGCTCCCGGTGCATGGAGCCTGCTTTGCTTCTCCCTCTGCCTGTGTCTCTGCCTCTCTCTCTCTCTGTGTGTGTGTGACTATCATAAATAAATAAAAAATTAAAAATTAAAAAAAATAGCCAATTTGAGGAAGCAGGAGACAGAATCAATGAACTTGAAAACACAACCATCAAAATTATGAAGTCTGAGGAGTAGAAAATAGGAATGAAGAATGGTGAACAGAGCTTAAGAGATCTGTGGGACACCATCAACTGGACCAACATACACATTATAGAAGTCCCAGAAGGAGAAGAGAGAGAAAGAATTTGAGGGAATAGTGGCTTAAATTTCCCAAATTTGATGAAAAGACACAAATCTACACATTCAAGAATCCCAATGAGCTCCAAATATGATACTCAAAAAGATCCACACGAGAGGGCAGCCTGGGTGGCTCAGCAGTTTAGTGCTGCCTTCAGCCTAGGGCATGATCCTGGAGACCTGGGATCGAGTCCCACATCAGGCTCCCTGAATGAAGCCTGCTTCTCCCTCTGCCTGTGTCTCTGCCTCTCTCTCTCTCTCTCTCTCTCTCTCTCTCTCTCTCTCTCATGAATAAATAAATAAAATCTTTAAAAAAATAAAGATTTCTTAAAAAAAAATCCACACTGAGACATAATGAGTTCCATAATGTGTCAAACTGTTGAAATCCAAAGGCAAAGAGAGAATCTTAAAAGCAGCAAGAAAGCAGTGACACACACATACAAAGGATTCTCAAGATTATTAGGTAATTTCTCACTGGAGATATTGCAGAGCAGAAGTCAGCGAAATGATATATTTAAAGTGCTGAAAGAGGGGCACCTGGATGACTTAGTCAATTATCTGGTCATGATCTCAAGGTGGTGAGATCAAGCCCTGTGTTGGACTCCATGGAATGGAGCCTGGTTGGGATTCTTTCTCTCACTCTCCCTCTGCCCCCTTCACCTCCTACCTCCATGCTTGCTTGCTCTCTAAAAAATAATAATAATAATTAATAAAGTGCTGAAAGAAAAAAACCGTTAACCAAGAATTCTGTAACTGACATAGCTGTCCTTCAAAATTGGAATAATTAAGACATTCCCAGATAGGGCACCTAGGTGGCTCAGTGGCTGAACATCTGCCTTTGGGTCAGGTCATGGTCCCAGGGGCCTAAGATCGAGTCCCACATTGGGCTCCCCACAGGGAGCCTACTTCTCCCTCTGCCTATGTCTCTGCCTCTCTCTCTCTATGTCTCTCATGAATAAATAAACACAATCTTTAAAAAAAAGATAAATGCATAAATATAATTTTAAATTAGGGGGACCTGAGTGGCTCCATCAGTTAAGTGTCTGTCTTCGGCTCAGGTCATGATATCAAGTCCCGCATCAATCTCCTTGCTCAATGGGGAGTCTGCTTCTCCCTCTCCTTCTGCCTGCTGCTCCCCCTGCTTATGCTGGGAGCACAATACAATAAATAAATAAAATCTTAAAAATAATAATAATTTTAAGTTTGTATTATTGGGCACATAATATATAAAATTTAAGTTGTAACAACAAAGCTGGGTGGAGTTGCAAAGGAGCAAAATAATTGGATGCTATTGAAGCTAAGTTGGTTATCAATTTAACAAGTTTTTTAAACTTTATTTATTCATGAGAGACACAGAGAGAGAGGCAGAGACATAGAGGGAGAAGCAGGTTCCTCACAGGGAACCCGATGTGAGACTCAATCTCTGGACCTGGGATCATGCCCTGAGCCGAAGGCAGACGCTCAACCACTAAATCACCCAGGCATCCTAGTCATCAATTTAAACTAGATTGTCAGGGGTGCCTGGATGGCTCAGTCAGTTAAGTGTCTTGGTTTCAGCTCAGGTCATAATCTCAGGGTCCTGGGATGGGCCTAAATTGGGTTCCAGGCTCCGCAAGGAGTCTGCTTGTGGATTCTCTCCTTCTTCCTCTGCCCCCGCCCCCGCTCACGCCCTCTCTATATCTTTCTCTAAAAATAAATAAATAAATCTTTATTAAACTTGACTGTCATAAATTTAGGGTGTTCCTGGAAACCACTAAAAAAAAAATCTCAAAAAAATAAACTATTGTGTTTAGGGATACACACTTAGGTGACAGAAACCATAAAGAAACACAAGGAAGTGACTCCTAAAAAAGTCATGATAGTGGTTACTTTTTGTTCTATTTAGGCCTTCAACTGATTGGGTGAGGTCTACATATTAAGGAACACAATTTGCTTTACTCATTTAAATGTTAATCTCATCCAAAAATACTGTCTCCGATACACCCAGAATAATGTTTGGCCAAATGTCTGGGCACTGCATGGCCCAGTCAAGTTGATACATGTAGGATAAGTACTGACCCAAGTAACTTTGTTAGTTGGTGGAATAAGTGGAATCTGTAACAGCAAAAGCAAAAGGAAGTGCACACAGCACTATAGTCTAGCTGATCAAGTTGTTCCCCATGGATAGGAGTTAATGATTCTAATACTGCTATATATGTATACTGGAATGAACAATCAAGTATATAGATCATGTATGATAGAAGCTGGGGAGGGAGAAGGCTGGAGTGATCTACATGGTGATGGGTTAGAGTTGAAAACATCAGTATGATCTCACATTTAGTTCAATTTACATAAACACTATCACTTAAATATTTATAGGTATATACACAAGTTAGTATACATTTCCTTGCTCTGTCACCTGAGAGGGCCTAGAAGCAATGACACTTCAGTAGCAATGAGCACATCTACTACCCAGATCTGGATTTCTAAGACCATTCCCTAATGAAAGGATCCAGGACTCCTTGAAGAAATGGCTGATTCTATGTGTAGGGCAAGGAATACAGAGGAGCCTGAAAGCATCTTATAGTGCCAGAAAGTAAAGAAGTGCTCAAAAAGAAAGAAACAAATAAACAAACAAAAACACAATGATGGAGGTATGTCAGAAGGATATGGGAGTGTATTGAAAGAATTCCCAGTGCCAAAGTTGGAACAATTTGAGCAAAAAAAAGGTAGTATTGGAATATAATTCAAAGTATAAAATAAATACCCATGAGTCCATACTGCATTAATAAATGATTTAATAAACAAATAGGTGAAAATAGACAAACTTCCCATACAGAAGAATCCCAAATAATTTATGCTGATACTCCACTTTCAAGGAAGTAGAGTATAGCTCCCCATTCCCTAAGTGTGGGCTGCACATAGTGACTTTCTTCCAAAGAATCAAGTATGGAAAGGGGAGAATAGAGTTACTTCACATTGTAGAGACTGGACAAACACCACCTCAGCTAGGTGATCAAAGTCAACATCATCAACAATTATCATGTTGATAGCATGGGCTCATGATATGATGTGATGAGAAAGGCCTTTGCCTGTGTGGTTTTCCTCCCAAGAATTCATAACTCTAGTTTACTCATGAGAAAAATATCAGACGAACACCAAGTGAAGAGCATTCAACAAAAAACCTGACCAATACTCCTGTTTTGGTCATCGAAAACAAAATCTGAACAACTATCACAGCCAAGAGGAGCCTAAGACTTAACAACTAAATGTACTGTGGTATTCTAGATGGGGTCTTGAAATAGAAAAAGGACATTAAAGAATATTGGTTCACTAATTGTAAAAAAAAGTACACCATACTAGCACAAGATGCTCAGACTAGGGGAAACTGGGTGTAGGGTATTTGGGAAATCTCTGTAGTATCTTTGTGATTTTTCTGCTTAACTAAAACCATCCTTAAAAAATGAAGTTTATTTTTAAAAAGTTCACTAAAAAAAGATTAAGAAAAATACAGTTTGGCCAGAAGAGAGAGAGAGACCCAGAGCAGAGGCAGTTTCTTTGGTACCTGAGATCCCCATTCAAACCACCTGTGAGAATCTTAACCTTCTGTACAGGCTCTGAAGCTAGAACACTTGAGTTTGAATTCTGGCTTCATCATTTCCTAGCTGGGTAACCCTGGGAAAATTACTTAACCTCTTTGTGAACCTCCTCTCCAAAAAGTAGGAATGACAGCCCTTGATTTCTGTCAATGTTGTAACAGGGATTAAATTAGTTAATATGTATAATGTGCTTAAATGAGTGCTGGTACATACTAAGTTCTATATAAATAAATATATACTTTGTATAAAACAATTAATACTTTGTATAACATATATAAATACTTTGTAAACTAAAAAAACTATGATGACTAAAATTTAATAATTAGTTGTAATCATACAAGGTAGGAAGATGTGGGTTTGGTTGCTATGAACCAGGCAGTAATTGCCATAAATATGGCAGAACCTTGAAGCCATTGTTAGGCCACTACCATACCCTTCACAAGTAGGCAACTGATCTGTACTAATCTGGCAAGAAGGCTAGAAAGCTCAATACACCTTCCTATTACTCTACACATCTTATGTCTTTCATCCAAAAAGAACCAACTTCCAATTAGATAAATAATAACCACCTCAAGGTAAGCAAAATATATCATTATCTTCATTTTATAGAAAAGAGATCTGAAGGTCTAGTTTAGATGATTTCATCCCAGGATACCTATGAGAGACACTGGATATGAAAGAAGGGACCAGTAACCCCTAGTCCAATTGTTTTCCTCCTCAGTTAACCTATTTATCCATCTTTAGAGTGAGTTCTTGAGGAAAAACTTGTGTGATGTCAGTTTGACTCTTCTTGGTGGCACTAACAAATACAGAGAGACTGATATCAAGCTAGGAAGCTCTGCCAATTATCAGGAAATGGACATGAAGCTGTTACTGGCCTCATCTCAAAGGGAGATGGCTATCATAAAACCCAGACAATTGGGCTCTGGTGTTTCAGGCTCCAGGTCTTATCAGCCTCAGGAGCAAAGCAGGAATAAGGCTGGATTTGATCACTGTCCATATGTAAGTTTTCCCTTTCATTGAGCAAAAGTCATAGCCATTCTCCAGGAGGTCCTCATGGAGAGCCAAATGATTTTCCTAGGGAATAAACTGAACTCTAAGTAATGCTATGAACTGTCTCTATTTGATAAGCTGGACACGCACTGTGTTCATTAGGTAGCTAGGCAAAGTCCATCTGAAGTATCAGCTGCAGTACTTTGCTAACCCAATCAGAACTTCCCCCAGCTCCAGGCTCCAATAGAATTAGTCATTAGGAAAATGTAAATTAAAACCACAATTAGATACCACTTCCCAACCACTAGGACAGCTATAAACAAAAAGACAACAAGTGTTGGTGAGGATGCGGAGAAATTGGAAGAACCCTCCTGTACTGCTGGTATGAGTGTAAAATGTTGTAGCCACTATGGAAAACAATCTGGCACTTCCTCAAAAGGTTAAACATAGTTATCATGCGACCCAGCAATTACACTCCTAGGTATATATCCAAGAAAACTGAAAACACATGTCTAGAAACTTGGATGCAAATGTTTATAACAGCATTATTCATATGAACCAAAAAGTAGAAACAATCGAAATGTCCATCAACTGATGAATGGATAAACAAATGTTGGTATATCCACACAATGGAATATTATCCAACCAGAAAAAGGAACAAAATACAAATATATGCTCCAACATGGATAAACCTTGAAGTGATTGTCTAAATTGCCCTTTTTACTTAGGTGATCACTTCCAAACACAGCCACACTTTGAAATCACCCAGGGAGCTTATGCAGCTCCCTACAGTCTTTGAGAGTGGGGCACCTGGATTGATGTTTGAACTTTATTAGACTAGGTGATCTCTAAGGTCCCTTACAGCTCTAGAAATTGTATGAAAATCTAAGCCATTGGGTCACCAATTCTCACATTTTTGAAGCAGAAGCAATGAGAACCAAGCCTAATGGACAGCTGTTACTTACAATAGGTCCCCCAATAGGTTCTTCTTGAAATCTAATCTGGTTCTTCTCCAAGGCATTGCTGCACACCCCACTCCCACCCAGGAGTGAATGAAGATATTCCTATGATGGGATGAACTATGGCTGAAGGGACAGGCCACACCTGATGTTATGCCCATGGTGGGTTGCTTTAATAAGAAATCCCCCTACTTTGCAGGTATCTTCCAGTGGAGTTAAGAATAACCAGTCTTTCCATCTGTAACATTTATAGACAAGATCGGATACAATGAAGTTATGGACTTCTGACTTCAGACCTTGTTTATCACCACCTGTGTAGTCCTAAGGTGACTTAGGTTCAGTGCTAACAATGGGGCTGAGTTTTCATGTATCTGTTTCCCCTAATATTAAAGAACCAAGCTGAAAAATGTTCCAGCTGCTGACTTCCAGCTGGTCTCGGCTAAAGACAACTGAAGAGACATGAAGGTAATATTGCAGTTATTTCCCTAGATCTATTCCACCATTTCCTCTGATGCCTCCACCCAAAGTCCTTGAAAGGGGGAATCTTCATGATCTACATTGTGAGGGAAAGTGATTAAGCAATATCTGCCAAGATTGGAGGCGAGGTTGGGAGAGGAGGGCCAATTCTCCAAGGCAAGCAAATGAGGGGAAAAAATGCATTCTTGCAGGCTTTAGGAGGGGGTTCCCATACCGCTTTCTACCACCTTGGCTATGCTTTTTATGGTATATGCATTGGGACTACTGCATGCAGAGCCTCAACATGAACAAAGAGTAGAATTCTTTATCCTCAGAACTAGCAGTGCTTTTTAAGGCTTCAGCTCATTTTTCTTTTCTATTTCCAGGAATGTGACCACCATCATCATTGGATTGGACAACTCAGGCAAAACAGTTCTTGTGGAGGCTTTCCAAAGATGTAAGGGATTATTAAGAACATTAGGGCTAGGTCTCCTATGGGCCCCAGGGACCAATGAAATAATCATTCCTTCCTAGCCTACTTCATGGCCCACAGGTTCCCTCTTTTGAGGATAAACACTTCCTAACACACACACACACACACACACACACACACACACCTCTCCTTGGGCATTAGCAGCCAGTTTATGTAATGGTTGTCACCTCTCCCTTTACAAGTTATCCCAATTGAAGGTCCTCTCATAGTGTCAGTATGAATAAGCTCAAACTATGTAAAGTACTGCAGTCAATTATAAAGGATAGCATGTTTGAACAGTGTCTGGTTTCAGAACTCAAAGTGGAATTTGGTCTAGATAAGAGAGACAAGTATGGGATAATGAAGAAGTTTAATAACATGAAACTCTTTGTGACAGTTAATATAGAGGGTTGGAGCTTGAGAAATGTTGTCAGTTCAGAGACATGCAAGCCTAATACCAGATCTCCAGTTCAATACCTTGACATTTCAAGCAATAGTCACGCAGAATCTCAGGGAGCTACTATTCTAGTTGTGAAAACCCATTTGACTGCTGGCCAGCCAATCGGGGAGCCCAGCATACGATGCCATTGACATTTATAAAATAAAAGAAGGGGTATGATGATGTGGCTGAGCTTTACATAACCTGGGGCCCCAGAAAAGTACAGGAAGTGTGGTCCATGTCAGCTTCCACCATGGCGTACTGTGGTCAGGGCCAAAAAGTGCAGAAGGTGATGGTTCGCCCATCAACCTCATCTTCAGATACTTGCAAAATAGATCTCAGATTCAGGTGTGGCTTTATGAGCAAGTAAACATGCGGATAGAGGGCTGTGTCATTGGTTTTGATGAGTACATGAACCTTGTATTAGATGATACCGAAGAGGTTCATTCTAAAACAAAGTCAAAAAAACAACTGGGTTGAATCATGCTAAAAGGAGATAATATTACCCTGCTCCAAAGTGTCTCCAACTAGAAGTGAGAAGTTCTTGAGAAGGCCATGTAGTTTGTTTTGTTAGATGTCCTTTGTTTGGGAATATAGTTCTAAAACCCTTGTTTGTATTGTTTTGATTACCTCTATATTATTACCAGAGGACAATAAATGCTGGGGGATTATTTTTATGAAAAAAAAAAGAAAAGAAAAGTACAGGAAAGGGCTAACCTGACTCCTAGGCTAGTTGTTTACCTGAAACCTGTATCAATTTCCTTGAACTACAGTGACTGCCTGCTGGCTGATCTTGGGATCTCTATTTGTCCACCCCCCCCACCACCTCATCCTGTATTCAATCCACACAGTTGTCTGAAGGATCTAATCCAAAAATCTGATCATGGAGCTTCCCTGCTCAACACCAAAGTCTCCTCATTATCATCAAAACAAAATTTAAATTCCTTAGCAGCATACAAGGTCCTCCACAATTTGGTCCTTGACTTCGCCTCCAGCTTCCTTTGCCCATGCTCTCTGCATATGCCCCGATTAAAGCCAAAACTAACTATTTGCCATTTCTCTGTGATCATACCATTCTGGTTCACATGCCCACACTCTGTACATGCTGTCTCACTGCCTAGCATTTCATCCACTTCATTACCTAATTGCTTAATCAAATGCGCTGAGACACAAGCCTAAGCTTGACCCCAGCTCTACCCGGGCCACCCCTAATGCCCAGCACCTCCTTCGTCAGCTCCCACTCAATTCTCTGCCTCCCTCTACCTTGCACTTATCACAACATCACTGTACAATAGCAAGTCCATCCCCTAGACTGTGAGCCCCTTGAGAAGTAATAGATCTTTTCAGCTCTGTATCTTTAGTCTCTGTACTTCTAGTACCCTCAGGCAGGTACTCAATAAATATTTGTGGGATGAATGTTCTTCCCCATTCTCCTCTGACAACATACTGCCGTTTTACAAGTGCTCCATCCCCTGTCATTTCCCTTTATAGGCAGCAAACTTGACTCCCTGCCTCTCTCAGTTCTCTGATAGGCAGAAACGGTAAAAAGGTAAGGAGGAGCAGGAAAAATCAAGGAGCCGAGATAAATCACAAGATTACTGATAAAAGTGAGGATAATTATTAGAGCCCCAACTCAGCCCCTCCCCTAGATTCTCATCCACTCTGGTGGGGCCTGGGAATCTAGCTTTTAAAAACTCCCCAGGTGTTTCTGATGGCCAGCCAGTTTTGGGAAGCATTCATTTGCAATTAGCCATGTGCTATTCTGTCTGTGAGAACAATGCCTGCTTTTCATTCTAATTCCTAGAGGAAAGAACCTGTACTCTATTTAATGTGTTACTGTATAACTTGCCTTGTGCTTGGTGACTAACTTGGAGCTGATTCATAAACCAATAGGTTTATAATTGTGACTTTATTCAAAGAATAGTTTTTGTCTTTTTTAGCTTTTCACTTTTATTTTATTTTTTAATAATAAATTTATTTTTTATTGGTGTTCAATTTGCCAACATACAGAATAACACCCAGTGCTCATCCCGTCAAGTGCCCCCCTCAGTGCCCATCACACATTCACCCCCACCCCCCGCCCTCCTCCCCTTCCACCACCCCTAGTTCGTTTCCCAGAGTTAGGAGTCTTTATGTTCTGTCTCCCTTTCTGATATTTCCTACCCATTTCTTCTCCCTTCCCTTCTATTCCCTTTCACTATTATTTATATTCCCCAAATGAATGAGAACATATAATGTTTGTCCTTCTCTGATTGACTCATTTCACTCAGCATAATACCCTCCAGTTCCATCCATGTTGAAGCAAATGGTGGGTATTTGTCGTTTCTAATGGCTGAGTAATATTCCAGTTTTTAGTGGTCAAGAAGCAAAGTGCCACTGATATCACATTCTTTTTTAAAAAAATTAATTTATTTACTTAGAGAGAGAGAGAGATCATGAGCAGGGGGAAGGGCAGAGGGAGAAGCCGACTCCCTGCTGAGCAGGCAGTCTGATGTGGGACTTGATCCCAAGACCCTGGGATCATGATCTGAGCCGAAGGCAATTACTTAACTGACTTAGCTACCCAGGCACCCTTGATGTCACTTTCTAAAGAATGTCTCAGGCCATCTTTATCCATGCAGGTTGCTCTGTACCCAAAATGCAATAGCTTGCCTCCCCTGCTCTTGCAAATGTTTATGATTACCAAGAACAGATAATAGCCTAGGAAGGAAATTCCAATCTACAAGTTGTAATTTGTGTGAACACTTGAAGATGCCAACTATAAAATATTTTGGGACATTTAAAATAAACCATTATTATCAATGACACCATTCACTCTAACTGTTTTGTCTGGCATGGTCACATGGGGGCAAGAAACCCAAGCATGAACACAAGCAGGGCATTTAGAGCAGTGCTTCTCAAATCTGGCTATACATTTCAGTTACCTGGAGAGCTTTAAAAAAAATGCTTAAGTCCCACCCCAGATGTATGGCATCAAACCTTCAAAGAATGAGGCCTAGCATCATAGGTTTTAAATGCTCCACAATGATCCAGGAGCATCATGAGTACTGAGAGCCAAAACTCAAAATCAGCTGAGGAGATTTCACGCCTACTGACGCAGGTGCCTGGGGGTTCAGATACTATGGTCTGGGTGCCCCACAGATTCAAAATCTTAACAAGTGCACCAGATGATGCTGAGACACAATAGGCTTGAGTTTCACTGCTCTCTAAGGCAATGGGTCTCAAGCTTTAAAGTGCAGGAAAATTAACTGGGGATTTTCTTAATTATAGGGGTTTGTTAAACATATGAATGCTTGGGTCCCAAACATAGAGGTTCTTATTCATTTGGTATAAAGTAGAACTTAACAATCACCTCCTTGTACCTCTGAAGCAGAGAGTCCCCAGACTGTGCTTTATGAAACACTCTGCTAGGGACAGAGAGATAAATTGGACTCAGTACCTGTCCTCAGGGAGTTTATAAATTAATAGCAGAAATAAAAGAAATGTAAATAATCAGGAAACAACTTCTCATGGCTTCTATGGTTCACCAACATTAGATTGCACTATTGAAAGAACTGCTGAAGTTTCAAGTAGAAAGAAAAAAACTAGGGAAAATGTTTTGCTCTGACAGGGAAAAGATGATATAAAGCTTGCCTGGATGCAGGAAACAAGATTTAAAAATTACCTTTAGAGTTTCAACCTATTCGCTCACTATTTTTAAGTCGTCTAATAGACATAGCAAATATCACACCAAAGTTGTGACTGAAAACTATGCAATCTGAAAACTATAATTAAGATCACTGAGTAACATGAAAACACAAGTTATAAGATCACATTAGAGTGTAATAAGATACACACATATGCATATATACACACACACACATACATACATGTAAAGCTTTCAAGTTTCTTACTAACTTCTCAGCTAAATGACTCATTCTGGCAATCCCATGGAAAATGTCATAGGTAGATCTAAGACTATATATAAATAATAAGCTACTGATTCTGGTGTTAAAACTCCCAGGTATGAGTGTAGAGAATCTATAAAATCATTTTACTCCTTATATGGGGAGAGACCCAGGCCAGGACTGTTAGTTCAAAAGACTAAAATGTGTATAAGACTGTCATTTTGGGGATCCCTGGGTGGCGCAGCGGTTTAGCACCTGCCTTTGGCCCAGGGTGCGATCCTGGAGACCAGGGATCGAATCCCACGTCGGGCTCCTGGTGCATGGAGCCTGCTTCTCCCTCTGCCTATGTCTCTGCCTCTCTCTCTCTCTCTCTCTCTCTCTCTCTCTGTGTGTGTGTGTGACTATCATAAATAAATAAAAATTTTAAAAAAAGACTGTCATTTTGAACTGCATTTCTATGGGAGCTGAAAGAGGTATGGAATGCCCTATGGGATTCTATGCTCTGGCCATAGCCTTGAAACAGTAAATGTATCTGAGTTTCTAATGGTTTCTTGGAGGAGATATGAGGAAGAGGACTTCATATTTTCGTCTACAATAATATGTACCACAAACGTTTGTTGAACACCTACTATATGTAAGGTAATGCAGAGCCCCTCCCTGACAACTTATATTTTAGTTGGGAAGACAGGACACGCACAAAATAAGGTTAAGACCCAGTTCAATAGTAAGTCAATCGGAGAAGGACAAACAGTGTATGTTCTCATTCATTTGGGGAATATGAATAATAGTGAAGGGGAATATAAGGGAAGGGAGAAGAAATGTGTGAGAAATATCAGAAAGGGAGACAGAACATAAAGACTTCTAACTCTGGGAAATGAACTAGGGGTGGTGGAAGGGGAGGAGGGCGGGGGGTGGGGGTGAATGGGTGACAGGCACGGAGGGGGACACTTGACGGGATGAGCACTGGGTGTTATTCTGTATGTTGGTAAATTGAACACCAATAAAAATTAATTTATTAAAAAAAAATAAAAAAAATAAAGTGTAAAAAAAAAAAAAGACCCAGTTCAATAACCACATGCTCAAAAAGAGAGAAATGAGAACCGGACAGGTCAGAGAGGCTTCCTAAAGAAATTGCTATTTGAGCTGGGCCTTGAAGAATCGGTGGGAGAGAAGGGCCTCTTGTTCATTCATTCATTCATTCATCAGAATTCATTCAACAAATATTCATCTGTTGTGCCAGCTATGTACCACTTTCTGTGCTCAGCATCATGAATATCATGATGAATAAAACTGAAAGGGTTCCTGTCCTGATGTAGTTTCTGGCTCAGATAACAAAATCATAGATTTCATAGCACTTATATGTGCTGTGAGTGGTAAGCTTTCTAGTGGAAACAAGATCTAAATTGATCTATTTTTTAAAAGCCAAAAGTTTCCACCAAAGAGTGGTGGAAGAGTGTCCTAAGCAGTGGTAATAGCATCTTGTGAAGGCCTAGGGCAATACAGAGCATGGCATTCTTGTGGAGTGGGAGGATCATGAGCCAAGGAGCAGAGGGAGGAAGAAACTGGGTGTGTACCAGAAGCACTGTAGACACCAGTCAGGTCTGGCAGGTTAGAAGGCAAAGGCATCAGTATTCTATCCTGGGAGCAGTGGGCACTCACTGAAGGTTACTAAGCCAGGAAAAGGTAGCAATGACAAAGTGCTGGTTTAGGAAGATGAATCTGTGACTATGAGCATGATGGCAAGATGCCTCATTTGGTTTCCTCAGGGCAAGCTCTGGTCAAGCCTTGAAATGTTAAACAAATTGTTTAACAAATTCTTACATCTAACTATTGTTTAATCTACAGTTATTGTTTAGCAAATTTTTTTTCTTTTTTAAAGATTTTATTTATTTATTCATTCATGAAAGACAGAGAGAGAGAGACAGAGACAGAGACACAGGCAGAGAGAGAAGCAGGCTCCATGCAGGGAGCCCAATGAGGGACTCGATCCCAGGTCTCCAGGATCAGGCCCTGGGGCCTAAGGCAGGCGCTAAACAGCTGAGCCACCCTGGGATCCTCTGTTTAACAAATTATGATGTCTAATTCTATTTCTCTGCTTTGTGGTTGCTTCTCCTTTCTTCTCTGTGTAGTACTTCCCAGTAGGATGGACAATTGTGTCAAATCTGAATTGACTAAACTGCTGGATGAGTATGAAGTTTCCATCTATGACCTGAACGGAGACATGAAGGGCCGAAAAATCTGGCCAAACTACTAGGCGCAGGCACACGGACTTATTTTTGTCCTGGATTCCAGTGACTTAGGATGCATGCAGGAAGTGAAGATCATCTTGACACATCTACTGTCTGATACAAGGGTGGTGGGGAAACCTATCCTATTGTCAGACTTGCTTTTGTGCCCAATTTCCCCTTCTCATGTACCCTGAGAAGTAGGCAGAGGAAGGGTGGTCCCTTTGTCACACCCTGCTTGACCTCCTCTTCCCTTCAGCTCAGTAAGGGAAAGGGGGCCAGTCCTCTGGGGTAAGTTTTCAAAAGCCACTTTCTACCACATACTGTCATGGGAGAATATGTTACCTAACTGTAGGAAGGTAATTCTGGGAGCACCTGGGTGGCTCAGTGTTTGAGCGTCTGCCTTTAGGGTCCTGGGATCAAGTCCCGTATCAAGGTCCCCACAGGGAGCCTTCTTCTCCCTCTGCCTATGACACTGCCTCTCTCTCCGTGTCTCTCATGAATAAATACATACATACATACATAAGAAAGGTAATTCTGAAGGCAAGCATCAAAGGGAAATGGAGAGTAATATCTGGATCTTTAACCCCCTTCCCTCAACTCTTCCTGAAAACTGCCTTCCTGAATTTCCTTCTTTTCTGCCTTCAGTCTCTGATCCTGAAAAAGTGGCAGAAAACAACCCCTATTTTGTATAATTGATGTTAATGGACTCCTCCTTTGGCCAACTACCCCAGAGTTATGTAACTAGCATTCATTCCAGGGTAATAGTTCTGGTGATAGTTCTGGTGGCCCATCAACCCTCACCCTTCCCCTACTCCCTTTTTGCTTTTTTTTCATTCCTCATTAGTACTTCCAACTCCTGCATGAACAGAGGTTCAGAGAGTGTGTAAAACCTTCAAATCTGTTCATATCCTGGTTAGCAATTCTTTCTTTTTTTAAAAAAGAGTTTATTTATTTAACAGAGAGAGAGAGAGAGCACAAGCAGGGGGAGAAGGAGAAGCAGACTTGCCACTGAGCAGGAAGCCCAACACACAGGGCTTGGGCTGGGATCAGGACCCAAGACTGAAGGCAGATGCTTAACCAACTGAGCCACCCAGGCTTAGCTAAACCCTCGGTTAGCAATTCTAATTCAGGTTTGGCGGCATAGTGTAGAGGAAATGAGAAACAAGGCCTTGGGATTATCTTGAATTCAATTTATCTGTGCTCTTCTTTCCTCCACTGAGAGTTAGCCAAAAGAATCTTTGCCTCATCCCATTGCTTATGTTTTTAAAGCTAGTTCCTGGATATGTAGTAGTTGTACTAGAACTGGTTCTTCTCCTCTTTCCCTTCTTTGCTTACCCTTGGTCTCTATTTCTGTTACACTCTTCCTCTTCTCTTCCCTCCCTCTCTCCAATGCCTTGCTCTAGCCTGGCAAACAAACAAGAAGGACGCCCTCCTACCTTGTGATACTATTGAGTATCTACTCCTAAAAAGGCTAGTGAATGAGAACAAGTCCCTGTGCCAAGTGGTAAGTATCAACCCCCCTTCCTTCCCTGCCTCACCCTCACCCTCTCGAGCTCAGCTGATGCATCCCTTGGCCTATTCCATAATCAGCCCCATCTGCTGAGTCTCAGGCAAAGCCTCTCCCCCACGGCAACATCTACAGTGATGATTTCTGACTCAACACTGACAAATAAATAAAACATTTTTATAACACTTTCACATCTTCTTTCTTATTAGGCCTTCAAAATAGCTCTGTACAGTTAGAAGTCTCATATCTTCATTTTATGGATAAGAAAGCTACGGCTCAGAGACTATGGGTGACTTGCCCAAGGTCACACATCCAGGACATTACACCACAATCACTTTATTAAAGGACCTTAACTTCTGTCTTTCATGTACCTTCTCAGGAATGAGTGCTGAGTGTCTCCTAGGAAGTCTTAGAGCCTCTCTGGGCATAGCAGAGTTTAAGTGTACCTCTGCTCTTGGCTGAGAATAATTGGGACTTTGGGACTCAGGGGTCCCAGTCCCTTGGGTTAGAAGCTATTCTTCTGGCCAGCCCGGGTGGCTCAGTGGCTTAGCACTGCCTTCAGTCCAGGGTGTGATCCTGGAGACCCAGGATCAAGTCCCATGTTGGGCTCCCTGCATGGAGCCTGCTTCTCCCTCTGCCCGTGTCTGTGTCTCTGCCTCTCTCTCTGTCTCTCTCTCTCTGTCTCTCTCTCATGAATAAATAGGTAAAATCTTAAAAAAAAAGAAGCTATTCTTCCCTTTTTGTCATAGGAACCCTGTTCAGCCATCAAAAACCTCCAAAGAAGGAACCATCAGCCCATAATTGAAGGGCTGCGCTGGCTATTAGCTGCCATTGGGGATAAATATGAAGAGCTGTGTACTTGCCAACAGCCACTCACCTCAAGCATTCCAACCTCCAAGGGCACCAGAGGCTCTGGGGAAAGATGCTCATCAGACAGGTACTGAGCTGCCTCTGTTAGGTGTGCTGGTAAGAGATGCAGGAGTCAATCTTCAGCATATGCAGGGAGGTCTGGGTGGCGTATCGATTCTGCGCAGTGCTGAGCAAGTGTCTCAAGATCAGTTGGTCCAAATGAGGCTAAGACGATGACCACGAACATTCCAACATTGTTAACTATACTCTCCCTTCAGCACAACTTGAGTGGCCCTGTTAGTGAGGTGAATTGTATAAAGGCAAAGCCAACCTATCAGTATTAGAGCTTCTCCAAAACAGGGCTTCTGTTGCCTGGTTTGCCACACAGAGGAGAAAAGGAACATGAGCCCCTTAAGAAGCTTATTGAAAACATTCTGCGGCCAAAAGTCTTAAAGCTACCCTACATTCTCTTTCAGTTCTCTGATCCCCCTAATAATAAGGAAAGATGAACGAGAACACAAATATGGAAAAGAAGAAGAAATAGGAAAAAAAATAAAACAGGAGTTAAGATTTTGAGGAATAAAAGACCTAGATGTCCTCTTGCTCTGTTGTCCTTTTCAATGTCCAAAAGCATATGGCAGGGATGGGGTAATAGCTACATTCAATTAAAGAATCTCACGTGTGCCTATTTTCACTATTGCTGCTTCTTTCCTCTCTTCCTCAGCTTTGCTACCAGGATGGGAATGTCCAAAGAAAAAAGACAGCACCAAAAAAAAAAAAAAAAAAAAAAGAAAAAAGGCAGCACCTAGGACAATGCTCAGTGGAAGCTAGGCCCCTAAAGCCAATTCTACAGGTAAGTGGCTCTTTAAATGTTACTGTCCCCAGGGACCAATCCCTGCCTGAACTGTCAAAGCACCAACTGACTTTTTGTTTTTCCCCTCCATCTTGCTGTCCAGAAAGAAGGTTTAAGAATAAGGCCTTGGGGATCCCTGGGTGGCTCAGCGGTTTAGCACCTGCCTTTGGCCCAGGGCGCAATCCTGGAGTCCCGGGATCATAAATAAATAAATCTTAAAAAAAAGAATAAGGCCTAAAAAGAATATATCAGTAACATTTGCTTTAGATGAACCTATAGAGGAAGGTGAATGTTCTGGGGGAAACAGAACTCAGAATACTACTGAGCTTTGCTATGATCAAAGTGATGACTCGCAGCCCCCAGCTCCAAACGCTGATGATGATGATCTTTTTTTTTATATATAAATTTATTTTTTATTGGTGTTCAATTTGCCAACATATAGCATAACACCCAGGGTTCATCCCAGATCTTTTTGAAGGTAATGCTGGACCAGTGATTAGTCAGAAAAGATACACAGCCCTTCTCTCACAATTTATAAAAGGGTATTCCTATTGTAAGTCTGAAACTCTTTTCTCATGCTATGGTTGGTGGTTAGAAGCAGCGGATGAAGTACAGGGAGAGTGCTTGGGGACTACCATCTGGTAGCTCAGTATGATGCCCCAGCACTCCGGCACTGGCTGACACAAAATCTTTGTTAGCACGGCTATCAGATTATCTTAAAGGTTATGATTTCCAGTGGTGGAAGTACAACCTTCTAATTGGTACAACCTTCATGGTGAGTAGTTTGGGTGTCTGTCTCCCGCTCTCAATGTGTGTGTGTGTGGGTGGGTGGGTGTGGGTGTGGGTATGTGAATGAAGAACTTTTAAAATGTGGAAACCCAATATTGTATACAACAGCTACAAGTTGGAAAAAAGCTGAAGGACTAATAATGGGGTATGGCGAAATAAATTATGGTGCATTCATACAACAGAATACTATGCAGACATGAAAAGAGATAATGCTGACTTACATTTACTGATGTGGAAAGTTTTTCACGGCCTGATCTTTTGTGAGAAAAAATGGTAGATAAGAGTCTAGCATGTTCAGCGTGATGCATATACATGCACAGAATAATCCAAAGAGAAATCACCAAAACATCAGCAGTGGTTTTTCTCTAAAGGTGAGATACTATGTGATTTCGAGAAGTAAAAGGCCTAGGTGACTTTCTTTGGATTTTTGTTTTTTTGGAAATTCTTAGTTTTTACAATAAGCATATACAATCTCTCCCAATGCAATAAAGGCATTAAAAGAAAAAAAAAAAGCGAGACCTTGAAGTCCCATTGTTAATGGCCACTCCTCAACATTCCTTAGAACCCCAACTGTTAATATTACATGACCTCTGCTCTCCAAGGGATCTAGCCCTTCAGGCTGCCCCAGACATTTGGGTTGTTATACCTGTACAGAGGGGCCCAGAATTGGCCAGGGACACGGAGGAGGAGGAGAGAGGCACTGCTCTGTGGATAAGGGGCAAGGATGAGAGCTGAATGGAAGAAATCTGGTAGAAGAGCAGAGGAAGTGTTTTTCTAGATGCCAGAAACTACCCCTAAATCTCTGTCCAGAATTGAAATCCATTTTTCATTTCTATAACCTCAGAATCGAGGGCAAAAAAAAACAAAAAACAAAAAACGGAGACCTGGGACACAGAGATGTTACTGGAAAACCCTTGCGAAGAAGCCTTTGGATCCTGTGGTATTACTTAAAGGGGAGAGGAAGGAGAGCAAGACTGAGAGAAAGCACGAGGCCAAGGCAGAGGGCAGGTGCCTGGAGGGGTGCAGTCTACACCCCCTTGGGTGTAGGGACCAACACCACCCCAAATGGGAGTGATCTGGGAAGGACAGGAAACCCGGTGCTTAGCTTCACTTGCAGTGACTGGCTGTTTTCTTTCTCTTATTAGACTTTTAACAACAGAGTACTAAAGAGAAACATGGAGGGAAGTCCAAAAAAAAAAAAAAAAACAAAACCATCTCATATCCCTCCCTCAGTAAATGGGTTCATCTTTAAGACCATCAGGACTTCTCAGTTTTTTACTTCTATTTGCTAACACCTCTAAAGTCCCCCTACAAGTCCACCTACTCTAACATCACAATCCTGAGGACTCCCATTGTCCCTATACATCTACATTCTAGCCGTCAAATGAAGCTTATACATGTCGAGGGGCTCAAGAAAAGTTAGGTGGCATCCATTTGAGAAGGAAAATGACCTTGGCAAAGAAGAATAGAGGAGTATTGGTAGTATTTACTATTACTACAACTATTACTTGCATCATCAGTACCACAGCCACCATTTGAGTGCCTTCTGGATGTCAAGCCTGAGGCACAGGCCTCAGTTCCTCACATTCATTATCTTATTCACAACAACCCTTAAGGGTAGGCAGTATCCCTGCCTGCATTTTCCAAGTGAGGGAACTAAGGAACAGATGAGTTCAACAACTTGCCCCAAGGTCCCACACCCTGTAAGAAGCAGAGCAGGGATTTGAATCCAGATCTGACTCTAGAGCTGGTATTAGGCCAGGAAGATCTGTTTATGCTGTTCTCAAACTCCATGCTGAAAGGAAAAGCTACATCCAGGAAAAGTGCTGAAGTGAAGCCATGGCCAAGTCAGGAGAATTACACTGATAGAAATAAGCACACCACTAGTTGTAGCAGATACAGATGACTGACTTTCTATTTTGCCAGGTGCTGGGCTAAGTGCTTTACATACTATTGCCTTTCACCTTCACAAGTCTATGAGGTCAATACTATTATCATCATCTTATAGAAGCAGAAACTGACAGGTTAAATCATTTGGCCCAGGGCACCCATTAGGAAGTGGCAGAACTGGTTTTCGGACTAAGGTCCAACTCCATAACTCCAGCTCTTTTTTTTTTTTAAGATTTTATTTATTTGAGAGAAAGAAAGAGAGAGCACGAGCAGGGGGGAGGGGCAGAGGGAGAAGCAGACTCCCTCCCTTAGCAAGGAACCTGAGGTGGGACTCGATTCCAGAACCCTGGCATCATGACCCAAGCAAAAGGCAGATGCCTAATGGACTGAGCCACCCAGGCACCCCCATAACTCGTGCTCTTAAATTCTACCTTATACAGCTTCACCTGGCAAGATAAGCCAACTAGCCCATAATTGTTTCTGGAAGATAAAAACCTTGCATCAGTCTTATAAACCCATCTAGAGGGTTGAACACTGTCTAAGTCTACATCACTTGCTATTACGCATTACACATGGCCTTATCTCCAAAAAACCCACCCGAGGCACCTTGTGGATATTTTTTTTAAACATTTTATTTATATGAGGGATGCCTGGGTGGCTCAGTGGTTGGGCGACTGCCTTCGGCTTTAATCTCGATTAAAGATTTATTTATTCATGAGAGACACAGAGAGAGAGAAAGAGATCAGGAGGGGGGGTGGAGAGATGCAGAGGGAAATGGACAAGCAGACTCCCTGCTGAACAGGGAGCCTGATGACAACCCAGGGCTAGATCCCAGGACGCTGAGATCATAACCTGAGCTAAAGGCAGACACCCAACCAGGTGCCCCCCCTTGTGGATCTTTGATAGGATTCTGATTGAGGCTCAGACTATTAATCATGGAGCTGGAAGTTACCTTACAGAGTCTCTAGTCCAACCTCAGTTGCCTAACAGATGAGGTTAAGTGACTTGCCCAAGATTGCACAGCTGATCACTGACAGACCTGCTTTTTTTTTTTTCAGAGCTGCTCTTAAGATCCCTATCTCCCGTGTGCCTGAGCCAGTACTCTATTTTTCCTGTTCAAAAATACTGCTTCCTCTGTGGGTCTTCCCTGGCCACTGCTGACCCACCTACTATCCTCCAAATTGCCTAATAAATGTCACTGGAGAATTCTGTTAACAATCATTCTCACCCAGGGATTCACTAACTCTCTCTACTGAAGAAGAGTTTTATCAAACAGGAAATGTAATTGAACAAACTAGTGTTCTTAAGAAAACTGTATCATCCACATTTGTCTTTATGGCATGTATGTTTATGAGGCAGGCATACTTTCTCAGCCAAGAGGGAAGTGTGGTTAAAAAGGGGTGGGAGTGGTACCATTAAATGTGGGCAAGTTGGAGAATTTAAGCTGAAGCAACTTGATAAAACTGCATTTCAGTATATTGGCACACTTCCCTCTGTACAGTGTATGTGTTCCTGAATGTTAACCAAATTTTCGTACATAGACTCCATCAATCACAAAGTTATTTAAAGAAAATCCCCCAAATACAGCCTGCATACCTCTATTTATTTTTTGAGTGAATCTTAATTTTGTTGCTGCAGTCTGTTACTGTACTTTCCAAATCTCAAATCCCAAATTGCTGGGTAACTCTGGCAATTTCCCCCAGTGAAGACAGAAATAAGAGTACCTACCTCACAGAGTTGTCAGGATCAAAGGGGAAAATCCATATAAAAATGCTTAGCATCGTGCCTGGCACATAATAAGTAGCTCATTAAATGTTAGCTACTATTATTATGATTAGGGGAGAAGCTTAGATCATTAGAGAGCTACACTTCCCTTCTGGGAAAGAGATCTTCTTTTCTGTAAAGGACAACCCAAAGAGAGATGCCTTGGATTCTAATGTAAAAATAGCATTGAGAATTTAGGGTAACTACAACCACTGCTAATCACTGCCTCCCATATCCTTGCCTTTGAAAATCCTAAATCTGCCAAAGAGGTCTTATGAATCCATGTCTCAACATGGCAGCCCAAGACCTAGAATAGGGATAGTCCCTCAACCCTAGAGGGCAAATTTTCTTTTTTTTTTTTTAAGATTTTATTTATCTATTCATGAGAGACACAGAGACAGAGAGAGAGGCAGAGACACAGGCAGAGGGAGAAGCAGGCCCCATGCAGGGAGCCCGACGGGGGACTCGATCCCCAGTCTCCAGGATCACACCTGAAGGTGGCGCTAAACTGCTGAGCCACGGGGGCTGCCCCAAATTTTCTTTCAAGCAAGTGGTTGCCTTGGAAGTTTCGTTCCTTTCATTGTCAAGGTCTTGGCCTCCCTCCTCCAGGACTTTTAAGGCTTAGCTCCTTGTCAGAATCTCTGTGTAAGCAAAAGGCCTTGGTCCATCATTCAACAAACCCCATATGGCTCTGAGTACTTGTCTGTTTGTATTATAAGACAAGCCTGGGTTTTCTAACTAGAGAATTCAATATGCAGAGGTGGTGGCGGGGGTCCCTCTGTTTGCAATGATTTTCAACTCCTGACATCTACTCACCACTCTTCATTTGTATGTTGTTTCTACATGCCAGGAGTACCCTGTCAGCAGTACTGGTATCCAGTGTGATCTGCAGAACACAGATCATATAGTGAGTACACAGTAAGAGTTAAGAAAGAACAGTCATCAATTAGGATCAGAGCATGGAAACCAATAGTAGCTAACATAGCTGTAACTCCCTTGAATATCTGAGTGTTTGGTGCTTGGGCCATGTGTTCTGGATATCTCTTCCCTCCCAGTAACCAATCAGAATCACTCATTTTCAAGGCAGTTGCTACTAGTGAGACTTAACCAAATGCACTGAATAGAACTCTTCTCAGGAGAACCTCACCAATTAGCATTCTCAAGCATAAAATGCCATTAGCCACCTGAGGGGCAGAGGTCACACCTGGACTCCCTGCTTTGTCTCTAACCTCCTTTAACCCTTTACTGGATGACCAAAACAGATTTCTGAGAGGAAGGGGGTAGAGAATGAGAGCTATTGCCTAGCTTGCCAGGACTGGAAACCATCCCCACATCCTACTTCATTTTCACAGGTGTGCCGAGATGAACTGTAGCCATGGCACCCTTACCTGTACCTTACTTCTTTAGCTAGAATAATCCATCCTCCCACTCTCCCTGCCTTTTCTCTCATATCAATCTCTATGAGACACACAGGTGGAGTTATCCCAGGTGAGTGAGAAAGCAGCAAGAACTTCTTGCTGTTGGCACAGAAATAGTATCAGCTGGGGGTCGTGGGAGTCAAGGCTCTTCATCGCTATGCCTATGAAGTGCACGGCTCAGGTCCAGGGAACCCAGAGGCTCTATTGTCGACTGGTGGGCAGAGTGATGTTAACAAAGCGCTCAAACTGTGCTGTGTGATGATGACTCACGAATCCCACGCAATCCCACGCTCATGCTAGTCTCCACTTCCAGGAACTAAAATAGACCTCTGGTGCTAAGAGACGGCAAGCCTTTTATATCTGCTTAGAAAAATGAGCGCAGTCCTAAGAACTATCATGCTATTCAATACAATGGAACGTTACCTAGCCATTAAAGATGACAATTATGTACACAGCACAAGTGGGAAGCAGAATGTAAAATAATGTTAAGTGAAAACAGCACATACACATGCTGATTGCAACTATGACAAACATACACAGAAGGGTTCATCCCTCAAGAACGTAAGAGAACGAAGAGTGTCATAGTTCTTTTAAATTCCACTCCCCCTCCACCAAAACTTTTTAAAATTGTCATGGTGGTCAAACTAGGTTACAGAAACACCTGCCTTTTGGCTGATACAGGAGTTAATGCCACAGTTCTTTGGATCCAGGGAAGAGAAAAGGAACGGAATGCTAAGGGAGCTGGTGCTTTAAAATGGGCTGGACCCAGGGCAGCCCCAGTGGCTCAGAGGTTTAGCGCCACCTTCAGCTTGGGGTGTGATCCTGGAGACCCGGGATCGAGTCCCACGTCGGGTTCCCTGCATGGAGCCTGTCTCTCTCTCTCTCTCATAAATAAAATCTTTTTTAAAAATGGGCTGGACCCTTACTCTTCCCACTCCTCTCATGTTCAGGGCACAATTACCATTTCAGGCTTAGCACTACAGTGAGAAACTCCTTCCCAATACCTAGCTGACCAAACTCTAAAATGGGAGTTTAAGACAACATATATATTTGGACCTCCTTTTTCTAACGTTTTTATTTTTTAAGTTTTTAATTCCAGTAAGCATAGTGTTAATTTCAGATGTACAATATAGTAACTTAACATGTCCACAAATTGCCCTGTGTGCATCTCAAGTGTACTCCTTAATCCTTATCACCTACTTCACTCATTCTCCCACCCACCTCCCCTCTGGAAACCATTAGTTTGTTCTCTATACTTAAGAGTCTATTTCTTGGGACTCCTGGGGGGCTCAGCAGTTAAGCATCTGCCTTTGACTCAGGATGTGATCCCAGTCTGGGAATCGAGTCCCACATCAGGCTCCCTGCAAGGAACCTGCTTTTCCCTCTGTCTGTGTCTCTGCCTCTCTCTCTGTCCCTCATGAATAAATAAATAAAATCTTTTTTAAAAAAGTATATTTCTTGGGGCACCTGGGTTTACTTGGTTAAGTGTCTGCCTTCGGCTCAGTTCATGATCTCCTGGTCCTAGGATCAAGCCCTGCGTCAGGCTCCCTGCTCAACAGGGAGTCTGCTTCTCTCTCTCCCTCTGCCCCTGTCCCCTCCACCTTGTGCTCTCTCTCTCTCTCTCTCTCTCTCTCGCTCTCTCAAATAAACAAAATCTTTAAAAAGAGAGAGAGTCTTTCTTGGTTTGTTTCTCTTCCCTTTGCTCATTTGTTTCTTAAATTCCACATGAGTGAAATTATATGATATTTGTCTTTCTCTGACCTACTTCGCTTAGCATAATACTCTCTAATACTATATTTGTCACTGCAAATGGCAAAATTTCATTCTTTTTTGGGCTAAGTAATAATCCATTTTATATATATTCATACCACCTCTTTATCCATTCATCAGTCAACGGACACTGGCTGTTTCCATAGTTTGGCTATTGTACACAACACTGCTATAAACATTGGGGAGCATGTATCTTTTGAATTAGTATTTTTGTATCCTTTGGGTAAATACCTAGTAGTGCAATTGCTGGGTCATAGGGTAGTTCTATTTTTAACTTTTTGAGGACCCTCCATACTGTTTTGCACAGTGGCTGCATCAGTTTGCATTCCCAACAGCAGTACAAGAGGATTCCCCTTTCTCTTAACAGTTTATTTTTGCTTTTGTTTCCCTTGCCTCTAGAGATATATTTAGAAAGAAGCTCCGATGGCCAATGTCAAAGAGGTTACTGCCTGTATTCTCTAGGATTTTGATGGGTTTCCTGTTTCACATTTAGGTCTTTCATCCATTTTGGGTTTATTTTTGTGTATGGTGTAAGAAAGTAGTCCAGTTCCCAACACTATTTGTTGAAAAGACTTCTTCCCATTGGATATTCCTTCCTGCTTTGCCAAAGATTAATTGACCATATAGTTGTGAGTTCATTTCCAGGTTTTCTATTCTGTTCCATTGACCTATGTGTCCATTTTTGTGACAGTACCATACTGTTTCAGTAACTACAGCTTTGTAATATAGTTTGAAGTCCGGAATTGTGATGCTTCCTCCTTTGCTTTTCTTTCTCAAGGTGGCTTTAGCTGAATATTCAGGGTCTTCTGTGATTCCATACAAATTTTAGGAATATTTGTTCTAGCTCTATGAAAAATACTGTTGGCATTTTGATAGGGATCACATTAATGTGTAGATTGCTTTGGATAGTATAGGCATTTTAGCAATATTTGTTCTTCTGATCCGTGAACATGGAAGGTTTTTCATTTCTTTGTGTCATCTTCAATTTCCTTCATCAGTGTTTCACAATTCTAAGATTACAAGTCATTCACCTCCTTGGTTAGGTTTATTCCTAGATATTTCATTGTTTTTGATACAATTGTAAAAATGGGATTGATTCCTTGATTTCTCTTTCTACTGCTTCATTATTGGTGTATAGAAATGCCACAGGGGCACCTGGGTGGCTTAGTTGGTAGAGCATCTCACTCTTGATCTCACGTCTTGATCTCAGAGTTGTGAGTTCAAGCCCTGCATTGGACATGAAGCCTACTTTTTTAAAAATATTATTTAAATTCAATTATTAACATATAATGTATTATTGGTTTCAGAGGTAGAGATTAGTGATTCATCAGTCTTATTATAATACCCAGTGCTCATTACATCATGTGCCCTCCTTAATGTTCATCATCCAGTTACCCGGTCCCCTCACCTACTTCCCCTTCAGCAACCCTCTATTTCTTATAATTAAGAGTCTCTTACAGTTGGTCTCCTCTGATTTCATCATTTTTTCCCTCTCTTTCCCTATGATCCTCTGTTTTGTTTCTTAAATTCCACATATGAGTGAACTAGAGGATATTATGCTAAGTGAAATAAGTCAATCAGAGAAAGACAATTATATGATCTCACTTATATGTGGAGCCTACTTTTTTAAAAAAAGAAATTCAACAGATTTCTGTATGTTAACTTTGTATCCTGCAACTTTACTAAAAGCATGTATCAGTTTTAGCACATTTTTTGGTGTTCTTTAGGGTTTTCTATATAGAGTATAATGTCATCTGCCAATAGTGAAAGTTTAACTACTTCTTGATGATTTAGGGTGCTTTTTATTTCTTTTTGTTGTCTAACTGCTGTGGCCAGGACTTCCAGTACTATGTTAAATAGCAGTGGTGAGAGTGGACATCCTGTCTTGTTCCTGCCTGTAGAGGAAAACCTCTCAGTTTTTCCCTAGTGAGGAGGATAATAGCTGTGAGTTTTTTATATATGACCTTTATTACACTGAGGTATGTTCCCTCTATACCTTTGTTGAGAGTTTTTATCACAAATGGACGCTGTACCTTGTCAAATGCTCTTTCTGCATCTATTGAAATGATCATATGGTTCTTTTTTTAAAAGATTTTATTTATTTATTCCTGAAAGACAGAGACACAAACAGAGGGAGAAGCAGGCTCCATGCAGGGAGCCCAATGTGGGACTCGATCCCGGGACTCCAGGATCAGGCCCTGGGTCAAAGGCAGGCGCTAAACTGCTGAGCCACCTAGGGATCCCCTATCCTTTCTTTTCTTAATGCGGTATATCACTATGACTGATTTGCAAATACTGAACCACTCTTGCAACCGAGGAATAAATCTCACCTGATCATGGTAAAGGATTCTTTTAATGTATGGGTGGATTCAGTTTGCTGATATTTTATTGAGAATATCTGCATCCATGTTCCTCAGGGATACTGGCCTGTAGTTCTCTTTTGTCAGTGGAGTCTTTATCTGGTTTTGATATCAGGGTAATGCTGGCCTCATAGAATGAGTCTGAAGTTTTCCTTCCTTTTCTACTTCTTGGAATAGTTTGAGAGGAATAGGTATTAACTCTTCTTTAAATGTTCAGTAGAATTCACCTGTGAAGCCATTTGGCCCTGGACTTTTTTTTTAAAAGATTTTATTTATTTATTCATGAGAGACACAGAGAGAGGCAAAGACATAGGCAGAGAGAGAAGCAGGCTCCATGCAGGGAGCCCGATGTGGGACTCCATCCCAGGACCCCAGATCACACTCCGAGCTGAATGGAGGCGCTAAACCACTGAGCCACCCAGTCATCCCTGGCCCTGGACTTTTGTTTGTTGAGAGATTTTTGACTACTGATTCAATTTCTTTCCAGGTTATCAGTCTGTTCAAGTTTTCTATTTCTTCAGTTGCAGTTTTGGTAGTTTGTTTCTAGGAATCTATCCATTTCTCCCAGGTTGTCTAATTTGTTGGCATATAGTTTTTCATATATTCTCTTATAATTGTATTTCTGTGATGTTGGTTGTTATTTCTCTCTCATTTCTGATTTTATTTATTCAAGTCTTTTCTCTTTTTTTGATAAGTCTGGCTAGTGGTTTATCACTTTTATTAATTGTTTCAAAGAACCAGCTCCTGGTTTCATTGATCTGTTTTATTGGTTTTTTTTTTTTAGTTTTATATCATTTATTTCTGTTCTAATCTTTATTATTTTCTTCCTTCTGCTAGCTTTAGGCTTTATTTGTTGTTCTTTTTCTAGCTCCTTTAGGTGTAAGGTTAAGTTGTTTGAGATTTTTCTTGCTTCTTAAGATAGGCCTGTAATGCCATATACTTCCCTCTTAGGACCATATTTGCTGCATCTCAAAGGTTTTGAATGGTTGTATTTTCATTCTTACTTGTTTCCATGTTTTTTTTAATCTTTGATTTCTTGGTTCATCCCTTCATTTTTAGTAGCATGTTGTTTAACCTCCATGTATTTGTAGTCTTTCAAAATGTTTTCTTATGGTTGACTTCTAGTTTCATAGCATTGTGGTCAGAAAAGGTGCACAGTATGAGTTCAATCTTTTTATATTTGTTGAGGCCTGATTTGTGACCTAATATGTGATGTGTTCTGGAAAATGTCCCACATACACTTGAAGAGAATGTGTATTCTGCCGTTTTAGGATGGAATGTTTTTTTCTTTTAAAGATTTTATTTATTTACTCATGAGAGACACAGGGAGAGAGAAGAAGAGACATAGGCAAGAGGGAGAAGCAGGCTCCATGCAGGGAGCCCAATGTGGGACGCAGTCCCGGGACTCCAGGATCACACCCTGAGCCAAAGGCAGATGCTCAACCACTGAGTCACCCAGGTGTCCCATAGGATGGAATATTCTGATTTTATCTGTTAAGTCCATCTGGTCCAGGGTGTCATTCAAAGCCATTGTTTCCTTGTTGATTTTCTGTTTAGATGAGCTGTCCACTGATATAAGTGGGGGTGTTAAAGTCCCCTCCTATTATTGTATTATAATCAATTAGTTTATGTCTATTAATAATTGTTTCGTGTATTTGAGTGCTCCCATGTTGGGTGCATAACTACTTATAACTGTTACATCTTCTTGTTGGATTGTCCCCTTTATTATATTGTGCCCCCCTTTACCTCTTGTTACCTTTGTTTTAAAGTCTAGTTTGGGGGGATCCCTGGGTGGCTCAGCAGTTTGGTGCCTGCCTTTGGCTCAGG